>NC_132931.1:5760359-6396609 GCF_047675955.1 Chlorocebus sabaeus | reverse complement strand
GGTACTCGGGAGGCTGAGGCAGGAGAATCGCTTGAACCTAGGAGGTGGAGGTTGTAGTGAGCCGAGATCGCACCACTGCACTCCAGCGTGGACAACAAGAGGGAAACTCTGTCTCAATAAAACAAAGCAAAACAAGATAAACAAAACTATTAAGCAATAAAAAGAAATATGTTATCAAGCCATGAGAAGATATGGATGATTCTGAAATGCACGTTGCTAAGTGAAAGAAGCCAGCACTGAAAAGACTTAGAGATACTATATTTTTTCCATTTATATGATGTTCTGGAAAAGGCAAAACTATGGAGATTGTACACAGATCACTGGTTGCCAGAGACTTACGGGGAGGAAGGAGAGCTGAATGAGTAAAACGCATGCGATGTACTTTGGGGCAGAAACTATTCTGTTTGATACTGTAATGGTACATCCTTGACACGACACATTTATTAAAACCCATAGAATTTTACAACACAAAGAGTGAACCTTAATGTATGCAAACAGAAACAATCATTTAGAAGGTCAGGGGATCCCAGGATGGAATACAGAATATCATGAAAAAAAAAATCTAAGTGAATTGCAAATGTGTTAAACAACCTCAGTAAAGAAGGTTGAAAGGAAAAAACTGCTGACTCTAAAATTCTGGAAGGAAGCAGACACAATGCCTCGCCTACAGCTCTTACCTTCCCAGGGCTGCTGGATCAGGTGATCAGACCCACCCCCGGCACCCTGAGAAAAGCCTCTCCCCACACCCTCAAGAGGAGCCTTTGCCTTGTAAGTTAGCCAGTTCCCCCAGGTGCCTCCAAGATCCTTTGCCTGCACGCTGGCCACATCGTACGTACCAGTTCAGAATGTTTGCCCAGACTACAGCTACTGGAAGCTGTGCCAAGATCCTGGAATAGCTCCCTTTGGGTCCTGCACTAGTTTAGGGCGGGAAACCAAGGTCAAATTCAGCAGACGCACCCTCAGGCAGTGGCGGCCAAAGTACAGGTAGGTCACTAGACTGCGGTGCCCTTTCTAGACAGCATGTCATTTTATGCATTTAATTAGTAAGCCGAGGGCGGCATAGAGACCTGTTCTCACAGGCTGTCAACTCAACCACCCTGTTCTCTGCGCCAATTGTTTTGAACTGTATTTGAGATTTGTTTTAATCAAGTAGAGTGAGATAACAAATATGGAGACACTTGCCTTGAAAGAATTTTGTTACTCACAGTCCAGAGAGGAGGGGGTACGGCACACCAGGGCCACATGAGGAGCGGCAGGGGCAGTCAAGAGGCTGGAGAAATTAGGGAAAAGCTTGGGTGAGAACCTTTATTTCTCTAATGACGGAAAGTCATTAGGTCAGCACGTCCATCCTCTATGGCGCAGAAAGCAAAACACAGATGTTGGGGGTTCGTGGATGAAGGATTTGCTATACGATTTCTGTGCATCTGCAATACACAGAGATGGTGGAAATGTGAACAACTTTGACTGTTAGTTTGGTCTATGGCCTCAAGATGCCAAATAATCAACTATAGGATATGAAAAATAATTATTACATGATTCTGAAACAGAAAAACATTAGGTAAAAACTAGGAAGAGGTAGATAAAGAATGAAATTCAGTTAATGATAATGTGTCAATACTGATTCATCAATTATAACAATACACCATATTAATGTAATACAGTCACATACTGCATTATGATGTTTAGGTCAATGGTGGACTGCATATACAATAGTGGTCCATCCATAAGATTGAAAGAGTATAATGAGGCCGGGTGCCATAGGTCACGCCTGTAATCCCAGCACTTTGGGAGGCTGAGGCAAGTAGATCACCTGAGGTCAGGAGTTTGAGACCAGCCTGGCCAACATGGTGAAACTCCATCTCTACTAAAAATACAAAAATCAGCCGGGTGTGGTGACATGCACCTGTAATCCCAGCTTCTCAGGAGGCTGAGGCACGAGAATCACTTGAACCCAGGAGTGGGAAGTTACAGTGAGCCAAGATCATGCCACTGCACTCCAGCCTGGGCAACAGAGTGAGACTCCATCTTAAAAAAAAAAAAAAAAAAAAAAAAGGTATAATGAAGCTGAAAAATTCCTATTTCTTAGTGAAATTGTAGCTGTTGTAGTAGTGCCATTACTTTATTCTTTTATAAACTTAATGTAACCTCAGCCTACAGTGTTTATAACATCTACAGTAGAGTACGGTAATGTCCTAGACTTCACATTCAACCGATACTCACTCACTGCCTCACCCAGAACGACCTTCAGTCCTGCATACTCCATTCATGGTAAGTGTCTTATACAGGTATACTTTCTTGTTATTTATTTATTTTTAGACAGTCTTGCTCTGTCTCCAGGCTGCAGTGCAGTGGCGCGATCTCGGCTCACTGCAACCTCTGTCTCCTAGGTTCAAGCGATTCTTCTACCCCGGCCTCCTGAGTAGCTGGGATTACAGGTGCCTGACACCATGCCCAGCTAATTTTTGTATTTTTAGTAGAGATGGGGGTCTCACTCTGTTGCCCAGGCTGCTCTTGAACTCCTGACCTCAAGTGATCCACCCACCTCAGCCTCCCAAAGTGAGAGGGTGACAGGTGTGAGCCACTGTGCCAGGCCAGGTATACCATTTAAAAAAAAATCATGTGGCTGGTCGTAGTGGCTCATGCCTATAATCCCAGCACTTTGGGAGGCCAAGGTGGGCGGATCACGAGGTCAGGAGATCGAGACCATCCTGGCTAACACGGCGAAATTCTGTCTCTACTAAAAATACAAAAAAATTAGCCGGGTGTTGTGGTGGGCTCCTATAGTCCCAGCTACTGGGGAGGCTGAGGCAGGAGAATGGCATGAACTCGGAGGGCAGAGTTTGCAGTGAGCCGAGCTCGCGCTACTGCACTCCAGCCTGGGCTACACAGTGAGACTCTGTCTCAAAAAAAAAATCATGTATGCAGTATTTTTGCTATTTCTTTTCTACGATTAGATAAGTTTAGGTACACAAATAAGTTTGTCATTGTGATGCAGTTCTTCAATATTCAGTACAGTTGCATGCTGTACAGGTTTGTAGCCTGGGAGTAGTGGGCTCTACCGTCTAGGTTTCTGTAAGTTCACTCTATGATGTCCACATATTGATGAAATCCCCTACTAATACATTTCTCAGATCATATCTCTGTCCTTAATTGGCACATGACTACGTGTTAAGAGTAGGGAACACTGGGGCCAGCGCAGTGGCTCACACCTGTAATCCCAGCACTTTGGGAGGCTGAGGCGGGTGGATCATTTGAGGTCAGGAGCTCGAGACTAGCCTGGTCAACATGGTGAAACCCTGTCTCTACTAACAATACAAATATTAGCCAGACGTGGTGGCAGATGCCTGTAATCCCAGCTTCTCAGGAGGCTGAGGCAGGAGAATTGCTTGAACCCAGGAGATGGAGGTTGCAGTGAGCTGAGATCACACCATTGCACTCCAGTCTGGGTGACAAAGTGAGATTCTGTCTCAAAACAAACAAACCAAAGAGTAGGGGAAACTGGGTGTGGAGTATATGGGACTCTGCATTATCTTTGCAACTTTTCTGTAAATCTAAAACTGTTAAAAAACTAAAGCTTCTTTTTCAAAATTAACTTTGAGAACAATCTATACATTTTAGTTATCTCCTTTAAGCTGTATTTACATTAGATCTGCGTGCCTTCATGGGAAGAACAAAAAGAAGGGAACAGATACTACTTCTTTCTAATATTTATTCATGTCATGTATTACATGCTGATTGAGCATCTGACCTGTGCCAGGTAGGGGGGTATAAAATGAAACAAAAATCCTAGGTTTGCTATTAAGAAAATTCCTGGCCAGGCGCAGTGGGTAGCTCACACCTATAATTCCAGCACTTTGGGAGGCAGAGTTCGTGGATCACCTGAGGTCAGGAGTTCGAGACCAGCCTGAGCAACATGGTGAAACCCTGTCTCTACTAAAAATGCAAAAATCAGCCAGGTGTGGTGGTGGGCACCTGTAATCCTAGCTACTTGGGAGGCTGAGGCAGGAGGATCACTTGAACCTGTGAGACAGAGCTTGCAGTGAGCCGATATTGTGCCACTGCACTCCAGCCTAGGCGACAGAGTGAAACTCCATCTTAAAAAAAAAGAAAAAGAAAAAGAAGTGTAAAAACAAAATTCCAGTTTAATGGAGGAGATTTACCCCCAGATCCCCAAACTGCCTTGCAAGGTGACAAGCGCTGTGCCAGGATTTTGCACGTGATGCCATAAGATATTCAAAGAAATGTCAGGAGGACTCCAGGAAAGCTTCTCTTCAGAGCCAACATTCAAAGAGCACCTTGAAGGGTAAGGAATAATTTAAAAAGTGGGGGCCAGGCACGGTGGCTCAAACCTGTAATCCCAGCACTTCGGAGGCTGAGGCAGGAGTATCAGGAGGTCAGGAGTTTGAGACCAGCCTGGCCAACATGGTGAAACCCCGTCTCTACTAATAATACAAAAATTAGCCAGGTGTGGTGACGCATGCCTATAGTCCCAGCTACTGAGGAGGCTGAGGCAGGAGAATCGCTTGAACCGGGAGGTGGAGGTTGCAGTGAGCCAAGATGGCGCCACTGCACTCCAGCCTGGGCGACAGAGTGAGACTCCATCTCAAAAAAAAAAAAAAGAAAGAAAGAAAAGTGGAACAAGAGGAGAACAGATGTGAGAACAAGGCTGGAGACAGATATAGGAACAAAGAGTCATGTTTGAGAGATAGCATTGGAGAAGAACATAGTGCTTATGGTTGGGAGTGGTAGAAGTTGAAACTAGAAAACAGCATTAGGACTCCAGCTTCTAGGAGGAATTTAATGAATATTTGCTGCTTGACTGATTGACTGAATAAATAAATAACTAGAAGCTGAAAAGCCCTGTGTGATTTGCAAGGAGTCTAGACTTTATTCTACAGTCAACAGGGAACCGTCTGAGGTTTTCAAGGTGGGGAATAACATGACGTACTGATGGTTAGTCTCCAGCTACTGAAGGTGTGGTTTATGGTTCAGTCATAGCAACAGCAGCAGCATCACGGGAGTGCTTATAGGAAACAGAGAACTCCAGGTTAGACCCAAGAGTTAACTGCATTAGAATCTACACTTTATCAAGATTCCCAGGTCATTCGTATGCATGGGCAAGTTCCAGGAGGGTGAGTTTTAGAAATATCATTTTGTTGGTAGATTTTTTTAAAAAGTAGCTTTTTTTAAATTAAAAAAAAAAGTGCCAAAAAAAAAAAAAAAAAAAAGAAAAGAAATAATGGGACGAAGAGAGAGAGAAAAAAGAGTGGGGAAAGAGAAGGGAGACCAAGAAAGGAGAAAGAAAAAAAAAAATAGTAACTTACATAAACAGCATGGACAAACAACAGTGCTCTAACTGCTTTTCTTTCACTTGTCTCCTGGAAGCAGCAGCAGTGTCTCTAATTAGAAGACTTCTGGCCTGTCGTGGTGACTCACGCCTCTAATCCCAACACTTTGGGAGGCTGAGATTGGTGGATCACCTGAGGTCAGGAGTTCGAGATCAGCCTGGCCAACATGATGAAACCCCATCTCCACTAAAAATACAAAAAATTAGTCAGGCGTGATGGCGGGAGCCTGTAATCCCAGCTACTTGGCAGGCTGAGGTAGGAGAATCGCTTGAACCCGGGAGGCAGAGGTTGCAGTGAGGTGAGATCCTGCCACTGTACTCCAGCCTGGGCAACAAGAGTGAAACTCCGTCTCAAAAAAGAGGAAGAAGAAGAAGAAGAAGAAGACGACGACGACGATGACGAAGACGACGACGAAGAAGAAGAAGAAGAAGAAGAAGAAGAAGAAGAAGAAGAAGAAGAAGAAGAAGAAGAAGAAGAAGAAGAAGAAGAAGAAGAAGAAGGGGAAGGGGAAGGGGAAGGGGAAGGGGAAGGGGAAGGGGAAGGGGAAGGGGAAGGGGAAGGGGAAGAGGAAGAGGAAAGACTTCTGGATGTTAGCCAGCTTCCAGGAGAGGGCTGTGTGGTTGCCCTTTGAAAGGGCTACCCTGGAACTGGGAGGGAGGGGAAGCCGAAATGAAATGGCTGGTGGCAGAGTGACAGGCAAACTTGTAACTCTTATTCCCGCTGCAAGCAGATGAAACATGCACTTAATTTCCAGGAAAGTGGCTGCTGGGATGGCAGCTGAGGGAAATCAAAGGCTCAGCGGGCCCCCATAATTCACACTCATTTTGTGTAGCCAGAGCGGATGATGGGATGGCAGGGTAAAAATGTTCCCAGTTCTTGCTTGCACACTGCTGTGTTGAGGCCGGCCCCACCCCTCTGTCTCCCTCTGCCTACACGCCCAGGGCAGCCAAAAATCTGGGTTCGTGCAGGGAAAGAAAATGGAAATGGCCTGTTTTGCACATGCTCAGGCTGCTCAGGCAGCTGGTGCAGACAAGTGACCCACTTCCACCACCTAATCTGTATTGTCTGTGCTGCTGGTTCCTCCTGCTCCGAGCGACACTCATTGTGATCTATTCTATTTACCCACAAATGCTGAATTTACTTCTGAGGAGTGACACATGATAATGATATCCCTGTGTCGAAGACTTTTATTTGAGATGAAAGACCAAACAGAGCCTGGTTTGTCTGATTAGTGCCTGAAGTTCTGCGATTATTCACAGAATACAGGCAGGGATTTATTGGGGGATTTTGTTCTTTCCCTCCCCTACATGATTGGGTTACTGAGAGCTAAGCTCATCCTCCAGTGAAGCCTGGTGTCTGGCAGTCAGTCCTCTGCTCTGTATCAGGCACGTTCACATATTTTTTTTTTCCTTAAAACTTCTCATGATGACTAGGCACAGTGGCTCACGCCTGTAATCTCAGCACCTTGGGAGGCTGAGGTAGGCAGATCACTTGAGGTCAGGAGTTCGAGACCAGCCTGGCCAACATGGTGAAACCCCGTCTTTACTAAAAATACAAAAATTAGCCGGGCATGGTGGTGTGTGCCTGTAATCCCAGCTTCTCGGGAGGCTGAGGTAGGAGAATTGCTTGAACCTGGGAGGAGGAGGTTGCAGTGAGCCGAGATTACACCACTGCATTGTAGCCTGGGTGATAGAGTGAGACTCTGTCTCAAAAAACAAACAAACAAACAAACTTCTCGTGAGCTTCTCTTGTCCTCATACACACATTGTAAGATGGTTTTCTTGTTCCTGTTTTACAGACAGGGAAATCAAGGCTGGCAACTAACTAGTAGCCTAGTCGAATTCTATCTAGACTTTGCTCTTTTCTCTGTATGATTAGTTACTATGTTAATTTATAGTCAAAATCCTTTAGCAGACACCATCCAGGTTTCCTAAAATAATATTCTCCCGACTACCAATCTTCACCCTGTGATGTTAATTTTATGTGTCAACTTGACTGAAATACGAGATGCCCAGAGAGCCGGTTAAACATTATTTCTGGGTGTGTTTGTGGGGGGCGTTTCCAGAAGAAATTAGCATTGGAATTGGTGGACTAAGTAAAGCAGATGGCCCTCTTCGATGTGAGTGGACATCATCCAAGCCATGGAGGCCCTGAATAGAAGAAAAAGGAAGAGGAAGGTTGAATTAACTCTGTGTGACTTTGAGTAGGACATTGATCTTCTCCTGCCCCATGTGCTCCTGGTTCTCAGGCTTTTAGACTCAGACTGCAATCTATACCTTTGACTCTCTGGCTCTCAGGCCTTCAAATGACACCAACAGCTTTCCTGGATCTCCAGCTTGTACATGTGATGTATCTCTACATATGGTCCTTGACTCATACAATCCAAAAGGGTGTCAAGTTTCTTATAATAACACTGATACCTCATGTTTGTCAGAGCTTTGCATTTTTTTTCCTTTCCTCTGTGTCGCCAGGCTGGAGTGCAGTGGCGTGATCTCAGTTCACTGCAACCTCCACCTCCTGGGTTCAAGCGATTCTCTCCTGTCTCCAGTAGCTGGGACTACAGGCTACAGGCACGTGCCACCACGCCCGGTCAATTTTTGTATTTTTAGTAGAGATGAGGTTTCACCATGTTGGCCATGATGGTCTTGATTTCTTGACCTCATGATCTGCCTCAGCCTCCCAAAGCGCTGGGATTACAGGCGTGAGTCACCAAGCCTGGCGACTTTGCACTTTTTGAATCATGTATCACATCTTGTCTCATTTGATAATCAAGATTGTATCATAAGGCCTACAGAGCTCGGTTAGTATTCCTAGTTGTTTGGAGAAAGGGATTGAGAATCCAGGAGGGCATTAGAAGCATTAGAAGATGTGATGTGAAGAGAAGAGGTTGGCTGAAGGACTCAGGAGGCATCAGGCACCTCACCTCCCTACCTGTGTGCGTTCACACATGACCTCACTCGCTAGAAATTGAAATGTGTAACCTAGAATTAACCAGAAATTGAACTGGAAAAATATAATTGATGACTTTGAAAAGCTGAAAATTGCCCTAAGGAAGAAACAATTGTGTGTGTACATGTGTGTGTGCACGTGTGTGTGTGTTCTAGAAGGCATATGACAAGTAAGAGAGTTCAGCCACTGACTAGGTTCCCAATGAATGCCAGTCACCTCCCAGCTCAAATAGAGTTGATTAAATTCAGACATAAAAGCCCTGAGTGGAGTGTGTTGACAATTTTCTTTCTTTCTTTTTTTTTTTTTTTTTTTTGAAGAGATGGAGTCTTACTCTGTTGCCCAGGCTGGAGTGCAATGGCATGATCTCGGCTTACTGCAACCTCCGCCTCCTGGGTTCAAGCAATTCTCCTGCCTCAGCCTCCCTAGTAACTAGGACTACAGGCGCACCATGCCATGCTCAGCTAATTTCTCTTGTATTTTTAGTAGAGACGGGATTTCACCATGTTGCCCAGGCTGGTCTCAGACTCCTGAGCTCAGGTAATCTACCCGCCTCAGCCTCCCGAAGTGCTAGGATTACAGGTATGAGCCACTGCACCCAGCTGACAAAAAAATTTTTTTAAAAGTAAAATTTTTAGAGATTTATTCTGAGCCAATATGAGTGACCATGACCCAGAGAACAGTCTCAAGGGGTCTTAAGAACGCGCGCCCAAGGCTGTCGAATTACGGTGTTTGGGTTTTTTTTTTGTCTTTTTTTTTTTTTTGGAGACAGAGTCTCACTCTGTCATGCAGGTTGGAGTGCAGTGGCGTGATCTCAGCTCACTGCAACATCCACCTCCCAGGTTCAAGTGATTCTCCTGACTCAGCCTCCCAAGTAGCTGGGATTACAGGTGTGCATCACCACACCCAGCTAATGCTTGTATTTTTAGTAGAGATGGGGTTTCACCATGTTGGGCAGGCTAGTCTGAATCTCCTCACGGGCAGTCCACCTGCCTCGGCCTCCCAAAGTGCTGTGATTACAGGCACGAGCCACTGCACCTGGCCCTATACAGTTTGGTTTTATACATTTTGTGGAGATAGACGTTATAGGCAAAGACATAAGTCAATATATGTAAGGTATACATTGGTTTGGCCCAGAAAGACGGGACATCTTAAGGCAGGCACATGCCAATCATATGTAGATTCTAAGATTTTCTGATTGGCAATTGGCTGAAAAGAGTTAAGTTTTGTCTAAAGACTTGAAGTTAGTGGAAAGAAATGCTAGAGTTAGGATAAGGAAGAACCTGGAAGCCAGGGTTGTAGCCTTCAGACAGAATAGACGGTACGTGTTCCTTTTTGGACCATAAAAGATGTCAGACTTTGAGTTAATCACCTCTACATTCAGGAAAGGCCTGGCTGCATTAATGGAGATTCTCTGCAGATACAAATATCCCCCATGAAAGAGGGCTTTATGGGGCCATCTGGAAATATGACAAAGACATAAATTTGGGGACAAAATATTTGGATTTTCTTCAGGGTCTGCTATCTGTCATGTAATGCTATACCAGAGTCAGGTGAGAATTTGGTATCTTATTGCAGTAAAGTGTCTTTTGGGTCAGTCCTAGGATCTCTATTTTAATGTTACTGCTGGTCAGTTGTGCCTACATCCAAAAAGAGAGGAAGTACAAGGCGGTTTGCCCAACCCCCCTTCCCATCATGGCCTGGAATTCTGTTCTTCAGGTTTCTCTGGGGTCCCTCCTTGGCCAAGTAGGGGGTCCATCCCATTGGTTGGAACACTTAAGATTTTATTTTTTGCGTGCAAGTGTATTGCAAGAACTGGGAGGACTTGACAAAGCAACCATTTATCAGAGGTACTATTCCCCTGAAGATTGCACAAGTTTTGTGGGTAGAGAGCTCTCGGGACAATGGTCATCCAAGACTAAGATTCTCAAACCAGTTGGAGAGCAGAGCGCCTCCCCTACATTGCTCCCCTGGACAATATAATAAAAATGCTAGTCATGGGACTCAGACCTGAGATGATCGTTGGTTGTTAGCAAGGAGGAGACACATTTTCAGGTATTTGTCTTCTTAGAATCTCTTCTTAAGAGAATTGATTCAAGATCCTAAAGAGAGTGATTGTAAGACCCTAGGAAACTTAGGAAGGGTGCACAAGAAACAACTGGGTGAGGAGAGCTTTCCATTGCAGTGGCCTCCAAGGAGATACGCACCACAGCTAGACAGAGGGCCATTGCCCACCCCAGTGTGAACAGTTGCATGGAGAAGCTGCAAAAAGCACATGGAAGTAACATCACCTCAGCCTACTGTGGTGACAGGTCCCATGAGACCATGCGTTGGCAAGGACAGGAAGAGAGGAAAAGGCACAGCGGGAGTGTCCAGCTGTGACCTTGGAGCAGTTGAAGAGGCAGGAGCGGCTCAAGCTAGGAGGTAGGGAAGAGCTGGGTAGGATCAGTGACAGCTGGAGAATTTCAGTGACCTCCTGAAATTCAGGAGCGTAAGCTGCTCTGAGATACCTGAAGGTGCAAGTCAGAGGAGGGACTGAGAGATTAGAAGTTTCCTCTCCCTACCTGATTATATCTTACTCAACCTTTGAAATCCAGTTCCAAGGACACTTCTCAAAGTGTTATTATTTCTTTCTTTTTTTTTTTTTTTTCAGAACTAGGTCATCTTCTTTCGAACTCCCCAAGCTCCCAGAGCTCTTAACCTTATTGCAATATTATCTTCCATCTTGTACTTTAGTTGTCTTTGGTCTTATTTCCCCAGTTAATTTTTCTAGACCATAAATCCCTGTGTTAGGTTCCTTTCTCCTTTTTACATTCAGTATCTCCTAAATCCTACACTTCTTAAGAGAAGAGACTCCGTTTCATAATCTTGGTCACAACCCGGCCAGAATGCTTCACATCTTAATGACATGGTAATTCTTTTCTTCTCCTCTTCCCCCTCCCTCTCCCCCTCTCCCTCCTCCCCCTTCCCCTCCCCCTTCCTCCTCCTCCTCCTCCTCCTTCTTTTTCTTCTCCTTCTTCTTCCCCTTCTTCCTCTTGTTTCTCTTTCTCTTCCTCTTTTTTTTTTTTTATTTTTATTTTTAAGAGACAGAGTCTTGCTTTGATCCCCAGGCTGGAGTGCAGTGATGTGATCATAGCTCACAGTAGCCTTGACCTCCTGGGCTCAAGCGATCCTCCCACCTCAGCCTCTCAAGTAGCTGGGACTACAGTGATGTGATCATAGCTCACAGTAGCCTTGACCTCCTGGGCTCAAGTGATCCTCCCACCTCAGCCTCTCAAGTAGCTGGGACTACAGGCACACAACGCTATGCCCAGCTGATTTATCTTATTCTATTTTTTGTAGAGATGGGGTCTCACTATGCTGCCCAGACTGGTGTTGAACTCCTGACCTCAAGTGATCTTCTCACTTCAGCCTTCCAAATACTGAGATTCCAGGTGTGAACTACCATGACAAGCCATAATACTGTTTTTGAATGAATGAATGAATGCCTAATGAAGGAAGTCAGATAGGGACCAGATTAGGGAAGAGAATGGAGTGTTCTCGTTGTTCTCCAGGGAAGAAATCACTGTAGCTTTGACTTCACTGCAGCCTTATTTTCCCAGGAGGGCGTCAAGTTTCGCTCCTATTGGGAGAGCCAAGAGATGGAGGGAGGGAGAGAGCCAGTGCTTGTAGATCAGTCCACATCAGAGGAAATGCCCTTGACAGGGTCAACCTGGTGCCTGGCAGGCATGGCCTTGGCTACTTGTCATTCCCAAGGCATTCCCATGAATCAGAAGCAGGGGACACAGGGAAAGAAACTGATCTCAGAGGCTAGGGATGGAGAGAAAAACACTAATCCGGGAGGCTAGAGGATGGAGGGAAGGGGAGGGGAGCACTGTGGCCAGAGACAGCACCTAGGCTGACTAATTAAACCCTTTGGTATCTGGCCCCCTCCAGCACAAGCAGATTAGCACTGCTGAATCAGCTTCCTGCCAAGATGAGACTCACACTCTTTTTTTTCCTGCTTGATTTGCTTAATGGAAGCTGACAGTGAAGTTCAACCCTGATTGTCAGATTTCAGTAAGAACCTCAAGGGGGGGAGAAGAAGGCAGACATTTGAGGAATTAAAAATAGCATACATAATGAGATCCTTTATTTAGCTGAACCACTTCTTTAATATTTCACCTCTCTCTCTCTCTCTCTCTCTCTCTCTCTCTCACTCACACACACACACACACACACACACAGAGTTGTGCACACAAACATCTGATTTTCACTCAGGCTGGAAGCCTTGCCAGAGTCCTATGGGGAGACAGGACATTCATCTTGGATAGTAGAAATCTGCAAAAGCGGATTTTTTTTTTTTTTTTTTTTTTTTTTTTTTGAGACAGTGTCTTGCAGTGGTGTGATCTCGGCCCCCTGCAACCTCCACCTCCTGAGTTCAAGTGATTCTCCTGCCTCAGCCTCCCACATAGCTGGGATTACAGGTATGCACCACCACACCCGGCTAATTTTTTTGTATTTTTAGTAGAAACAGGGTTTCACCATGTTGGCCAGGCTGGTCTTGAACTCCTGACCTTGAGTGATCCACCCACCTCAGCCTCCCAAAGTGCTGAGATTACAGGTGTGAGCCACCGGGCTGGGCCCAGGAGCTGGTTTTAACCAACTAGGTCACTGCATTCCTAGTTTAGAAAGAAACAGGCTACAGGGCAGGAGGCTGTGAAACAGGCTGATTGCTCAAGTTGAGTGAAGTCTTTGGAGCCCCTCCCTGTTGGTTTATAGCACTATTGATATCTAAGAGCTTCACATGTATTAATTTGTGTAAACCTCATCACAGCCCTTTGAGATGCAGATACTCATGTCCTCACCTTACATATGAGGCAACTGAGGCACAGAAGAGTTAAGTACCTTGCTGCAAGTTGTCACAGTGAATCCATGCTGAACCTGCATTCCACACTTCTGACACCAAACATGTGTGGGTTTTCCACACCCAACAATTCTCCAGTTCTCTGTGGATACCATTTGGGTTGCTCACATGGATTTACTGTATTTGTTGATTTATTATAAGAGAATTATTGTATTATTCTATTTCAGTACTTATTGGAGAGCAGGTGGCTTTTGGTTACATGGATAAATTCTTTTTCTTTTACTTGAGGTTCTGGGATACATGTGCAGAACCCGTAGGTTTGTTACATAGGTATACATGTGCCACGGTGGTTTGCTGCACCTATTAACCCATCATCTAGGTTTTCAGCCCTGCATGCATTAGGTATTTGTCCTAATGCTCTCTCTCTCCTAGCCCCCCACCCCACAACAGGTCCCAGTGTGTGATGTTCCCCTCCCTGTGTCCATGTGCTCTCATTGTTCAACTCCCACTTATGAGTGAGAATATGCAGTGTTTGGTTTTCTGGTCCTGTGTTAGTTTGCTGAGAATGATGGCTTCCAGCTTCATCAATGTCCCTGCAAAGGTCATGAACATGAACTCATTCTTTTTTAGGCTGCAATGGATAAATTCTTTAGTGGTGATTTCTGAGATTTTGGTGCACCCATCACCTGAGTAGTGAGCCAATGTGTACACTGTACCCGATATGTAGTCTTTTAGCCCTCACCTTTCTCCCACTCTTCCCCCTGAATTCCCAAAGTCCATTATATCATTCTCATGCCTTTGTGTCATCATAGCTTATCTCTCACTTACAAGTCAGAACATATTTGGTTATTTGGTTTTGCCCTCTTAAATTACTTCACTTAGTGAATAATGATCTCCAACTCCATCCAGGTTGCTGTGAATGTCATTATTTCATTCCTTTTCATGACTGAGTAGTATTCCATCAAGTATATATACCACATTTCCTTTATCCATTCATTGATTGATGGGCATTTAGGTTGGTTCCATATTCTTGCAATTGTGAATTGTGCTGCTATAAACATATGTGTGCAAGTGTCTTTTTCATATAATGACTTCTTTTCCTTTGGATAGACACTCAGTAGTGAGACTGCTGGAACAAATGGTAGTTATGCTTTTAATTCTTCAAGGAATCTCCATACTGTTTTCCATAGTGGTTGTACTAGTTTACATTCCCACCAGCAGTGTAAAAGATAAAAATGAAGACGCAGATGAAGAGGTACCTAGGGCAAAGTCCCGAAGGGTTCTGGAAACAGGAGCTTCTATCCCCATGTGGTTGGGATGCACTACTCTCCAAGCACATAGAACCCTTCATCAACTCAGAAGTTCTCTGGATCTCATAGTTAAGGGACTTTATGGGGGCTTCGTAAAATAGGTTTGATCAATTATTATTAACTTAATTTCTAGCTTCCCTCCCTTCCCTAGAAAAGAGAAATGAATGTTCCAGGCTTCTAATCATGGGCTAGTCTTTCCCTAGTGGCCAGCCACCATCTTGAAGCTCACCAAGGGCCCACCAAGAGTTGCCTCATTAGAATCAAAGATGCTGTTATCACCCAGGAAATTTGAAGGGATTTCCCATCACTCAGGTAACTACAAGAGTTTTAGGAGTTCTGTGTTAGGAACCAGGGACAGAGACCATGTCTATGTTTCTTATTGTGCTATCATGTTCACCATAGAATACTAGGTACAGGAGAAGCAGGGAAGTAAAAAGAAGAAGACCCAATTAATGACTCAAGGAATTTGAACTTACTACTCTCTGTTAACATGTTTATATGCTCCTAACATGGCCATGTATGAGAACTATACAAATCACCACTTGACATGCCTGCATTTCTCACCATGGACATCTTCATGGTTCTGTTGGTCCCTTCACCACAGATAAATCTCCACTCTTATTTTTAGAATTCTGAACTCAAAGTAGCCCTGGCAAGCCCACCTACTCTCTTCCTTCCCCACTGATATGGTTTGGCTCTGTGTCACCACCCAAATCTCATCTCCAATTGTAATCCCTATGTGTCCAGGGAGGGACTTGATGGGAGGTGATTGGATGATGGGGGCGGTTTCCCCCATGCTCTTCTTGTGATCCTGAGTGAGTTCTCACAAGATCTGATGGTTTAAAGTGTTTGGCAATTCCCTCCCACCCATCTCCTGCCACCTTACAAAGAAGGTACTTGCTTCTCCTTCACCTTCCACTATGATTGTAAGTTTCCTGAGGCCTCCCCAGCCATGCAAAACCGTGAGTCAATTAAGCCTTTTATCTTTATAAATTACCCAGCCTTAGGTAGTTCGGTATAGCAGTGTGAAAACAAACTAATACACCCACCCTACAAAAAGGACACTTTTCATCCACATTTACATTTGTGATCGTTGAGAAAAAATTTGTAAACTCACGCTCTAATCATTGTTTTGCAAAGTCACCAAGCCGCCCACTTCTTCAAGTGTATCTGAGTGACGCTTAATTAATACAAATATTTAACTGTATTTCCAAGAAGCAGGCATGATTTTTATTATTCACCCGTTTCCCATTGTCCATGGAGTGGTAACTTTGAAGACGGAGCAAATAATAACAATCATGACAGGAAGAATTCCCTAATCTTTGCTCACTTCATATTCCATCTGCTCCACTACCAAAGTGACTAAGAAATTGGCCAGAGAGCTGGGGATAAGACGCCAATAACAAGAGAAGTCCCACTCAGTGAAACCAGTGGGACCCAACCAGCTCCTCACCTGTCAGTCAAGCTCACTAACCCCCTGCTTCTCCTATGCCTAGTATTCTATGGTGAGCACCGTGGCACAATGAGAAACATAGACATGATCTCTGTCCCTGGTTCCTGAAACAGAACTCCAGAAATGTTTGTAATATCCTGAGTGATGAGGGTGATAGAAACATCTTACCCAGAGTTCCTAAATCTCTTCAAATTTTTTGGATGCTAAGAGCATCTTTGGTTCTAATGAGGCAACTCTTGGTCAACTTATGGAGAGCTTTAGGATCAGGACTGGTCACTAGAAAGACTAAGCCATGGTTAGAAGCTTGGAATTTTCAGCTCCATTCCTACCCTCCAGGGAGGGGAGAGGAGCAGGAGAGTAAGTTACCAATAACTATCAAACTTATGTGATGAAGTCTTCATAAAGTCATGCAACACCTGTCACAGCTTCTACTTTCTTCCTATTGTAGAAGTGAACTGATCGTCACCAACACTGCTACCGAGATCCCCGAGGAATCAAAATAAAACTAAAAGAATGTACACACCCAGCTCTTAGGGAAGCGGAAGTGGTAAGATCACATGAGCCCAGGAGTCTGAGAGCTGCCTGGGTAACATAGCAAAATCCTGTTTTGCACAAAAAGGAGGAAAAAGAAAAAGAAAGAAAGAAAAGAATGTACACACAAAAGAGAAAGAAGGGGCATGGATGTGGGGGGCTGTTGTTAGTGGTTGAGGGAGTCTCAATGCATTGCAAGAAGACAAACATCAGATGAAAGTACATGGATGGATACAACAGAAAAATCCCCAGCCCAGAATATGCTAAAGAAGGGATGTCATGGTGTGGGAACTTGTCTCCTGGGAAGAGCTCAGGACATACCCTGGACTAGAGGTCTGGGAGAATAGAGGTTGAGAGTGACAGGGGGAGCTTGAGCAAAGAACTGAATTGAGCCTGTATCTGTTCTCCAAACAGATACGCCACTTAGGGCTTCACTCTATGCTTGATTCTTGTAGAGCAGAAACTAGTGAGGTTCCAGGATGGAAGCCAGGAAGCAGGTGGACTGAGATGGAGAAAAAATCTTGGGAGGTTCCAGGAAGGTATTTTTCCAGTAAAGAAATTGGGGCCAGGTGTGGTGGCTCACACCTGTAATCCCAGCACTTTGGGAGGCTGAGGTGGGTGGATCACAAGCTTGGCCAATATGGTGAAACCCCGTCTCTACTAAAAATAGAAAAATTAGCCAAGTGTGGTGGCGGGCACTTGGGAGGCTGAGGCAGGAGAATCGCTTGAACCCGGGAGGCAGAGGTTGCAGTAAGCCGAGATTGCGCCATTGCACTCTAGCCTGGGCTACAGAGCGAGACTCTTATCTTAAAAAAAAAAAAAAGAAAAAAACCGAAAGAAAGAAACTGGATGCTCCCCAACAGCTGGAATTATAGACAGACTGGATAATTTTGGAGATATGGCAAAGATATCATAGAATGTTACTAACAAGAAAAGGGAAGAAGTAAAGGAAGGAGAAAAGGAAGGCAGGAAGGAATTTCAAGTTGGGGGGAAAATCAGAATACGAAACTCAGGACTAAATACAAAGCAAAATAAAACAGGACTGTTTCTGAGCCATGAATAGTGTTTTAAAAAAAGAGAGAAATCAATTTGATATGCATGCTAAGAACATTTATTCTTGAGAGGCACTACCCCTTCAAAAGGAAATGTAATCCTAGCTTACTATATGGCTCTGCAATCTGAGAAATTGACATAGTCATGATAAGTGAATGTTTTTGTTTTTTGTTTTTCCTTTTGTTGTTGTTTTTTGTTGTTATTGTTTTGTTTTGGATAGGTTTGGTTTTCAAGATTTAGAATTAACCTATGTGAAAAGTAAAGAAGTTCTCCTTTTGGCTATCAGGCACATTACATTTGTGCTTTCCATCTTGGTAGTGTAAAAAAAGATGATTTTATTTCTTAAAAGAAGTTGGAGAACAGAGAGAAGGATGGAATAAAGGAGAGAAAGGGATGTGATTGCTAAAAGCCTCAACTTTGATGGTCTGGAGTCAGCACTCCATTAAAATTGAGACAAGAAGAAACGAAAGTTCAAATATGTTATTTAAAATTGTAAGAGGTAGTCTTGAAAATAAGTACAAAATATAAATATCAAAAAGTAGGGCCGAGCGTGGTGGCTCACGCCTGTAATCCCAGCACTTTGGGAGGCTGAGGCAGGCAGATCACCTGAGGTCAGCAGTTCAAGACCAGCCTGGTCAACATGGTGAAACCCTGTCTCTACTAGAAATACAGAAATTAGCCAGGCATGGTGGTGGGCACCTGTAGTCCCAGCTACTCGGGAGGCTGAGGCAGGAGAATCGCTTGAACCCAGGAGGTGGAGGTTGCATTGAACCGAGATCGTGCCACTGCACTCCAGCCTGGGCAACAGAATGAAACTTCAGCTTAAAAAAAAAAAGTAGGACTGAAAGAGTTTCGGGGGCACTGCATGGATCTACTCCAGGGAATGTTATTTTGCTGTTGTATTCTATAGAAAGCAAAGGCAGGGACCCTGGAGTTAAGGAACCAACATTTTCCTCTTCTATATCAGAGAGTCTGTATATAATCTTTACGATGGATAAATCATAAAATATTGGCATGAGTATATTATTTGCAAGAGAAACAAAAACAGGAGTTAAAAAGTTGTCATTTCTATCCAAGGAGAAGCCTGTTTCTTTGCTGTTAAAGACCTTTTGAACTCTCTGATGTTTCTAGAGGTACTTTTGATTTTCTTTCATTAAAATTTAGATTTCAAACAATAAAAGATCATTCTAGCAACAAAATAGAAAAGAAAATAACAACGTGAGCATTACATTCTCTCCTGGGAAACTGTGACTTAGCTCAAGATAACAGATTCATCTGCTTTAGACCAAATTTGAGAATCTTAAATTTTGCACACGACTTGGATTTTCGTAAATTAATAAAAAGGCACCAGTGACTCTCGCACTTTACTTTTGACCTCGGTCTCACTGCATCGGTCACACGCTTTTGCAGAATCTTCTCATCCCTGGTCCAAAGCACCATGCAGTCAGCTTATCAAATAACCTTCCATCTGGCTTCCCTCATAAATCACACCCAAAGCCCCATCACGTAAGAGAAATTCATTTTTCTGCTCCTGTTCCTTTCCCATGTAAGATCCTGACCTTCAGATATCATATAAGTTCATCTCATACAGAGGCTTCCCGTCTGATTTTAATTCCCTTCCCTCCCTGCTTCCTGCAATTATTCCCCACTGCCCACCCGTGCCTGCTGCAGTCATCGGCAAGACCATCTCTGATTCTCTTTCTTTAATTTCTGCCAAGGCCAGTCAGGTAGCAGCCTTCAAAACCTCACTGATGGCAAAGAAAGAGAAACAGCTAAGAAATGTAGCTGGTGGTGCAGGTATTACTTCCTTCCTATTATAGACAAGAAATCAAACTTTATAAAAATTAGGCGCCTACTCTGGTCACGCTGCTGTTATGGAACTGCTAAATTTGCTAGATCCAGTTTTTCCTTTTAAAAAGACAGGGTCTCACTAAGTTGCCCAGGCTCATCTGGAGTTCCTGGACTCACGCAGTCCTCCTGCCTCAGCCCCTCAAAGTGCTGGGATTACAGGAGAGAACCACCACGCCCAGCCTCTAGGTCCAAATTTGAAGTCTTGTCTAACTTCCTGTGTCTTTTAAAAACATAAACCCACAGAGCAATTCCTTTGTGGCTAGCCTTTAACATAAGGTAACTGACATTGAATAACAAAATGGAGTAGAATATTGCTGTATTTTTATTTAAATTTTTTGTTTCCATAGGTTTTTGGGGAACAGGTTCTGTTTTGTTACATGGATACGTTCTTTAGGGGTGATTTGTGACATTTTGGTGCACCCATCACCCGAGCAGTATATACCAATTTGTCGTCTTATCCCTCATCCCCTTCCCACCCTTTCCCCCCGCATCCCCAAAGTCCATTTTATCATTCTTATGCCTTCGCATCTGCATCCTCATAGCTTAGCTCCCACTTATGAATGAGAATATACAATATTTGGTTTTCCATTCCTGAGTTACTTCATTTGGAATAGTAGTCTCCGATCCCATCCAGGTTGCGGTGAATGTCATTAATTCATTCTTTTTTACGGCTGAATAGTATTCTGATATATATATGCATGCCACAGTTTCTCTATCCACTCGTTGATTGATGGGCATTTGGGCTGGTTCCACATTTTTGCCATTGCGAATTGTGCTGCTATACACATGCGTATGCAAGTATCTTTTTCATATAATGACTCATTTTCTTCTGGGTAGATAACCAGTAGTAGGATTGCTGGATCAAATAGTAGTTGTACTTTTAGTTCTTTAAGGAATCTCCACACTGTTTTCCACAGTGGTGGTGCTAGTTTACATTCTAACCAGTTGACTTGTAGAAAATCAACAACTTGGAACTGGTACCACATGTTGGGAATGAGAAAAAAATCCAGGATTCTTTCAGCGATCTGGGGTCTGATCTTGGTTCTATGAGCAACTAACTCATTTTATTTGCATTTTTTTCTCATTTATAAAGCAAGATGGTTTACTGGATAATCATTAAGTTCTCTTCCAACCCTGAATAATTTATATTCTAGGAAGAAATAAAGCCCATTAAGGTAATTTTCAAATTCAGATATCTTGCAAATCACTGAGGTGAATGAGGTGGAAAAGTGAATTTAAGGTTAAATAGTAAGACAATAATTTAACTAAAAATAAAATCCTCATATTCTAACATATAGCTTGATATTGTCCAGTATGGAATGGATTTAAGGTACTGTAGTGTATTCATCTCCTTGGAGTGCCATAACAAAATACCACAGACTGGGTAATGTATAAGAAACAAATTTATTTCTCACAGTTCTGGAGGCTGGGAGGTCCATGATCACGGTGCCAAAAATGTAGGTTTTATTCTAGGACCTCTTGTCTTGGTTCCCGGGTAACCACATCTCACCGCCTACTCACATAGTTTCTGGGATAAAGACATCTCTCTGGTCTTTCTTCCTTTCTTTCTTCCTTTTCCTTCCTTCTTCCTTCCTTCTTTCTCTCTTTCTCTTTCTTTCTTTTCCTTCTTTTTTTCTTCCTTACTTCCTTCCACCTTCCCTCTCTCTCTGTCTCCTTCTCTCTCTCCTTCCTTCCTCTTTCTTTCTTTCCTCTCTGTCTTTCTTTCTTTTCCTTTTTCTTTCTTCCTTACTTCCTTCCACCCTCCCTCTCTCTGTCTCCTTCTTTCTCTCTCTTCTTTCTCTTTCTTCTTTCTTTCTTTCTCTTTCTTTCTTTCTTTCTTTCTTTCTCTTTCTTTCTTTCTTTCTTTCTTTTTCTTTCTTTCTTTCTTTCTTTCTTTCTTTCTTTCTTTCTTTCTTTCTTTCTTTCTTTCTTTCTTTCTTTCTTTCTTTTCTTCCTTCTTTCTTTCTCTTTCTTTCTCCCTTTCTTTCTTTTCCTTCTTTTTCTTTCTTCCTTACTTCCTTCCACCCTCCCTCTCTCTCTGTCTCCTTCTCTCTCTCTTCTTTCTCTCCTTCCATCTTCTTTCTTTTCCTTCCTTCCTTCCCTCCTTCCTTCCTTCCTTCTTTCCTTTTTTTCCCCTTCTTTCTTTGAAGATCGGGAAGCAAAGATGGTGTGTCTTCTTATAAGATCACTAATTCTATAGAATCAGGGCCCTACCCTTGTGATTTCACTCAACCTCAACTACTTCCTTAGAGGCCCCACCTTCAATTACAGCCATACTGAGGGTTGGAACTTCAACATATGAATGTTGAGGGCACACAAACATTCGATCCATAACACAGAGCATCAGAAGATAGTGGCATGGGCACATCAGATTTGAATTGCTAAATTATTCCTCCTAAGAAGAGTGAAAAAGAAGTCTGGGTGTGGTGGCTCATGCCTATAATCCCAGCATTTCAGGAGGCTGAGGTGGGCAGAAAGCTTGAGCCCAGGACTTCCAGACCAGCCTGAGCAGCATGACTAAACCCAGTCTCTACCAAAAAAAACACAGAAATCAGTTGAGGATGATGGTGCACACCTGTAATCCCAGCTATTCCTCAGGAGGCTGAGGTGGGAGAATCATCTGAGCCCAGGAAGGCTGAGGTTTCTATGAGCTGGGATTGTGCCGTTGCACTCCAGCCTGGGTGACAAAAGTGAGACTCTGTGTCAAAAAAAAAAAAAGAAAAAGAAAAAATGAAGATAATATCCTTGTATAAACTTTAAGTCCAAAATAATACAGAGCTATGCTGTCTCAAACTTCAGAATGTAAAAGGACCATCTGCAGATACTGCTTAAACATATAATTTAATTGTGAAATTAGCTATCAGATTTCTTGTGACCAGAGCAAAAAAGAAGACATGCTGGTTACATACCTTCCAGTGTCCAGAAGGAGGTTTTATATGAATCCTTTATGAGAACTAAAGTTTTGCCATTAATTAATTCTAAAATAAATGTATCATCTTTATATCAATGAGAAATGAATGAACGGTGCTCTTAACAAAATCCTGACAGTAACAAAGCTATTTCTCATAGTATCTCTCAATAAACTATAATGTCAAAACACAATCAATAAAATCATTATTCTGGAATGATGGATTATAGAATTCTTTTTAAATACATGTAGTTTTGTTTCTTCCAAATATGTAGAATAATTAAAACTAGGTTAACAAAACATTGCCTAACCAAGATCCATGGACAACATGTTTTTAGATAAATAAGACATTTGCAATAAGTATTACTAAGCATGACTTTCTCTCTCTTTCTCCCTTTTTTTTTTTTTTAGAAAAGAAACTTTTGCAAAGCTTTTTTAAAAAGTTGTTTTTCTTTTAAGCAGTTTAATCATTCTCCTGGGGCTTTGGTTTATATGGGTGATTTGCATAGAAACTCTTTGTTTTTGGAGGCCTATGGATTGTATTTCAAAGTAGGAATGTTAATGAGAGGAGAGAGTGTATCAGATTTAGAAATACTATGTTCCATACTTTTTATATTTAGTGTATGTAACTAAATATAGTTTACAACGAAGTGTACCCTGATGCCTGTCTTTCTTATCGATAAAATATTCATGAAATGTCACCTTGAGATAACAGATTGCAATGGATGGGACATAGTTCTCTAGTCCTAAGGTTTCTTCATAATATTGGCTAAAAACCTTCCCAGACAAGTGCTGTTCACTAGCCTTGATATTATATATCTCACCGTTTTTTCTAAGTCAAGGAGTTTTGAAGAGATGAGAGACAGGGAAAGAACACAATAGCAAAATTCCATTGTGTTTGGTTTATGGATTTGTTCTACTTAGAGCGTCTCAGAGAGGTTCTTTTTGATACGAGCCATAACCGATTGCAAACTAATGGACTGTGGAAAAGAATCCAAAGGGAGTAAGACTAGATCTTCACTGAGCTGAAACTAGTAGCATTTACACAAAATATCCTCTTGCTATCAGCTTCACAAAATGTGGATGCATTCCTGTTGCCATGTTTCTTATTTCCCAAGAACCAGGATGAAGAGTTGAAAGCACCAGCAAAAAGAGTGG
This sequence comes from Chlorocebus sabaeus, assembly GCF_047675955.1. Lineage (NCBI taxonomy): Eukaryota > Metazoa > Chordata > Mammalia > Primates > Cercopithecidae > Chlorocebus > Chlorocebus sabaeus. The sequence continues at coordinate 6,373,205 of NC_132931.1, read as the reverse complement.
GTGTGCCTTTGTGTTTAGCAATTATGTTACTGGGTGATGTTGCTTGTTTTAAGCCAAGTGAGTCAGTGGGTTGGTACTGTCACCTTTCTAGGACAGATACTTGCATTTCCTAGATTTCTGCTATGTGGCTGAATCCAGTCACTGAAACTCAAAGTGTTCAGACTGTGTTTGTCTCCCATTGACATGGATTGGCCACAAAGATCTGTGATGGGTTCCAAAAGCAAGCAGGGACTCAAATTATCTATTTTTAGATTAGAACTGTCTCATTAGATCACATCAGTGGAAATCCAGTTCAGAATCCAGTATATACAATCACCCCTAATTGCACTAGCCATTCCATAGACAAGTTCATATTTTTGATCTTTGCTGTCATACCTACCCAGCCATCTTTTCACCCATTTATTCAAAAAATGTAAACTCTGTACTCAGGGAAATACAAAACCGAGCCTCATTGTGTTTGTCCTAACCCTTTATCCTACAGTATTTGTATTAGGAAGGGAGACAGAATGCAGAATAATTCTGCTGTTTAGGGATCTGGTGGACAACATCAGCGACACTTTTCATATCCATGAAGATTTTACAGACTTGAATTATGTTTTCTTTGCCTTTCCTATCTAATTCTAATCCATTTTATGTTCCTCCCTGGAAGCTGTTCGAATCATTTGATACTTAACTGGCAGAAAATCATTCCAGACCCAGTGTTTCAGGGAATCAAATAAATCCAGGATAAAAGAAACCCAGATTCTCTAATGTCTCCTGTCAATCACCTTTCCTAATGCTCTCCATTTTCAGTTATCTTCTCATTTATACATCTAGGCCAAAAAGACCCCAAGCCTCTGCTACAGATATAGATGCCAATTTCATTGAATGGATCACTGAAATCCAGTTATGGTGCTATGAGATGGTTGTAATAATACACACCAATATTATTCAATATATTTAACTCTAATAAAAGCAGAGGTGGCAGGGTCACTTGAGGTCATGAGTTCAAGACTAGCCTGGACAACATAGCAAGACTCCATCTCTACAAAAAGCTACAAAAATTAGCTGGGTGTGGTAGTGCACACCTGTAATCCCAGCTACTCAGGAGGCTGAGGTGGGAGGATTGCTGGAGCCCAGGAAGTCACAGGTGCAATGAGCTATGATTCTGCCACTGTACCCCATCTTGGGTGACAGAGTGAGACTCAGTCTCTAAAAAACTTAAAAAAGTAAAAAACTGAATGTATTTATCAGACAAAATATGTCAAGCTGAAAATGTCCCAGAAAATGTGTAATGCACCAAAATGCCAGCATGGAGCAAACATTTGACCCTTTAATAAATAGAGGTCATGTTATAGGCCTAAATATGACATGCAATAGAATGGCAATACCCAATGAATTTTAATAATCTAGCTTTTACAATTATTCATCCTGGTAAGAAGCTGAAGTTTAAGAAAGAGAAGTCTTATCTGACTTGTCAATTCACATAAATATTCCTTGGGCGTATTTAAGCCATCTCTATGTGTATAGGTTTGAATTAAATTTGTAGGCAAAAGTAACCCTGGACCATAGGACTCAAAATAAAAACATAACCCAGTGCTGCAAACTCTGTTAGTTCTTCTAAGAATTCCTCCCAATTTTATTGCATTAATTGACTCATGGGTGGTTGGAGTGCTCCTAGGCTTGCTCGGAGAGAGTAATGAGTAGAGACTGTTATCAGTCAGTTTGCAGGGCCTTGATCACTTTGGCCCCCTAATTGTTTAATTCCTGATGTATATTCTAGAAATAAAATTGGAGGAGGCATGTTATCCTCTCTGGTCAGCCAAAATACCATATGAGTATCAGCATTTCCATCGGTCTCCTCCTAAAGCATTGCTTCCCTCTCTCTCCAACAAAATTGGGCTCTAAAAGGCTCCACCTTCTCTGCAGTCACTCAGATGAAGGTGCTGCAAGGTCAAGCCCCACACTAGGGTCATACACTGCTTGTACATACTCAGGTCCACCAGACTTCTCCTTCCATGAAGAAATAACGTGTTACCATGCAACAGAGAAGCTCAAACCAAAGCCACCAGAGGTAGAATGTTTCCTTGCAATAAAAGATGTTACATCTGCTTCCTGCATGGTGCTCTTCTATTATACACTTCCCTGTTTTCTCAAAGGCACTCTCTACTACCTCTACCGTAAGATTTGGCCTGTTAGTATTGGGCTGAGCTCACTCTTCTTGCCGGGACCATCCTACCTTCCCAGCACATTCTTTTCACCCGCGATGTGCTGAAGCAGCTTATGGAGCTCAGAATAGATCCCAGTATTTCTCTGACTTGGGCACAAAAGGATGCTGATTCCAAAATGTGGCCTTTCTGAAGCCAATTCTTTGTAGGGGAGTCTGACACTAACTCTATTTTCTAGGGTCCTGCACTTCAGTGGAAAATATAAAGAAATAATTGCTTTCTTAACCCCTCCCCCTGGGTTTCCAGGTAATTGATCCTGCCACAGGAACTAAGGCCATTTAATATGAATTCACTACATTGTAGGCACTATACTGCACTCTTTGCAAGATGTGTGCTAGGGGTTGGATGTGGTTTGTCTCCGTCAAAATTCATGTTGATATTTGATTTCCAACGTGGCCCCCACGTTGGAAGGTGCAGCCCAATGGGAGGTGCTCTCCCACTAGGGTGAGAGTGTTCTCGCTGTAGACGACCAATTAGTTCCTGCAAGAGCAGTTGTTAAAAAGAATCTGGCTTCCTCAGTCACTCTCTTGCTTCTACTTTCACCATGTGAACTCTTCTCATAAGCCCAATCACCTTCCACTTTCCACCATGAGTTGAAGCAGCATGAGGCCCTTATCAAATGCTGTTGCTCAACCTTAGACTTTTCAGCCACCAGAATCATAAGCCAAATAAACCTCATGTGTTTCATAAATTACCCAGCCTCAGGTAGTCTGTTATGGCAACACAAATTGGACAAAGATAATATAACTCCTTGAATTTTCTTTAATTCTCAAAACTACCCTTAAAAGTAGTTATTGAAGTATCTTCCTCAGAATAGTACTTGTGTTCACTGAGGTTAACTAATTAACTAAAGCTACACAGCTTGTAAGTGACCAAGTGATCTTATGTCCAATTTTTCTGTTCTCCACCGATGCCACAGTACCTTGTTATCTTAAGAATCTCTTTTATGAGGGAGTTTTCTATTTTTGTAATCATTTCTATTGTTAGTATGCAATAATTCATTAATAATAGCAAACTTGATCTGAGGCTTCTTAGCTTGACTTTTCTAATGCCTTCATCTTCCTGAGTTTCAAATGCACATAAATATAGGGCCTAAGGCCATTAGTCACCCCATCTCTTCTCTTAAAGGTGAAAAGCATTTAGTTAAGTGCCTACATGGCTAAATGACTGAGTTCCATTGGCATCTAATAAACAAATCATAAATGACCTTAAATCCTTCAAGCAGACTCAATAGGACTTTCATTTTTTCATCTTTTTTGTTATTAGCGAGATAATGAGTCATCAAAAATACACATTTCTCTAAAAAATACCCAGCAATTGAAATATCATACGAATCAACTTTCGTTCTCCACAATCACTCTACACTTATGAGAATCAACCACACTCCATTTTGACCTAATATGAGTGTTTAAAACATTTTTTTAAAAAAATTAAGTTTGTGTTAATCTGAAAAGCCATCCATCCTGCCTCCAGCCCTTTGAACTAGCTGAAGAGGTCCATGCATCACAGCTCCTGCCTAGTGAGGAGCTGCTGAGCCCCCAGAGCTGCAAAGCCATTCATAGCTACTGCAAGGATTGTGCTTTTCTTTATTTTTCTGATGTACATGTCTCCAAACCTAATTAGCACCCAGCTCCACTCCCAATTTCAGTGGTAGGCCTGTCTTCAACCTTGCTTCTGGCTCATGAATGTGAGCTTGTCCTTTATTTCTCCCAGTCTTTGATGTAAACATTCCCCAACCAGCTCTGAGTTGAATTCTCTCTCTCCTTCTCTCATTACTGATTTCCTAGTTCTGACCCCTAAAAACCAGAGAAGGCCAGCACTGGGCTATCACAAGGAGGATATTAGGCAGAGTATTAGGGTTATGAATATGTGCACTACCGTCTAAGTTTGTATTGTCTATCAGGTTATGCAAAATATATATGTTCATTTTCATGCCCATTGAACACAAAAGTATCTATCTCCTGGGGTAATGTGCCATTTTATCAATAGTTTTTCTATCATGTTATGAAGATCATAACATCCTTATATTCTCAGCTCTGCCTTCCAATTCTCCAGGGAATCCCCTTTCTCAGGTGTTAATTTCCACAGTCGTGCTCATTAATGTGATAAGCCTCTCTGGTTTTAAATAGCTCTTCATACCCAAACAGGCCATAATTGAATGGAAGATTTAATTGTTTTTTTTTTTTCTCAGCAAACAATCAGACCAGGCAAGCAAGGACACAGCAGATAAAACACCGCTCAACTCAGGAATGAAAGACGTGTGTTTCCATTCACTAATAGGCAGAAATGTCACTGGATTTCAGAGAGGATGACTCAGGGCTCAGTTTGGAGTGGAGAGCTATCGAATTTCCCCTTCAGACTGGCAGACAGCTCAGCTGCATGGCTCTCTTCCCCTGTCATTCCTGTTGATTTGCCTTCAAGGTGGTCATTCAGAGAGAGTGAAAGGAAAAGGCCACCGTTTGCCATTTCAGGCCCAGAGATTTAGCTCTGACTCCCACAGATATGGTTTGGCTCTGTGTCCCCACCCACATCTCATCTTGTAGTTCCCATAATCCCCACATGTTATGGGAGGGACCTGGCGGGAGATGATTGAACCATGGGGGTGGGTCTTGCCTGTGCTGCTCTCGTGAGAGTGTTTGGGTCTCACGAGATCTGATATTTTTAAAAACGGGAGTTTCTCTGCACAAGCCCTCTCTTTGCCTGCTGCCATCCAGGTAAGATGTGACTTGCTCCTCCTTGCCTTCCACCATGATTGTAAGGCCATGTGGAACTGTAAGGTCAATAAACCTCTTTCTTTTGTAAATTGCCCAGTCTCGAGTATGTCTTTATCAGCAGCATGAAAACAGACTAATACACCCACCCAGCTCTAGCTTTCAGCTCACAGCCCGGCCCAGGGCTCCGACACACAGATAGTATGCTTTGCTTTGGTGTGGTCTTTTGTTCACATGAAATGGGATCCTCTTGCAGAGAGATAATAACTGCCTCAACCCCCCAAAATCTGTGGCTGGCCCTGGATCAGCAAATTCCATTTTCCTCCATTCATCAACTCTGTCAATTATGTTTTTATGTAATTTTGTAAAAATTTGAGGTGACTAAGAGTCCCAAGCAAGTTGATTCGTATGAGGTTTCAATTTCATTTCAATGGTTTTTAGGAATCAAAACTAGGAAATCAGTAATAAAAGCAGAGAGATGATCCAACTCAGAGATGATTCAACTCAGAGTTGATTGGGGGATGTTTATATCAAATGCTGGAAGAAATGAAGGACAAACCACACTCATGAGCCAGAAGCAAGGCTGAAGACAGGTCTACAAATCAAAAAGTTGGGAGTGTGTGCTAATAAGGTTTGAAGAAATGTATACCTGCAAAAAACAAACAAACAAACAAAGGCACAATCTTTGCAGTAGCTATGAATGACTTTGTAGCTTTGGGGGCTCAGCTCGGTCCCTAGGCAGGAGTTGTGAGGTATGAATCTGTCCAACTAGTTCAAAGGGCTGAAGGCAGGATGGATGACTTCAGATTAATACAAACTTAATTTTTCAGAAGTATTAAACACTTATATTAGGTCAAAATGGAATGTGGTCAATCCTCACAAGTATAGAGTGATTATGGAGAATGGAAGTTGATTCATATGTTATTTCAATTGCTGGGTATGTTTTAGAGAAAGGTGTATTTTGATGACTCATTCTCTTGCTAATAACAAAAAGTATGAAAGTGTGAAAGTCCTTTTGAGTCTGCTTGAAGGGTTTAAGGTCATTTATGATGTGTTTATTAAATGCTAATGGAACTCATAGTCATTTAGCCATGTAGGTATTTAACTAAATGTTTTTCACCTTCAAGAAAAGAGCTTGGGTGACTAATGGTCCTAGGTCCTGTATTTATATGCGTTTGAAGCTTAGAGAGATCCAGGCAATGGAAAAGTCAACCTAAGATGCCTCGTAGACCAAGTTTGCTATTATTACACACTAACGATGCAATGAATTATTGCATACTAATGGCAGAAATGATTATAAAAATAGAAAACTCTTCCATAAAAGAGATTCTTAAGATAATAAGGTACTATCATATCAATGGAGAAGAGAGAAATTGGATGTAAGGTCACTTGGTCACCTACTAACTGTGCAACTTTGGTTAAGTTAGCTAACCTCAGCGAACGTAGGTACTATTCTGAGGAAGATAATTCAAGGGCTACTTTGAAGAGTAGTTTTGAGAATTAAATTACTGAGAATTGGCATTTAGTCTGCTTTATCCACTGTTGCCTGACTTTGCTGTCTTTCTTTATTGGCACTTGGTTTTCAAGATATCTGCATTCCAGTTTGAAAACTTTGTAAAATCAAAATATTCAAGTTTATTTTAATTTTTTGGGGAGAGGAGGTTCTGAGCAAATGTGAGAAGGCATGTCTGCATACTGTATAGATCATATTCTCTGCCATTTTGAGATACTTAGAATCAGAGAGCAAGCTTCAGGGGAGACAGAGCTTCTGAGCAGGGAGCAGGGTGTTAAGACTGGACACGTTTTTGACTTTGCTGGAGCCAGATTTCCAGATGTGGCTCTTTGTTGTTGGAAAGGAATCCCACAACATCACACATGCCTAGGTCTATGGTAGAAAGAGTAAAATACATTTTAAAACCGAGCAACTCTGAGTTTGAAATGAACCATGTCCAAACTCACTTCCAACATGATCAATAATCAAAATAGGACCCATTGTCTCTGTTGCAGTGTGGCTGAAACCACTGCAAGTTTACCAACACCACTATCCTTTGCATAACCTTTGCTTGAGCATGAACATGGAATACAGATACGTTTATACAGTGTGCTCATTTAAAACCTTTTCCCAGACCTCTTTTGGTCAGTCTTCCAATTTTGCATTTTTCAATTCCTGACCATCTAGTCAAACCCTTAGGAACTGTGCATAAATCAGGATTGATCCAAATCACTGATCTCTCAGCCCAGGCAAAGCGGACAACCCAGTGACTGCCCCAAGTCCTACCTTCTGGGACGATTTGCTTTCATCAGTATCTTTCAGGAATACTCCTGAACAGGGGGGCTGTAACACTGCAGCAGTTCATTTTAGGTTGGTGACTACACACTGTGCAGAACAATGTGTATGCCAGGCCCTGGCCTTTTCCTCTTCAGTAAATGCCCATCTTTGAGGCTGTCAATGTGGATTGAAGGAGAGGAGTTGCTGCAGCAGAACTAGATATATTAGGAGTCTGAGCCTCCTGCTCACAGAGCATATTTACCTTTCAGACCTGCTTAAGCCTAATCTCTTTTGTTGCATTTCAACTTGATGATAGATGGCTGCTGTGCACATTCAAATATGGTGGGTCGATTTAGACCTAGTGTCTAGCTGGTAAAGAAACAGATACTTTGGTGCCCTGCCCAGATCTTCCCAACACTCATCATTCTAGTATATGCCAATGATCTCCTCTTGCAATCATCAGTAATTCTCTGCTTTACAGCTTTCTGTGAGGCTGTGCACATGGCAAGGTGGGAGTACAAAAGAGTTAACACCTCAGGGGGCATCCCTCAGCAGTGACAAACAGGAGCTGGAGAGCAAGTACACCAGCTTCCTCATCCCTCAAGTACTACGTCCCACACTATCTCCCAGGGGATTATAGTGGGACTGAGCCATTAGGAGTTACTCATGGATGTACCCACATTAGCTTCATTCCCTGCGCCCCCCCACCCACTTCCCTACCAGTGCTTTCTGAGATCAACTTTCAAACAAACTACATGCACTCAAATCCTGTCTCAAGGTATACTTTTGGGAGAACCCGGACCATGACAGATAGCTCCGATTATATGGCAACTTGATGTCAGGTGCTCAATTTCTTTTCAAGCACAAGTCAGAAATGTTTTAATTTCAAGAAAAGAATATTTATATGAAAAAGTATCCATGGCATTGCTCCAACACCTTAGTCTGCTTATAACTGGACTATGTTTTTTATATCCCTTAAAGTTTAGTGTAGAAAGATCTGAATTCTAGTCAATGGAACATTAGCAGAACCAAGAAGAGTCTTGGGAGCATAACCTTCCAAACCCAGCTCATGCCAAAAAAAAAAAAAAAAAAAAAGAAAAAAGAAAAGAAAAGGTAAGACTTTCATGAGTGCACTTGTTCATCCTCTGTTCCCCCTTTCTGCTATCTGCAATGGCAACACTCAGTGATATGGTTTGGACGTTTGCCCCCTCCAAATCTCACGTTGAAATGTGGTTACCAATGTTGGAGATGAGGGCTGGTGGGAGGGGCTGGATCATGGGAGAGGATTCCTCATGAATGGTTTAGCACCATGCCCTTACAGATAAGTGAGTTCTCACTCAGTTAGTTCATGCAAGATCTAGTTGTTTGAGAGTCTGGGACCTCCCCCTGCTCTCTCTTGCTCCCTCTCTTGCCATGTGACAACCGTGGCTCTCTTTCACCTTCAACCGTAATTGTAAGCTTCCTGAGGCCCTCACCAGAAGCAGATGCTTCCTGTACAGCCTGCAGAACTGTGAGCCAACTCTTCTTCTTCTTTTTTTCTATAAATTACTGAGTCTCGGGTATCCCTTCATAGTAATGCAAAAATGGGCAAACACCCAGTGTGGCACTCGGTGGTAAATGATGAAGATGGCAGAGATATGTCAACCTGGGTACCTGAGTGACCATGTGGAACAAAGGACCCCTTTTCCCAGCTGCCCTGGAACTGCACTAGACTGTTAGGTGAATAAGAAATAAATTTCTGTTTCCTTGAGTCAAGTCATGTTCATATCTTTGTCTTACTGTTGCCTAGCCTACCTTGACGGACATATGCAAACCTCCAAATTATTATTTGAAATTGAAAAAAATGGGAAACCATAAGCAATAAAAAGAATTTCAGAGAAAATTAGATCACTCAACTATGCTTGATTTTGTTATTCTACATCTCTATTTTTTCTACATTACAGCATAAAAACAAAATGAAACAACAAAGAAATTTACAAATGTTCATCAAACTTAAACCTCACAAGAACTCACTGATCACTCCAGAGTCATGCAGAATTATTTGACTCTTCCTGAGAACAACTGCTCATATACTATCTAACCTTAGCCTACTTCATTAAGAGGAAATCTTTGTTCTCACCCTCATTATTTTCTACTTAATTTGTTTTCCTGCCAGGAAACCCATCTATAGAGATTTGTTTTTCTGGCCATCTAATTTGTTCTCTTCAAATATTTCTCATCGGCCTCATTTCTTCATGGGTTGCCCATATCACCATTGACAGGTTCAAATCATAGATTGGAAGTCACTTATTAGATAATTCAATTAAAGACAGAATGAATGAGACTTTCAATTCCAGTAATTGTGAAGCAGTTTATATTTAATTAAATTGCATGCAGATAACAATGAAAAAGTTGAGACCAAAAAATCCCTCAGAACAAAGATCAACCTTTCTGATGGCACTGGAGAACAATCACAAGGCATGCAGAAGTTGGAATTAATTCAACCCTTGAATGAAAGAAAGTCTACAAGGTGAGATCTATGCTTATATAGCTTTTCTCTTGAAGGCTTCCCCAGTATGCTTAGTGCAGATTGCCTAGAACTCAGGCCAAGAAATACATGGTCTTGTTGGTCGGAGGTGTCAGAATTTGAGTATTCCAGACTGCTGGAAATTTTAGAAGATGATGCAAAAAATGTGGGAGCCACGGAAAGGAAAATTCCCAAATCTGCATATACATTTCCCTTAAGTCCTTGAGTGACATTTGAATTATGCATATGCAGAGGGAGATACCAAGATATTCAGCAAAGTTCAATAGCTGGAAAGTTGAAAGACTTCAGCAGAGATCTTAGCTATGACTTACTTAAGGAGAGATAGAATTTGGAGTTTGAATCCTATCAAGTTACAGGGTTTTGATAAATACCTTGGACTTTTCATTTATTTTAAACAGAGCTATCCTTATTTGCAAAGATTATTTCCCAGAAACAAGGATGTAGCCTAAGACTAAAAGAAGAATGGAAATAGACCCACATTAATAAATAATTTATAAAAGCATCCACATGATGAAGATAGTTATCCAGCAACTAAATCACTCACTAGAGCAAGAAACTGCTCACCCAAAGAGGATAATAGTATCTTGTGTTTCTGCAGCATAACATCCACAACGTTCAGTACGCAATAAACAATTACTGGACATGGAAAGAACAGTTAAATGTGATCTGTAGTCAAAATAAAATCAGTCAATGGATAAAGACCAAAGACAACTTCAATGTTGTAATTAAAAAATAAGGACTTTCAAGCAGGAAGTGAATATATGACCGAGGATGTACAGTAAGGCAGGATTATCATTAGTAAACAGAAAAGGAATATCAATAGAGAATAGAAACTTTTAAAAAGTCAAATTTAAATCCTGGAACTTAAAAATGTTTAAAATAAAATAATGTTTAAAATAAAAATGTCATTTGATGGGCTGAACAGCAGATTAGATACAATAAAAGAAAGTCACTGTGAACTTGAAAGAGAACAAAAGATGAAAGAAAATTGAACATATTTTCAGAAACATATGAGACAATATCAAATACTTTAATATATGTGTAATTGGAGTCTCAGCAGCAGAGAGTAGAGATAAAGATCCAGCAATGTGGTGGCACGCACCAGTAGTCCCAACTTCTCAGGAGGCTGAGGCAGGAGAATGGCGTGAACCCGGGAGGCAGAGTTTGCAGTGAGCCGAGATCATGCCACTGCACTCCAGCCTGGGCAATAGAGCGAGACTCTGTCAAAAAAAATAAAAAATAAAAAATAATCCAGAAAAAAAAATGTTTAAAGAAGAAACTGTGAACTTCACAAAATTTGGTAAAAAACATCAGCTTACATATCCAAAAAAACCCCTCAGATAGCCTCAAACAAGATAAATTCAAAGAAAATCATAAGTATATTTTCATAGTTGCACTGCTGGAAACCAAAGCTAAAGAAACTGTCTTGAATGCAACCAGAGATAAATGATACAATATATAGCACAGGGGAATAGCGATACTACTTATGACTGACTTCTCTTTTGGAACAATTAAGGAGACAAAGAAATTGTCTACCCAGAATTCTACATCTAGCAAAACTATCCTTCATACATGAAAACAAAACAAAGACACTCCAGATTAATAAAATTTGAAAAAAGTCATTGTCAGCACACCCGAATTAAATAAAATGCTAAAGAAACTTATTTGGGTTGAAAGTAAATGAAACCAGATAGGAACTCAGATCTATAGAAAGAAATGAAGAGCACCACAAATAGTAAATACAGTTGACCCTTCGTATCCACAGGTTCTGAAGACTTGAATTTGAATAACCATGGAACAAAAATATTTTTAAAAAGTTAAAAATAACAATAAAATACAGTGTAACAACCATTTACATAGTATTCATATGGTATCAGGTATTATAAGTAATCTAGAAATATCTTAAAGTATATGAGAGTATGTGTGCATGTTACATGCATATTTTATGCTATGCTTTTTTTTTTTTTTTTTTTTTGAGTTGGAGTCTTGCTCTGTTGCCCAGGCTGGAGTGCAGTGGCCCGATCTCAGCTCACTGCAAGCTCCGCCTCCCGGGTTTACGCCATTCTCCTGCCTCAGCCTCCCACGTAGCTAGGACTACAGGCGCCCGCCACCTCGCCCGGCTAGTTTTTTTGTATTTTTTTTTAGTAGGGACGGGGTTTCACCATGTTAGCCAGAATGGTCTTGATCTCCTGACCTCGTGATCCGCCCGTCTCGGCCTCCCAAACTGCTGGGATTACAGATGAGCCACCGCGCCCGGCCGCTATGCTATTTCATATAAGAGACTTGGTGTCTAGATTTTGGTATCCAAGGGGGATACTGAAACCAATTTCCCACAGATACCACGGGATAACTGTACAGTCAATCCTCATTATTTGTAGATTCCATATTTGTTAATTTGTCTGCTCACTAAAGTTTATTTGTAACTTCAAAATCGACACTTGTGGTGCTTTTGTAGGCATTTTCGCATATGTGCAACTCAAAATATTTGAGTTGTTTCATGTCCATGTTCCCAACTGAGGCTGAACAAGGCAACATTCTGCCGCCTTCTGTCAGCTTTCATGCTATACAAAAGTGACCCCTTTGTGTTCTATTTAGCACTGTAGTTTTTACACTTTTGTGCTTCCTTTGGTAATTTTGCTGTTTAAATTGTCCCCAAACAAACACAAAAGGGCTTTCTGTGAGGGCAGATGGCTGTGATGTGCCTTATGGAGAAAATACATGTGTTACATAAGCTTCATTCAGGTGTGACTTGTTGGTCATGGGATCACTGTGAATGAACCAACATAACTGAGACGTCTATAAATACAAACACACATAAAACGAAATTAAGTACTGATCAGTTGATGAAGATTTTGTCACCAGAGTCTCATAGGAACCTAACCCTGTATTTCTTCTAGAACCAACTGTTTAATATTTGCTAATTCAGTTTTCACAATGACTTTATTGAATGTCCCTGTGAATAATAAGAATTGAGTGTATATGGGTAAATAGAGAAGTCAATCTTTTTTTAAAAAATTCTTTCATTATTCCTTTCTTATTTTTTTTGACAGAGTCTCACTCTTGCCCAGGCTGGAGTGCAGTGATGCAATATCAGCTCGCTACAAGCTCCGCCTCCCGGGTTCATGCATTTCTCCTGCCTCAGCCTCCCGAGTAGCTGGGACTACAGGCGCCCGCCATCACGCCCTTCTAATTTTTTGTATTTTTAGTAGACACACGGTTTCACTGTGTTACCCAGGATGGTCTCAATCTCTCCTGACCTCATGATCCACCCGCCTCAGCCTCCCAAAGTGCTGGGATTACAGGTGTGAGCCACTGCACCTGGTCTTTTTAAAAATTCTTTAAAGGCACATGGCAATGTAGTGCAAAAATGTTAACACTCTTCTGGGTTTCTAAAGTATGCAGATATAAAGTATTTGACAACAAAAATACAGAAATAAAGGGAAGGAGTAAATTAAGTTATGCTGTACTGTTGCATGATTCTTACATTTCATATAAAGTGGCTGTTCTGTGTGGGAAACTCACAAGGGGAGAATAAAAGACACACACACAATACCTTTATGGGTAAACAACCTTTATCCCATGTAAATGGGAATGCAAATATAATAAGCAAATCACATAATAAGCAAATGATATAATAAACAAATTGTAATGGGTAGGGGAGAAGGCAATAAGATGTATATACATATACACACACACACATATACACACACACACATATACACACACACACATATATACACACACATATGTATACATATATACACTCATCAGACTATGGAGGATTCATCATCGGGAAGCTATAGCCTGGGGTCCAGTGGTCGGCCACCTGTCCGTGCACAGATGAGGAGAGGTCTCATGAAACTTTGGTGTGGTCTGGGACCTTAGCTCCTTTGGTAATGAGTTGTTTGGTATAAGGCCCAGTCACGAGGGCCCTTCGCGACTGAGCTCAAGGAACACAAAAAGGTCAACTTGCTTTTGCAATTTTCTATTGTTTTTCAATAACTAACGTATCAGAATAGCTTGAAAGAGAGATTTCTTTGAAACAGTGCTGGATGAATGCCTCGAGGGGCTCACAAAACCTGTTCCGGGACTTGGTGACCACTGTTTGTGTCCATGTTCAATTGAGTTCACATTTAATATTTAACTTTTCCTCCACAGTGGCACAATGCTAAATCTAAGTAGATAACAAAAATGAGACATATTATAACCCTTAGAACAACTACCAAAAATTTAATATGGAAAATAATATATCAAAAGTCTACTGAATGACTTAAAATAGAATCTTAAGAATATTTGATTAATTCAAAAGAATGCAGAAAGAATGAACAGAGGAAGAAAAAAACAAATGGAACAGATATGAAATAATTCATAAAATGGTGGGCCTAAATGCCACCATATATCAATAAGTACATTAAATATAAATAAACACTCAGATGAAAAAGCAAAGAATGCCAGACTGAATAAAAGAAGGTTGCATGAATTAGTCAACAAATGAATGAACACGCTATCTCAGAAAAAATGAACCAAATGGCGTTAGCAAATATTTTCATCATAATAGGAAATCAGTTAAGAAACTATTATCTCACATTCTCTGTATTTCTGGGTCAGGTCCCACTCCTGGCTTCAAAACTGGGCATGTAACCCAGATCTGCGGATTTAGAGCACAGTCTCCCCCTATCTATAGTGACTGAATAAGAAACAGGTATATGAATGAAAGTGTACTAATGTGAATTATAGCAAATATTTTTGCTGGAATATTGAGAAAAAGAAGCTGTTTTCTCACGTTTCCAAGCTAATATGATATAAACCTAAATCTGCTGGTTGCCTTTGCCTGTTTGATAATGAAGACAACACAGAAAAAAAGAGATTTGGAAAACGTGAACATACTTGATGTCATCATTTTAGCCACTGGATCCAAGCACGCCTGAAGCCATACACACTCTGTCTTTTCAGTTATTTGAGCAATCAAAAAAGGGAAGTCACCATTTGTTGGTTTCTATTCTTTACAGACAAAAGAGACAGGATGAACACAATTAGCAAATGAATTATTTTCCAAATCATCAATAATATCAATTGAAGTAAGATACATCTATTGAATGAGTTTGTTTCTAATTCCTGACCCACTTCCTTCAACCATAAGAAATCTCTGCAAACTCATACACCAGAAATAATATAAAGGGTTGGCTTCAATCCTCTGTAATTGATGGATATTGTTCATGAAAACGTTGTGCCCTCTAATTTCCACGTGACATATTAGTAGGGCCCAGAGGGTGTGCTCTCAACCAACAGAAGTTCCCCCTTGGCTGTTCTCCTTAGAAGGATTCTTTATCTTTTTCCCAGATTATTTATGCAATCTGTATCACTGTGGATCTATGCATAAGAATATTGACTACCTCCTTCTCACATCATGGAAACACTGACTATTGATATACACAGAAACTAAAGCAGGATAGATTTCAAGTAGATCTCTGTTAATCACTGATGTTTAAGGGAATTTGACACAATTAATAATGTGCATGACTAAAAAGGGAAATTATCTCCTAATCTTGATAAATCATCACCCAAATTATTGATTTTCTCATATCTCCTTACTCTTTGGAATGAAATAATATGTTTTTAGAAACTTGCAAAATTAGCTAGTTTATGTCTTAGGATCTTCCATGAATCTCAGATTTTTGTGAAATGGACAGACACCAATGGTGTCTACAACTATTTACTGTCACAGATACAGAGAATGAATAGAATGCCAGCTGATTAATCCATGTACACCAGTGCAGATATGATATATTGACCAGAACTGGCTCTGCACTCAATTCAAGAAAACTATCTTGGGAGGTTTTGCAAGTAAAATCAAAATGGCTACAATACTCTGTATTTATTCATAAAACATGGTACATTCCCCATAAATGTCTGATGCATTGAACTGTATATATATTAGAACACAGTTATTGTATTACTCTGTTCTCACACTGCTAATAAAGACATACCCAAGACTGGGTAATTTATAAAGGAAAGAGGCTTAGTTGACTCGCAATTCCACATGGCTGGGGAGGCCCCACAATTATAGTGGAAGGCAAACGAGGAGCAAAGTCACGTTTTACATGGCAGCAGGCAAGAGAGCTTGTACAGGGGATCTCCTCTTTATAAAACCATCAGATCTCATGAGATTTATTCACTAACTCAAGAACAGTATGGGGGAAATCACCCCCCACCCCCATGATTCATTTATCTCTGCCTGGCTCTGCCTTTTAGGGATTATTACAATTCAAGATGAGATTTGGGTGGGGACACAGCCAAACCATATCATTTGTACACAGAATATGATTGGAATACATCTGAGAAAATTATTTTCTCAGATAGCTTAGAAAGCTGAAAGAGAGGACATTACTATCTCTGCCTTAAATCATAGAAACAGAGTCCTCAGAAGGAAGCACAAAGCTGGATTGAGAAATGAAAGGGATGAATGGGGCTGGGATTAGAGTGAGGGTCTAGGGGTACCAAATAAAGGAAGTATTTGCTCTGTAGCATTTTCATGACTTTGGCAATGAGGACCTGCTTCCATTTTGCAGTAGGTGCCTCCCTTGTCTTGCCCCAGTCCTGTCCCTGAGTGTGGGGCACGCATTGTAGGAAAAAAAGGATGGAGAAAGCATGGAGAAAGCATTCTACTTTTAAAAAACAATGTGTGTTGAGAACCAGAGATGTGACAGAGAAGAAAGAAGCAAGTTCTTTTAACTACAGCAAGCAATGCAAGAGTTGGGGGAGGGGTGTAAAAGATGAAGCTAGAGAGGTAGGCTGCTGCCAAACTGGGAAAGGTCTCATACGCTGTGATGAGGATCTTTGACTCTTTACCCTAGACAAAGGTGAGCTGATGCAATCTTCAAGGTCAGGATGGTTTTTACAAAGGATCCTTGTGATAAAGCAGTGTGAAAAATGGCTTAGAGGAGAAAAACTAAAGCTCGTGAATCTTAGGTAGCTGCAGTAATTTCTTCAGAAGAGTGGGTAGATGTCCTGGAAGCATACAGAGTGGACTTCACCTGGACTTGGTTACAGAATGTGTCTGATAAGGCCACATGTAACTCAGTGGTCTCTCGCTGGGCAAGTAGGCACTTGCACCAACTAAGCAAGACAAGAGCAAGTGCTGATGAAGGGAGCAAGCTGTTAAGTTTTAGTTTGGGACATGTTTTAAAACATTTGAGTAAGTTAGCTCAGATACCTTTTTGATTTAATTGGCAAGAAAACTGATCCTAGTTTTCTGAGACTCCATAAACAGAGAAACCAGAGCTGTCTTTAATTTGTTTTTCATATTTTTTTTAGGTGGTCACCAGGACTTGGTGGGCAAATAAGATCTTACCAGTGACTTGAACCACTTTAGCTGAGAAAATATTTAAAAAGCTACTCCCAGTTTTACTTGGAAAAAGAAAAAAAATAAGCAAGCTTGTCCCCAGAACCCTGAAACTGAATTCATGGCTACAGCTGATAGTCTCTTGGCTTTGGAAATCCATGTGAAGCATCTCCAGGGCCTTACCATTTTTCATAACCTTTATTTGAAAGTCAGCTCCATGTTGCTGATCACCCAGGCCCCTGCTGAATAAAAGTTGAACTAACTTAAAACAAAAGCATGCATGCAGAATGCATACTACTCTACCCTATTAGTGAAATGTCAAATTCTCCTGCTGCCTATTTTCAAAATGTACCTTTTATCTCTGCCCTCATCATCCTCAAATGAAATCCTCACTAAAAAAAAAAAAAAAAAAAAAAAAAAAAAAATTGTTTTGGCTCTCTCACGGCTCAGACTTGACATCAAATGCCATAGACTAAAATGTAGGTGGGTTTTATTTTATTTTTTAAAATTTCACCTTTTGTTAGCAGAAAACACACACAAACAGAAACTCCATTCTCAACTGTGAATGCATAACTGTGAACTCATAACAGAAGTTCACTTTTTACCTGGTAAAGTGGTGTCGTTGTCTGGGGTAAATACCCAGTGTTCGTTGTCTCACACCAAGGAAATTGAGTGCGTAGACACACAAGAAGTGGGTTTAGGAGTGGCGATTTAATAGGCAAAAGAAAGAAAAAGCTGGGCGTGGTGGCTCACGCCTACAATCCCTGCACTTTGGGAGGCTGAGGGGGGTGGATCACCTGAGGTCAGGAGTTCAACACCAGCCTGGCCAACATGATAAAACCACATCTCTACTAAAAGTACAAAAAGTTAACCAGGCCACTGGTGGCCGGGGCCAGTAATCCCAGCTGCTCAGGAGGCTGAGGCAGGAGAATAACTTGAACCTGGGTGGCAGAGCTTGCAGTGAGATAGCACCACTGCACTCCAGCCTGGGCAACAAGAGTGAAACTCCATCTCAAAAATCAAAAAAAAAAAATAAAAAATAAAAAAAATAAAGAGAGAGAGAGAAAAAAAAAAAGAAGAAGAAAGAATGCGAAAAGAGAATAGCTCTCTCTCTTGCAGGAGAGAGGGGCCCGAGTGGGACTCACTGCCCGCAGCAGAGCGCACCGGATTTTATAAACAGGCTTGAGGAGGCGATGTCTGATTTACAGAGTGCCGCAGATGATTTGGACCAGGTGTGATGTTTACATAGAGAACGAGGAAGTTAGACACCTGCCCCAATCTTATTATGCAAATGCAGTGTTTGCCTGCTGGGCGCCATGTTGTCTGCTCCCGACTGCACATGTGGTTGGCAAGGAGGCGGGAAGATGGAACCGCCATGTTGGACATGCCTACTTCCCAGGTAGCCCCTTTCCTATTGGCATAGCTGCTAGGATTCACCCGTGCAAGCTTCTAACTTGCCTTTCTATGTCTGCAGCTGAATTTTACAGGCTGCTCTTTGTTAGAAAAGAAAATGATTTGGGCACTGCTTTTAATGGAAAGGAAGACCCCACCAAGGACTCCCTTACCCTCACTGGCTGCTTAAATAAATCATTTCTTTTTAACTCCGCTATCACTTGTATAGCACCTTCTCCGTGGAGTTTCTCCAGCTTTCACATCGTGGGCAGAGCCTGGCCTCACAACCCTTGTGCATTTTGCAGCTCTTAGCACACTTTGTGGTGATAATCTGTTCCCTCCCCTGGCTTCCCCATGAGAATGCAGAGACCTGAACTCTTTTACCTCCAGGATGTAGGTAAATATTCCGTAAATGAATGAGTGACTGATGAATAGGTACTAATGGGATGGAAAAATGGTCCTGTCTCTGAACAACGGTGTCATAGCAGGACTTCTTTTCTTTGCCGCTGCCATTGGCAACAACAAAGGCCCTGCCCTCCCTGGTCCTTATCACCTTCCATGTTGACAGGCTTGCAGGGCAGCAGGTGGGTGTAAGGGCTGCCTTTCGAGGCCCACGCGGAGCCAGGTAATAGATTTGCTGGTGGAGGAACCCACCGCCCTGACCTCATTAGCTCTGAGCACTGGCTGCAGGAAGTCATCCTTGCCTCACCTAATGGCCTTCCCTCATCTTCCTCTCAATGCACTCCCAGGGAGACCCTCCAAAGCCTGTGACATAAGCAATGAGAAAGGCATTCTGCCTTCACAGTTGCCATATGATTTACTTTGAAGCCCATAAGCTCCAGGATTGCACATTCCAATTCAAAAACAGCAGGAAAAATGATTTGAAAAGGACGCGCTGATGCTCCAGTTTAGAAAAGACATGTTCTCTTCTGATGCATTGGGACGTGCTAGTTCCTCTGTCTGCTGTCGTTGGTACCACTTTTCTAGCTGATGAAAATCTGTTCTGTGTGGGCCCTTCATATGCTCATGCATTCAGTCAATGAACACTGCCAAGCCCGTAATGGGCCAAGTCTATCTCATACCTCACTCCTTCGAGGACGCCTTCCCCAACTTCCTCAGTCTAAGTTGATTCAGGCATGGTACATTTCATATTTGTTTTAATTATGCATTTGCTGCTCTGACTCTCCTGCCTCCATTGTGAGATGGTTGGGGAACAACTGAACCTTATGAATGTCTGT
Organism: Chlorocebus sabaeus; assembly: GCF_047675955.1. Classification (NCBI taxonomy): domain Eukaryota; kingdom Metazoa; phylum Chordata; class Mammalia; order Primates; family Cercopithecidae; genus Chlorocebus; species Chlorocebus sabaeus. Next base: position 6,353,519 of record NC_132931.1, on the reverse strand, counting down.
ATTTCCAGCACTGAGAATGTCATTCGATGCACAGTAGAAATGTAGCAAATGAGAAAGTGGTGTTCAGAATCCCACATTAGCTGTAGAATCCCACTTTTCAAAACCAGAGATTATTCAGAGATAAATCTAATTTTTCCTTATGGGTTTTGAAGACAATGCACACATTTCCTGCTGTTTCTTCTTGACACTAGTAAGTGATTTCTTTATGAAGATCGCCGTCTTGCATCTATAGTAAAGGTACACCTCAAACTCTCATCAGTGTTACTGGAGAACAACCCTGAGCAGATATCTACAAGTATTGGGTACTAGAAAAAGAACGAAAATACAAACAACAAAAGAAACGTCACTTCCTGAGAATACTTAAGGTTCAAATCTGGAAAACACAAGAATTTCAGATAAAAGTCTACAAATTGGGTGTCGTGTCTACTGCTCGGGTGCTGGGTGCACCAAAATCTCACAAATCACCACTAAAGAACTTACTCGAGTAACCAAGAATTTCAAGAATATCAAGACACCAAAGACAAGCCAATAGCTCTAAATTTGGGGTCAATTCATAGCCATCGCCAATTGTTATGCTGGAATATCTTGTGTCCCGAGTTAATAAAAGGACCATGGCGTTATTGGCCAAATGTCATAAGGCGTTTGCACACATTGTCAATTAACCTGTGAGATGTAGCGTGCCTACGAAGGCCCGCCACAGGACAGCAGCATCCTAAAAATGGAGCGAAGAATTGATAGCACCTTAGTTTATAAAGTCTCTTGTAGAAATAGATATGTGCTCACCTATAAAATAAGCAGTTAGTAGATCCCTTTATAAGTGGCAGCACCTTGTTGGTGATTCTTTGGAGAAAATAGGTGGGTTTTCTAAGGATATGGGGTTAAGAAAAAGAGAGAAAGATAGATGGATAGAGACAGAGAGGCAGAGAAAGAGGAGAGATGAGGAGAGAGGCAGAGGAGAGAAGAGATTAAAATGTTTCTCCTCTTAGCTATAATTTAAAGGTTAACAAGAAGGACAAATAAGGTACGCTGATATCCACAGAATGCAAAATAAGCATAGGATGATGCTGAAGAGCTTGCCTTACGTCTTCTACCTAGTTACAAAATTGCCATCTTTTGTTGGCATAGATGCGGTGAGCAGGGAACACATCTAAACCACAGGTGGGAATGTACAGTAGCACAGCCTATATGGAAAACAGTGTGGAGATTCCTTAAAGAGCTAAAAGTAGAACTGCCGTTCTATTCAGCAATCCCGCTACTGAGTATCTACCCAGAGAAAAAGAAGTCATTATACAAAAAAGATACTTGCATACACGTTTATAGCAGCACAATTCGCAATTGCAAAACTGTGGGACCAACCCAAATACGGATAAAGAAACTGTGGGGTGTGTGTGTGTGTGCGTATATATATGTGTGTATATATATGTATATATATGATGGAATACTACTCAGTCATAAAAAGGAATGAATTAATGGCATTTGCAGCAACCTGGATGAGACTGGAGACTATTATTCTAAGTGAAGAAACTCAGGAGTGGAAAATCAAACATCATATGTTCTCACTCATAAGTGGGAGCTAAGCTATGAGGATGCAAAGGCACACGAATGACACAATGGACTTTGGGGACTCAGGGGTAAGGATGGGAAGGGAGTGAAGGATAAAAGTCTACAAATTGATTGTAGTGTACACTGCTCAGGTGATGGGCGCACCAAAATCTCACAAATCACCACTTAAGAACTTACTCATGTAACCAAACACCACCTGCTCCCCAATAACATGGAAATAAAAAATTTTAAATTAAAAAAAAAAAGCAAACAAAATAACACCACTTCAGCCATGTCCTTTTTTTTTTTCTTTTTTGAGACAGAGTCTCACTCTGTCACCCAGGCTGGAGTGCAGTGGCACGATCTCAGCTCACTGCCAACTCCCCCTCCTGGGTTCAAACAATTCTCCTGCCTCAGCCTCCCAAGTAGCTGGGATTACAGGTATGCGCCACCATGCCTGGCTAATTTTTGTATTTTTAGTAGAGACAGAGTTTCTCCATGTTGGCCATGCTGGTCTTAAACGCCTGACCTCAGGTGATCCGCCCGCCTTGGCCTCCCAAAGTGCTGGGATTACAGGCGTGAGCCACTGTGCCCAGCCAGCCATGTCTTATTTCATACTCAAACAGTTTTTGGTAACAATCCAAAAGTTGAATAAAGTTAAGTTTTTCAGTACAAAAAATCAAAATAGAAATAAAATTGGCATCTTTGCCACTTGGTGGCTGTGAATAGCTCACCCGCATTGTAAGCAGAGTGGGGACAAGTTCCCCAATACCTCTTTAAGGAAGAAGGATATTTTGAGAGCGGAGCATCATTGCATTGAGAATTCAAAAAATACAAAATCCAGTCTTCATGGCCAGAGGTTCTGACTCACTAGGAATGAAGTGGGGGGTAGCAAACTGTAGTTTTAAAACTCCAAAAGATGGCTCTTGCTTATAGGGGAATGCCAAGGGGCCAGGAGCCAACGTGGAAGGAATGCAGGAACAATAAAATCACTATTTTATTACCTCCATAGTAAAGACAGGACCAGGCAAGAATCATCAATGGATACTATATCTGGTGGTGACTGAATGGGGAGTTCTGATGAGAAGTGTATTTACAGGGTGTTAAGAGTGTCTCTTCATAGACTACTTAGTGACAAGGGCAGCAAAGAGATATCACTTATATAGCAGAGGAATCGGATCATGTGTAATGTACATTTGAAGGATAATATGCAAGATTCACTGGTAACACGTGGAAATTAACTAGCCCTGGATGCTCAGGAAATGTAGAGATCGTTTCCATGTTAGTGTTAGTTAGAGGTGTTAGTCAGGGTGTAGTTCACAAAACAGAAGCCTCTTCAGGTAATGACAACAGGGAGGGCTGGGTGTGATGGCTCATGCCTCTAGTCTCAGCACTTTGAGAGGCCAAGGCAGGAGGATTGCTTGAGCCTAGGAGTTAGAGACCAGCCTGGGCAACATAGCGAGATTTGTCTCTATGAAATAAAAATAAAAAGAATTAACCAGGTGTAGCCCAGAGTTGGCACAGCAGCCTGTACCATCAACCAAGCTCCACTAAACCAAAAAAAAAAAAAAAAAGGAAAAAGAAAAAAAAAAGAAATCAGCATCATCATCATTGGTCTGAGCCAAGTCAACAATAGCCATCACAGCCCCATCTTTTGAAAGTTAACAAGAAGTCATATAGGATCCTATGTAGCACTTACACATTTCTGGTGTCCCATTTATTCAATCTTCGCAGTGATGCTGCAAGAAATGGCGTTTTGCAGAGAAGAACACGGAGACTCAAATAGATTCAGCTTATGGGCCTCAAGGTCATTTAACAACAACAGCAACAACAAAAATGGATAGAGCCAAGGTTTCCAGCCAAGTCTCCTAAATCAAGCAAGACCAGTAGTTGGTGCTCTTCTGAGCCTAAAAACCTTAAATCTCGGAACTTTACCCTCTTGCTCCTGTGATGGTATTCTCTGGGGGTGAGGTGAGTCCTGAGCCAGGGGCAGGGCTGGGTAGCTTTGTATGCACCTGCTGTCCACCCTTCCTGCTGGTCACTTACTCTCCTGCACTGCTAGAAAGAAGGGCATGAAAAGCATCCTTCATCTTTTACATGAACAGAAGCAAAAGCCCCTCCTTCCCTTCCTGCCCCTGCCACACTAGCACACATGTTGGGAGTAGGAGACAAGACGTTTTTCTCACTGTGTCATTGCACAGGAAGAGGGTTCTCAGAGGTGCTAATATATTCCATCTAACTGGCACTCTAATGAGCCCAGTAGGGAAGAGTATGTGCTAGCCCCGGCTCAGCAGGTTCCCTTCATAGGGTCATTTGATGTTTCAGCCTTTTAGGAGTCCCTGAGGTCCCAGATGAGCCCAGGCTTCTTCCCAAGGTGAGGGCTGCATTTCTGGGCTGAATACCCATTTGCTCACGCAAATGCATGCAGGTAAAGAGGAATTGCAAGACACTGTGCTTGCTTCTACTCAGACACAGGTGAATGCATATCTTCAAGGCATTTATTGCAAGCAGTGGCTGCTTTAAAAAGAAGGTTCAAGGCCAGGTGCGGTGGCTCACGCCTGTAATCCCGCAACTTTGGGAGGCCAAGGTGGGGGAATCACTTGAGGTCAGGAGTTCGAGATCAGCCTGGCCAACATGGTAAAACCCAGTCTCTACTAAAAATGCAAAAATTAGCTGGGTGTGGTGGTACATGCCTGTAATCCCAGCAATTCGGGAAGCTGAGGCAGGAGAATTGCTGGAACCTGGGAGGCGGAGGTTGCAGTGAGCCAAAATCGCGCCACTACACTCCAGCCTGGGCGACAAGATCTAGATGCCAGCTCAAAGGAAAAAAAAAAAAAAAAAAAAAAGAAAAGAAAAAAAAAAAGTTCAATTATTTGTCCTTTCCTTTCCTTTCTTTCTTTCTTTATTTTCTTTTTTTTTTTTTTTTTTTTGAGATGGAGTTTTACTCTTGTTGCCCAGGCTGGAGTGCAATGGGGCAATCTCAGCTCACCGCACCCTCTGCCTCCCAGGTTCAAGCTATTCTCCTGCTTCAGCCTCCCGAGTAGCTGGGATTACAGGTGTGCACCACCACACCAAGCTAATTTTGTATTTTTAGTAGAGATAGGGTTTCTCCATGTTGATCAGGCTGGTCCCAAACTCCTGACCTCAGGTGATCCACCTGCCTCGACCTCCTAAAGTGCTGGGATTACAGGCGTGAGTCACTGTGTCCGGCAATGATGATGCTGATTTCTATACTCATTTTGGAAAAAGCAAAGGAAATACCTCCTGCACTTTAATCCTATAAATGGAGGCGTCTGAGCATAAGAAAATGGGTCAACAGTGCTCCCGGGATGTCATAGGAATGACAGGTTCCCCTGCCTCTCTTGTTCTCACTCAGCAGAACATTGCTTTGTTTACAGTGACAGTCTGAGGAGTGGACACTTTATTTATCCAGCATGAGATGACTTAGAATGAAGCCCTCCTGCCCTGGAGGGATGTTGACTGACAGCTGCATCCTCCAGCGAGATTTGTCTCCCTGCCCCTGGCTGCCTCTCTGGCTAGTCCCCGCCCCTCTGTCCCTGCAGTACAGTCCTCTGTCCACCAGTCTCCACGACAGCAGCTTCTGAGAGTAATAGGAGGGGCCATAGTGAGGTGAGGGTCACGTGATATGTTTGAGTCCCATTTTAAGGCTGCTGTTTTATCACTTTTGGAGAGGCAATGCAATAATTTGCTGAACCATCACCAGACATTTCTAATGGGTGGGTGGAGAGTCCTCTCCTGCCCGGCTAGCGCCAATCTACCTATAATGTAAACACCTGCGTGGATCTTAGAATCTGAAGCACTAACTCAAGGGGTGTGAAACAGAGAACTGGGTTTTCATCCCTTCAACCAGGCCCGCCTGTCCAACCACAAGGACTCTCATAGGAACTTTCTCATAGCAACTCTGAGACCAGTTTATGTTCTTAATTATGCAGCTTGAAGGCCAACCCTGACCACATTCACTGGGCGTTAGGAATAGAAACATCCTTCTTCTTTGCCAGCAAAGGTCTATTTGACTTTTCAGCCTATGACATTTCAACCCTTGTGTGTGTTTGTTTTGTTTTACAGCAATTTTGGAGCTCCAAGAACAGATGCTCAAGATGACATCTCTACCCGGAATGGTGGCTTTGCAAATTGATGTGAATGTACTTGGCAGTCATCTTGAGATGCTGACATTACAAATCTGTCCTTCCAATCATCTGAACTCAATGTGATACCTTTTGGCCCAGTTCCAACAAACACTGTGAATGCATATGCTTGTAGAGCCAGGAGTCTACCCAGCTTAAGTCAAAAATAGATCAAAAGAACAAGAGGTTTGTATTAAGAGTTAGACCCAGATTTATTTTCTGAATATGGTTGTTCTCAATTTCTAACCTTGTCTAATGCTATTGGAATCCACATTTCTACATGGCGTTCTCTCTGCTTTCATAGACTAATTTATCCTAGGAATATTTTTAATCATGTTGCCCACAGGAAATATGTGCAATTCTCTTTTCATTAAAAATAATTGAGATCTACCTTTGTCTAAATGCTCATGTTCCATCCTTTGACATAGAAATAGTGTTATCTATTTCTGTCTCATTTTCTGGTAGAAGAGATAGAAAAAGCAAATAAATGATGACTGTGCGTTATGATGCATATGATATGGGAACAAGCAAAGAGCCATAAGGACGCCCAAAAAAGGGAGATTTAAAATCTGCATGGGTAATCGGGGCAGCCTTCAGAGAGGTGGTGGCATTTGAACTGGGTCTCGTTTGGAGAATACAGAGAAGAACATTAGGTAAGGAAGAAATCCAATACAAGAGAAAAAGGAGCAAAGGATATAAATAAAGAATTGACAGAAGAAATGTAAAAAGCCAAGGAGCATATGATGTTCAAAATAATGGTAATTAATTCCCCTTGGAATGGAAAATTTCGAAAGCTGGATATTGCCAAGCGTTTCAGAAATGTGAAGATATAGATGTTGGTGCAGCCATTCTGGAGAGCAATCTGTCGATATTTAGCCAAATTAGGTATACCCGTGCTCTCTGCCCCACATTTAAGCTTCTGAGCATCTGTCTTCCAGGGAAATTCTCGTAGAGCTCAATGCTGCATTATTCAAGGTGGCTGGGGAGTTGAAGGTAACCTCTGGCACAGATGATGGTGTGCAATGAACTGAAACTGAGATTAACATAACTCTAAGACGAAGACTGTAAGAAGAGAGAGAGAAAAAAATAGAGACTGAAAATGGGCAGAGACATTGAAAAGGCAGTGAAGCTTGGGAGAGAAGATATATGCTTTTCTGAATATCAGAAATGTTCATACTTGTGTTTCATTGGATGTGTTTGGAAAGCAATGGAAAGACCTGCGTAGGTAGGTTGAGGAGAGAATGTAAAGGTCCTTATAAGTCATGTTAACAGGACTGATGCTTGATTTTATAGTCAGGGGACGGCCAACCAGAGTTTACAGAGTGGGCAGTGACATGACTGGGTTTGGGTTTTTAAGTAAATCACTCAAGTAGCAGCTTGAATTACGGACTGGAAAGAGATGCTATGTATCATGGCATCAAGGGCTACCGGAACCCTAGTAACAGTAGGGAAGTTTTCATCTTTAGCTGTATTTTCTCTTCCATGTACAAGTAAAATGGAGCATGAACAGTGTCCCCAAGGTGCCTAAGGCTCCATTTCTATCAGTTTCCCAGGGGCATCTCTTATCCCTTCTCCAAGAGCCATGGAACTATCCCTGAAACTTTCTCTAAACTCCAGCCAAGCTCCATTTCATCAACTTCTTTGAATTGTATCCACGCAGGCAGGGTCCAGAGGGTGACCCACTAATGAGGCTTGGTTTCTACCTTTCAGACTTAAAAGATTCTTCTTCCAGTTCACATTTGCTTTGGTTCACATCCTAATTCTTTCCTTAGGAAGTAGAAGGCAAACAATGATGACTTACCTTGGGAGCATCTAAAGACTTCTAAGGAAAGTCTTGGGGTTAAATATTAGAAAATTAATCAACATGATTCACCATATTAAACACTTAAAAAAAACACAACAACAACCTTACAAATATTTCAATGGATACAGGGGAAACAATTGTCAAAGTCCATCATCTGTTACCCAGTGTAACACCTACATGACCTATCTGAATTTCTCCCCTACCTTAACCCTGCTTGTCCTTAAGAAATAGAATGCCTGCATCTTAATTAAGGTCAGAAGTTCTTCCTCATGACCAAATCAGCTGAAACTGGTAGCACCCAAGATGGCAGCTCACTTGCCCTCTTAAGAATTTCTAACTTCACTATAAGATTTTCGTGCTTAATGACACTCCCACCAGTGCCACGATAGTCATCATAACAATGATTAGAAGAAACCATAAAAGGATAAAAAGGAAGGCAGCACTCCAATTCCAAGTTCTCCATCCATTCCCAGAAAAGACATGACTAATCATCCCGTTGCTTTTTATGGCCAACCCTTTCATTAAAGATGTCTTATATCTGCAGCCTCTTGGTTCTCGCAAGCCGAGAAGTTGATTTGTGAGCCACACGCCTGCTTCTCAATTCCCCGGCCATTGAATAAAGCCTGCACCACTTGATGTTCACTTCATTTCCATATAGTGGCTTCATGACATCAAACAGGGAAAGACCCCATCTTCTGGGGGACAGGCTTTGTTGATAATGTATCCATTGCAGATAAGAACTCTCAGCAATGGCCGGGTGCAGTGGCTCACGCCTGTAATCCCAGCACTTTGGGAGGCCGAGGCAGGCAGATCGCGAGGTCAGGAGATTGAGACCATCCTGGCTAACACGGTGAAACCCCGACTCTACTAAAAATACAAAAAATTAGCCGGGAGTGGTGGCGGGCACCTGTAATCCCAGCTACTCAGGAGGCTGAGACAGGAGAATGGTGTGAACCTGGGAGGTGGAGCTTGTAGTGAGCCGAGATCGCGCCATTGCACTCCAGCCTGGGTGACAGAGCGAGACTCTGTCTCAAAAAACAAAAAACAAAAAACAAAAAAACAACAACTCTCAGCAACTTGGGAATAAGAAGGAACTTCTTCAGTCTGATAAAGGCATCTGAACTGCCATAGCTTGAACACATACCCTCCAAAATTTAGTTGTTAAACCTTAATGACCACTGCAAAGGTATTAAGAGGTGGAGCTGTAAGAGGTGGTTAGGTTATAAGGGCACCCCTGTCATGATTGGGATTAAGGTCCTATAAAGGAGAATTAATGGAGCATTTGGGTTCTCTTGCCCTTCCTCCTTGCATTATATGAAGACACAGTGTTCCTTCCCTATGGAAGATGCATTATTCAAAACACCATCTTGGAAGCATAGACCAGACCCATACTAGACAAACGAATCTATCAGCATCTTGATCTTGGACTTTCCAGTCCCCAGAACTGTGGAAAATCAATTTCTGCTCTTTATAAATTGCCCAGTCCATGGTATTTTGTTGTAGCTGCACAAATGGACTGAGACAGAAATAAAACCTGTGCCTAACATAATTCTTAACAGTGAAAGGTTGAATGCTTTACCCATAGTACCAGTAGCAAGACAGAGATAGCAGCTCTCACTAGAAGTTCCAGCAGTGCTATCAGGTTAAAAAAAAAAAAAAGAAAAGAAACAAAGGAAAAGAAACAAACAAAAAGAAGTAAAATTGTCTTTATTACAGATGACATGATTGATTATGTAGAAAGTAAGATGAAATCTCCACAAACCTACTAGAACTAATAATAAGTGGGTTTAGCTTGGTTGCAGGATACAAAACCAATATACAAAAAGCAATCATAATTTTACATACTATAATCAAATAGTAGAAACAAAATTAAATTTTAAAAACTGTTTACTAAGAATCAAAAAACAATGAAATACTTAGAGAAAATATGACCAAGAAAGATCTGTATGCCAAGAGAACAAAACATTACTGAGAGAAAACAAAGGCTTAAATGTAGAGAGAAATATATTGTGTTCATGGATCAGAAGACTAAATACTGTTAAGATGTTAATTCTCCCCAAATTGATCTAAACATTCAATAAAATCTTAATGGACCCTCAGTGAGCTTTTTTGTAGAAATTCACAAACTGATTCTAAAATTTATATGAACTTGCGAAACACTTGAAATAGCCAAACAACTTTGAAAAAGAACAACAAAGCTGGAAGACTAATGTTATTTTATTTAAATACTTATTTTAAAACTACAGCAAACCAAACAGTGTAGTATTGTTAGCAGCGGAATGTATCCAAGTCACGCAGCACCAAAGGATGTTACTGATGGCAAATCCATCCATGTCTACAGCAACCTAAATTCTTGCTTCCTCAGAAGAAAGAATTTGACTGACAGGCATAAGGTAGAAGGAGAGACCAAGGCAAGTTTTAGAGAAGGAATGAAAGTGTATTAAAAAGCTCTAGGCTGGGTGCAGTGGCTCACGCCTGTTATCCCAGGACCTGGGGAGGCCGAGGCAGGCGAATCACCTGAGGTCAGGAGTTTGAGACCAGCCTGGCCAATATGGTGAAACCCTGTCTCTACTAAAAATACCAAAAATTAGCCAGGCGTAGTGGTGGGTGCCTGTAAACCTAGCTACTCAGCAGGCTGAGAGAGGAGAATCGCTTAAATCCAGGAGGTGGAGGTTGCAGTGAGCGGAGATGGCACCATTGCCCTCCAGCCTAGGCAACAAGAGCCAAACTCTGTCTCAAAAAAAAAAAAAAATGCTCTAGAGCAGGAACAAAAAAAAGAGAAGGACACTTAGAAGAAGGCCAAGGGGTAAATTGAAATACAAATGCCAGTTTGACCTTTTGATTTGGGGTTTTACATGTTAGCACCCTTCCAGGGTCTTGCATCCCTTCTCCACTAATTCTTTCCTTGGGGTGGTCTGATCCCCTGAGCAGGGGCCTGCCAGCACGTGGGAAGTGAGCTTGTGTGGCGTTCTTACTGGAGTTGTGCGCATGCTCACCATGCTCACTGGCGGCATTTTCCCTTACCAGTCCCGTGTTCCCAGAGGAAGGCCATCCGCCATTTTGTCTCTTAGTATGCGTTCCTGAGCCTACTTGCCCAGCTCCTGAGATCTTATCAGGAAGATGCTGATGACCAGATTCAGGTGTTTGTATCTACTGGGAGCTGCCTGCCCCTGGCACCAGCTGCGGCCAATTATTATTTTAGCAAGAGAGCATGACAACCACCTGACCATCCCCTGATGGTCGCCTGACATGCCTGGTAGAGGGGAGAACCTCTCCTCTTCTGCCCTGCTCATGCCTGACTAGCTACCTACTCAAAGAGTCTTGATGTCAAAGTGGACAAATAGACCAACAAAATAGGGCTTCCAAAAATAGACCCACACATACATGGACAACACATTAAAAAAAAAAAGTGAAATTCAGCTCAAAGGAGAAGTGATAGTCTTTTCAAGAAATGGTGCTAGAACAAGTCAATATTCACACACACACGCACACGAACTTCTATCCATACCTCACACTATATAAAAATATTAACTGAAAATAAATTGTACAATTGAATGTCAAACCATCCCACTGTGAAACATCTCGAATAAAACATAGAAGAAAATCATTGTGTATGCGGATTGCCCAGAGAATTATTATATTAGTTTGGTGCACAAGTTATTGCAGTTTTCACCATTTGCTTTTAATGGCAAAAGCTACTATTATTTTTGCACCAACTTAATACCAAAAGCACTACCATAAAAGAATGCATTCATAAATTAGGCATCATCATAATTAGAAACTTCTATTCTTCAGAAGTCATTGTTAACGTAAGTTAACTACTAATAGACACAACAAAAAGAATGAAGCTCGAGATAGCTCTGCTGAGAAAAGGAGCCAGATAGAAAAGAGGACATACTGTTCGAAATTCCAGAAAATGCAGGGCTGGGTGCAGTAGCTCATGCCTGTAACCCCAGCACTTGGGGAGGCTGAGGCGTGTAGATCATGAGGCCAGGAGTTCGAGACCAGCCTGGCCAATATGGTGAAACCCCATCTCTACTAAAAATACAAAAAACTAGCCGGGCGAGGTGGTGGGCGCCTGTAGTCCCAGTTACTCGGGAGGCTGAGGCAGGAGAATGGTGTAAACCCGGGAGGCGGAGCTTGCAGTGAGCTGAGATCCGGCCACTGCACTCCAGCCTGGGTGACAGAGCGAGACTCCGTCTCAAAAAAAAAAAAAAAAAAAAAAAAATCTAAGGGATGATGGATGATCTTGGTTCTGATGATTACTTCACAGGTGTATTCCTCTGTCAAAACTGATAAAATTGTACACTTTAAACACTGGCAATTTACTGTATGTTAATTGTACCTCAATAAAGATGTTCAAAATAAGTATTAAAAATTTTAAAAATGGAAAAGTAACAGAGACTTCGGGGAAAAACCGGGAGATGCTGGGCGATAAAAACCAAAAACAAACTAGTATGTCAGCAGGGAGACAGTCCTCAGGAGTTGGCATGCTAAGAGGTTGTATCAGATGAGGAAAGACAATGTCCATACGTATAAAATTGAAACAGTCCCCACAGAGTTAATAAAAATTATATGCCAAGGCTGGGCGCAGTGGCTCATGCTTGTAATCCCAGTACTTTGGGAAGCCAAGGCAGGTGGATCACCCGAGGTCAGGAGTTCGAGACTAGACTGGCCAACATGGCAAAAACCCATCTCTACTAAAAATCAAGAATCAGTCGGGCATGGTGGCTGACACCTGTAGTCCCAGCTACTTGGGAGGCTGAGGCAGGAGAATCACTTGAACCTGGGAGGCGGAGGTTACAGTGAGCAGAGATCATACCATTGCACTCCAGCCTGGGCAACAGAGTGAGACTACGGCTTGAAAAAAAAAAAAATTACATACCAGGCTCTGGACAAAAGTAGAGCTGCAATTAAGCATTAATTGTGCTGCACTTCCGTCCCCTTCCTTGTTGTTAAAAGTCCCACAGCACTCGGTGCTGACTGTGCACCTTCCTCGTTTCTATAGACAAGATTACTGACATTAAAATCATAAGGTTTTTGTTTAAGGATCACTTAAGATGGTTTTCAGACCTGAATTCCAGCAACCAGTTTGAAGACCCCCATCCAGGAAATGGATCAGTGTGAGAATGCAGCTTCTTCCCCTCCCTGTCGCATGACTTCACCCTGAACCCTTCCACCTGGTTAATGATCTCCACAGTTCGAAGTACACTCCAAAAACCTAACCCCAGACTCCTCGGGGCACCGGATTTAAGGTTTCCTCCCATCTCCTTGTTCGGTGACCCTCCAATGAAACCTCTTTCTCTGCTGCAATCCAGTGTCTTGTGGATTGACTTGCTTTGCGCATTAGGCAATGAACCTGTTATGGTGACAAAAGGAAGCCAATGAGCGCATCTCTCTCATAGGGCTGTTGTGAGAATTAATTGATCTCTATGTAAAATGCAATGATTGTAATAAGCAAGAAAAAATGTTAGTTACTACTATTGAGAAGAGGTAAATCGCTCAGAGTATTATGAGCTAGGTGAGGTATGCAAAATTCATCAGATCCAGAGAGATAAGAGTATGAAATTTCGGACATGCCCCGTGCCTGACGGCAATTGTTTAAAGTGATTTTTTTCCTAACTAGCTGACTCACCTGTTATCTTCCTGTTTCTGAAATTTGTGATACAAAGAACAGTGTTATAGGTTATGTATTTTAAATGTAAATTACTGGTAAACAATATAGAAATTGCCTCGTCTTTTTCTTTGAAAATTCACTTACAACAGTTGCAAATCAGAGTGTATAATTCAGGTCAACTTGAATCTATGTTCCCCAGTTGCAATCCTCAAGTTTGCCCCAAATAAACTCTCTACTTATATTAATTTTGCCTCAGTTTTTTTTTTTTTTTTTTTTTTTTTTTCCTTTAAGGTTGACAATTTTAATGAAAGGTCTAGGTTAATTCCATAATAGTGTGGAAGAAGGTGGAAATCAAGGCTCGCTTCCTGCGAGAGGTGCTGTCCAAGGTGTTTGAACCACAGCGACTCCATCTTGAATAGGGACTGGCAGAAATAAGGCTGAGACCTACTGAGCTGCATTCCCAGGAGGTTAGGTATTCTAGTCACAGAATGAGATAGGAGTCAGCACAAAATACTGGTCACGAAACCCTTACTGATAAAACAGGATGCAGTAAAAAAAAAAAGCTATCCAAAGTCCATCAAAACCAAGACGGTGATGAGAGTGACATCTGGTCATCCTCACTGCTTATTAAATGCGAATCATAATACATTATACATTAGCATTATATATATTATATATATGTATTATAATATATACATATATTAATATATAATATTACACAATATACAATATGTAACATATCTATTACATATTATACAATATATAATATATTATATATCACGTATCATATATGAGATATATAATTAATAATATATAATATATTATATATTATTATATATTATATGTATGTATATATTATATATGTTATATGTATGTATATATTTATTCTATATTACATATTTATATATCATATATTGCATATTATATAGTATATATTATATTGTATATTATACTATATTATATTATATATTTTAATATATAATAATATATAATATATAAATATATATTTTATACAATATATTAGAATATGTATATTATATATAATATATATTTTATATATATATATAATGCACTACTCCATGTGGCCGGTCTGAAAAAAGGAGGAACCCTGAGTTCCAGGAATTGCTCACCCCTTTCCTGGGAAACTAATGAATAATCTACCCTTTGTTTAGTATATAATCAAGAAATAACTATAAGTATATTCAGTCGAGCAGCCCATGACACTGTTCTGCCTACGGAGTAGCTTTTTTTTTTTTTTTTTAAGACAGAGTCTCACTCTGTTCCCCAGGCTGGAGTGCAGTGGCGCAATGTCAGCTCACTGCAACCTCCACCTCCAAAGTTCAAGCGATTCTTCTGCCTCAACCTCCCGAGTAGCTGGGACTACAGGTGCCCGCCACCATGCCCGGCTAATTTTTGTATTTTTGGTAGAGATAGGGTTTCACCATGTTGGCCAACCTGGTCTCAAACTCCTGACCACAAACGATGCACCCACCTCGGCTTCCCAAAGTGTTGGGATTACAGGCGTGAGCCACTGTGCCTGGCCTATTTCTTTACTTTTTAAATAAACTTGCTTTTACTTTATTCTATGGACTTGCCCTGAATTCTTTCTGGTGAAAGATCCAAGAACCCTCTGTCGGAGTCTGGGTCAGGAGCCCTTTCCAGTAACAGCACCATTTGACTGAAACCATGAAGGATACAATCCACTATTATTTAAATGTGTGCATCTCTATGACCTGTGCATCTCTGTGACCTGTTCATCTCTAAGACCTGTACATCTCTATGACCTGTACATCTCTATGGCATGGATAGTATATTCTCTTTTCACTTCTTCCTCACCATTACAACGCCAGCCCCCAGCATAGTGGTTTTAGCCTTTGGTGAGTGCTCCAGTCACAAAGTCATGGAATTTTGCATTTGAAAGAGACCTCACAGAGCAGCTAGTTCAACTTCTTTATTTTACAAGCAATTAGATTGTACTGCATTTTAAAGGAAATCGAAGATAAAGGAAAGAAGGCAGGTTTTTGACCTAGAGATGTCTTCCGGCAATCCTGTTAACCTTTGTGGGCCTCAGGTGTTTTATATGTAAAACAAGGGCGAAGTTACTGCCTGAGGACAGTGGGCTAAATCTGGGGGCCATCCCCTTTAAGGTGGCAACGTGGATTCTTATATCATTCTCCTTTTGAAGTTTGAAGAGCATTGGAGGTTTGGACAAAGGTTGCTTAATCTTATAAGTTGTCAAAAAACAAAATGATAGAAAAGATGGAAGGAAGGGAGGGAGGGAGGGAAGGAATCTTGTTCATTATGAGAAAAAGTGCACAAATTTGAAGAAACTATGCTGAAAATTTTGAAGTTCTAGAGCAAGCTTGTCCAACCGACAGCCCAGGTGCTGCATGCAGCCCAGGATGGCTTTGAGTGTGACCCAACACAAATTCATAACCTTTCTGAAAACATTATTGTTACAGGAAAGGAGTCCCGATCCAGACCCCAAGAGAGGGTTCTTGGATCTCGCACAAGAAAGAATTCAGGGCAAGTCCACAGAGTAACGTGAAAGCAAGTTTATTAGGAAGGTAAAGGAATAAAAGAATGGTTACTCCATAGCCAGAGCAGCCCCGAGGGCCGCTGGTGGCCCATTTTTATGGTTATTTCTTGATGATATGCTAAACAAGGAGTGGATTATTCATACGTCTCCTTCTTAGACCATAGAGGGTACCTTACTGACGTTGCCATGGCATTTGTAAACTGCCATGGCGCTGATGGGAGTGTAGCAGCGAGGACGACCAGAGGTCACTTTCGTTGCTGTCTTGGTTTTGGTGGGATTTAGCTGGCTTCTTTACTGCAGCCTGTTTTATCAGCAATGTCTTTATGACCTATATCCTGTGCCAACCTCCTATCTCATCCTGAGGCTAAGAATGCCTTAACCATCTGGAAATGCAGCACGGTAGGTTTCAGCCTCATTGTACCCAGCTTTTATTCAAGATGGAGTTGCTCCAGTTCAAATGCTTCTGACAATACGAGATTTAGTTGCAATTTTTTCTTTTTTAGATCATGAGCTATTGTTAGTGTTAGCGTATTTTACGTGTAATCCAAGACAACATAGCACAGAAAAGCCAAAAGATTGGACACCCCTGTTCTAGAGTCTTCATTTCAAAGCCAGCTCCTGCTTGTGAATCCGGGGTGATTCTGAGTATGTCAGTGCCAGCTGAATCACTTCACTTTTTCACGAGATATCCTCACAAGGAGATCTTGTTATCCCTGGATGAGGATCTTGGCTTCATCACCACAGGGAAAAGAATCACAAGCTCAGAAATTTATTAAAAATTCATTTGTAGCACTTGTGCTCATGCACTGAATATTACAGTTGATTCTTGTTATTCACAGTGGTTATTGTCTATAAAATCAACATGAACACTGAGTGAGTGGATACTGAACCATTGCTCCTGTAGGAAATACAAGTACTTATTCCTGTGGGTCTTTGATTATGGTATTTTCATTAACCAATTAATATAGGAGTTAAGGAGAAATGATTTAGGCAGATAGTGACGGTAAGGAAGTCCTTAGTAAGGTTTTCCTTTTAATGAAAAGCAGCCCTCAAATCATTTCCTTTTCTAACAGAGCAGCCTGTAAACTCGAGCTTCAAACATAGAAAGGCAGGCTAGACGTTTGCACGGGTGAATGCAGGCAGCTGTACCAGTAGGAAAGGGGCTACCTGGGACCAGGCATGTCCAATATGGCGGCTTGATCTTCCCTTCTCTTTGCCAACCACGTGTACAGTAAGGAGCAGACAACACAACATGGAACAGGCCAAGCAAAGACGCCATTTGCGTAATAAGATTAGGCAGGGAAGCCAGCTTCCTCCCACATTATATAAACGTCACACCTGGTCCAACCAATCTGTGGGCCCTGTGTAAATCAGATAACACCTCCTCAAGCCTGTCCATAAAATTTGGTGCCCTTCCCTGAAGGCCAGCTTTTCCCTTTCAGATGCCCCTCTCTCTCATAAGAGAGAGAGCTGTTCTCTTTTCTCTTTCTTTTGTCTATTAAACCTCTGCTCCTAAACTCACTCCTTATGTGTCTGTATTCTTAATATTTTTAGTACAAGATGATGAACTCCGGGTATTTACCCCAGGCAACAATGCTGCTTCACCATCAGTAAATAGCCTTGTTTTATGTATCCTTCCGTTTCAAAACACCTTATTGACTATATGTGTTGATTCATTAACATCATACCCACGGCCAACAGCACTGTGGCTCATGCCTGAATGAAGCTTATCTAACACACATGTTTTCTCCATAAGACTGTCAACAGAAGAAAAACAAGGTTCATAAATTTGAAAAGGAGGGTTTTATTTCTTATAAAGGGTTGCAGCCTGTAGGCTGGGAAGTGTAGCCTTTGGCACAAGCTGAAAGCAAGCACATCAAGAGAGGGATACATTTAGGGAATACGAATCTATGTTGAGCAGGGTGGCCAAATATACATATTCAATTAGCTAGAGGAGGAGTCATGAATATTTATAAAAGGAGAAATATGCACATGTGTGATGGAGCTTCATGCCTCTTCATGGCTGGTGTGTTAAAAAACTGGCAGCATTAGTGTCTGTAATCCCAGCACATTGGAAGGCTGAGGCAGGTGGATCACCTGAGGTCAGGAGTTCAAGACCAGCCTGGCCAACACGGCAAAACCCCATCTCTATTAAAAATACAAAAATTAGCCGGGTGTGGTGGCTCATGCCTGTAATCTGAGCTAGTCAGGACGCTGAGGCAGGAGAATTGCTTGAACCCAGGAGGCGGAGATTGCAGTGAGCCAAGATTGCACCACTGCACTCTAGCCTGCGTAACAGAGCAAGAATCTGTCTCAAAAAATAAAGTGAGGGGCAGCATTAGCATGATCTGTGGGTAGAGTTTTCAGCTCTCTGATGTCAAAGGTGAAACAGAGGATAGGAAAAATCCTCACTGTGCATTGTCTGTGAGCTGGCCGGGATTGATCAGGTTTAACAGAGGGATGAATTGTGAAACTGGTGAGCTTCACATCAAAACTGTTAAGAGAGAGTGTGTGGGGGGGTAGTCCCAGCACGGTCTGAGATAATCAGCTAAAGGCCATAAAGGAATGAGTTGTTCCTACTTCATTTCTTTATTTCTTTTCTTTTGTCTTTTTTTGAGACAGAGTCTTCCTCTGTAGCCCAGGCTGCAGTGCAGTGGTGCGAATTCAACTCACTGCAACCTCTGCCTCCCAGGTCCCAGTTCAAGCAATTCTCCTGCCTCAGCCTCCTGAGTAGCTGGGATTACAGGCACCTGCCACCATGCCCAGCTAATTTTTGTATTTTTAATAGAGATGGGGTTTCACCATGTTGGCCAGGCTGGTCTTGAACTCCTGACCTCATGATCTGCCCACCTTGGCCTCCCAAAGTGCTGGTATTATAGGCGTGAGCCACCACGTCCAGCCCATATCTTCATTTCTAAAGCTAGCAACTGTTTAGTCTTTAGGAAAAAAATAAATCCTGGTTAAAGGTTAATAAGGAAGGAGTATACTGAGATACGCCTGGCTTCTGTCCCATTATGGGTAGGAACTCAGTTTTTAAGGTGTTTCTGAGGTCCCCTTGGCCAAGAGAGGTCTCTTCAGTTAGATGGGGGCTTATAATTTTTTTTTTTTTTGAGACACAGTCTCATTCTGTTGCCCAGGCCAGAGGGTAATGGCATAATCTCGGCTCACTGCAGCTTCCACCTCCTGGGTTCAAGTGAATCTCCTGCCTCAGCCTCCCGAATAGCTGGGATTACAGGCGCCCAGTACCTTGCTTGGCTAATTTTTGTATTTTTAGTAGAGATGGGATTTCACCATGTGGGTCAGGCTGGTCTTGAACTCCTGACCTTAGGTGATCCACCCGCCTCAGCCTCCCAAAGTGCTGGGATTACAGGTGTGATCCACAGTGCCTGGCCTAGAATTTTATTTTAATTTCTCAAGGCACATCACAGCTTTCCTGTGCTTTGGGACGCTAGCCAGCCCTTCAACACTGCATTGGGGAGCCATTTTTAAATAAACAAAATCACCCACAAAAATGCAGAAAATGGAGTGCTCAATAGACCTGGAAAAGGCCACTTATTTACAGTATGAGAGCTGAAACAAAAAAAGGCAGAGTACCTCTTTTTTCAGTCTCAGCTGGAAACGTGTTAGATTATCTGGTGACCTAAATTTTCCTGCTCAGTACATGTGCACAAATGACCAAAGCATTGTCTTGAATATTAACTTTGCTTACAAATAAATGTTAGTCCAGTCTGAGCAACATCATGAGACCCCTTCTCTACAAAAAAATTAGAAAAAAATTAGCTGGGCATGGTGGCGCACACTTGTAGTCCCAGCTACTTGGGAGGCTGAGGCAGGAGGATCACTTGAGCCCAGGAGTTTGAGGCTGCGGCGAGCTATGATTGCATCACTGCACTCCAGCCTGGATGGCAGATCCTGATCCTTTCTCTAGAAAATAAATTTTAAAAAAATTAGTGAGTAGGCAAATTCACAAACATAAAAATCTGTAAATACTGATGAACATTTTTATCGCTTGGTACTAACCACCCTTCCAAGCGCTCCCTGAATTGCAGCTGCTAAGAGCCTGAAGACTGCATGTCTGAGGCCTCCTTGTCAGTTGGAGTTTTATTTAGTTTCTGCCGATGACAGAAACTTACATCAGATCAGGAAGGTGGGAGAAAAGTAAGAGCAATTATAGTCCCTGAACATAGGTGTGTGGGTGCCTAAACTTCGGCAGAAGGCTGTGTCATGTTCTGTGCTATTTTCTAGACATACTCATGTGAATCACCAACTGCCTGGTTTCCTGGGATCATTGATGATTTTGCTACCTGAAAAAAACTGGGTTTCATTTGCCTGGCCAACAACAAACGATTCTCTGGGAGAATGCAAGTTTTGATCAACAGGAAATTTACTACTTGTCACCCTACCCTCTCTTAAACTCCCCCTTAAGCTCCTGTCCTCTCTTAAGCCCCTCCTCTCTCTTAAGCCTGTCTCTTAGGCTCCTCCCCTCTCTTAAGCCCCTCCCCTCTCTTAAGCTCCCCCTTAAGCTCCTCCCTTTGCTTAAATTCCCCCTTAAGTTAGTCTCCTAAGCCCTTCCTCTCTTAAGCCCCTTCCCTCTCCTAAGCCCCTTCCCTCTCAAGCTTCTTCCCTCTTAAATGCATGAAAAGGCTATTGTTATGGACTCACGGTAAGAAGAGCAATGGGAGTATTCTCCAAAGCAATGTCTCCCAAGGGAAAGTGACAGGAAGGTTTTAAAAGGTGATGGAGAGGGAAGAGGGTACATCATTGCATGTAGAGGAGGGTTCTCATTGGTACACACACAGTGAGTCATCATGCTAGTGAGGTAGAAGATGAGACTTGACTTCAGAGGTGGGGCTTGGACCAAATTGAGGACTAGCTAAAACAGGGACTGACAGGGTGAAAGCAACTATTCATAAGACACACCCACCAGTGTGCCATGTCAGTTTACTGTTGCCATGGCTGATACCACCCTTTCCCACGGCAACAACCCAACAAGCCTGTAATTAAAAGTGGGTGTAAGTGGCTGGGCGCAGTGGCTCATGCCTGTAATCCCAGCACTTGGGAGGCTGAGGTGGGCAGATCACCTGAGGTTGGGAGTTCGAGACCAGCCTGACCAACATGGAGAAACGCCATCTCTACTAAAAATACAAAATTAGCCAGGCATGGTGCCGCATGCCTGTAATCCCAGCTACTTGGGAGACTGTGGCAGGAGAATTGCTTGAACCTGGGAGGCGGAGGTTGTGGTGAGCCGAGATCATGCCATTGCACTCCAGCCTGGGCAACAAGAGTGAAACTCCATGTCAAAAAAAAGAGTGGGTATAAGTATGACTGCAGCCCTGCCTTTGAGCTGCTACTCTGGGCACACTGCCTATGGGGTAGCCTTGCTCTGCAAGGAGCAGGACCTCGGCTGCTGCTGTGCACCTCAGTAAAAGTTGCTAACACCATCAGGTCTTCCTTAAATCATTTCCTGGGTGAAGCCAAGAACCCTCCTGGGCTAAGCCCCAATTTGGGGGCTCACCTGCCCTACATCATCAGCAATAGGTCACATGTGATGACAGTGCAGCTATAGTTCAAGCTGGAGACTTCAGAACAATAATCAGGAAAGTTCACTCAGGTTCATTTATACGTGGCTGGGGTCTGTCAGAAGCTGCTTCTGGCCAGTAAGGTGACTGCATTCCACACAGCGCTTGGGAAAAAAAAAAAAAAAAAAAAAAAAAAAACAGGTTGCAAAGCAGGAGGCTGTAAAACAGGCTGATTCCTCAAGTTGATTAAATTCCTATAGTCCCTGGAGACCCTCCTTGTCTACTTACAATTTCTTCTGAAGTTTGCACTCCCAGCTTTGCCAAAAGTTCTGTGAACACCCAATTCTCTGCTTTAAATCCCATCCTGATGATCACAGCATCTAGAGTGGTTTCTGTGTTTCTGGCTAAAAATCACAAGAGCAAACATATATCCAAGTGTATTACTTAGATAGACTGAAACATACTGATTTATTTCCAAATAATATATTTCGGGGCCAATGTTCTAACTGATCACCTAACAAATTTCCCTCCCAGCATCCCAGTTTGTACTACCTGGATGTCCCTGTTCTAAAAAGTGTGTCAAATGATTGGTGTTATTACATATTCAGATAGATCTAAAATTTGTGTGCTGCTTATTAAGTTCTAGGTGCTGGAGAAAAATGAGCTGATCCTTACCACAGTCTGGTGGGGAAGGCAATATTAATTTTTACAAAATGAATCTCATAGATGTTTAATTCCTCGACCAGGGTCATGAAAGTAGTAAATGGTGGAACAGTAATTCAATAGAAAGTTTCCCACAACACCCACGCTTCTGTTTCCTACAGCTGAATCCTTCCAGATAATTTCATTTCTCCTTATTTCCTCCCACAGCCTCAATCTTTCATTAGCTTTTAACAATCTTCAGGGGGTGGTGGAGGTGGAGGAGAAACTTGAATGAAGTCAGGGTTTGATCCTAGGAAAGACTACAGTTCATATTTTAATTTTATTTAATGCTAGCAATTAATGGGAGATGACTCATTTTCTCTATCACTGATGCAGTTATGAAATCCACATGCACTGGAGACTATACTTGTACATCCCACCTAGATTAGTCAGAAAAAACTATCCCTTTTTCCAATTTCCAAAGTGTAGGTGAGGATTGGAGTGCCTCCTCTCCACCACGTAAACCTTTAAAAGTTGCAAGATTTGAAACACTTTTCTATTGCATCTCCAGCCTCTGCAAGCTCCAAGGTTATTTCAGGACATGGATCTCATTTACCATTTCATTTGAGTCTTAATAGTTTGAGCAATTTTATGGGCTGAATGCTACATATTCATTTAATAAACATTTATTAGTATCTACTATATGTCAGGCACAATACTTATTACTAGATGTGTTCTTAAGTGGGGAAAAGGGCCTTTTTCATGAACAAGCACGAACACCTTCTCTATGCTACCTGATGTGAACCTTTATGAAATTCATAGTCCTTTAAGAGAGAGATGGTGAATGACGTCTTAAGCTCCTCCCTTCTCTTAAGACCCTCCCCTCTCTTAAGCTCCTCTCCTCTCTTAAGCTCCCCCTTAAGCTCCTCCCCTCCCTTAAGCTCCTCCTCTCTCTAAAGCTCCTCTCCTCTCTTAAGCTCCCCCTTAAGCTCCTCCCCTCCCTTAAGCTCCTCCTCTCTCTTAAGCTTCCCCTATCTTAAGCTCTTCCCCTCTCTTAAGCCCTTTCCCTCTCTTAAGCTCCCCACTTAAGCTCTTCTCTCTTAAGCTTCCCCTTAAGCTCCTTCCCTCTCAAGCTCCTCCCCTCTCTTAAGCCCCTCCCCTCTCTTAAGCTCCTTCTCTCTCCTAAGCTCCTCCCCTCTCTTAAGCTCCTTCCCTCTTAAATGCATGAAAAGGCCATTGTTATGGACTGAATATTTGTGTCCCTCTAAAATTGTTAATATGCTTAAGTCCCAACTTGCAGTGTGGCTGTATTTACAGATGGGGTTTCTAATGAAGTAATTAAGTGAGTCAATAAAAGTGGATCCCTCATCTGGTAGGATTAATATGCTTGTAAGAAGCGACACCTGAGAACTCATTCCTTTTTCTTTCTCTCCCTCCCTCATTTCTCTCTCTCCATCTCTCCCATCCTCCCCCATCCTCATACACACATCAAGAAAAGGCCATACAGGGACACAGAGAGGAGGCAACCATTTGCAACCCAAGGGGAAATCCTTTGCCAGACATCAATTCTGCTGGCATCTTGATCTCGGACTTCTGGCCTCTAAAATTATGAGAAAATAAGTTTCTATTGTTTAGGCCACCGAGTCTGTAGTATTTTGTTATGGCAGCTCAAGCTGACTAATACAGCTTTCAATGCTGGAAATGAGCCTAGTCCAACCAAGTAAACTTCCACAGCATTGAATAGATTTGGTATTCCTGGTCTACTATGTGCATGTCGGTCTCCTATTTCCTCATTTAAGAATACATCTACTTATAAGCATTGTGCCTGGAGCACATTGTGGAGCACAGAGGACACCTTTGTACTCTTCCCATCCCAGGGCAATGCCAGCCTTCCTGAGAGTGGGGAGATGAGAACCTCATTAAGAGTGCCGACTCAGGCTGGGCACAGTGGCTCACGTCTGTAATCCCAACACTTCAGGAGGCCGAGGCGGGTGGATCACCTGAGGTCAGGAGTTCGAGACCAGCCTGGCCAACATGGTGAAGCCCCATCTCTACTAAAAATACAAAAATTAGCTGTGCATGGTGGCACATGCCTGTAGTCCCAGCTATTGGGGAGGCTGAGGCAGGAGAATCACTTGAATCCGGGAGACAGAGGCTGCAGTGAGCCGAAATCTTGCCACTGCACTCCAGCCTGGGTGATAGAAGGAGATTCTGTCTCCAAAAAAAAAAAAAAAAAAAAAAAAAAAAAAAAAAAAAAAAAGAATGCTAACTCAGAGCCCTAAGGGATACACATACAGGAGAAAATAGCTAGGATGCTCAAGACAGGAAAAGGTCTAGGTAACCTTTTTTAACTTCCTCAGCTGAGTGCATGTGGTTGGGGTAAACTGGAAGATGAGAAACTGAACTGATTGCCACTTTCTCCCCAGTCCCCAGTATATCTGTACCTTCACCTCTGCCTAGGCAAAATCTGCACGTTCTGCAGGACAGGTTAACCTGTATATCCCCAGTTCTT
Organism: Chlorocebus sabaeus; assembly: GCF_047675955.1. Classification (NCBI taxonomy): domain Eukaryota; kingdom Metazoa; phylum Chordata; class Mammalia; order Primates; family Cercopithecidae; genus Chlorocebus; species Chlorocebus sabaeus. The sequence goes on along the minus strand of NC_132931.1, from coordinate 6,329,199 downwards.
CTCGCCTACTGAGATGCTTCGCCCACCTCCCGGGTTTATCTTGAGAATGAAATGCAATCCTGTATGAGAGGTGCTTTGGAACTGGGGTCTTTCCCTCCCCATCTCCCTGTTCTATCACCATCATCCCCCTTTCTCACCTGTTGACAAGATTATTTCACCCCTACAAAGGCATCAAGGCTGCTTTTCCACCAGAGCACGTAGTGTAGATTGTGACTTTATATTGATTTACGTAAGTTTTTGTTCAATCTCTGCATCTACAACTAAGTAAGTACTCTGATGACAAGTACACCAACTCTTGTTTAGTACTTTTGCAAATACTGTTGGTATATTTAATGTCATCCTCCTTTCTTCCGTCCAACAGAAGCCTCATCGAGCATGACAGATCAAAGCCAATCATGACAGCCCTGTCCTCTACCCAAGTTATCTTGCACTTCATGAATGACCAGTAACCTCATCCTGACCAATGATATATAAGGAGACATTTTCTAAGTGAAGGATGTGGGGTACGCTTATGTTTTCTTGATAGAGATGTGGTAACCCCACTGACTCAGCCTGTTCTTCTTCCTGCTTGGAAGTGGAAGTTATGGCCGGAGCTGCTGCAGCCATCTTGAGGTCATGAGGCAGAGTCTCAGAGAATGCTGGAAACATAATCCCAGGCATCATAGAGTCTATTAGCTAATATCAACAATTACCTGACTCCAGGCTTCTCGATATAGAAGAAAAAGAAAAAAGAAATGTTGTTTACCTAACCATCCTGGTTAGGTTTTCTGCTACTCAAAACCTATAAATACAACCTTAATTGACACACAGTTGTTTTAGCTCTAGCACTGGATGCCATTGGTCCATACTCAGTGCTTAGAAATACCTATTGAATAAATAACTAGAAGGATGAATGAATGAATGAATGAATGAATCATCAATCTTTATGCCCTCTGTGGCACTTAGCTCAGAACCTGACATCTACTAGGCGTATGATAAATATTTGTTGAATTAAACGGAAGCGCCAAAAGTTATCATTTAGCACATTGAGGAGAAGGGCCAGAAATAATTCTCCAAAAAAACTCAACTGCCCATTGAAATAACATAGCAAAAACAGCCAGATATCTGAGTTGAGGGAAATAAGGAATTGAGAACATCTAGTACCCAAAAGCTGTGCTCCAATTTAGAAGGCTTAAAATAATACCACTCATCACTCATGTCTCCTAGCAAAGTACAAATTAGTGGCTTGGAAAATTCCTCCAAGCTCCAGGGTGAGACAGACATTAGCCTCAATAGGAAAAGCCCTCGTGGCCTGCTAGGCCTCCTTCCCAGGGAGGGTTTGCCCAGGCTCGACAGAGTCCAGAAAATCACAGGGCACCTAATTTAAAACAATCATTGCGAAAGGTCAGATAAAATAAAAGGCTCAACGGCAGAGAAGTGTTCCCAGCGCCAACAGAGGCAACTGCCTGGCAGCTCCCCAGCCACCAGCACAGAACATGAGGGACTCCCTAAGTGAGAGGTTGGCCTCGCCTTCTAATCCCCCTTCAGTCTTCATCCCCGCCCTCAGCAGGAAGGAGTCAGGCCCACTGAGTCCTCCGTGTTGACAGCTCTGCAGATGGCCTGGCCTTCCCTCCAGGGAAAAAGCATCATCTCTGGTCCACTTTGTCCCCCAGCGAGAAATGAGGATGAGAAAAACACAGGGCAGATTACTGAACATAAATTACTAATTCTTATTAGCATATGAAAATGCTTTCAGTGACAAGTACTGCTGAAATATTGCTCATGGCAGCTAGACCCATGTGCGTGGAAACTAGCATATGTTCAAATACAACAGCAACGATCATGGACTGGCCACTCTGCTCCCAACATAGAATTTGATAATGTGGTTATAGAGACAGCAGGGTACAATTGGGAAAACACAAGCTTTTGAGTCAGAGGAGCAGGATTCTGATACCAGCTAAAGCATCCGTTAACTGAGTTCTTTCTATGGTCCTCAGTGTTTTCATTTATAAAACAGGCTTGGCCAGGCACAGTGGCTCACGCCTGTAATCCCAGCACTTTGGGAAGCCGATGCAGGCGGATCCCTTGAGGTCAGGAGTTTGAGACCAGCCTGGCCCACATGGTGAAACCCTGTCTCTACAAAAATACAGAAATTAGCCGGACACGATGGTGGGTGCCTGTAATTCCAGCTACTCCGGAGGCTGAGGTGGGAGAATCATTGAACCCGGCAGGCGGAGGTTGCAGTAAGCTGAGATCACATCATTGCACTCCAGCCTGGGTGACAGTGGAAGACTCTGTCTCAAAAAATTGTAAATAAAATAAAATAGGCTTAATAATATTTAAACCCAAAAGTTACATTGGATATTAAACAAAATCACGTAGATAAAATGCTTTGCACAATGCCTGAGTACTTGCGTGAATGATAAATACACATGCATGGGCACACCCATACTTATTTAGACATTGTTCTTCTTTTAATTTTAATAGTTTCAGAGACAGAGTCTCCATCTGTTCCCTGGGTTGGAAGGCAGAGGCATGATCATGGCTCACTGCAGCCTCAAACTCCTGGGCTCAAGCTATTATCCTGCCTCAGCCTCCCGAGTAGCTGTGACTACAGGTGCATGCTTGGCTAATTGTTTTTGTTTTGTTTTTTTAAAAAATTTTTTGTAGAAACAGGGTCTCACTGTGTTGCCCAGCCCTGTCTTGAACTCCTAGACTCAATCCATCTTCCCACCTCAGCTTCCCAAAGTGTTGGGATTACAGGCATGAGCCACTGTGCCCGGCCTCAGACACTATTCTTTATGATACTGTGCAGAAGAGGAAACTGGGACTTGGGGGTGAAATGGCAAGGGACGGATCTTGAAACCACCAGACCTGAACCTGGAGCCAAGGCTTCCTGAAGTCACAGGCTACGCTCCCTCCCCAGTCCTGCTCTCAAGAGGTTGGAGTTCAGTGTGCATGCGCGCGTGCGCGCACACACGCATGCACACACACACACACACACACACACAAACACACATACACAGGAAAGGTCTTAGAAATCCAGCCCTGCTGCTCATAGAAGCAATAGACGGTCTCTCTCCAGTTCTTCCACTCTCCTTCCTCATCTTTAGCCTGAGCCTTTAGTTCTGGTTCTGACACCTGAGACCAAGAACTGCTCAGCTCTCCAGAGGATTCCACTGAGTAAGGAGCTGGCTAAGCCAGATCAAGTGGAAATTACAAAGGACCTTGGGGACTGCAGACCCAAGCTTCATTAAGACCTAATGAAAACCTGCCAGGAGGCTGAACACAGGTGCTCATGAGCTTTCTTTCTTTCTTTTTGCTTTTTTTTTCCTTTGCAGCCTTTTATATGATTCTATGTCTGGAAAGTTGATAGTGAACTTAGCCAGAGATAGAGGCTGGAGCCAGCAGCCTAGGTTGCCTGTAGCCACACCTTCCAAACCGGAAATGGGGCTGGGTAGTCTAATGCAGGTGCCTGAGATGCGGAAGGCCCTTAAAAGGCAGGGGAGGCCAGGTGCGGTGGCTCATGCCTATAATCCCAGCATTTTGGGAGGCCGAGGCGGGCGGATCACGAGGTCAGGAGTTTGAGACTAGAATGGCCAACATGGTGAAACATCGTACCTGCTAAACACACACACACACACACACACACACACACACAATTACCCGGGCGTGGTGGTGCACACCTGTAATCCCAGTTACTCAGGAGACTGAGAATCACTTGAACCCCGGAGGTGGAGGTTGCAGTGAGCTGAGATTGTGCCACTGCACTCCAGCCTGGGCAACAGAGTGAGACTGTCAAAAAAAAAAAAAAAAAGGCAGGACACAGGTCCATGGGACAAAGGTCACCTCTGAGATGAATAAGAATGCTTATCACGTGGCAGCTAAGGCTGTGGATAGGGAAATAAATGGGGGAGAAGAGAGTGGTGGGTAGTAGAAAGGATCTAACATTTCTTATGCCGCGACTAACTCTACGTTCAAGAGTAATGTTCACTGCCTCCCACTCCTGCCACCCAACAGCGACTTCCATGTTTACCAGGAGACTTCCAAACATCTTGGGTGTGTTTACACTGAAGAGTCCAGTGTGGTAGATATTTATAGGGTTTTGAGCTGTTCAGTATCTGATAGCAGAATTTTTATTTTCATTTGGGAAATTCTCTCCCTCAAGAAATAGTCTGGCATAGCCAAGTAGTAAAGATATGACATCCAGGCAGCATTGATTGGCTAATCCTCACTAGAACATGAATCCTTTTGTTGCTTTGTTTGTTTGAGAGACAGTCTTGCTCTGCTGCCCGGTCTGCAGTGCAATGGTACAATTATAGCTCACTGCTGCTTTGACTTCCTGGACTCAAATAATCCTCCTGTCTCGTTCTCCCTTTTAGCAATGACAATAGGCATGGGCCACCATGCCCTGCTAATTTTTAAAAGGTTGTTTTTTTTTTGTAGAGATTGAGGTCTTATTATATTGCTCAAGCTGGTCTTAAACTCCTGGGCTCCAGCAACCCTGCCACCTCAGCCTCCTGATCAACAATAAAACAGACACACGCCACCACACCTGGCTAATTTAATTTTTGTAGAGATGACGGGCTCACTAAGATGCCCAGACTAGTCTTGAACTCCTGGCCTCAAGTGATCCTCCCACCTCAGTCTCCCAGAGTTCTGGAATTACAGATGTGAGCCACAGCACCTGGCTGAGAACGGGAATCTTACGCTCAGCAATGAGCCAGAAGATGATAAATACTCATTTATTCCAGCAGCTGTGCTCTGGTTGGACTATCAAAATGCATGCTACTTCGACCCTTGTATTTCCTTTAGTCCTTGTTCCCTCTGTACCTGTTCCTCAGCATTCCTATCACTTCTGGGGACTCCTCCCATTCTCCAAAACATAAACAATGGCAAAAGCAGCTCATCATGTTGTTGCTTGTGATTACTGTAGAACCAAACTGGGGTCCATTCACGCTGGGCACGGTGAAACCAGCTACTCTCACTGAGCTTTTGCAGTGGCAAAAAGGAAGGCGTTTAGTTGCAGGGCGCCAAGCCAAGAGAATACGGGCAGCTCCTGCTAAAGACCTGACCTCCCCGATGGTTTGCAGGTAAGGGTTTTGAAAGGCAGGGGTACATTTCAGGAATGCAGAAGTTACAGACAAACTTGCAAATTAATATGTGGAGGTCACACATTGGTTTTGGGTTAGGAGTGGGATATCTTGAAGTGGGGGCTACAGGTCACGGGTAGATTCAAAGATTTTCTGATTTGCAATTGGTTGAGGAAGGAAAACTTTGCTTAAAAATTTGGATTCAGCAGAAAAAAAAAAAAATGTTGACTGGCTCGGGAATGTGATGCTCTCCACGCCCCTCAGGAAGAAATTTAGATCAACGAATGGTGGTCGGAGATCAGCCTTCAATTTCCCTGTATCTGAGGTCTCTGGGCCAGCAGATCTATTCAGTGACACTCTGGGTTTCTGAAAGACAAATCAGGGACATATGTTAAGATGTCATCTTTAGTTTTTAATAGGAAAACCAAACACCTCTGGACTCTAACTTTCCTGGCTATTGTTTTAAGCTCCTATTACCTTCTTGTTTATCAAGTTGCTCATTAACTTCTCAGGGCTAGCTAGGTACCTGGAATTTCCTTGATGGAACTGGAAATTGTCCTTTGTTTTCATGCCTGAAAGAGCTCACGGCTCACTAAAAGAGGGTCCCTGTTCTGTCTCATGATCACCTAGAATTGTGCAATCACTGTCTGGAATTAGCTGGACATGGTGATCCATGCCTGTTGTCATTGCTAATTGGGAGACTGAGACAGGAGGGGTTGCCTGAGCCCAGGAAGTCGAGGCTGCAGTGAGCTATGTTGGCACCACTGCACTCCAGCCTGGGCAACAGAGCAAGATCGACTCTCAAACAAACAAAAAAAGCAACAAAAGAATTAATGTTCTAGTGAGGAGTAGCCAATCAGCACTGCTTGGATCTCTGCTTCTTGATCATCCCGGATTGATCAGCGTGCTGCTAATACAGACACTATAAATCAGGGGGCCCCAAACCCTGGGCCATGTTCCGATCTGATACTGGTCCATGGCCTGTTGGGAACTGGGCCACACAGCAGGAGGTGAGCAGCTAGTGAGTAAGCGGAGCTTCATTTGTATTTACAGCCTCTCCCCATTGCTCGCATGACCACCTGAGCTCCGCCTCCTGTCAGATCAGTGACGGCATTAGATTCTCATAGGTGTGCAAACCCTACTGTGAACTGCGCATGCGAGGGATCTAGGGTGCAAGCTCCTTATGACAATCTATTGCCTGATGATCTGTCACTGGTCTCCCATCACCCCCAAATGGGGCTGTCTCATTGCAGGCAAACAAGCTCAGGGCTCGCACAGATTCTACAGGATGGTGAGTTGTATAATTATTTTATTATATATTGCAATGTAACAATAATAGCAATAAAGTGCATGATAAATGTAATGCATTTGGATCATTGCAAAACCATACCCCCATCCCCAGGTCCATGAAAAATTGGCTTCCATGAAACCAGTCCCTGGTGCCAAAAAGGTTGGGGGCTGCTGCTATAAAACACATGAAGAAATCTGTGACAGTAGGCAAGGGCGGCTAGTGTGGACAGGAACTTGGAAGAAGCAAGACCAGGATGCTGATGACAAGGCAGTTTAGTGAAGAATGATACCGGATAGAACCTTGACATTGGACCAGAGAACGGGAATATTGGCCTCCGGTGTAAATAGTCACCAAAAGACTCCATCGTTAAGGAACCTCTTAATAGTCAGGTAGATAGACTGACCCTTTTTTCCATACTAGTCACTCTGCTTTGCAAATATCCGAGTACATATGCTAGAATCCAGTGGAAAACATGGCAACCCCAGAACTAAGTTTGGAGGTTCAGAATAGGCCCAGCAACATGGACTTCCTCTCACCAAGGCCCTCCTGTCACCTGTTGTCACTGTCGATTGACCAGTTGGCTTACATCAGCAGCCAACCTTGGACATGAGCAGGGTTGCGATCATAACACGCCTCCAGGAGGTCATCCAGCTACACGGTGGCAGGTGGATGACACCGGGTCTCTCCTGTTAAGAAGGGCTCTGCAATTTGTCCTTGTTGGAGCAGACCTTTATTCTGGATTTCATTTTCCTTCTGCTTCCTGGCCTGTCAGGCCTCTGCTAGCACTGTCATCCATCAAGTTACTGAATGCATTATTCACTGTCTCATACAACATTGCTTCTGACCAAAGAATGTACTCCCCAGGCAGAGAAGAAAGGCAATGAGCTGAGGCCCATGCAATCCACTCTGATCATGAATCCTATCACCCAGCAGCATCTGACTTTACAGATTGGCAGAACGGCTCACTGATGGCTCAATTACAGTGCCAGCTGGAAGGCAATATCTCCAAGGTTGGGTGTTATCTTGCAGGAGGCTGTGTGCTGGGGTCCCAGGGGGATCTATGTCCCCACCATAGCTAGAACACATGGATCTAATACAAAGCATAGGGGAGTGGAGTGAGAAGGGCATTGCTTGTCAACTTTCCTAATGACTTGCTTATAAATGGTTTATCTCCTGTACTCATGATTCTGACTCTTGCAGGAGAGGGAGTGGAGTTGGAAGCTGAGACCTCCACCCAGATATTTTCTGCTGTTCATTTTACTAAGAAAAGAGAGGTTACTATGTTGGCTGGGATGGTTGTCTAAATTACCACAGGGGAAATAGGCTGCTATTACACAATAGGGAGTAGGAAAAATATAGATGAATCTCGGGGATCCCTGAAACAGTCACCCCACTCTGACTTGCTATAAAGGTTAACAGAAGACCACAGAAACCCTGCACCAGCAGGCAGGTGCACTGAGAGCTCGGTGCCCTCCAGATGAAGACTGGGCTTTCCTAACCTGCCTGGGAACTCTTCCATTTCATCAGCAGACATCCTGGGGAAAAGGCAAGGGAAAGCTGGAAGAGAGATGTCACCAACACCAGCTATGGCCTCATGGATACTTCATTCATTCATTCATTCATTCATTCATTCATTCATTTGACAAATATTTATTGAGTATCTCCTATATGCCTAGCACTGTCTTGGCACAAAGGACAAAGCAATAAATGAAATAGACCAAGTTCCCTTTTTTTGGGGAGTTTGTGTTTTACTGGAGAGGCAGATCCTAGACCACATCAATATATAAAATATCTATTTTGCTAGAAGGCGATGACAGGTTCAGGGGAAAATAAAGGCAGAGAAGGAGAATCGGGTGTCAGACGATGCTTGTGACATTAAACCGTGTGGTCAGGGAGGCCTCCCTGAGAGGTGACATTTGAATGAAGATACGAAAGATGTGAGGGAGCAGGCTGTGTGGGTGTTTCCAAGCAGAGGGACAGCCAGTGCATACATCCCGCGGTGGGGACAGGCCAGCTCCTTGTGTTGGAGGATTAATGCAGAGGCCAGGCTGGCTGGTGAAGAGTGAGTGAGGGGGATGCCGTTGGGGAACCACAGGATCAGTAAGTCATGGACACCCCTTCCCAGGGACCGTGCTTTCATGGGAAGGAGTTTGATTTCTAGCGGCAGAGTGCTGGGGTTAGGGCAGGATGGTGTGTATTGATCTGACAACACTATATCAGGTTCACTGTGGCTGCATGCGGTGTTGAGAACAGACAGTGGTCTGGCAGGAAAAGCAGGAGGCATGAGTTAGCAGGCTACATAGGCAACCCTAGAGCAGCCAATAGTGTTTGCATCAGGGCTGTAACGGTAAAAAGGTGTAGAGCTGTTGGATCTTGGATTTATTTTGAAGGTAAAACCCAGCACTTTGGGAGGCCGAGGTGGGCGGATCACGAGGTCAAGAGATGGAGACCATCCTGGCCAACATGGCAAAACCCCGTCTCTACTAAAAACAGAACAAAAAAAAAAAAAAAAAAAAAAAAAAAATTAGCTGGGCATGGTGGCAGGCGCCTGTAATCCCAGCTACTCAGGAGGCTGAGGCAGGAGAATCTTTTGAACCTGGGAGGCGGAGGTTGCAGTGAGCCAAGATTGCTAGAGACAGAGCGAGGCTCCATCTCAAAAAAAAAAAAAAAGAAAAGAAAAAGAAAAAGTAACACCAATGATACTTGCTGAAAGATTTGACATGAGAGCCTCCCCCTCATGAGAACGAGAGGGAGCCAGGGGTCGTCCCCAAGGTTTCTGGACTAAGCCACAGTGATAGGGGAAAGGGTGCAGGTTTTAGGGGGAGACTAGGAACGCGTGTTGGGTATGTGAAAAGGCAGACATACAAGCAGAGACAGAGAGGGGCTGGTGGTTACAAACAAGGTGTGTGGTTTATGTCAGGTATGCATTTTTGGATTTTAACGATCTTTTTGTCTAACGCTGTACGTAGGTTGGATGGGTCATAGTTAAATTAACCATTTACTTCAGAAATTGCAGAATATCCAGGTGGGCTCACGCAAAAAGTGGAGGGGAAGGAAGAGATTCTGGATGTGAAGTGGGAGGCATGATTGATAATTTAATTTGCTCTTTTTGGTGAAGAGGTGGGAGTATTTTCAGTAGTACCTGGAATATTGCATTATGTTAAGTGGAGATATTCTGGGAGAAACACATGCAGGAGAAGAAGTATGACTGCAGGCTGGGCGCAGTGGCTCACGCCTGTAATCCCAGCACTTTGGGAGGCAGAGGCGGGTGGATCACCTGAGGTCAGGAGTTCGAGACCAACCTGACCAACATGGCAAAACCCCGTCTCTACTAAATATACAAAAAATTAGCCGGGCATGGTGGCAGGCACCTGTAATCCCAGTTACTTGGGAGGCTGAGGCAGGAGAATTGCTTGAGTCCAGGAGGCGGAGGTTACAGTGAGCCAAGATCGCGCCATTGTACTGCAGCCTGGGCAACAAGAGCGAAACTTTGTCTCTAAAAGAAAAAAGAAGTCTGACTGTAAATGTTTTATTGCAGTGGATAATTCCTGGCTTCTCAGCACTCGTTCTGCTTTCCTTTGTGCTTCCTTCTCAGGGACCACCTTGATAAGTTACAAACCTCAGGTTTCTCTTCTGTGCAGTGAGGATATCGATTGTGCCAGATGCCACATCCCAGATCTGCAAACTCCAGCTTTGGGACCCTTGAACCATCTTCTCAATCTGCCTCTTGAACATGGGGATTGCGATTCTAGGGTGAGATTCGGTCTGCAGCCCACCCAACCATGGTCTAGGCATGGAGCATTTATCTGGTACCCTATTTGCCCTGGATCTACTTCATCCTTTATATCTCCCAAGGGACAAAGCTCTCCATCCTGAACAGAGTTTAGTTAACTGAGATCTTTTCCTTTCATCCTAGTTCCAATTAAGCATTTCCACCCAACTGACACAGGACAAAACTCTGGCTCTGCTATTCTTTGTTGGAATTCACTCTCTTGGAAGGGTCTCAAAGGCTTAGGGTGAATGGAAACAGGCAGACAAAAGTGTATGCTAGGAAGGAGTCAGGCTTGGCAGAGAAATCCAGGTCTATCATGAACACAAAGTAAGCCTGAACTGGGTGTCAAGAGCCATTGGATGGCCAAAGGGCTCAGAGATCTGGGGAGAGTGGATTTGGAGATCTCCAGGAAAACAGGTGCTTGGGAAAGCGATGAGGATGTATGCCAGAAGCAGAGGGAGGGGATATTGCTCCTGGCTGGCCTCCTTGTTGCTCTCTAATGGTGAGTTTCATGCTGTGTCAAGGCCTGGAAGTCATACAGCCCCTGCTCAGCTATTTCAGATACTGACACTTAGATCATAATTAGCCACAGTCTTTGTCCATGGAGCTTTGGAATCTTGGCACCTGCAGTTGATGGGCCAGTTTCTTCCTGTCCCAGTGTTATTCTGGTCCTAGCTCAGTGCCACGTTTGCTGTCCCCTCCCTTCCCACCTTGGAAATGAACCATTGCTGCCAATTTCCTGTCCAGAGTGACTTTCAGAGACGCACCGAGGAGCATTTTATTGAAGCTGGGAAATTGGAAAGCATCTCAATTTCTCTTGCACCAAGATTTTATTATTTCCTTTGAAGTGAAATTTCAAATACACCAGACAAGTCTATGCTCAAATGGAGGTATGAAAATGTATGTAAAAATCAAACGAAAGAGGGTTTTGGTTGTCTCCTATTTTGTATCCTGCCTGTCCTTGCTTGCCTACCTTGCATTTATTAATGAAGAGATCACCTCTGCACATCCAAGAGCAGATAACCACACATTGCCTCAAAATCCCAGGGGAAAAAAAATATTCTAAGACGTTTAAGGTCTTATTTCAGTCACTCATTTTTGCTATTTTTACTTTGGAGACATTTTTGCTATTTTGCTATTTTTATCACCCTAACAAAAATATTGCTTATTTCAATTAACTTATTTCTGTGTGTTCTATGAAAGCATGTGTTACATTAATAATATAGTTTGACTGTGTCCTCACCCAAATCTCATCTTGAATTGTAGTTCCCATAATCCCCACATGTGGTGGGAGGGACCTGGTGGGAGGTAATTGAACCCTGGGAGTGGTTGCCTCCATGCTGTTTTCATGATAGTGAGTTCTCATGAGATCTGATGGTTTTATATGGGCCTTTCCGTCAGCTTCACTCTGCATATCTCCTTCCTGCTGCCATGTGGAGGACATGCTTGCTTCCCTTTCCACCACGATTGTAAGTTTCCTGGGGCCTCCCAGCCCTGTGGAACTGTGAGTCTATCAAACCTCTATCCTTTATAAGTTACCCAGTCTTGGGTATGTCTTCATAGCAGCGTGAGAAAGAACTAATACAATTAATAATCCAATATAACAACCTATTTTAATTACATATTACAGGCTTCAGATATGTAGAATGAAATAAGGTTTTTTGTTTTTGTTTTGTTTTTGTTTTTGTTTTTGTTTTTGTTTTTTTGCTTGTTTGTTTGTTTTGAGACAGAGTCTCACTCTGTTGTCAGGCTGGAGTATAGTGGCACGATCTTGGTTCACTGCAATCTCTGCCTCCCAGGTTCAAGTGATTCTTCTGCCTCAGCCTCCCGAGTAGCTGGGACTACAGGCATGTGCCACCACACCCAGCTAATTTTTGTATTTTTCGTAGAGACGGGGTTTCATCATGTTGGCCAGGATAGTCTCAATATCTTGACCTGGTGATCCGCCCACCTCAGCCTCCCAAAGTGCTGGGATTACAGGCGTGAGCCACCGTGCCTGGCCAAAATAAGTATTTTTAAAAAAATGATCTTGGACTTAGTCTTGGAAGTGACATTATAGGTTATCAAATTTTACCTTCTACCTAAGAATCCTTCTGTGGCTCTTGTGACAGATGTGGATCCTTTTGAGGGAAAAACTAGTGGTCAGATAAAGAGAGCCTTCAATTGCCCTTACCGACCTTCTGCATCTAGATACAGGTCCCATCTATTTAAAAAAAAAAAAAAAATTAGAGATTGGTCTTATTCTGTCACCCAGGCTGGAGTGCAATGGCATGATCATAGCTCACTATAGCCTTGGCCTCTTAGGCTCAAGTGATCCTTCTGCCTCAACCTCCTGAGTAGCTGGGACCACAGGTGCATGCCACCTCTCCAGGTTTTTTTTTAAAATTATTTTTGTAGAGACGAGGGTCTCACTATGTTGCCCAAGCTAGTCTTGAACTCTTGGTCTTAACTGATCCCCTGGCTCAGTCTCCCAAAGTGCTGGAGAGACTTACAAATGTGAGCCTCCACATCCAGCCAGTAAATGTCTTCTTCACTGGGTAAACCCAAAGGCATTCCCTTGCACTGGTCTTCTCTAGCCCTTTACTGCCTGATATACAGAGGAGTCAAGGTAGATTCAAGTCTGATCAAGATAGAATGTCACTCAACAGACTCTGTCTCAATGTTCAGTGGGACTTGGGACAAAATCCCCTGAACTTCAACCAAGGATGAAGTGAGTTTCTGTTACCTGAATAGCCTGGAAGCCATGGCTGTTCCTACCCACCTTCCCTGTCCAGCATTAGCTGGCCAAAGCACCTGCCTCTGCCTTGAATCTCACTCTATTCCCCCAGTTACCCTACCATGTGCCTCTATCTTTGCCTGGGGTTTGCGCCCTACCCTGAATTCCAACCCACTGACATGAGATCTTGATGCCTACTTGGCGCTTAGAGTCTTTGTATTGCCCAATCCTGGTCCATTCCTGGAAGTCTGCTGAATCTTGCAGTGAATGGGGAGAACTCACCTAATTTAGAACAACTCCACATTACCCTTCAGCCACATTATGCCCTCCTCTCCTGGACGCTGCTACAGATGTTTCTGGTGCAGGTATTTTTCTTAGCCATACTTGAACCTACAATCACCTTTAAACACCGTGTCTCAAACATCTAACACTGAGTCAGTCTCTGCAACCTCTCCTCTGCAGTCTAGTGATCAGTGTGAACTGGGTCCTCCTGTCTGTGGACCCTCTGTGATCCTCTGTGCCAAGCCTGCCTTGCACAAACATGATGCTTTTCAGATATTTGCAGACAAAATTCCAACCCAGCCTCATCAGTAACTATCTAGTACTTGCCCCAGATATCGGCATTAAATATATCTCATGTTCCATCAACATACACCCAGACAGTCATCACTTGATGATCATGTGAAGGGCTCACTCCTAGCTCTTTCCAGGACTAATCCTAGCCTTTGCTCTGATGGAGTGGGAAACAGTCATTCTCCAGCAGAGATGTTGCAAGTAAGTGCTTATTTGAGGCCTTTGGCAAGGATAACTGGCACTCTTTCTAGCTCATTTGTTGCTATCAAATTCCTGACTCAGCCCACTTGTCATCACCTCTTGACAAGTCAGCATTTAGCATTTCAGTGCTGGGTTTGTTTCTCTTTCCTCGCAAGCAGTAAACACTATCCTATGCAAGAAATGAAGCTACCCTTCAATGCAAGAACCAGGTGTGATGGTGACTAACTTGATTGGATTGGAAGATGCAAAGTATTGTTCCTGGGTATGTCTGTGAGGGTGTTGCCAAAAGAGATTAACATTTGAGTCAGTGGACTAGGAGAGGCAGACCCACCCTCAATCTGGCTGGGCACCATCTAATCAGATGCCAGCCTGGCTAGAATAAAGGAGGCAGAAGAACGTGGAAAGACTTGACTTGGTGAGTCTTCTGGCCCTCATCTTCCCTTGTGCTGGATGCTTCCTGCCCTTGAACATCAGATTCCAAGTTCTTCAGCTTTTGGACTCTTGGACTTACCCCAGTGGTTTGCCAGGGGTTCTTGGGCCTTTGGCCACAGACTGAAGTCTGCACTCTCAGGTTCCCTACTTCTGAGGTTTTGTGACTTGGACTGGCTTCCTTGCTCCTCAGCTTGCAGACAGCCTATTGTGGGACCTCATCTTGTGATCAGGTGTGAGTCAATACTTTTTAATAAACTCCCCTTTGTATACACATCTATCCTATTGGTTCTGTCCCTTTAGAGAACCCTGGCTAATACACTAGGGTTCTTTGGTCCCCTAGTAAGTACATCCAACTCAAAAAAAATTAGTGAAAAAAACAGCGGGGGAAAACTTGAAAATCCTTAGTCACTGGAAAATGATGCAAATAATGCTTTTCCTTTCAATGAAGCAGTTTGGGTGGCAAAATGTCAGGAAATTGTACAAGGTCTTCTCCAACTCTAATGCTAGAGGAATTACGATGTTCTTGGGGGAGGTGAAGAGTTTATGTTCATTTTTTTTTTTAAAAGAAAACTACAATTAAAGTCCTCAGGGAGTCAACATTTTTCACATTCTCTGCAGCAGGCATATTTTACTAAAAGAGAACTAGAACTTCGCTGTCAGCTGAATTAATATACAGGCCGAGAATCTCAGGTTCACCAAGATGTATGTGATAAACTGATCCTGTGGGGTCAGGACACCAACAGGGTATATTTCAGGGAAATAGAAGCCATTAAACACCATCATCTCAGTGTCTTGTATGCCTTATGTACAAAGGCACTCATAATTAAAATTAGCCATTAGCTTGTAAATAAAATGCTTTCGAAGAGAATGTTTTATGTTATTATCTCTATCCTACCCTGTTTATTGGCCTGGCCTCTATTTTTGATAATATCTCCATCTTTATTTCCATCTAATGGATCTCCTTTAATCTAGTCAGCAGTGGTTTGATTTAATGGAGAGCTATGGAAAAGCCAGGTAAAATGACAGAATGAGAAACAGCCACTCAAAACTCACCAGGGCTAAACGTTGTCTCCAGCACAAAGATCACGCTTGAAGGCTAGTATTTAACGTGCTCCATGACCTGGATCTGACCAGGATTCCCAACCCCTTTCCATGACTTGTACTTTGAGGCATTTATAATTTTATCAGCCTGCACTCTTCTTCCTTTGCAATGGGAAGCTGGCTCCAGATTTTATCGCACCGCCCCTCCTATTACTTCCAACAAATGTCCCTTCCCCAAGCCTAAATGTGCGGTTTTAGAATTGACATTCGTGTTCTTGCGAGTTCCATGTTTATACAGGTTCCCTCCACTCTGCTCATAGCTGGTGGTCCGAGATGGGCTACCAGTCTGGACAGTATTGCAGAACCGAAACCAGCATCCAAGTTCCTCCTTGGTGGCAAATCTGGAAGGTATGCTAATGGGAGAACCAGTGCCTCGTTTCTTGCCAGGAAGCGATAGACACTCTAAGACAGCGGCCCCCAATCTTTTTGGCACCAGGGACAGGTTTCATGGAAGACAATTTTTCCACAGACTGGGGGTTGGAGGATGGTTTGGGGATGATTCAAGCACATTACATTCATTGAGCACTTTATTTCTATTACTATTACATTGTAATATATAATGAAATAATTGTACAACTCACCATCATGTAGAATCAGTGGGAGCTCTGAGCTTGTTTTCTTGCAACAAGAAAGTCCCGTATGAAGGTATTGGGAGACAGCGACAGATCGTGAGGCATTAGATTGCCATAAGGAGTGCGAAACCTAGATCCCTTGTATGCGCAGCTGACAATAGCGTTCGCGCTCCTACAAAAATCTAATGCCGCAATTATTCCGACAGGTGGCAGAGCTCATGCGGAAATGTGGGTGATGGAGAGCAGCTGTAAATACAGAGGAATCTTTGCTCCCTGACCTGCCACTCACCTCTTGCTGCATGGCACACAGTTCCTAACAGACCACAGATGGATACAGGCCCGTGGCCCAAGGGTTGGAGACTCCTGCTCTAAGAGACTGAAAATAACAAACTGAGAAAATCAAAGAAAAGAGATGGTGAGACTGAGTCCTGGAGATTTTCAAGCCACTTGTCTCATTTGTCACTGAAACTAGCTATGCCTGTCATAATTTTGTGAGCCTTCCTATTAAGTTCCATTTGTGCCTAAGCTATGGCAAGATGATGTTTCTGTCATTGACAGAGTAATTCTAGTGAACTCGTACAGTATGTGCCCATCGGCTTGCTTTTGTAGATGTTATTTCCTCTCTGGGAATTCATTTCCTCATCTCTGATCCACCTTCTTCTCAACATTGAGTTTAAATGCCAAAGCCTTCATTAAAAATGGTAACCAATATTCCCAGCCAAAGAGGCTATGATGTCTTCTGTTCTATAGTACACACTTTTAACATTTTATTTATTTATATTCATTCATTCATTCATTTTTTTGAGACCAAGTCTCTCTGTCGCCCAGGCTGGAGTACAGTGGCACGATCTCGGCTCACTGTAACCTCTGCTTCCTGGGCTCAAGCGATTCTCCTGCCTCAGCCTCCTGAGCAGCTGGGATTACAGGGATGCACCACCATGCCTCGTGAATTTTGTATTTTTGGTAGCCACGGGATTTCACCATGTTGGCCAGGCTGGTCTTAAACTCCTGAACTCAAGAGATCTGCCTGCCTCGGCCTCCCAAAGTACTGGGATTACAGGCGTGAGCCACCGCGACTGGTCAATTTTTATTTATTTATTTTAAGACAGAGTCTCACTCTGTCACCCAGGCTGGAGTGCAGTGAGTGGCACAGTCTCAGCCCACTGAAACCTCTGCTTCTCAAGTTCAAGCAATTCTCCTGCCTGAGCCTCCAGAGTAGCTGGAATTACAGGCGTGCACCACCACGCCCAGCTAATTTTTCTATTTTGTCAGTAGAGATGGGGTTTCATTATGTTGCCCAGGCTGGCCTTCAACTCCTAGACTTGAATGATCCTTTCACCTTGGCTTCCCAAAGTGCCGGGATTACAGGCATGAGCCACTGCACCTGGCCCACACTGCTTCTTGATGGCAGTCATATTTTCCCTTCTGGTAAAGCTATGTATGTACTTGTCTGATCTTACCTCTGATTTCCCAGTAATGGTAGGGTTTCATAAAGACAGGGATTGTGTGATCATTGGTTTACTTCATCTCTAGCACGGGACTGTCATGTGAAAATAAACACTCACTTAACTTTCTCTTGAGTTTCTCCTAGTTCCTCTGAGCCCTGGGAGCAGCATTCTGGAAGTAGTTACAAATCTTAAACAGCAAATTTTATCTAACAACACTGTCCCCTCCCCCCGCCTTTCCTCCCCTCCTTCCCTCCCATCCTCTCCCCTCCTCTCTCCTCCCCTCCCCTCTCTTCTCCTCTCCTCTCCTCTTCTCTTTTCTCTTCTCTTTTTGAGACAAGATCTTGCTCTGTTGCCCAGGCTGAAAGGCAGTGGCTCAATCATAGTTGACTGCAGCTTTGACTTCCTGGACTCAAACGATTCTTCCACCTCAGTCTCCCAGGTAACTGGGACTACAGGCATGCGTCACCATACCCAGCTAATTTTTTGTTTTAATTTTTCTGTAGAGATGAGGGTCTCGCTATGTTGCCCCAGGATGGTCTCAACCTCCTGACTTCACGTGATCCTCCCACCTCACCCTTTCAATGCATTGGGATTACAGGCATGAGAGACTCCACCTGGCCACAACAGTCCTCTAAGCCTGAGTTCAGAGTTTAGTTCAGGCCCTTGGGATAGGCACTTTTACCCACATCGAGGTTGCTTGATAGACAACCCCTCTTTTCAGGGATGTAAATACATCATTTCTCAACACGATGCGAAAACATCCTTTCTGCAAAAGTGGCAATACCCTTGGGGACTTCCCTTTAGTTTGAGCCACGGTGAGGGGCACGGAATGATGTTGCTGGAAAGTCATGAAAATGGTACTCCTCACTGAATTTTAAGCCAGAATCAGAACATATCAGCCTCAGGATATGGAAACTAATGAAACCACCACCCTGCAACCTACAGAAAGGTGCTACCTTAAGAGATCATCAACACTCCACAACCTGAAAGGTCAGTGGGGCCAATTAAACAACTTCCATAGTTCCACTCATATGGTTACTTCCTCTTGGAATAGCCCATTACTACTCTTTTTCCTTGATATGCTTTGACTGTGTCCCCACTCAAAAGTCATCTTGAATTGTAGCTCCCATAATTCCTATGTGTTGTGGGAGGGACCTGGTGGAAGATAATTGAATCGTGGGGGCAGTTTCTCCCATACTGTTCTCATAGTAGTGAATAAATCTCACGAGATGTGATGGTTATATAAGGTGAATCCCCTTTTGCTTGGTTCTCATTCTCTCTTGTCTGCCACCATGTAAGATGTGCCTTTCGCCTGCCACCATGATTGTGAAGCCTCCCAGCCACATGGAACTGTGAGTCCATTAAACCTCTTTTTGTTTATTAATTACCCAGTCTCAGGTATGTCTTTATCAGTAGCATGAAAACGGATTCATACATTCCCTGACTATTGAATCTTTCTTATCTTTCAGGGTATTCCTCAAAACCCAAGTCTCTCTTAAGCATTCCCTCTGCCCACACCACTGGAATTATTTCCACCCTCTTCTACCCCTTTGCTGTAGTTCCTTTGACCCTCTCTTGTAGGTCTCCACATATTGTTTTGCTTTATAGTTGTCCTGCCCAAGTCTG
Organism: Chlorocebus sabaeus; assembly: GCF_047675955.1. NCBI lineage: Eukaryota > Metazoa > Chordata > Mammalia > Primates > Cercopithecidae > Chlorocebus > Chlorocebus sabaeus. Next base: position 6,310,395 of record NC_132931.1, on the reverse strand, counting down.
TCTTCCCAGTCAATGCACAGGCTGGAGTTTTTTCTTTTTAGTGTCTTATTTTCCTGAATAGAGCCTGGCACAGATTAGGTGCTCAGTCAATATTTACTGTCAGCATCATCCCATAATTAGATAATGACAACAGGAAATATTTATCTTCTTGCATCTAGGTGAGACTGAACCTGATTAAGCAAAGCAGATCAGTGTCTGGGAAACTCCTGTGGTATTCCAATGCAGGAAAAATTCATAACTTATCTCAGCAAACACTTATAACACCGCTGTGGTTTGTTCAGTGATGATAAATATGTTTGCCTTGTCGTTTCATCTTTCATCTGCTGTTTGTTCCACTTTCCTGGATTGCAAAATCCTTGAGCCTAAAGATACTGTTACCTTTCTTTATAACCTTCACTGAGGGTAGCAAAAGATAATGAAGATAGTGGACAAGTCATAAATGATTGATTAATTGATTGACTCAGTTAATAAACATTTTCTCAGCTTTATGTATCTGTCTGCTGCAGGTATATAAACCACAATACTTTTAAGGGCTCTCAGTTCAGTTGGAGAGACATTGCATTTCATTATAATGTGTTATTGATGAATCTGAGTTACCAAGCCAATAGAAGAACAAAACAAGAGGTATGAAAATGTGCTCAACATCATTGATCATCAGAGAAATGCAAATCAAAATTACTGCAAGATACCATCTCTCCCCCAGTTAAAATGGCTTTTATCCAAAAGACAGGCAATGACAAATGCCAGTGAGAGAAAAGAAAACTCTCATACACTGTCAGTGAGAATGTAAATTAGTACAGCCACTACGGAGAACAGTTTGAAGGTTCCTAAAAAAACTAAAAGTCAAGTTACCATATGATCCAGTAATCCTAGATATATACCAAAAAGAAAGAAAATCAGTATATTAAAGAGATATCTACACTCCCTTGTTTATTGCAACACTGTTCACAATAACCAAGATTAGGAAGCAACCTAAGTATCCATCAACAGATAAATGCATAAAGAAAATGTGGTACATATAGGCAATGGAGTACTACTCAGCCATGAAAAAGAATGAGATCCTGTCATTTGCAACAACATGGATGGAACTGAAAGTCACTATGTTAAGTGAAATAAGCCAGACACAAAAGGACAAACTTTGCATATTCTCACTTATTTGTGGGATCTAACAATTAAAATCATTGAACTCATGGAGATAGAGAGTAGAACGATGGTTACCAGTGGCTGGAAAGCAGGGGGGTGGCAGGTGGGGAGGGAGTGGAGATGGCTAATAGGTACAGCAACATAGTTAGAAAGAATAAATAGGCCAGGCGCGGTGGCTCACGCCTGTAATCCCAGTACTTTGGGAGGCCGAAGTGGACAGATCACAAGGTCAGGAGATGGAGACCATCCTAGCTAACATGGTGAAACCCCGTCTCTACTAAAAATACAAAAAATTAGCCGGTGTGGTGGCGGGTGCCTGTAGTCCCAGCTACTCGAGAGGCTGAGGCAGGAGAATGGCCTGAACCTGGAAGGTGGAGCTTGCAGTGAGCCTAGATCACGCCACTGCACTCCAGCCTGGGCAACAGAGTGAGACTTTGTCTCAAAAAAAAAAAAAAAAAAAAAAAAAAAAGAATAAATAAGACCTCATATTTGCTAGCACAAAAGTGTGACTGTAGCCAAAAATAATTTAATTGTGCATTTAAAAATAACTCACACCTGTAATCCCAGCACTTTGGGAGGCCAACGCAGGTGGATCACGAGGTCAGGAGATTGAGACTATCCTGGCTAACACGGTGAAACCTCGTCTCTACTAAAAATATTTTGAAAAGTAGCCGGGTATAGTGGCGACTACCTGTAGTCCCAGCTACTCGGGAGGCTGAGGCAGGAGAATGGCGTGAATCCGGGAGGAGGAGTTTGTAGTGAGCTGAGATCGTGCCACTGCACTCCAGCCTGGGCGACAGAGTGAGACTCGTCTCAAAAAAAAAAAAGCGAAAAGAGTATAATTGGATTTTTTGTTACACAAATGATAAATGCTTGAGGGGATAGATACCCCATATACCCTGATGCAATTATTATGCATCGCATGCCTCTATAAAAATATCTCATGTACCCCATTCGTATATAAATGTAACCCACTAGGCATGGTGGCTCATGCCTGTAATCCCAGCACTTTGAGAGGCTGAGGCAGCAGGAGGATCCCTTAAGCCTGGGAGTTTCAGGCCAGCCCATGCAACATGGTGAAACCCAGTCTCTATAAAAAAAAAAAAAAAAAAAAATTAGCTGGATATGGTGGTATATATCTGTAGTCCCAGCTATTTGGGAGGTTGAGGCAGGAGGATTGCTTGAGCCCAGCAGGTTGAAGCTGCAGTGAACTGTGATCATGCCACTGCACTTCAGCCTTGGCAGCAGAGTGAGATCATGTCTCAAAAAATATATATATTATATATATTTACAAATATATATTATTTATTAATATTTCTATAATATAAATTAATTATGAGTTATAACATATATTATTTATAACATATAAATATATATTACTCTATGTATGATATAGAATAAGATATGATTTATATATAAACATATTATATATAAAATATATATTATTTACATATGTAAATATAGATTATAAATACATATTATTTATATATTTTTATATAATATATAAAACATATTTATATATTATGTTACATATTTATATATATCCCATAAATATATACACCTAATATGTACCCACAAAAGTTTAAAATAAAAAATTATTTTAAAAAAGCAAGAGGTAACAAATTCTTCCCCAGAAAAGGCGTCACAAAGGAGAGGGTATTTGAGATTCATTTTGCAGACACTTTGGCCAGTCAGAGAAGACAAGGCTTTAGGCTGATTGTCTGCTATCCTGATGCCGTAATGCATCATGGCTGTGTTTTCCTGGCAAAAGCAACTCATATGATTCCTTATGTGCTGCTGAACCAGTCTCGCTGACACAATACAGCCTGACAGAGTGGAGACAGCCAGTTACAAAGCATCAGAATGCTGGCTTCTAGCCCCAGCAGTACGACGGCGAGTATGTCTTTTTCTGTTTAACTGAGTCTCTCTGTCGCCCAAGCTAGAGTGCAGTGGCGCAATCTCTGCTCACTGCAACATCCGCCTCCCGGATTCAAGCAATTCTCCTGCCTCAGCCTCCAGAGTAGCTGGGACTACAGGTGTGCACCACCACGACTGGCTAATTTTTTTTTTTTTTTTCTGGGACGGAGTCTTGCTCTGTGGCCCAGGCTGGAGTGCAGTGGCCGGATCTCAGCTCACTGCAAGCTCCGCCTCCCGGGTTCCCGCCATTCTCCTGCCTCAGCCTCCCGAGTAGCTGGGACTACAGGCGCCCGCCACTTTGCCCGGCTAGTTTTTTTTGTATTTTTAGTAGAGACGGGGTTTCACTGTATTAGCCAGGGTGGTCTTGCTCTCCTGACCTTGTGATCTGCTCGCCTTTGCCTCCCAAAATGCTGGGATTACAGGCGTAAGCCACCGAGCCTGGCCAATTTTTTGTGTTTTTAGTAGAGACGGGGTTTCACTGTGTTAGCCAAATAATCTGGGTCTCCTGACCTTGTGATCCACCCGCCTTGGCCTCCCAAAGTGCTGGGATTACATCAGCCACCGTGCCCAGCCGCGAGTATATCTTATCCTCTTTCTGAGCCTTAATTACTCCATCTGTAAAACAGGCACGATACTCCCATTCAAATGAAAATTCGAGTATGACAATATGACAGTATTTTGAAACTCTGTTGTAGTCTCTCTACCAGGGTCTTTCTTTTCTTGGCTCTAGTACAAATTCTCTACTGTTACTTAAGGTTTATCGTGATCTATTGCTCGAGTCCCTCTTTCTCTCCTTCAAAGAGATTATTGCTTTCACGTTGAAAGAAAAACTGCAACCCCACAGCTAACCCAAAGGGGAGTGGACAGAGCCATGGTGTGGGAAAAGCAGTTAAATCATAAAATAATAGCGGGGGTCTGAAATTGCCCCTGACTGCCCATTGCTGCTCTCATTTTTATAGTCCATTAAAACCTACAATCACTGTAATGTTTATGCATTATTGGGGAGATAAATTGTGTAATTTTCATTTTGCAATTTAAATGTAATTATGATCTTACTAATGACTAAAACCTGAATTTGCTAGACTATCAGTTTTTCTAACCCTTGCCAAAATTATAGGTAATTACTTAAGGCTTACAATAATTATAAGTCCATCTCTTAAATAATTAATGCGCACTTTCATGGTACAAAACAGCTAGTAATCAAACGACCTCTGCTTACACTGCAAACCCAAGCAATTAAGCCTATTGTGTCGAACTGTAGAAATATACCCATTTGCAAGAGTCCTTCCATTGGAAAGCTAAAACACGAGGTTGTTGTGTTTTATAGCATCAAATAAGGAGGAATTCCCCTGCTGCCAAAAGGCCAGAAAAAGAAAGTGATCCACAAAATCGTAGAAAATGTAATCTGAGTCTACACAAAACTGTTGTAGCTGATGGGAGACAGGCTGAGGAGCAGGAGGAAAATAGAGAATGCTTCCAGCTATGGACTTGAAATAAACGTGAAATGGATCTAGTTTTCACAAAGGAGCTGTGTGGGATGTGAGTAGAACTTATCACTGGCCTTTTCATCCTTATTTTCTTCTTGAGGGGGGCATGCAATTCCTTCCCATAATAAACATACAGCATGGAGCTGAGCTTCTGTGACACAGGGATAAATAAGGTTGAGTTTTTGCCCTTGAGAAATTAACCTACTAGTGTGTGTTATGAGACAGGCAAGCAGAAAATCAGAATACACCCTGGTAAGTGCTGCAATGTCTCATAGAAGGGTGGTGGCAGATATGCAAGCACTGAGCCACAAATAGTGTTTCTTAACATTTGTTATTCTGCTCACAAAGAGTCTAAAGGTTCCCGAGAGTGGAGCTGGCCAGTAAGGGATATTCCAAGGACCTGAGCTGCTCCTGTCCTGAGGTTTTGGTTCATGGCGACTTAGCACAGTGAAGGTCACATCCAGATCACAACACCAGATATTCTTGATGTAGGAAATATTGCAAAATGAATTCCTGGAGTCACCTCCTTCTCACCGCTCTGTATTCATTTTTTGCCTCTTCAGCTCTTTCTATCCTAATCATACCCATTATCCAAGATTCAGCACCACTACCTTCCCCTCCAAGAAGCCTGCTCCAATACTACAGAGCTCTTCAAAAGTTCCCCTCTTTATACGTAAACTTACCTGAAGGGTGTTGTGATGGTTCATTTTATATCGCACCTTGGCAGGTTCACAGTGCCCAGATATGTGGTCAAACATTATTCTGGATGTCTCTGTGAGGGTGTTTGTGGATGAGATTAACATTTAAACAGTAGACTTTTGAGTGGAGTTGATTACATGCCGTAATGTGGGCAGACCTCATCCAATCAGTTGAAGGCACTCATAGAACAGAAATTGATTGCTGTCAAGCAGGAAGGAATTCTGCTAGCAGGTGGATATTGATCAAGCCAAAATGTTGATATTGCTTGGATTTGTGTCCCTGCCCAAATCTCACGTCGAATTGTAATCCTGCGCTGGAGGTGGGGCCTGGTGGGAGGTGATTGGATCATGGGGGTGAACTTCGCTTGAACGGTTTCACACCATTCCCCTTTGGTACTGTACAGTGAGCAAATTCCAATGAGATCTGATTGTTTAAAAGTGTGTAACACCTCCTCCCGCCGTCTCTCGGTCCAGCTCCTTGGTCTAGCTCCTGCCATGTAATACACCTGCTCCTACTTTGCTTTCTCCATGAGTAAAAGCTCCCTGAGCCCTCCCTGTAAGCAGATGCTGCCACACTTTCTCTACAGCCTGCGGAACCATGAGCCAATGAAACCTCTTTTCTCTATAAATTACCCAGTCTCAGATATTTATTTATAGCCATGCAAGAACGGACTAATGCAAATGTTCTTCTCTGGGTCTCCAGCCCTCCAGCCCACCAGCCCACTCTTCAGATTTTGGGCTTGCCAGCCTCCATAATCACATGACCAATCCCTTAAAATCTCTCCACTCTCTCTCTCTCTCTAGATAGATAGACAGATAATAGAGATGATAGAGACTGATACATAGGTTGATAGGTAGAGATCAACAGATGGTTGAGATAGATAGGTAGGTAGGTAGAGAGGATAAAGATAGTAGGAAGATAGATAGATAGATAGATGATAGCTTGCTAGCTAGCTAGATAATTGATAGAGGTAAGTAGGTAGGTAGATATAGATAGATAGATAGATAGATAGATAGATAGATAGATATACATAGATAGATAATAGCTTCTTAGCTAGCTAGAAAATTGATAGAGCTAAGTAGGTAAGTAGGTAGCTGGATAGATAGGTAGATAATTGATATAGATAGATGATAGATAAATGGATAGTAGGTAGTACATAGTACATAGATTTTGATAATTTTGATACATAGATGATAGATAAATATGTGATAGACATACATATTGACAGAGATAGATACATAGAGGATGATTGATAAATATATAGAGATGATGGATAGGTGATAGTAAAGAGAGAAAGAGATAGATAGTAGATATATAGATAGATTAGATAGGTACATACATACATACATATAGAGAGATAAATAGATAGAGAGATGCAAACACACACATATCCTATTAATCATGTTTCTTAGGGAACCCTGACTACACAGGTATCTTGGTTTAATGTTACCTGACTTAACTGTAGTCTTCCATGCTCCAGGAAGAATTTGGACCCTGCAGCCCTAAGACCTTGTCCTTATCCATCTGAATCCTTGTACCTTCAGTAATAATTCTCGTATCAGCTTAAAATAGTCTCATCCCAGGGATGCACACTCTGGAAAACCAAAATACCTTTAGGATTCAAAGCTTGGGTAGAAGCCATTTGAGCAAATAGTAGAAAAGCACTGAGGCAGAAATCCCTGCCAAATTCCTTGCCTCCATGAGGTCAGGCTTCATGGACATGTGCTTTTGCAGAACTATATTTTCCTGTTGAAGCGCTTATCTCAATGAACTGATTTCTAAATGTAATATTTGTCTTTTATGTGCCTCTCCATGAGACTGCAAAACTCCAAGTGCATACGGACCAACCATATCTGCGGTAAGCTCAATGGTTCAATAAATACACGCTGTCTAAATGACTTATCAATCCAGGCAAAATGGTCATGCTGAACGATCCTGACAACATTTCCTTCTTTTTTTTTCTTTTCTTTCTTTCTTTTTTTTTTTTGAGAAGGAGTCTTGCTCTGTTGCCCAGGCTGGAGTGCAGTGGCATGATCCTGGCTCACTACAACCTCCATCTCCTGCGTTCAAGTGATTGTTTTGCCTCAGCATCCCGAGTAGCTGGGATTACAGGTGTGCACCACCATGCCTGGCTAATGTTTTGTAGTTTTAGTAGAGATGGGGTTTCACTGTGTTAGCCAGGAAGGTCTAGATCTCCTGACCTTGTGATCCGCCGTCCTTGGCCTCCCAAGGTGCTGGGATTACAGGCGTGAGCCACTGTGCCTAGCCAACATTTCTTTTTAATGACCCAATTCAAGTCATCAACCTCTCCACCACCACCACCACCATTTCCCTCCACACAAACCATTAAAATTCCAGCCAGTCTGGAATTATAAAGAAAAGTCCCAGAATTTCATATGAGAAAGGGACCACCTTGTTCACAAAGCCCGTCTTCTCTGCCCATCCCACTCCCGTCTCTCACCAATGTTACATGGACTCCACTCCATGGAAGACTCAATCTGTCAGCGCAGCTGTAATCTAGGTCACTGTCCCGATAGGTGGAGGACACTCTTGCTGAACCATTGCTGCTCAGATCCTCCCCAAGAAATGTGGACTTCCTTACAAAGAAGCAGCAGGAGGAACTCTCCAGTGAGTTGAGATTTGAGGATCTCAGATCCAGTTCTTTCTCCTTTACCTCCATCACAAAAAAGTGTCCAGATGCATCTCTTCTACCTGCCAGAGTGGAAAAAAAGGCTATCTGCTCATTTCCTCTTTTTAGAACTTTCTGTCTTTCCATCTGTGCTTCTAGTCGCATTGTATGTGCCAGGGGGTTTTCTGGTGTATTATTAGTCCTCTCTGCCTTTGGATTTCTGTTAGAATTTGTTCTTTTAAGTCCCCTACTTATCTGATTCCAGAGCAGAGTGTGGTCAACAAAGGGCAGCTGTAAAAGGAGTGCTATTCCCTGACTATTTCTTGTGATCCCCGCGATGCTTTCTCCAAGGACAAGAAAGGCATCTGTTCAGAAAGCAAATGCTGGTCAAGAGCAGGAAGGGTCAATCTGTAGGAGTCCTCTCTTCAAGCACTTGGACTTGACTTTGGCCTGACATTAAAGAGGAGCCTGTGCTTAGCTCTGGGAGGTAAAGGATAAAACCAAGAAGCCTCTGTCTTGAGATGTCTGAGTGAAGAAGCAACCATTTCATCTCGAAGCAAAGACAATAAAACCTAGGACTCTGGATAGGAGTAACCCATTGTGGGACCCTTGAAAATAGAGCTCATGCCCTTGTTTCAGCTTCCTCCCTTGGTGAATTTATAGAGTTCCTGATGGAATACACTGTGATATGGTAGACCCTATCTTTTTTTTAATTTTTTTTTTTTTTTTTTTTTTTAGAGATGGGGTCTCACTATGTTGCCCAGGCTGGTCTCAAGCTCCTGGGCTCAAGAAATTCTCCCATCTTGGTCGGTCTCCCAAAGTGCTGGGATTACAGGTGTGAGCCACCATGGCTGGCCTGACCCTATCTTTTCTGCAGAGATATTCAGGGAGTTAAGAGATTGGATTTCAACCCCAACTCCTCTACCTACTGTTGCATCCTTTTAAGGGAAGTCACTTTTCCTCTCTGGGTCTCATTTTTGCAAAAGTAGGAGTTACAAGGCTCTATTTCTGGCAAACTTTGATTCAGAGATCTGACTCCTCCCACCAGGACCTCCAGTAAATGGCAAGAGATTTACATTTCTTAAATATAATAAACAGGTTAATGAAAACACTATATTTTTTGCAGCCAAGAGAGGTTGTATTGTCCCCACCCTTCGACGTGAAAGACTCATTGGCATGTAGGATTGCCTGAAATCTGCAGTTTTTGAAGAAGCCATCCAATACTTTCTCAAAATCCCCCAAAGCACCTTTGGTTGTATCCCCAGTCTCTTCTTCACGGATGGGAGCCCTATGCCAGTTCTCAAAGTGGGCTTGACAGATTCCAACTCTTCTGACAATCAGACTGTGCGTCAGCCTCATTGAAACTTGGGAGTCTGTGGTTAGACACCGTATCCAAGCCATTAGCTTCACACCTCCTCACCCTTAAATGGAGGATCTGACTCAAAGGACTGCACAGACTCTATTGCCGTTTGGAAAGATATTGTCCTTCAAGACAAGCTGAAGTTTTCATCATGCAGCATGTTGCCCTAAGATGGGAATCAGCCCTCACGAATCCACAAGATCAAAACTTATGGAGCTTCTCCTTCCCAAGTTAGAGGCATGCAACCCTTCAATTCCTGGTTGCCCTAGCACCACTCAAATTCATACCAAAGACTTGAAAATCCACTAGTGTGGCCCACACAATTCTTGAGCCAATGGGAATCTGTCTTGAGATTAAGCGGGGTGGGGTCTGGTAACAGATGGTAGACCCTAAGCTGCAGAAGGCCTTACCAATGCTTACTGCTTTCTTATGTCCCAGTTTCCGGTATGGATGATTATTTTGCATTGTCAAAACTGGAGCATCATTCTTAACTGTGGGCAAGGCCACAGACTTCTATATGAAGAGAAAATATGATCATGGACAATAAACTTCAGAATCAAATGGATTTGGTTCCAATTCCACCTATAGGCCGGGTGCAGTGGCTCACATCTGGGATCCCAGCACTGGGCTACAGAGCAAGACTCTGTCTCAAAACAAAACAAAACAAAACAAAACAAAAAACAAATTCCACCTACAATATTCTTACCACTAAGATTTTGGGAAGTTACCAAAATCTTTGAGAGATTAGGATAACTTCCTGGCACAGTAGTTATAAGGATCAGAAATAGTTCTTAAAAGGTACAGTGTTGACCGGATGCAGTGGCTCACGCCTGCAATCCCAGCACTTTGGGAGGCCGAGGTGGGCGGACCATGAGGTCAGGAGTTTGAGACCAGCCTGGCCAATATGGTGAAATCCTGTCTCTACTAAAAATGCAAAAATTAGTCAGGCGTAGTGGTGGGTGCCTGTAATCCCAGCTACTTGGGAGGCTGAGGCAGGAGAATCACTTGAACTCAGGAGGCGGAGATTGCAGTGAACCAAGATTGAGCCATTGCACCGCAGCCTGGGCAACAAGAGTGAGACTCCATCTCAAAAAAACAAACAAAAAAAAGTGCAGTGTCTGGCACATGGTAGGTATTAAGTACATGAAAGGTATTGTAACAATTACTATTAAGTACTGGCACCTCAGGGACTGTTTTCAAGTTCTACTTCCTATCCACCAAACAGAGATCCCATGCCTATCTTGATTTCCTCTAAGGAATTTGCTATTGCCATCTACATAACATTATTTCTCCCTAACCAATGCTTTAGTTAATTTAGTCTTGTTTCATCTCAACTCCAGGTTCACCCTTCATCTTTCCCCTGACTCCAGCTCCAGAACTGGCATACCGAGTGCTCTCACCTTCCCAGGCTTGGCTCTCAGAACCCCAAGTCATCTAGAAGCTGGCCCCCAGTCTGGCTCTCTCTTCCTGGCTAAGTTTTGTAGCAGCCCCTTGACTAAGATGAGCCCAGATCTGAACCTCAGTCCTCTGCTTGGATTTGGTCATACCGCCCTTTACTAAGCCTTTTCTCTAGGAGAGTCTATTGCCTCTACTTTCAGCCATGTCTCTTGGCCCAGACTAGACACTGCCTCTTGCCTCTCAGCTATCTGTAAGGCCAGGAGGACTGTCTCAAAGGTCCACTGACTACAACAGACCTGATGTCAACATGGACACTATTTTGTACCAAGCCTACACTGACCATAGTTCTTCAAACACTGATATGGACCATTGGTCTCTCTGTCTCCTTTCTCTCTACCTCACTCTCTTTTCTCTCTACATACTCTCTCCTTCTTTCTTTCTTTCTTTCTTTCTTTCTTTCTTTCTTTCTTTCTTTCTTTCTTTCTTTCGTTCTTTCTTTCTTTCTTTCTTTCGTTCTTTCTTTCTTTCTTTCTTTCTTTCTTTCTTTCTTTCTTTCTTTCTCTTTCCTTCCTTCTTTTCTTTTCTTTCTTTCTTTCTTTCTTTCTTTCTTTCTTTCTTTCTTTCTTTCTTTCTTTCTTTCTTTCTTTCTTTCTTTCCTTCCTTCCTTCCTTCCTTCCTTCCTTCCTTCCTTCCTTCCTTCCTTCCTTCCTTCCTTCCTTCCCTTTCTCCCTCTCTCTTTCTCTCTCTTTTTCTTTCTCTTTCTTTTTATTTCTCTCTTTCCCTTTTTTCTCTGTTGCTCTCTCTTCCTCTTTCTTTTTCTCCTCTCCCTTTTTCTCTGCCTCTTTCTCTCTCTCTCCTTGTCCCCTTCTCTCTCTCTCTGTATTTCTCTCTCCCTTTCTTTATCTTTTTCTTGCTTTCTCTTTCTCTCTCTCTTTCCTTCTCTTTCTGTCTCTCTCTCAGGTACACTCTCACCAGGTTTGCCTCTGTCTTTCTCCCCTTTCCTCAAACCCAGAGATCTGTATTTGTCGTTTACAGACCCAAAAGGAAAAGGGCATCTCTAGGCTGTATAACTTCCCCAGTGTAGTGGTAGCACAAGAAGGCAGCCATGGTTTATTACCAAGGAAAGACCAATTTTAAATTTCCACTGGGTTCTGCATGAAGGAGCTGATGATTTCGCTGTGCACTTCTATTTATTTTATAAAAGAAAACATAGTGGACCGACTGGGGAAATCTCATGGAATAGGATACTATTCATTATATAAGTGGATGAGATTATTCTCGTGCATAAGGCTGCAAAACATGTCTCTTCTGTTCTCTGGGTCTGTTACAAAAATCATAATCCAAGTCACAACATTCCCTGACAAATCCTGGCGTGGGTCTTCATAGAATAAGGAAACATTTCCAGGGACATTTAACTCCAGAGCCTGTGCAAGTGAACCAATCATTTTAAAGAGTGTCTTTGGCTAGCAAAAATAAAGAAATCGCTTCTTCTGTCACCCAGCCTCCTTTTTCTTCTCACGAATAATGGTACAAAGAGAATCAAAAATCCCTTTTACTCTTAATTAAAGGTAACTGGGCCGCTTAAAATCATATAGAGAGTACCTGTTAAAAATAAATGGATTACCTGCATTGAAGAAATCTTCTTTTTCCAGCCTTCGCCCAGTTGTTTCTGGAGTGCAGTCCACCGATCTACGCTGATATGGTTTGGCTGTGTCCCCACCCAAATCTCATCTTGAATTATGGCTCCCATAGTTCCCAGGTGTTGTGGGAGGGACCCAGTGGGAGACAATTGAATCATGGGAGCAGTTTTCCCCACACTGCTGTCATGGTGGTGAAAAAGTCTCATGATAGCCGACGGTTTTATAAGGGCTTTCCCTTTTCTCTTGGCTCTAATTTTCTCTCTGGTCTGCCACCATGTAAAACGTGCCATTCATCTTCCACCATGATCATGAGCCCTCCCCAGTCATGTGGAACTGTGAGTCTATATAACCTCTTTTTCTTTATACATAAATAAATTACCCTGTCTTGGGTATGTGGTGTTTTTTGTTTGTTTGTTTGTTTTGTTGTGCTGTTGTTGTTGTTTTTGACAGACTCTTGCTCTGCTGCCCAGGCTGGACTGGAGTGTAGTGGCATGATCTTGGCTCATTGCAACCTCCACCTCGTGGGTTCAAGCCATTCTCCTGCCTCAGCCTCCCGAGTAGCTGGGACTACAGGTGCACACCGCCATGTCCTGCTAATGTTTTATTTTTTTGTATTTTTAGTAGAGACAAGGTTTCACCATGTTGCCCAGGCTGGGTTTGAACTCTGGAGCTCAGGCAATCCACCCACCTCGGCCTCTAAAGTGCTAAGATTACAGGTGTGAACCACAGTGCCCAGCCTTGGGTATGCCTTTGTCAGCAGTGTGAAAACAGACTAATCTAGATGCTAACAGGCCTGTGAGCTGCATTTTTGCCTCGCTGTGATAATGTCTGGCGATCTTGGCCAAGCCAAGCACCTCCAGCACCAGTTTTCCTTTCACGGGGCTAAAAAGCAACCCCTATTCTACTTCTCCAGAAGAAAAATCTTTAGGCCCATGATGGTTACCCTAATGGACTCCCCAAGAATGCTGACTGTCAGTAGCAGGTGCAGAGACTCCCAGAATTCCTAGAAGACCAAAATAAGGTTTCCAAAGTTGCCCCCCCCACTCCCTTATTCGTACAGAATACTTTCTAAAACCCCCCAGGGGAGGTCTTGAACCATAGATAGTACTGAATCCCATCTGTAGTCATATATCACTTAACCACACGGATACATTATGAGAAATGCATGATTTGGTGAGTTTGTTACTGTGTGAACATCATGGCGTGTACTTACACAAGCCTTGATGGTACGGCCCACCACACACCTAGGCTATATGGTCTCACCTACTCCTCCTAGACTACAAACCTGTAAAGCAAGTTACTGTATTTAATACTATATGCAATTGTAACACGAAGATACCTATTCGTGTCTCTAAACTTATCTAACATAGGAAAGCTACAGTAACAATATAGTATCATAATCTTTTGAGACTATCATTGATTAAAATGTTGTTATTCAGCACATAACTGTTCTCGGATTTTTCTATACAGACGTACATGTGATAAAGTTTAATTTATAAATGAAGCACTGTAAGAGATGAACAACAATAACTAATAAGAAAATCAAATAATTATAGCAATATACTGCAATAAAAGACACAAAATACTGTCATATTGGCCAGGCATGGTGGCTCACGCCTGTAATTCCAGCACTTTGGGAGGCCGAGGCAGGCAGATCACAAGGTCAGGAGTTCGAGACCAGCCTGACCAACATGGTGAAACCCTGTCTCTACTGTAAATACAAAAATTAGCCAGGCATGGTGGCACGTGCCTGTAATTCCAGCTACTCAGGAGGCTGAGGCAAGAGAATCACTTGAATCCAGGAGGCAGAGGTTGCAGTGAGCTGAGATTGCACCACTGCACTCCAGCCTGAGTGACAGAGCAAGACTCCATCTCAAAAAAAAGAAAAAAAAAACTGTCATATTTTCAGACTATGAGTAACTGCAGGTAACTGAAACTGCAAAAAACGAATAAATAAATAAATGTATTCTACCACAAATAAAGCCGGTCTACAATGCTGAGTTTTACGTTGGTGCTGCCCTCCACCCACCCATTTCACAAACACCTTTCCCTTCCTTCTTATACACAAGAATTTTTATCTTCCTGCCTACTGTCCAATGTGTAGCTCTGTATCCAGTGAAAATGAGCATTCCTTCACAGACATTTAATGATGATTAGATTGGCTTGGATTAGCGAACCAAGCCATTGATTTCCATTTATGAATGTGACTGACAGTCTTTACGTCTTCCAAAGTAGAAATGTAGCTACTGCTTGATGAATATAGCCTACCAGTTCAGCCCACATTGTGTTCTCACACTAAGGAGTGAAAGGGTTGGGGGTCACGTAGTGGTGATTAAGGATCAATTATTTTATCCTTTTTTCTTCTTTTTGAGATGGAATCTCACTCTGTTGCCCAGGCTGGAATGCAGTGGCACGATCTTGACTCACTGCAACATCCACCTCCCGGGTTCAAGCAATTCTCCTGTCTCAGCCTCCCGGCTAGCTGGGATTACAGGCACCCGCCACCATGCCCAGCTGATTTTTGTATGTTTAGTAGAGATGAGGTTTCACTATATTGGTCAGGCTGGTCTCGAAATCCTGACCTCAGGTGATCCACCCACCTCAGCATCCCAAAGTGGTGGGATTACAGTCATGAGCCACCGCTTCCAGCCTATTCTGTCTATTTTTATTGTGCTCTTTGATGTGGGGTATGCATTGTGTACTGAGGGTGAGGGGAGGGTGTCATTCACACAGGCTTGGTGTCGACTGCTGTCACCATCCAAGGGGTTCTTCCTACCCGTTGCTTAAAGACCACTGCATTGTACTAGAGAAAGAGTTTAATAGACAAGAGGTCGTCCATGCCACATGGGAGATGGAACTGGCACTCTAATCATCTCTTTCAAAGCTCCTAGTTTAGGGGTGTTTCAAAGGCAGTTTGGGGGAAGGGGTGGGGGCGGCCAGGTAACAGGTGCCTGCTGCTCATTGGTTGGGGCGGAAATGAAATCATAGGAGGTAGAAGCTGTCCGAGGACTGAATCACTTCCGGGTGATGCCACAGCAGCAGGATTGATGGTCCAGGTGGAGCCATTAAGTTTAGATAGAACCATGGATGTCAGACATGCAAAAAAAGGAAAGTGGTCCTGATTCAGACCCCAAGAGAGGGTTCTTGGATCTCACGCAGGAAAGAAATCAGGGCAAGACCACAGTGCAAAGCAAAAGATATCTCAAAAGGCCAATCTACCACAGTGGTATTATTTGCAGGAGCAATTGGGGAAGTTTCATATCTTATAACCTCCAGAATCACAGCTGACAGTCGTTCATGTCTGCACCTCAGCAGGACTCAGGTTCCTCTTCCCTGGCTAGCCGGATGACCTGCAGTTAGCTTTCCAAAAGCCGTTGAGTTCCAGGCAAGACCTATTATCATTTAAGCTATAGTCTAAAAGTCTTTCAAAATTAGCCTGACCCGATAGTCCAGGGATCATTAAGACAAAAGCAAGATCGGGGGTGGGGAGGGGGTGGGGAGGGTTAGCTTAACTTTCTGTTATACTTTTTCTCATCTACAAAATTTTTGCAAAGGTGGCTTCGTTAGAGGTGTTCGAACCAGAGTGACTCCATCTTGAATGAGGGCTAGGAAAATGAGGCTCAGACTTGCTGGGTTGAATTCCCAGAAAGTGGGGTATTCCTAGCCTCTAGGTGTTTACAGTTAAGGGAACAGATTGATAATGTTTATCAAACAGACCCAGACTTGAGAGTGTCCAGATATCCCAATATCTTGAGAACAAAGGCATTCCTAATTTTGCTTTAAAGATAATAATATTGATTCTTGTAAAATATAGTCATTAAGAAAATTAATCCTTTATCACAAACCCTTGTAAGAGAGAACATCTCCTCATAATCTTTTTTTACCATATATATGATATATATATATCTCTCCGCCTTTCAACCAGGAGAGGGTGTCACATTCTATTGCATTTAATTAAACTTAACTCTTCATTCTGTTTCTGATTGTGACATTTAAAATTGTAAACTAGATATAAAATGTTTTCATTTTGTCAAAAAAGTGTCAATCTTTATAAGGAATCTTTTATCATATATATGATATATATATATTTTATCATATATATGATAAAATGAATATATATATTCAAGCTTTGTACCTGGTGCCTAGGGTGGACGCGTTCCTCCTCTTACTTTCGGGAACACCCTACTCTGTCTATGGGGTAGCTGTATTTTCACCATTTTACTTCCTTAATAAACTTGCTTTTGCTTTGCACTGCAGACTTGCCCTGAATTCTTTCTTGCACAAGATCCAAGAACCCTCTGCTGGGGTCTGAATCAGGACACCTTTCTTGTAATCGTTTCACTACCATGAGCGCCAAGCATTTTCCAGAGCTTCAGATGCAAGCATCCACTTTAGCACAGAAGAAAGTCATTTGTTTCAGAGTTGGATTGCCAGGGCCATGTAAGATTTAAAAAAAAAAAATATCAGCGGGGCTCCTTGTGAGGGAGGCTTGGGGGGAACTGAGACAGAAAGACCAGCAGACCCCACCTTCAACCGGGAGGAGGGTGTCCCATTCTGTTGCATTTAATTAAACCTAACCATTCAATTTCTAATTGCGATATTTGAAATTTTAAACTAGATATAAAATGTTTTCATTTTGTCATAAAAAGTGTCAATCTTTATAAGGAATAGAAACACTCCCCCCCGCAACAAGAACTCTGTAACTGTCCCTTTAATTAGGCACTCATTAATAAATCTATCTTGTTCTCAAATCCCCACGCACTTGGTACAGTAGTTCATTAGCACAGGAAAAAGCAATTTAGATTTCCTCAGATAATAGCATCTGCCACTAATCAAATTAAGGCAGGATGTGCAAATGTATCTAAAGCCGGACAAGCTTTGGGCGAGGTGAGGCGGAGGGTCAGGACAAAAAAGATTACCTCTAAAATTGCCATCCCGCATCCCCAGTATATGAGACAGTTCCTGGTCACCTTATTTTCCCTATGAAAAAAAATCGTCAGTGGTCAGAACATTTATGTTGAGATAGGTCTTGTCAAATCTTGTCACCATACCTCAAAGCCATAGAAAGTCACTACCAATGAACTCACTGAAATCCATTCATTCGTTTAATCATGTAATTAATATCGATTCCATTGCCCTGTACCAGACCTTGGGGAGACAGAAGGAGAAGACAGAGGAAAGGCATTCCGAACTCTGTGTCCCTCGACACCTGGAGGCAGATGGAACCTTATACTTGCCCAATCCCAAATGCTGTTACAGCCACCACCACACACACATACGTTCAGTTATTCATGCCTGCATTTATTAATTTATGTATTGAGCAAGTTCTGAGCCAAGCACTGCGGTGAATACTAGAGATACAGCTGTAAACAAATGGAGCATTCTGGAGGGGAGACCAGCTATCCACTGTAAGGTAGTTCAGGTGATACAAAGACAATACAGTAAGGTTGTTCTATTGAGAGGGGTACAGGACAACTGTTACTGGAAAGGGTTCTGATCTAGACCCCAAGAGAGGCTTCTTGGATCTCATGCAAGAAAGAATTCAGGGCAAGTCCACAGAGTAAAGTGAAAGCAAGTTTATTAGGAAAGTAAAGCAATAAAAGAATAGCTACTCCATAGACAGAACAGCCCCAAGGGCTTCTGGTTGCCCATTTGTAGGGTTATTTCTTGATGATATGCTGAACAAAGGGTGGATTATTCATCCCTCCTCTTTTTAGACCATATGGGGTAACTTCCTGATGTTGCCAGGGCGTTTGTAAACTGTCATGGCGCTGGTGGGAGTGTAGCAGTGAGGGCGACCAGAGGTCAGTCGCATTGCCATCTTGATTTCGGTGGGTTTTAGTTGGCTTCTTTACTGCAATCTGTTTTATGAGCAAGGTCTTTATGACCTGTATCTTGTGCTGACCTCTTATCTCATCCTGGGACTTCGAATGCCTTAACCATCTGGGAATGCAGTCCAGTAGGTCTCAGCCTCATCTTACCCAGCTCCTATTCAAGATGGAGTTGCTCTGGTTCAAACGACTCTGACACGATGGGAGCACTTTTCTAGTTTGGGTGGTCAGGAAAGGTCTCTGAGAAGGTGACCTTTGAGAACTAAAGATAGAATTACCATTTGACCCAGCAATCCCATTACTAGATAATATGCCCAAAGGAAAACCAACCATTCTTCCCAAAAGATACCTGCAGTAGCATGTTTATTGTGGCACTATTCACAATAGCAAATAAATGGAATCAGCTTAGGTGCCCATCAACAGTTGATTGGATAAAGAAAATGTGGTACATATACACCATGGAATACTACACAGCCATGAAAAAGAATGAAACCATGTCCTTTGCAGCAACATGGATGCAGCTGGAGGCCATTATCCTAAGTGAATTATCACAGAAACAGAAAGCCAAATACTACCTGTTCTCTGTTGTAAGTGGAAGCTAAACATTGGGTACACATGAACATAAAGATGGGAACAACAGACAGTGGGGACTCCAAAATGGGGGGAGGATAGAGAGGAGCAAGGGTTGAAATGCTACCTATTGGGCACTATATTCATTATTTGAGTTATGTGCTCAATTGGAGTCCAAATTTCAACATCATGAAATCTACCCATGTAACAGACTTGCACATGTACCCCCAAATCTATTTTCTTTTTTTTAAAAAAAGCAGGTGACCATTGAGCAGAGACCATAATCAAGTGAAGGAGTGAGTCACAAGGATCTGAGAACCATGCAAAGACCTGCAGAAAGACCATCTAAAACCAAAGGAAGAGACTAAGCAAATCCAGCCTGGCTTTGGAGACGACACCCTTACCTGGCACTCAGGGAACCAAGGAGCCACGCTGAGGTCAGTGCAGAACCAGGAACATGGTGACCCAGGGCCTCTGTGATGACAGCCTTTAAAGATAGAAGGAGGGGCTGGGTGTGGTGGCTCACTCCTGAAATCCCAGCATATTGGGAGGCTGAGGCAGGCAGATCACTTGAGGTCAGGAGTTTGAGACCAGCCTGGTCAACATGGCAAAACCCCGTCTCTATTAAAAATACAAAAATTAGCTGGGCATGGTGGCACACACCTGTAATCCCAGCTACTCGGGAGGCTGAGGCAGGAGAATTGATTGAACCTGGGAGGTGGAGGCTGCAGTGAGCCGAGATCGCATCACTGCACTCCAGCCTGGGTGACAGACCAAGACCTTGACGCAAAAAAAAAAAAAAAAAAAAAAAGATGGAAGATGGGAGGGAGTGACTGAGCCCCCTGCTGCTCACCTTTGAGTGAGATGAGCAAAGGGAATTGACTGCAGGATTTGGCAGAATGCAGATGGTTGCTAATTTTGGCAAGAGCAGTCTCCATCAGTGATGCAGACAAGAACCTGACTGTTGTGGGTTGAAGGGAGACTGTGAGGCAAGTAAGTGGAGATGGCAAAGGCAGACAACTTTGCGAAGGAATAGGGAGCAGAGAAATGGGGTGATGGCTGAAGGGGATCCTAGGCCTTAGGGCGGGCATTTTTTGTAAAGGTGTGAGCTGTGTAACACCAGCATCTTCATCAGTGGACAGTAATGGCTCTGGAAAGAGTGAGAAAGCCCAGGGTGAAGAGGAAATAGTCACTGCAGGAAGGACTGTGGTCTAGAGGTGGTTCTCCTTACCTCTTTACAGAGAGGATGGAGCGGTCTTGCACCTCTCTAAGACATTTGTCTTAGAGACCTTAGAGGTATGAGAGAGGACGTTGAGCTGGAAACAATGGGTGATGGATGTTTTAGTCCATTTTCACACTGCTATAAAGAACTACCTAAGACTGGGTAATTTATGAAGACAAGAGGTTTCATTGATTCACAGTTCCACAGGCTTAACAGGAAGCATGACTGGGGGACCTCAGGAAATTTACAATCATGGCAGAAGGCAAACAGGAAGCAAGCTTCTGCTTGGACACAACCAGTAACGGGGAGCTCACTAGCTACCCAGGCAGTCCTTTCCATTATCAGGCAGCTCTAACCAACACACCAGCTGCATAGGCCTCCTTGCAATTTTCCACATTTGCCTTTGAGAGGTGCAAGAGTAGGATCCCCTCTGTAAAGAAGAAAGGCACAGAACATGTGTAAAATGCAGCAAGGCAAGGAGATTAGATGGTGCCAAGATGGTGTGATCCTTCCACTGCTTTTATTTTCTCAGTAAAATATAAAGTCAGGACGCTCTGTGAAGAGGCAGGATATGAGAAGTTGGAGGATGTGAGAAAATTGACTCTGGAAATGTAAGAGGACCCCTGGGTATTGCTGAGGTTTGATGTGAGAATTGTAGTCATCCATTTAAAGTGAGATTTGTCAACACTGTGGAGGGGTTGTCTTCAGCTCTATTCAACTGCTGGGGCACAGGGCAGAGGTTGAAAGTTGAGTTGTTTTCCCAGGAAATTAATATGGAAGGAAAGAAAAGCAGGGTAGTGAAGAATGTGAGCAAGAGAGTGATGACAAGGCTGGAGGGTGGAATCTAAACAGGACCAGGAAGGAAGGGAGCACACTGGAGATACAACAGAAAAGTGGCAAAGTCAATGGATTAGAGGACTCAATGGTGTCAAAATAGAAGTATGAGAGGATGTTGAGCTGGAAATAACGGGTGGCGGGTATTTTAGTCCATTTTCAGGCTGCTATAAAGAACTACCTGAGACTGGGTAATTTATGAAGAAAAGAGGTTTAATTGACTCACAGTTTCACATGGCTGGAGAAGCCTCAGGAAACTTACAATCATGGCAGAAAGCAAAGGGGAAGCAAACATGTGCTTCTTCGCATGGCAGCAGGAGAAAGAGAGCAAAGGGGGAAGTGCCAGCTGCTTTTATACAACCAGATCTCATGAGAACTCATTCCCTATCATGAGAACAGCAAGGGAGATGTTTATCCCAATGATTCAATCACCTTCCACCAGGCCCTTCCCCAACACATGAAAATGACAATTCCACATGAGATTTGGGTGGGGACACTGAGCCAAACCATACCAATGGGTGATGGTTGCCATGGTGATTGTTACCACAGTAATAGTTGCCTTCTGCAGGAAGTCTTCATGGCATCCGGGTGGTAACACTGAGACCTGTCAGTGTCTTGTTCACATACCAGGGTCAGTTGAAGATGAAGGATGGGACCAAAACAAATGGAGTCCTGAGAAGTTACTGGATAATGTAGGGAAACTAACAAGTCAGCATCCTCCTCTGAAGATGGAGACTAAATTAAGTTGAACCAGAAATAATGAGATAAAGCGGAGGGAAAGATGTTAATTCAAGGGGGAATCAAAAGTGGAACCAGATCTTGGAGTGTGAAGCCAGAAGTGAGTTGGAAGACAGAGAGGATAGGAAGAGTATATGGTATAGACAGAAGCTCAGGTAGAGTCTTCTGAATTCACTGTTGTCCTTGCCAGTTCCATACTCAGGAGTCTCTGTCCTTGAATCTTGAAAGCTCATGGTGCGTCTTTTGATGGCAGTAAGGTGTCAATGTCCCATGGATGGGAAACAATATGGTGGGATAGAGGATAGTGGAGCAGCAGCAGGTCAACACCACTGGGGCAGGAGTCACACTGGGCTAGGTAGGATAGTGATCATTTCTGAGGGTGCAAGTTAGAAACAGCCACATGCACCACTTCTCCCCTAAGTCAATATGTATAGGGTGTTGATAAAGACATACCCGAGACTGGGAAGAAAAAGAGATTTAATTGGACTTACAGTTCCACATGGCCGGAGAGGCCTCAGAATCACGGCGGGAGGCAAAAGGCACTTCTTACATGGTGGCGGCAAGAGAAAATGAGGAAGGTACTAAAGCAGAAACCCCTGATAAAACCATCAGATCTTATGAGGCTTATTCACTGCCATGAGAACAATACACAGTATGAGGGAAACTGTCACCATGATTCAGATTATCTCCCACCAGGTCCCTCTCACAACTCGTGGGAATTATGGGAGTACAATTCAAGATGAGAGTTGGGTGGTGACACAGCCAAACCACATCACAGGGCAATGACATAGTCAAAGTGATTAAGCAAACTAAATGTAGTTAGAAATAGTGGGTTCTAGACTCCATTCTGCCACTAAATAATTAGTAATTTAACTTTTGACAGCAGATCAAATAACTGCAAAAGTATGTTGGTAGATGTTACAGTTGAGAACAGTGTTTTTCTTTTTTTCTTTTTTTTGAGATGGAATCCCTCTCTGTTGCCAGGCTAGAGTGAAGTGACATGATCTTGACTCACCACAACCTCTGCCTTCCAGGTTCAAGCATTTCTCCTGCCTCAGCCTCCCAAGTAGCTAGGACTACAGGCGTGTGCCACCACGTCCAGCTAATTTTTGTATTTTTAGTAGAGATGGTGTTTCACCACATTGGCTAGGATGCTCTCGATCTTTTGACCTCATGATCCGCCTGCTCGACCTCCAAAAGTGCTGGAATTACAGGCATGAGCCACTGCACCCTGTGAGAACAGTGTTTTTCTAATATTAGTGTGTGTAAGACTTACTGGGTAACTTATTAAAGTATGAAATCCTAGGTGTCATAATGGAATGTGTCAGGAATTTCATTTCATTTCTTTCTTTTCTTTTCTTTTTTCTTTTTGTTTCTGGAGACAGAGTCTCAGTCCATTGCCCAGGCTGGAGTGCAGTGGTGTGATCACAGCTCACTGCAGCCTCAACCTGCCCACCTCAGCCTGCCAAGCAGCTAAGACTACAGATACATGCCACCATGCCCAGTTAATTTTTTATACTTTATGTGGAGAGGGGGTTTCTCCGTGTTGCCCAGGCTGGTCTTGAACTCCCGAGTTTAAGCAACCACCTGCCTTGGCCTCCCAAAGTGCTGGGATTACTGGCATGAGCCACTGTGCCCGGCAGGAAATTTCATTTCTAATCAGCTCCCAAATCATGATGGTGCCTCTAAACCCCAAACCACACTTAGGATAGCACCTATCAGGGAGGCATGATGGGGGTGGGGGCAGGGGGAAGAAGAATAAAAAATACAAGTGGTCAAAGAATACAAAAAGGACAGAGAGAGGTTAAAGATAATTACCCTGACTAACATGGTGAAACCCCGTCTCCATTGAAAATACAAAAAATTAGCCGGGCGTGGTGGCGGGCACCTGTAGTCCCAGCTACTTGGGAGGCTGAGGCAGGAGAATGGCGTAAACCCAGCAGGCAGAGCTTGCAGGGAGCGGAGATCACGCCACTGCACTCCAGCCTGGGCGACAGAGCGAGACTCTGTCTCAAAAATAAATAAATTAAATAAATAAATAAATAAATAAATAAATAAAAATAAAGATAATTACCATGAACTTCAAAGTTTATTTCTCAAGTTGGTCTTTGTGTAGGTAGCCATTCTGCTGGAATTTGAAGCAAGTCTGAATCAGGAAGACCTTGCATACTCTGGTAATAAATCTGGACTGCTTCCTACCAGCAATAATTTTTGAAAGCAGTGATGACAGAATGAGAATCATGTTTTAGGAATATTATTTTGGCAGCAGTTTTGCAGGACAGACTATTTGGAGTCATCATGAGAGAGACTGTAATGAAGGTTATTACTCACTGGGAAATGAGGGGATTATAAAAAGTCATACAGCAGAGAGAGGGTAAAGGAAACAGGAAAATAAAGTTGAATCCTGGAAATGATGAAAAAGAATAACTGGGCTGAATGACAGATTAGCTGTTTAGATAAAAGTAAGGGAAGAACCTACAATGACTCAGACGTTTACTGACCTTCTGAATCTTTTCTCTCTGGGTCAGGATTGGAGAAAAGTCACCAGAAACACACTTTCTTCTATTTGGGCATGCAATGAAGTTTAATGTATTCTAACTCTGAAAGGAAGAATCAGAGACAAGCATTAATAAAATAAAATAATATGTAAAGAACTTCTGGCTTATCAAATAAAAACATAACAGTTACTTAAAGTCAAGCCCTCCAAAGTGACAAATTTGACAGTTAGTTTGTGGAAAATGACTTTCTTACATAATTCTCATCTCGACAAATGGTGGAACATACATATCCTTAGATACCAGAATTGTGAAAGTCAGAGATAAGCTTGTTTTGTGCAATCTGCAATGTGCTTGAAGTGCTCTAGGGTGACCTTCACATTTTGGGTTCTCTTGGATTGCAAAGGGTTTTGGTGTGCTTTTTGGTTGTGTTTAGATTTTGCTTTCTGATGCTGGGGCTTGGGGTATGACAACTCACACTGGTGCAGATAGTGTCTTTTCTTTGCTCTTCTCTGACATTCTTGTTTTAAGGAGATGGTTACATAGAATGGAAAGACCACTGGGATGGGTCAGGAGACCTTGTTCGGGGACACAGCAAGTCATTAACTATGGGTTTTAGTCCCTCATAACAAGGAAATTCACTTCACAGGCTCCTAGGGGGCTTCCAGAGCTGACACAAGCATATACATAGAGCTAGAGGTATGTAGAGTTGCCGCTGACATCTAAGTGGGTAACTACCTTCCAAATATACCGTCTTTTTCCCCCAAAATATATCAACCTCATCATAAGCTATACAGGATGAATAGGGAATGCCAAAATACACTGTCTCCTCTCCCCTCCCCTCCTCTCTCTCCACCTTCTCTTACCTCCCCTTCTCTTCCCTCCCCTCCCCTTCTCTCCCCTCCTGTTCTTTTCCTCTCCCTGCTTCCTTCCCCTCCCCTCCCGTTCCCTCCTATTCTTTCCCTCCCCTTCCCTTCCTTCCTCTCCCCTTCGTTTCCCTCCCCTTCTGTTCTTCCCCTTCCCTCCCCTTCCTTCTTCTCCCCTTCCTTCCCCTCCCCTCTTCTTTCCTTCTATTCTTTCCCTCCCCTCCCCTTCCCTCCTCTACCCTCCCCTCCCCTCCCCTCTCATTCTCTTCTGTTCTTCCCTTTCCCTTCCTTCTCCTCTCCTTCCTTTCCCTACCCTTTCCTCCCCTCCTGTTCTTCCCCTCCCCTCCCTCCCCTTCCTTCCCCCTCCCCTCCTGTTCTTCCTCTTTCCTCCCCTTCCTTTCCCTCTCTTTCCCTCCCATCCCCTCCCCTCATCTCCTGTTCTTCTCCTCTCATTCCCTTCCTTCACCCTCCCCTTCCCTCCCTTCCCCTCTCCCCTCCTGTTCTTCTCCTCCCCTTTCCTCCCCTCCTGTTCTTTTCCTCCCCTCCCCTTCCATCCCCTCCCTTCAACTCTTGTCCTTCAACTCCTCCTTCCTTCTCTCCCCCTTCTTCCTTCTCCTTCCCTCCCCTCTTCTTCTCTCTCCTTTTCTCCTTCTCACCCTTTGTCTCCTCTCCTCTTCTTTCTCCACTCCCCTTCTCTTCTTTTCCCTTTCCCTCTTTTCTCCCTTCCTTTCCTTCCCTTTCAGTTCATTCATTGTTGTACCCTACTTTTTCCCCCTCCCACCCCCATGACACACTCCTAGGCTCTCTCTCTCTCTCTCTCGCTCTCGCTCTCGCTCTTACCTTCTTCAGGGGAATAATATAAATTCATCTATATGCATGCCCCAATGCATCCTCCTATATCTAAATATTTTCCTAATAAATCTGCTACCAGTAGGTAACTACCTTTTGCCTGGAGACACAATCTACTGAAGCCCCTGATGAACCTGTGAGGTGTTCTGGAAAGGGGGATGCCATCATAGCATGAGCCAATTCATCAGATGCTCATCAATCATTCTCACAGAGCACCAAGGCATCTGGAGGCAGGTGAGAGCAGAGGCCCATCTGAACTTACCATGAGCTGGGCTCAGTGGGCAGGTAGTGCTGGGCTATAAACACTCATGACCATGATGATAGCCTTTGCTTTCTTCTGGAGAGAGGAGGTAAGTTCTAACCCCGCCTCCATGTTTCTGTGTAACTAAGAATCACCTCTTTCTGAGTTCTTAGCTTACCCAATTGTAAAATAAGACATGGGGAAAGGTGCCAGACCCAGTGACTCTTGACTGCAATCCCAGCACTTTGGGAGGCTGAGGCGGGCAGATCACTTGGGGTCAGGAGTTTGAGACCAGCCTGGCCGACATGGTGAAACCCTGTCTCTACCAAATATATATATATATATAATATATATAAATTAGCCAGGCATGGTGGCGGGCACCTGTAGTCCCAGTTACTTGGGTGACTGAGGCATGAGAATTGCTTGAATCTGGGAGGCGGAGGTTGCAGTGAGCCAATATTGTGCCACTGCACTCCAGCCTGGACCACATCAAACAAAAAAGTTAAGATGTGGGAAAAGGTTCCCCCAAGTTCCAGAATGATGATGTTCTGAGTACAAGGCAGAGGGGAGCAGAAGAAAGAGAAGAGAAGAATGTAAGCCAATCTACTTTATGGTTTTACCCAGAGCCAACTACATGGAATACAAGTTACTCAGAAAGTGAAAGGAAATAGTCTAAACCTAAGCCTGGTATTCCAGCTTAATTATGATGATGATGATGATTTTTTGAGTCTGAGTCTTGCTCCGTTGGCCAGGCTGGAATGCAGTGGCACGATCTTGGCTCCCTGCAACCTCCGACTCCCGGGTTCAAGCGAGGTTCCCCTTCCCTCCCCTTCCCTCCTATTCTTTCCCTCCCCTTCCCTTCCTTCCTCTTCCTTTCATTTCCCTCCCCTTCTGTTCTTCCCCTCCCCTCCTATTCTTTCCCTCCTCTCCCCTTCCTTCCTTCCCCTTCCCTCTCCTCCCTTTCCCTCCCCTCCCCTTCCCTCCTCTACTGTTCCCTCCCCTCCCCACCCCTTCCCTCCTGTTCTTCCCCTCCCCTCC
The DNA here is from genome assembly GCF_047675955.1 of Chlorocebus sabaeus. Classification (NCBI taxonomy): domain Eukaryota; kingdom Metazoa; phylum Chordata; class Mammalia; order Primates; family Cercopithecidae; genus Chlorocebus; species Chlorocebus sabaeus. The sequence continues at coordinate 6,283,438 of NC_132931.1, read as the reverse complement.
CCTTCCTTCCCCCTCCCCTCCTCTCCTTTCCCCTCTCCTCCTGTTCTTCTCCTCCCCTTTCCTCCCCTACTGTTCTTCCCCTGAGAACCCTGAGGTTCTCCTGCCTCAGCCTCCTGAGTAGCTGGGATTACAGGCACCCACCACCGCTGCTGTCTAATTTTTGTATTTTTAGTAGAGACGGGGTTTCACCATCTTGGCCAGGCCGATCTCGAACTCCTGACCTTACGATCCAGCCATCTCAGCCTCCCAAAGTGCTGGGATTACAGGCGTGAGCTCCTGTGCTCGGACCCCAGCTTAATTATTAATAATGTCTCATTGACTCTCAAAAGTGCCAGGTTTGGATCAAAAATCATATGCTCAACCTATTCAGGGTGAGTATTTCCCAAGGACACAGAAAAACAGAAAGACTCTTGCCTCTACCAAGCATGAGTCTTTCACAGTGTGTTCTTTTAAAAGTTCTTTCTTTTGCTGAAATTAATCAAAGGCAGTCCACCCAATTTGACCACGATTGACAAGCGAGATGCAGTTAGGCAGCAATGCAAGCAGTCGTCGCCATTCTCTTGGACCAGATACCTCAAATGCATTCTTGCACCGGAACCTCGTATTTAGAGAGCTGACATTGACCTTCAGCCATTGTCTCAGGGCGCCATATATTCTAAAATGTTCAAATCCAAAAAGCCTTATGTATACTTTGAAGCCATATGGATAAAATCAGATTCTGATAAAAATGCTTAAAATAGAATATGATGGAAAGGTTTTCAATGCAAGATATAGTCATGGAAAACCTTGATGAATGTTTGGGGATTATTTTTTTTAACCAGGGACTTATGGTCAATCTACAATGCTGACTGTCATCTGTCAGGTTGCAGGCTGGGAAATGCCAATTCCCTTTCCTGCAGTAATAGACATAATATTTAGTCTTGTCATTGGTCAGTGAACAGGCATGCTACCTCCTCCTTCTCACTCTGAAGAATTCTTTTTCCCAATAGGGCCATGATTTCTTCATTTCAGCTCTACAAGACCTCCATTTTATGAGATCTTGGAGCCTCAAAGCAGCTATCTGCCATCTAAAACAGCCTGCCCTTTCATCTTCACCAGAGGGTCTTCTACCCCTTTTAAAACAAGCATTATTACAACCGTTTTATAAAACCCAGACAAAGAGTGCTCCCTGGTGCCTCTTTGGAGGTCTTCTCAGCAGGCCACACACAGGAATTTCTCCTCTCCTCCTCCCTACTCATCCCCACTCATGGAAGGAGTCAGATATCAGAAAGAAGGACCAGAAGTCCAGTGTTTGAAAGCCATAAACCACAGGGGAAGCAGAGTGGTAGGTTAATTAATGGCCCCCAAAGCCAAGCATCGTGATTCACACCTGTAGTCCCAGCATTTTGGGAGGCTGAGACAGGAGGATTGCTTGAGGCCAGGAGCTCAAGAATAGCCTGGACAACAGACAAAGACCCCCATCTCTATAAAAAATAAAAATTAAACATTACCTGGGCATGGTGGTGGGTGCCTATAGTCCTAATTACTTGGGAGGATGAGTTGGGAGGATCACTCGAGGCCAGGAGTTCAAGATCAGCCTAGGGAACATAGTGAGACCCTATCTCTACAAAAATAAAAATATAATTAGCTGGGCATAGTGGTGTGCACCTATAGCGCTAGCTACCAGGGAGACTGACAGAGGAGGACCATTTGAGCCCAGGAGTTCAAGGCTGCCGTAAGCTGTAATCCAATGAGTGTGCCACTGCACTCCAGTTGGGCGACAGAGCAAGACACTGTCTCAAGGAAAAGAAAATGGAAACCACCTTTGCAAAATTGTGACTGAGACAGTGAAAGAGATCTAGTCTAAATGACTCTATCTTGACTCTAACATTTAAGCTGTCCTTATTCCTTCCTGGGCGTAGGCTGAACTAACTTTTGGAGGAAGTTAGTTTATAGTATAAAACAAGAGGATTATAGCACTTTCCCAAGACAAAACCCCTTCTTGCCTGGGGACTGGACCGCCTTTGTAGGACTAAGAAATTAGCCAAAAGATTAGAAATTATGGTTTAGGACTCATGCAGCTGGAGGCTACAAGATTCTGACCCTCACTGGACTGCTCCTAAGATCAGCGCTTGAGAAATTTTGCAGACTCTGCACTTGATGGATCAGCCAGGACCACCTAGCTCGATAAACTGGCTGATCTGATCTTGTGGCCTCCACGCAGGAACTGGCTCAGCTCAAGAAGACAGCTTCAATTCCCTGTTTTCATCTCCTGCCTTAACCAATCAGCACCCCTGGCTCACTGGCTTCCCCCCACCCACCAAGATGTCCTTAAAAACTCTGATCCCAGAATGCTCGGGGAGACTGATTTGAGTAATAATAAAACTCTGGTCTCCTGCACAGCTAGCTCTGTGTGAATTACTCTTTCTCTATTGCAATTCCCCTGTATCAATGAATCAGCTCTGTCTAGGCAACGGACAAGGTGAACCTACTGGATGGTTACAAAATGGACCCCAAAGATATGCCTATGTCCTCATTCCAAAACCCATGAGTGTTTTCTTTTTGAGACTGAGTTTCACTCTTGTTGCCCAGGCTGGAGTGCAATGGCCCGATCTTGGCTCACCACAACCTCCGCCTCCTGGGTTCAAGCGATTCTCCTGCCTCAGCTTCCCAAGTAGCTGGGATTACAGGTGCCCCCCCACCATGCCCGGCTAATTTTGTATTTTTAGTAGAGAAGGGGTTTCTCCAAGTTGGTCAGGCTGGTCTCGAACTCCCGACCTCAGGTCACCACCCGCCTCAGCCTCCCAAAGTGCTGAGATTACAGGCATGAGCCACCGCGCCCGGCCTAGTGTTTTCTTATGTGGCACAAGAGTTTGCAGGTATGAGTGAACCAAGGATCTTAACATGGGGAGATGACCCTGAATTTTCCAGGTGGGTCCTAAATTCGATCACGTGTACCCTTATAGGAGGGAAACAGAGAGAGATGTGATACATGCAAGAAGAAGGGAAGGGCATGTGACCACAATGGCAGAGATTGGAGCGATGTGTCCGTAAGCCAAAGAGTGCCAGCTGCCACCAGAAACTGGAAGAGGCAAGGAATGGATACTTTCCGAGATCGATAGAGAGAGCACAGCTTGGCTGACAACTTGACTTTGACCAGAGATATTGAATTTGGAAATTTGACCTCCGAAACTGTAAGAGAATAAATATGTGTTTTGTTTGTTTGTTTGTTTGTTTTGTTATTGTTGTTGTTTGAGACAGAGTCTTGCTCTGTCACCCAGGCCAGAGTGCAGTGGCACGAACTCGGCTCACTGCAACCTCTGCCTCCTGGGTTCAAGTGACTCGCCCTGCCTCAGCCTCCCGAGTATCTGGGACTACAGGCACCCACCACCACTCCTGGCTAATTTTTGTATTTTTAGAGGGATTGGGTTTCACCACATTGGCCAGGATGGTCTCGATCTCTTGACCTTGTGATCTCCCCACCTCAGCCTCCCAAAGTTTTGGGATTACAGGCATGAGCCACCATGCACAGCCTGTTTTAAGCTACTTGGTTTGTAGGGATTTGTTGCAACAGCCACAGGGCCTTCATTCAGGGCTGAGATGTGCCACCAAGGGGCCTGAGGCTGTAGAACCAGTGGGCGGTAGTGCCAAAGAAGGACTGGGTTAGGCCCAGAGGTGAGAGAGATGGAACTAGTACATCTTAGACAGACCAGCTTTGACTACATGGCTGTGAATTCCGTCCCTAGCTCTGTCACCACCATGTGATGTTAGGCTTAGCCTCTGTACCAGATCTTTGAAAAGACAACAACAATATCCATTTCTCAGGGTTGTGGTGAGAAAATCAAGACATGATCAAAAGGAAAATATCTCACACGTAGTAGGTGGTCATTAAGTAGTAATGGATGGAAAAATAAACTTATTTTAAAAGACCAATGCCCAGTATTGTGGTTAACACCTATAATCCCAGCATTTTTGGAGGCTGAGGTGGGAGGAGAGGACTGCTTGAAGCCAGGAATTCAAGACCAACCTGGGCCACAAAGCGAGACCCTATCTCTACAAAAAAAAAATTTCTTTAAAACAATTAGCTGGACATAGTGGTATATGCCTGTAGTCAGAGTAGCTGAGACTTCAGTTACTCAGGAGGCTGAGGCAGGAGGATTGCTTGAGGACAGGAGTTGGAGGCTGCAGTGAACTATGATCATGCCACTGCACTACAGCGTGTGTGACAGAGCCAGCCAGCCTGGAAAGAAAGAAGAGAAAGAGAGAGAAAGAGAGAAAGAGAGAAAGGGAGAAAGGGAGAAAGAGAGGAAGCAAGGAAGGAAGGAAGGAAGGAAGGGAGGGAGGGAGGGAGGGAGGAAGAGAGAGAGAAAGAGAAAGAGAGAAAGAGAAAGGAGGAAGGAAAGAAAGAAAAAGAAAGAAAGAAAGATAAAGAAAGGAAGAAGGAAAGAAAGAAAGAAGAAAGAAAGGAAAGAAAGAGGCTAAGAGAGACAGAAAGAAAGAAGAAAGAAAGAAAAAAGAGAGGGAGGAAAGAAGGAAGGAAGAGAGAAAGAGAGAAGCAAAGAAAGAAAAGAAAGAGAAAGAAAGAAAGAGAAAGAGAGAAAGAGAAAGAAAGAAAGAAAGAAAGAAAGAAAGAAAGAAAGAAAGAAAGAAAGAAAGAAAGAAAGAAAGAAAGAAAGAAAGAAGAGAGAGAGGGAGGGAGTGGGGGAGGGAGAGAGGCAGAGAGGGAGAGAGGGAGGGAGGAAGGAAGGGCAGTGGTAGAACCCATTATAGAGAGAGAAGTGGTTTTGTTTGGTAAAACAGTTTGATGCTTTCTTTGGATGTCACGGGGGAAGATACTTCTTGGTTACTGTCCCTTTCCCTGACCCATCTCCCATGCCCACCCATACTCTATATGACTCCAACGGGTTGCAACAAAAAAACCTAGAAAATTGAACATCTCAACCCAGTAAGGATAAGGAAGAGGAAATTCAAAGTTCCCATAAATGAAGGCGTGTTCTGGGTTTGACTATGTCCCGCAAACCAAATACATGTTCAGGTCCTAATGCCCAGTACCTCTGAATGTAGTCTTATTGGAAAATGGGGTCTTTTAAGATGAAGTTATCTCAAATGAGCATGGGCCCTAATTCAGTGACCAGTGTCCTTATAAGACAAGGGAAATCTGGGTGCACAGACACATACAGAGGGAAGTTGTCCGGGTGAAGACAGAGGAGAACACCAGGTGCAAATGACAGAGGCAGCCATTGGGGTGTCGCAGTTGCAAAGCCATAGCTTGAGGGCCTCTCCCAGAGGCTAGGAATATGCAAGGAAAGACTCTCCCCTGTAGGTGTCAGAGGGAGAACGGCCCTGCTGCAACCTTAATTTTGAACATCCTATTTCCAAAACAGGTAGACACAAATGTTCTGTTGACTCAAGCCAACCAGATTGTGCTACTTTGTCCTAGCAGCCCTTTCACATAAGGACCTGACACTCTGGGGGATGAGACAGGAAAACCAGAAACAGCCTTCCAAATCAGGCATGCCATGGTCCAACCAGGAGAGCAAAATTCCTGCTGGTGGGAATGGCCAGGAATTTTTTTTTTTTTTTTTTTTTTTAGACGGAGTTTTGCTCTTATCGTCGAGTCTGGAGTGCAATGGCGTGATCTGGGCTCACTGCAACCTCCACCTTCCTTGTTCAAGTGATTCTCCTGCCTCATCCTCCCGAGTAGCTGGGATTACAGGCACATGCCACCATGCCTGGATAATTTTTGTATTTTTGGTAGAGACCGGGTTTCATCATATTGGTCAGGCTGGTCTCGAACTCCTGACCTCAGGTAATCTGCCCACCTCAGCCTCCCAAAGTGTTGGGATTACAGGCGTGAGGCACCACGCCTGGCCAGGGATTTTTATTAGATGGTATTGTCTAATGCTCACATCCAGAGGGTTTGCTGTGAGCCAATACTTTAGTAATATTTTCCATTCCACATGAATGCCATTGGACACTTTCCTGCTGAGAAAATCGAGCCCAGTGGTACCCGTTTGCTCACCTGGGCAAAGAGAAAAAGATATTCGGTGAATGTTAGGACCAAACCTGAGGAACAACAGAAAATCAGAACAAAAAGTGGCCACAAAACACGTAATGCCATCAGAATCCCAGAGATTAGGGAAAAGTGCCATTTTTGTTTGCCTAGCAAAGAGCCAGGTGACTGGTTAGAAAACCTGGGACCTCCAGGGGATGGACTGCGGACAGTGCGGGCTACATTCTTATTAATATCATTTTCTGAAGATGAATAAAGGACGGGATTCTAAACCACAGAGTGCAGAACAAGGAGCAGACAATTATACCACACCCATCTTCTGGCTGTCTCCCACCAGCTTAAAAAGCCATGGTGCTGGCCGGGTGCGGTGGCTCACGCCTGTAATCCCAGCACTTTGGGAGGCCGAGGTGGGCGGATCACGAGGTCGGGAGTTCGAGACCAGCCTGGCTAACACGGTGAAACCCCATCTCTACTAAAAATACAAAAAATAGTCGGGCGTGGTGGCACGTGACTGTAATCCCAGCTACTGTAGGGGCTGAGGCAGGAGAATCGCTTGAATCCAGGAGGCAGAGGTTGCAGTGAGCCAAGATCGCACCACTGCACTTCAGCCTGGGCGACAGAGTGAGATTGTCTCAAAAAAAAGCCAAAAAAAAGTCATGGTACTCCAGGCTCTGGTGTGGGGAGGGCAGTTTGCCCATCTCAGAGATTCCCACTGCTCTCTCCTCCCTCTGGAGAGCAGCGTTGTTCACAAGGGGACGCCAGCCTCCAGGTGCCTTCCTTGGAAATCCCCCAGCTCCACTCATGTGCCCAACGCTTGACCTTGGCAGTGCTCGGGAGAACATGAGATCAAAAGAATGAAAGTGCTTCTTTCTGGTGCTTCAATCAGGGAGAGAAGCAATTAAAATATGAATTAATCTAAGTGAGATGAAAACGCCGATGTAGAACAAGAGCATCCCGTTCACCTTGAACCTGCACTGTGCGCGGTAAGCTCCTGTGATTAAAGACATTTTCATGCCATTAAAAACCGTCTCTTCTAATGTTGAAAATACTATGTCAGTCAACAGCACCCAGCAGCCTCTGGCAGGACTGTGCTCTCCTTGGTTATGTTCCTGGATCCTTTCAGAGTTCTGGGGGCAGGGGGAGCAGTCTCAGGAGGGGATTTTGAGGGGCTGGAAGAAAGACAGGAGTGCAGGATTCTGCACTAAATGAAAAGAGCAATTCCATGTGGTTTCTCTCACGTAGACTTTCTTGGGGTCTTTGGCTCTTTTGTGTAGCCTGAGTCCTGGCTACCAGATGGCACTGGGAGGATGGAACTGGGAAACCAGGCAAGGAGCACATTCCAAGAGCTCCACAATATCTATGTCCCTTCTGGTTTTCCTGCTGTTTCTTTGAACTGAGAGATGACTGTAGTACTTACTTCTGGAGTTTGGGTTCTGCCTCTCCGTGGTCTTAAGGGCATTCCGCTGACCCTCTGCAGGGAGGAGTGAATCTGTGACTCCAGGTAAAGAGGTGGCTGTGAGGGGGGTGTCTGTGGATGTCCCTTTGAGCCACTTGACCTTCCACACCAGTCGTTCATGCTATGGTTCTGGATTTGCTTCGTTTGGTGCACGCCCTACCACTGACCTTGACTTTTCCTCCTATTTCTGGCTCTGTATCCTCTTCTGACTGTTGTCGGTGGGATTTGTCAGTCTCGGGGTTTGAAGCTTAGAACTTAAGAGATTCATTGGGACCGTCCCATTGTTAATTTCCAAACCAAATCCCTCCACTCCCCAGAAACCCTGAGGACCGCAGACCCATTCTAAACCGGATTTGAGATGGTTTCTCTCTCTCTCCCCTTCTCTAATTCTCATAAGGATCCACCGAAGGGATTGGACTCAGTGGTCAATCAGAGCCTGCAGGAACGCCTGTTCTAAGGCATAAATCAGGGAAGAGCAATCTGGGCTGGGGCAGTGGCCATTGGCACCCCAAGGCTTCTGCTTGGGTCTCACCATCTCAGAAAATTCCATTTAGATCATGTTCACACAGGTCCCAAGGCACACAGATCCCAAAGCTGATGAGTGTCTTTTGCTCCAGATCCTTTTTAAAAACAACCAGAAGCTTAACATCCACACACTCTTAAACTGCAAAGGACAGCCCCCGTATCTAAAAATCTAAAAAATTTGTCATTCGAGCGATGTAAAGAGCCTCAATATTTTGAAATGCTATGGTAATTTGCCACAGCATTCTGCCTTAGACAAATGGGATGCAAGATGCCCCCCACGCTTCCTCTCTGCCCCCCATACTTCCCCAAATGCAGAGGACGCACGACCACACCGCGTCATCTTACTTCTTTGGGTCTGCCTCTCTGATGGCTGCTGCACCCTACAGACCCTAACCCAAATTCATTCTCTTTGTGTCTATGTGCTTCTCCTCACCTTGTACAACTTTAGAGGAATTTGGAAGGGCCTCTTTGCTCCTCCAAGTTAAAATGCAAAGCCCAGAAGACTCCTATACAGCTAACCAGATTTTTGTTTATCTTGCCAAACCCACCCTGCCAGGGCATCTTAGTTCTCCAAGGGAAAGGGAGTCGTTGAAGCAGAAGACACTGCCAGCCATTGAAAGGGATCTATGGAAGACCTTCCTCTGTTTTTTTTTTTTTTTTTTTTTGAGATGGAGTCTTGCTCTGTCGCCCAGGCTGGAGTGCCGTGGCGCGATCTCGGCTCACTGCAACCTCCACCTCCTGGGCTCAAGCGACTCTCCTGCCTCAGCCTCCTGAGTAGCTGGGATTACAGGCCTGCACCACTGTGCCCAGCTAAGTTTTGTATTTTTAGTAGAGATGCGAGTTTCACTGTGTTGTCAGGCTGATCTCAAACTCCTAACCTCGTGATCCACCCGCCTCAGCCTCCCAAAGTACTGGGATTCCAGCCCTGAGCCCCATGCCCGGCTGAAGAGCTTCCTTTTTAACGGGAAGATTGAAGAAGTGAAAAGCATTGAAAATTCCTGAAATTGTTCCAACTCCAGGAAATAGGAGAGTGAGGGGTTTGGGAGCCTCCTTTCCAACCTTGGTGCACCCCTCTCTCCTCCAATCCTCAGTTCTGCATAATCTCAGCAGGTGATGTAGAGGAAAAGGACCTGTTTGTTTTCTGCTTACTATCCCCAGGCAATGAAATCTCCCACCTCTTCCCAATGTCTCCACATTTCTCTCCTTTTGCATATAGAATCTTTGAAGGCTACCAAGTAAGGTAATTACAGAAAAGAGCAAGCTTCAATTACAATCCCAACTCCATTTGTTGCATAGCTATATGTCATTAGCTTGAAGACAGTAATTGTGCCCATCTTAAAGGGTTGTGAAAAACAAATAATATATGGAAAGCACTTAGAACCATTCCTGGTACATAGTAGGTGTTCAGTAAACATTAGTTATTATCATTGTTGTTACTGTTATTATCACTGTCATTACTACTATTTCTACCATGATCAAGGACCCTTCCTGTACAACTAATTTTCCACATTTGTGTGGATTCCTTTCTTTTATTTTCTTAGCTCCCATGCAGCGTATCCCGCACCCCTTCACTTTCTGCAAAGTCCCCACCATCACCGCCGGGTCTATAAGTTACTGTTGGTCTTCCTCTCCCAGGTTGCTCATTGCTTGTCATGAAGACCTTACAGCTGGTAGGACACTATTCATCGTGCTAGAGTGCAGCAGTCTGCAAAGAGTTTCCCATCCATGCATTTCATGTTTTGATCATCTCTACCCTTAAGCACTTTTGGTCCGAGCCTTGGGATACCATTGCGCAAGGAGGTTCGTTCATTTCTTCACTGCACCGAGCTCTTAGAGCGTTCCTTTGTTTTGTTGCAGGGGCGTGAGCTTTATTTCACCTGGCTGGATGGTCCTCCTCATGTCACTGGAGGGTTTGGAAATGGAGCGAGCTGAAATGGAGAGAACTTTTCTCTCTTTTCACTAACTCTGTAAATAGCCACCTTGGTGAGTGGCAGGGGTGGGAAAACCCAGCATTCTGGAAACATTGAGCCAAACGTGCTGAAATTGCTACAATTGATAAGTTGCTTACCATGAGTCAATAAGCTGTGCTTAACTTTCTCTAGTTCCCGCAATGTGAGATTCCAGCTGCTGCACCCACATTGTACGTGTGTGTGTGTTTGTATGTGTGTGTGTGTGTATAGTACCTGTGCACACAAAAGATCTGAAAAAGAGAACTCTCCCTTCACCAGTGAGATGGATTGGGCCATAATTGATTTTCCACAGACTAATGCTTTACATTTTGGTAAACCCTTTGTAACATCTTAGTCAAATTAAACTGAGCTCTTTCAAGTCAGATTTATAGTCCATAGGATTCCACTTAGCTGAGACAAGCAATGCAATTTCAGGGCAGTTTAAAGAGTATTTCATTTAGACACAGAACCAATCCTTGTCAGGACCCTGTAGGTAGCAAGAAATCTTCCTCCTCTCATTTGCTTAGAAGCAATTGTCGTTCATTCCGAGGGAGCCGTGCAGCGTGTGAGTGGCTCAGTGCAGTAGATTTCATGACCCGTGTTCATTGAAGGGGCTGTGACCAAAAGGAGGAAGAGAAAAGAAGGCAGGGCTGCCTAGGACATGAGAGTCTTTGCAAGATTTAAGAAAAGGTGCCCACTCTGTGTGCAGAAATTACTACAAGGCGGCTGGGCGCGATGGCTCATGCCTCTAATCCCAGCACTTTGGGAGGCTGAGGCAGGCAGGTCATGAGGTCAGGAGTTCAAGACCACCCTGGCCAACATGGTGAAACCCCGTCTCTAATAAAAATACAAAAATTAGCCGGGTGTGGTGGCACACACCTATTATCCCAGCTACTCAGGAGGCTGAGGCAGGAGAATCTCTTGAACCCGGGAGGCAGAGGTTGCAGTCAGCCGAGATTGTGCCACTTCACTCCAGCCTGGGCAACAGAGCAAGACTCTATCTCAAAAAAAAAAAAAAAATTTACTACAAGGCACCTCTTCGTATTGGATGCAGCCTTTCACTGGGCACAAGACTTGGGATCTGAGCACTGGCTGGATTTCCATTACCATTTGCCCCTTTGTCCGGCATGCAACTGTACATAGCAGCCTTGGAAGGGAAGAGTGATCTCAGGAACTTCACATACGCATATTACCTTCTTTTTCTTTTTTTCTTTGAGACAGGGCCTCACTCTTTTGCCCAGGCTGGACTGCAGTGGTACGATCACAGCTCACTGCAGCCTCAACCTGTTGGGCTCAGGTGATCCTTGCACCTCAGTCTCCTAAGTAGCTGGGATTACAGGCATGTACCACTAATTTTTGTATTTTTTTTTTTTGTAGGGATAAAGTTTCCCAGACTGGTCTTAAACTCCTGGGCTCAAGTGATCAGCTTATGTGTTTGGTTTTGTTTCTTTAATTTTATTTTTAAATGGGGGTCTCTAACTCCTGGGCTGAGGCCATCCACCCGTCTCAGGTTCCCAAAGTTTTGGGATTACATATGTAAATGACCATGCTATTAGGGAGCTATTAGAAAATTCATATTACCTTCCTTTTTTTTTTTTTTTTTTTTTTGAGGTGGAGAGTCTCGCTCTGTTGCCCAGGCTGGAGTGCAGTGGCGTGATCTCCGCTCACTGCAAGCTCTGCCTCCCGGGTTCACGCCATTCTCCTGCCTCAGCCTCCCCAGTAGCTGGGACTACGCACCCGCCACCACACCTGGCTAATTTTTTGTATTTTTAGTAGAGACAGGATTTCACTGTGTTAGCCAGGATGGTCTTGATCTCCACCCACCTCAGCCTCCCAAAGTGCTAGGATTACAGGCGTGAGCCACTGTGCCCAGCCCATATTACCTTCTTTAATACTCAGCTCATGAGGAGGTTTTAGTTGCTATCCCCATTCATAAATAGGAATGACAAAGAGAGATTAAACACCGTCTTCCTATACATGTAGGTTGAGCTTGGATTCTAGCCCAGGTCTGTCTGATTCTAAAATCCAAGCTCTCTACTAATTCACCATGGTATATGAGTTCAATTGAAAGGCTTAATGATCTTTTGCCAGGGAAAGAGGGAGAACTGGCAGGGTCTGAGTCTCAGCCCTTAGAAGGTTCTATTGGAAAGAAGCTGCAGATTTTCTCAGAGGGCCATTCAGTTTCTAGTCCTCCCCAGAAGTAAGATGGTGCAGCTCTGTCTTACAGCAAGCTGAAACCTTCTTTCCGCTGACCCGGAAGAATAAGATGAGTGTCTAAACCCATGATTGCAGGTCCCTGTCCTACAGGACCCATGGGCAAAGCTGGAAAAGGAGAGGAAGACTGGAACAAGGCTTTTCTTCCCTCTGAGTCTTGGTTCCATTTCCAAAAAATGCAACTAAAGTCTTTGTCCTGCCCACATTACAGGGTTGTAAGAATCAAAAGATGAAACAAAGGCACTGCAACACTTTTGCCAGTGAAATATGGATGTAAAGAAAATATATTGCATTTTTAACAAAGATATTTACCCCCATTGAAAGGAGTATCTTTTTGCTGAGATTAAACCCTTGTAACTGTCTTGTTTTATAAAATGATCCTTATTAAATTGAAGAAGAGAATAGATGTGTGTGTATGTGTGTGTGTGTACACACAGGGATTTTACTCTAGTTTGCTTGTGTTTTATAAAACTCTTGACTTGGGAAAATCAAATGTAATTTGTCAAGCCTTTATCAGTATAAAAAAAAAGTGTGTGTGTGTGTTTGTGTGTGCGCGCGCGTGTGTGTGTGTTTTCAGTTTATAGGTCCATGGTTTCAACACTCTGGAAATCACAGTCTTAGGCACAGAGAACTGACATTTACTGCGTGCCAGTCAAATCATTTCACACCCTTGACAACACTGTTACATAAGTATCTCTCATTCAAGGTATGCTGTTCCTCAAATAATTTGTGTATCTTGCCCAGTCCTTCACAGTTAGGAAGTGAAAGATCCAAACGCAAGTCTCTCTAATGCCAAAATACCAGGGATTTTTTTTTTCATTTACTTTTCACTTTACTGCATTGTTTGGTAGCTGACTTTGCTTCTTGTGGTTACACACAGGAGTACTCAGCAAAAATTTTTCGGTTTAGAATATAATCCATAAAATTTCCTTTTTTTTTTTTTTTGAGACGGAGTTTCGCTCTTGTTGCCCAGGCCGGAGTGGAGTGGCGTGATCTCGGCTCACCGCAACCTCCGCCTCCTGGGTTCAAGCGATTCTCCTGCCTCAGTCTCCCAGGTAGCTGGGATTATAGGCATGAGCCACCACGCCCAGCTAATTTCGTATTTTTAGTAGAACCGGGATTTCTCCATGTTGGTCAGGCTGGTCTCGAACTCCTGACCTCAGGTGATGCACCCGCCTCAACCTCCCAATCCCACAGGCGTGAGCCTGTAATCACAGGCTCACTCCTGTAATATATCCCTCACGCCTGAGATTACAGGCGTGAGCCACCATGCCCGGCCAATTTCATTCATTTTTAAATTTTGCTTTCAATGATGTCAAATCTGCGTGGCTCCAGAAAACATATTTGGCCCAACTGGACAGAGATTTGGAGTCTATAACCCAATGCAACAAAAAGGGAGCTATTAGAAAAATTCAACCCTTATTCCATGGGCTTCTTAGTTTGTCTAGATCAGTAATTCTTAGGAAAATTTTCAGTGAATCTGAAAATTCCACTCCATAAAGGCAAGGGATATTGTCTTGCCTTATTCACTGCACCGTTCTTCTATTTTCTGCATTTCATATGTATTTTCTCTTGTGTTTTTCTTAAAAGTCCTGTGGACAACGGTCGCCTGCTTCAGCTGTGCTCTTGGGACCAAGGAAAAGGGATTGCCATCATTCAGGAACCTGGCCATGAAACAAGTTACGCCCAGGTGACAAAACTTAACCCACCGTAGATCTGGTTCTTGAGGGTGCAGCCAGAATCCCAATGACATTGTTAAAAGTCATGCAGTAAACTCAGATCTAGTGGCCATGCAGTTCCAATTCAGTGAGTGGGATCCACATAAGGCTGAACATTTGGAGTTTGGCAAAGGAGACCAGTTCTGTGTTGCAGCATCTGGGTTCTAAATCCTTGTCCTTGGAAAGGGAGGTGACAACGGCTAAGTGGGATGTTGTAGACCCAGGAAAGATGGCTGGGAATAAGATCACAGCGCTGGTTCGGTGGCTCACACCTGTAATCCTGGCACTTTGGGAAGCCGAGGTGGGTGGATCACTTGAGGTCAGGAGTTTGAGACCAGCCTGGCCAATATGGCGAAACCCCATCTCCACTAAAAATACAAAAATTAGCCAGGCGTGGTGGTGGGCGCCTGTAGTCCCAACTACTCGGGAGGCTGAGACAGGAGAATCACTTGAACCTTGGAGTCAGAGGTTGCAGTGAACCAAGATTGCACCTCTATATGCTGGCCTGGATGACAGAGTGAGACTGTCTTCAATAAATAAATAAATAAATAAATAAAAAATAAGATCACAGCTCCATTCTCAATCAGACACAATATTATGGCCAGTTCATATGATCTGGGTAAACATGGGGAGCTATGAGTTAACTCCAACTGGGTGAGCATAGAGTGTCATAGGTCTCCTGACCCCCCAATCCTGTTACACTAGACACACACACTATCAAGGGCTGCAAGACCACTTCTGTTATTGAGTTCAAGCTTCTCAAGGAGCTACCTGTCATTGACTGGGCTGTTCAAGAACTAGGCCAGGTTGTGGATTCAAGTTGTGGGTTCCAGGAACCTCAGTAAAGGCAGAGCTTGGGTAGACAGGGACAAGTAGCTATTGGTGTTCATCGGATCATTAGAACCTTCATGTTGCATTGCCCAACCCCAGGGTGCACCATTGCTGTTGGATTCCATTGACACTCAAGGCAAGAGAGGAAGACTATTAAACAATTTTGGCAAAGAAGCCTAAAAGACAAGTGCATTCCACCTAAGCATAGTTGATAGTCAGACCGTGGAAATCCACAGCCAGTTGTTTACCATGGCTAGACAAAACAATGAAAGCTGAAGAACACCAGTCTCCAATATGCTTTGTGAAATGGGATCTCCTGGCAGCAATTCTTTCATTTAAGAGAAAAATTCACTAGAGACACAAAACAAGTACCAAAACAAGATTTAGGTTCAAACCTGAGTTGACATGATTGCAGTCTTTACAAAATATATGTTGTGAAAAAATTCAAACACACAAAAGTAGACAAAATAATGTTTTCAAGTACTGTGCTAACTCAGCCATCATGAACTTTCTACCAATCTTGTTTCACCCACCCTGTTGTATTTTTATTGCAATTTTTAACCACTCTTTTCTTTATACTCTCAAAATGCATCCCGATGGAGACATTCCAGTGGAGGCAACTGACTCCCATTTAAAGTAGCCATAATTCTTTATAGTTTAAAGAGCAAGGAATTTGTGGACAACATACTCTACTCATTAAATCTAAAGAGAATGCAGGTTTAAATTATGCATAAACAGAGAAGAGAAGGACTTCCACCAGCACACCAAATAGAGTGAGACAATCTTTCTTTCAATCTGGAAATGCAGACTCCCTGGGATCTGTTGAAACAGGCTATATTCCCTGAAGTACTGGGGTCGTTTACATTAGTTTCACTAGGGTAGTTCTGGTTCTTACTTGTAGCAGAGCTTGGTAAATGAGAGGCCACCTGAGAAGCAATTAAACTAAACCAGAAAATCTTTCCTGTTCATTTCATCTTGTCCTTAAATAGTTTACACATCAATTGAACTGGGAAGAGCTCGTGGTGGTTTATGATGATTACTTCAGTAGGGGTCAGTGCCTAATGAGCTGGGTACTTATCTGTGACCCCAACAAGATGGCTGTAAATGAACAGATAAAGGGACCGAAGGGACTTGTTCTTCAAGCTGCCCATGGAATCAAGATAACAGAACCTGACGGAGTTAGGTAAACTAAAACGCAGAAGCTGATGAAAGTTGCTAGATGAAAACACCCAGGGTTTTCTGGTTAGAAAAAGGAGGTATTTATTCCTAGTGCTTGATAAATTACAAAATGCCTATTCCATCTACTCTTTCTTGGGAGGGACACCATACTTTCTCTTCTTTCTTCATAAGATCTGGGAAATTTGTAGTTCCCATTGAATGAATTTGTCCAAGTAGATATCTTTATTTTTTATAGAATATGTGTGTCAACAGAGTTTAGGACACACACCCCCCCCCCCAAAATGTGCCACTTTGGCAATAATACATATTTTACTTGGAAGGAATTTGAGAAATTGCAGGTGCAGGAAGAACTTTTTGACCTTCCTCTGAAGCACATCATAAGATTCTCATGGGACAGGTGCCCTTTTTATACCAGGAGGAAAGAATCATTCTGTCTCTGAAGAAAGAGGGACAGCAAGACACTCTGAACAACAACAGCAAAAATAGCAAATCCTGGAGGAAAGGAAAAATTGGATTTCTAGAATTACCACTCTTCAAGATTCAAATTCTGGATTTCAAAACAAGCCGACAAACAAACCAACAAACAGAAAAACACAAGGCACATGCCTTGCTGAGTTTACCTGTTGAATATGATCTCTGACTTTAAAAATATATATAAGTTGTAAAAAAGTTCGAACCCACAAGAGTAGACACAATAACACCATGAAACACATTACCTTAGTGATCATCAACTTTCTGCCCATCTTGTTTTGCCCAAACCACTCTTTTCTTTATGCCCTCAAAATACATCCCAATGGAGACATTCTAATGGAGGGAACTGACTCCTGTTTAAAGTAGCCATAATTCTTTATAGTTTAAAAAGCAAGGAATTTGTGGACAATGTACTCTACTCATTAAATCTGAAAAGAATGCAAGTTTAAATTATGCATGAACAGAGGAGGAAAGAACCTCCACTAATCCTTCTCTGAGACGTCTGAGCTTAGGGATTTGAGCTTAGACCCTGTTTTGGCATATTACTTTTTCCTGTGACTCACTATTCTTCATCAAACCTAGCATAAAAACACTCAGGTGTAATTGTTTCCTTGGGTCTTCATTTTCTTATGAAGGCTCTTGTGTTATGTAATATTTATATTAAATATACTTTTATGCTTTTCTCTTGTTAATCTGTCTTTTGTTACAGCTAAAACCTAAGACGGATAGAAAGAAAAGATATTTTTCCTGCCCCACAGTGTCAGTTTCAGTCTAGTGGAATGGTACTGAAATGATTTGACTCTGTGTCCCCACCCAAATCTCATCTTGTAGCTCCCATAATCCCCATGTGTTGAGAGAGGGACCTGGTGGGAGATGATTGAATAATGGGGGAGGGGGTTTTCCCGTGCTATTCTCCTGATAGTGAATGGGTCTCATGAGATCTGATGGTTTTAAAAACTGGAGTCGCCCTGCACAAGCTCTCTTTTTGTCTGCAGCCATCCACATAAGATGTGACTTGTTCCTCCTTGCCTTCCACCATGATTTCGAGGCCTCCCTAGCCATGTGGAACCGTAAATCCAATAAAAAGACGTGCCCAGTCTCGGGTATGTCTTTATCAGCATCGTGAAAACAGACTAATACAGGTACAATAAAGTACTTACGTATACCATCACAGCATCATACTGAAAACTGCAAAACAAATCACCCAAAAAAAAAAAAAAAAAAAAAAAAAAAAAAGTAAAAGTGCATTTGCAAGGTAAACAGGTAAAATCATGGTGACATATTCTAGTGCATCATCAAAATGCTCAGTAATTGGCAAAAATGGAATAAGTAATCTCTTTTTTTCCCGTTCACTAGCTGTATTAGCCAGTTTTTTTTTTTTTTTTTTTTTATGCGATGATGTTGCATAACCAACAACCAAATTGCAGCGGTTTGCAGCAACAAATGTTTACTTCAAGCTTATGGGTTGAAGTTTGGCTGCAGTTTGATGCATGTCAGTTGGGTTCTGCTAAGTTAGGTTGGATCCAGGTCTGTTCCCTGCATTTTTATTCCAAGATCCAATCTTAAGCAGCAACAACTGCCTGGGGCACACTTTTCTCATTATAAAGGGAAGAAGCTTAATAGGGCTGGCAGAAATTTGCTGACTTCTTCAGCCCTCAGCTAGGAATTGGCACACCATCACTTCTACTCCTATTTCAATTATCGAGGCAAATTGCACGGTCAAATTCAAAGATGATCAGAGATGTATACTCGGCTGACTCTCGTGCAAGGAACTGATAAGTCGTAGGAAAAGGGAATCCTCTTTTCTGAGGATGAGAGTTGGGAACACTCATTCAACCTTCCACAACCACTATGCCAGGAACCAATTTCTACCACCTCCCAACATGCATGTCAATGTCTCAACATGACTTGGAATCAGTTCTGTTTCCTGTAGCCAGTTCTGAAAGACAAAAAATGCTCTCAAGTTTTCAGCAGTCTTATCCCTTAAAGTCTTTGGCATTGGTACCCATGATTCTACGTTCACACCATCAGTATAGAACAAGGCATAGAATTTTCCTCTTCTCTAGCAAAACACCAGTGATTACTTTTATGAATCATGGAAAGGAGTAAGCCAGGGAATAAGCACATTAAAGAAAAAAAAAAGTTCTGCTTAGCCTAAAATAAATTATTTGGGATGAAGAATGACCACCACTAGTACTTTAATAGAAGGGATGCCTTTATAATTGAAAAGGGTGAAATGAAAGGGTTAGACTTCTTTAGTAGTTAATTTTTTTTTTCTTTTGAGATGGAGGCTTGGTTTGTTGTCCGGCCTGGAGTGCAGTGGCGTGATCTTGGCTCACTGCAACCTCCACCTCTTGGGTTCAAGCAATTCCCCCGCTTCAGCCTCCAAAGGAGCTGGGACTACAGGCATGCACCACCATGCCCAGCTAATTTTTTTTTTTTTTTTTTTTTTTTTTTTTTTTTTTTTTTTTTTTGTATTTTTAGTAGAGACGGGGTTTCACCATGTTGGTTAGGCTGGTCTCAAACCCCTGACCTCAGATGATCTGCCCACCTCGGCCTCCCAAAGTTCTGGGGTTACAGGCATGAGCCACTGCACCTGGCCCCAGTTAATTTTCAAGACTAATAATTGTCTCTTTCTTTCTGGGATACCTGAGAGAAGCTAGAAAATTCTATGAGCTTGACACTCAAGATAGCCATTCTATCTCATGTTGCATTCATTGGCTCACTGCAACCTCTGCCTCCCGGGTTCAAGCAATTCTCCTGCCTCAGCCTCCCAAGTAGCCGGGACTACAGGCACGCACCACCACGCCTAGCTAATTTTTTTTTTTTTTTGTATTTTGAGTAGAGATGGGATTTCACCATGTTGGTCAGGCTGGTCTCAAACTCCTAACCTCAAATAATCTGCCTGCCTTGGTTTCCCAAAATGCTGAAATTACAGGCATGACCACCACACCCAGTCCCAGTGAGTTTTCAAGATTAATAATTGTCTCTCTCTCTCCCTGCTGGGTGCGGTGGCTCACACCTGTAATCCCAGCACATTGGGAGGCTGAGGTGGGTGGATCACTTGAGGTCAGAAGTTTGAGACCAAATCCTGGCCAACATGATGAAACCCTGTCTCTACTGAAAATATAAAAAATTAGCCAGGCACGGTGGTGTGTGCCTGTATTCCCAGCTACACAGGAGGCTGAGGCAGGAGAATTGCTTGAACCCAGGAGGCAAAGGTTGCAGTGAGCCAAGATCATGCCACTAAACTCCAGCCTGGGCAACAAGAGGGAAACTCTGTCTCTAAATAAATAAATACATATTTTTAAACAATTCTCTCTCTCTTTCTAGGATACTTGAAAGAAGCTGGAAAATTCTATGAGCTTGACACTATAGGCAGCCATTCTATCTCATGTTGCATTTACTGATGCCCCATCAGAGAGAAGATACAGAGAAAGAAAGACAATGGGGGCCGGCTGGCATGACATTCCATGTGCCCTCCCACTTGCCCCAGGTGGTGTGCGCCACCCAAGACAGGGCTCTCCAACTCAGATGCTAGATCACTCACAGGAATGAGTGGGGCTGGCTGGGAGTCAAGAAAGGAATTGTATAGGCAGGAGGATTGGTGGCAGCTGACACCCAGACTCAGTGTCAGGGTGACTGCAGAGGGGTGGTGAGGACTGAGAACGTGTCGGATGCACAGGCCCATCATTAATTAGCTCTAGCTAACTTTGCCAAGTGCAAATGGGGGCATGTGTTGCCAGATATAATTTTTCAGAAGAAGCTGGAAATCCAGACAAAAATCTCTTAATTTTTAAATATTGACAACAATAATACATTCAATTACAAAGAGAAGGAAAAAGGAAGAAAGAAAAATGAAATGAATAAAAGAAGGAAGGAATGGAGAAATATAAAAAAAGGAAGGAAGGAGGGAGGTGAAGAAAGAAGGAGAAAAGGAAAAGGGAGGGAAGGAGAGAGGGAAGAAGGGAAGGAGAAAGGAAAGAAGGAAGGAAGGAGGGAGGGAAGGAAGGAAGGAACGAGGGAAGGAAGGAAGGAGGGAGGGAGGGAGGGGAGGGAGGGAAGGAAGGAAGGAAGGAGGGAGGGAAGGAAGGAAGGAAGGAAGGAAGGAGGGAGGGAGGGAGGGAAGGAAGGAAGGAAGGAGGGAGGGAGGGAGGAAGAGAGGGATGAAGAAAGGAGGGAGGGAAGGAAGGAAGGAAGAGAGGGAGGGAGAGAGAAACAAAGGAGGGGAAGAAGGAGGAAAAGAAGAAAGGGAAAGAGGAAGGAAGGAGGGAAGGAAGGAAGAAAGAAAGGAAGCAAGCAAGCAGGAAAGAAGGAAGAGAGGAAGGCAGGGAGGGAGGAAGAAATGGGGAGAGAGAGGGAGGGAAGGGGAAGAAGAAGAAAGGGAGGAAAGAAAGGAAGGAAGAAAGGAGGGAAGGAAGGAAGGAGGGAAGGAAGGAAGGAGGGAAGGAAGGAAGGAGGGAAGGAAGGAAGAAGTAAAAAAGGAAGGAAGAGAGAGAGGGAGGGAGGGAGGAAGGAGAAAGGGGACAAATCGTTTTGCAGGTCTACCTGGTGAGTGAGTCAAACAAGGAACATTCTCAAACCAAGAACAACTCTAATGGCAAGTGAGTCCATGACCTCCGCATACAGATGATGCCTTTACCCCCAGGGAAAGCTGGAAACGGGATAGACAGGGTTTCTGCCAACCTCTCCTGACTCATGCCATCACACCATATCCTCACTTTGTAAGAAGCAATATGAATCCCATAAATAGCAAATCCATATTCAGATATAAATTCATGAGTGCATTTTTGAAGCATAGCATACATGATTGAGTAATTATTCATTCCATTGAATTACCCATGCTGTTACTCCCAGGAGTGTGGATCACAGAATTTAATATCAATATTTAATTTAAGATCCATTCATTAGCTCAATAAAAAGAATGAGTGTGTTTAACAAAATGTCCATTGTGGCCCAACACCATGCCAGGCACTGTGCCTAGACTGTAGAATTCACTGTAGATCCTCATGGAGTTGCACCCCAGTGGTGAAGTCAATGGAGTTTAAAACAGTAACTGTGGGCTGGGTGTGGTGGCTCACGCCTGTAATTCCAGCACTTTGGAGGGCTGAGGCAGGCAGATCACGAGGTAAAGAGATCGAGACCATCCTGGCCAACATGGTGAAACTCTGTCTCTACTAAAAATACAAAAATTAGCTGGGCGTGGTGGCATGTGCCTGTAGTCCCAGCTGCTTGGAAGGCTGAGGCAGGAGAATCGTTCGAACCCTGGAGGCAGAGGTTGCAGTGAGCCGAGATTGCACCATTGCACTCCAACCTGGGTGACAGAGCGAGACTCTGTCTCAAAACAAACAAACAAACAAAAAAAACGATAACTGTGGACATGGCCTTTCCTGGCCCCACTCTTGTTCTTGCCTCTCAGGCTGTGTACCTGAGCAATGGATTTAATCTCCCGAACCTCCCATTTTTCACAGAAAGATAAGTCCTTCTCAGATTTGCAGAAAGGATCTATGATTATAATATATTTAAAGTCCTAAGTTCAATGCCTGGTGCCTAGTAGATACTGGGAAAATTTCATAACATTTCTGTGCCTTGGTTGTTTTCATCTACAAATGGGGATAAGAATAGTTTCTACCTCTGAAAATTAATATGATGAGGAAATGAGATTAATGTATATACAGTGTTTAGAACAAAGCCTAGAGCCAGGCATGGTGGCTCACGCTTATAATTCCAGCACTTTGGGAGGCTGAGGCGGGTGGATTACACCTTGAGGTCAGGAGTTCAAAACCAGCCTGACCAACATGGTGAAACCCCATCTTTATTAAATATACAAAAATTAGCTGGCGTGGTGGTGCATGCCTGTAATCCCGGCTGCTTGGGAGGCTGAAGCAGGAGAATTGCTTGAACCCTAGAGGCGGAGGTTGCAGTGAGCCAAGATGGCGCCACTGCACTCCAGCCCCAGGCGACAGAGCAAGATGCCATCTCAAAAATAAATAAATAAATAAATACGTAAATACATAAATAAAACAAAGCCTAGAATTTAGTGCTTACTTAATATATGTAAACACTAGCTATTATTTTTGATACTTATTATTAGGTAGATTTTATTAGGAGAAAAAGTATCTATCATTGTTGTAATGAATCAAACATGCTCCAAATGAGATACTTTCCATAAGCAGAAATACTCTTTATAATTCTAGAAACTTTGTTGTCCTTTGAGCTCTCACCTTGCCTGTGGGTGGAAGTAGTTATGAAATGTTTTGGTTTAAAAGAGAAAAAAATGAGACCTCCTTCTCTCAGGCTGAACTGATATATAAACAGAGGTGGTGACAGCATTGGCACTGGTTTTGCTGTGAGCTCATGGGGGCAGAGGTCACATCTATGTCACCTTTCATTGTATGATGATGGATGACTGAAGGTCATAGGTAGAAGTAAATTCCACAGGGGTAACAGCCTGGCTTCTGTGAACCTCCCTCCAGCCCAGCTCCCAACTTGAGTGCATCAGAGTAGACCCTTGGGGCTTAGTGAATGCAGGCCCCTGGGAAGGGCATGATGAGCTGGTGGGATAAGGACAGCCAAGGAATGAGATATGCCAAGAAGAAGAAAATGTGGTACATATATATCATGGAATACCATGCAACCATAAAAAAGAATGAGATCATGTCTTTTGCAGCAACATGGATGGAGTTGGAGGCCATTATCCTAAACAAACTAATGCAGAAACAGATCACCACATATCATATGTTCTATTCACAAGTGGGATCTAAACGTTGAGCACATGAAGATGCAAAGAAGGCACCAATAAGAGACCCTCGACTTGGTTGAGATTGGAGGGTGGGAGGAGGCTGAAGACCAAAAAAACTGCCTGTCAAGTACCATGTTTATTATACCTGGTAACAAGATTCATCTGTACACCAAACCCCTATGACACATAATTTATCTGTAAAACAAACCTGTACAGGAACCCCTGAAACTAAAATCAAAGTTAAATTTAAAAATTAAAGTAAATGAAAGGAGCTTCATATTTGCATATCAGCTTCACATCTTGGGGGGTAAGTTGCATGCCTTTGGAAGGGATGCAAATGAGAGAGGCAAGCAGGCTGGGTTATTCTTCACAGAGATCAGCCACGTGTCTCCGAGGGATTTGCTTAATTTCCTTATTCCTCAGTTTCCACATTTACAATGATAACATTTAATTGTCTGAAAGGTACTTAGAGATCCTTGCAAGAAAGGCACTCCATACAAGCAAAAGATTCTCCTTCTCTTTTGGGGGCCTCTGTTCCTGGCATCCCGGCAGCTCCTGCTGTAGTTGCCTGAGACAGATGTGGCCTGAGAGAGCAGTAAAGAGGAGGACGTGGGGAGGCGAGGGGGCCGCTTGGGGAACAGAGAGAGCAGGACAGCAGTTTGCGGGTGGCTGCTTAATTGAAAGCGCCTCCTGCTCAGAAGGCAAAGCTGGCAGAAAGTTTTATTTAATATGAACAGAGAGCCCAGAACAGTGAGAGGAGATAAGAAGCGAGTGGAAGCAGGGTCTGGAGAGGGGGAAGGTTTAGCAGAGAGGCAGGGTTGCCATCTGCCACCTCTCTCCTATCATCTGGCGGAGAAGGGCCCCCCCCACGGTGCACAGCCTGTCACAGTGGAGTCTGAGTCATCACGGCAGCTGTGCTGCACCCTCCCCAGGGTGCCAGGACTTGGGTAACCTGCCGTGGGAGGCCATGCCACAGGGTGTGTTGTAGAGGTGAGGGTCAGTTGGTTGCAGGGCTGCCAAGGGCTAGCAGAGAGAGAGGAAAGCCTATCTCCAAAGAGTATTTAGGTCAATGAACATGAAACTAACATGAGTCAAGGGCTGTAAGCTAAGCTGGAGTCCAGACACAGACCCACACCTGCACACGCTTCCTGGCCCCTGTGCCCACTCAGCACAAACACTTGTATATACACAGAAGCATATGCATGCATGGAATTGCAGAAAGTGGTGTATTCCAAAAGGGGAGAGTAAAAGAATAGATATATTTAATGATTTCCAAGGTATCGTGTTATTTGGCTAAAGAATTTTAAAAACAAAAAAATGTTTTTTTTGGATTGACATACAACTGAACTTTTTTTTTCCTTTTTTTTTTTTTTTTTTTTTTGAGATGGAGTCTCGCTCTGTGGCCCAGGTTGGAGTTCAGTGGAGCCATCTCAGATCACTGCAACTTCTGCCTCCCAGGTTCAAGCAATTCTCCCACCTCAGCCTCCCAAGTAGCTGGGATTATAGGCGAACGCCACCATGCCCGGCTAATCTTTTATATTTTTGGTATAGACGGGGTTTCACCACGTTGGCCAGGAGGGTCTCAAGCTCCTGACCTCAAGTGATCTGCCTGACTTGGGCTCCCAAAGTGTTGGAATGACAGGCGTGAGCCACTGCGCCCGGCTGACGGAACTTTTCCAACCATCTCTCCATAACACTGCACTTTGCACTTAATTGGAACTCAAAATTTATTGTAGGGATACATAGTGTCAAAGAAAGATGAAAGGAAGAGTGCAGCAAGGGAAGGAGAGTGAAGTCTGGCTTCCTTCAGAAAAGACTAGGTAAGGTGAGGACACTTTTGAAGGTCAAATTGCTCTTCTTTCATCTTGACTAACCATGAAGAGGTAAGTCTTCTAAAGAAATGTTTAAGAGGGAGAAGGGTGATGGAGTCCAGGATGGCTCATAGTTAATATTTTCCCCATGTCCTGCTATATTCTAAAATGGTTGTTGTTGTTGTTGCTGCTGTTTTCTGTTTGGGTGGCGGGGAGAATAACAGAATTAGAATCTTTTTTCCTGGCGTTTGCTTTAAGTGGTGGCCAGGTGACTAGCTTCCTGGTGATGGAATCAAAGTGGGTTTGCAGGTGGGGTATGGTGGCTCATGCCTGTAAACCCAGAGCCTTGGGAGGCCAGTGGGGAGGATTGTTTGAGGCTAGGAGTTTGAGATCAGCCTGGACAACATAGCAAGATTCTGTCTCTCTGAAAAAGAAAAAAATTAGCCAGTCATGGTGGCACATGCCTGTAGTCTCAGCTACTCAGGAGGCTGAGGCAGGAGGATCACTTGAACCCAGGAGGTCAAGGCTGCAGTGAGCTGTGATTGTGTCACTGTACTCCAGTCTGGGTAACAAAGAGAGACTCTTTTTCTTAAAAAGGGGGTGGGGGAGGTTGCAGAGGAAGGAAGGTTGGGCCTGGGAGGTGGTGGAGGCCACAGAAGAAGCCTACATAGCTGGACTATAACTTGGGGATAGGAGTGTTTCCATCTGTCCAGGAGTTCTTGCCTGTCTTTGTGCCTCTGTTGTTTTTCATTGCTTCACTTTTGCTCTTCCTTAATATTTGGTCAGTTTCTTTGTTTACTTCTAACATTTCAGCCTCTCTCGTCCATGCTAAGGAAAACAAGAGAAAGTTGTTTGTGTCCACACACACATATGCATGCTAATTTATTAAAAGAGATGTGGCCGGGCATGGTGGCTCATATCTGTAATCCCAACACTTTGGAAGGCTGAGGTGGGTGGATCATGAGGTCAGGAGATCAAGACTATCCTGGCCAGCATGGTGAAATCCCGTCTCTACTAAAAATACAAAAATCAGCTGGACATGGCGGCACATGCTTATAGTCCCAGCTTGTAGTCCCTCCTCCTTCTCAGGAGGCTGAGGCAGGAGAATCGCTTGAACCCAGGAGGCAGAGGTTGCAATGAGCCGAGACCACTGCACTCCAGTCTGGCAACAGAACTAGACTCCATCTCAATAAACAAATCAATAATAAAATAAAAGAGATGCAACTCCCTCATGGAGGAAGCAGAGTAACAGTAACAGAAATCTAATCAGGACCCCTCAACCCAAAAGGAAGATGAACCTTGGGGAACAGAGGTATGTGTTGAGCTATTATTCCCTTTCTTGAGATTTTTCCTTCAAGTGCTAAAGACTTGAAGATTCTGGCTTTCTTTCAAATTAAAGAGGGCAATGCTTGTATAAGGAGTCCCTAAAAATAAGAAGGTGTTTTCAAGGAGCCTCAAGGTAACAGGAGGCAAGATGAAGAAAATCAATCGCAAAGAGTCAGTGTTATTTCTAACTCAGCCCACCAGAACCAACTGCAAAGACATGAGGACAAGCCAGAAGGCATGCTCCTTCCAACAGCTGCAAAGCAGAGATGATCATCAGCATGGACAGGGCCATGCAGCAGAGGCCCCTTGGCAAACATTACTTGGGACTAACAAGCACAGGAAAAAGTGGAGAATGATTCTGCAGGCGCCAAGAAGCCAAGTCCCTGCCAACAGTTTCCTTGTCCCCAAAGGGCATCTGTTTCCACATCAACCACAACCTGGAGAGAGTGCTGCCTTCAGACTATCCCAGGAAAATATTTAGTCCGCACTATCAATTCTGGATGGACAAAAAGAGCACTGAGTACAATACACAAAACGCACTGGGACTTACGGAGGTTGAAGAAATTGGTTCTGTTGTTAGAGGCAGCTGTCAGCACCAATCCTGAACTTTTCCCCGAGTGACTCCTGCTGATTCCTGCCAGCTTCAACCGCCACTGAACCTGGTGCCTCATCCCAGCAACCTCCACCTGATGACAACAATGATGATGACAAAAGTAATAATGATCATGACAGCAATGACAAAGATGATGATGGCAGTAATGATGATGACCATGATGAAGGTGACAATGATGACCAAAGTGATGATGATAATGACAACAATGACAGGATAATGACAGTGATGATGTGGTAATGATGAAGATGATAATGGTGACAGTGATGGTGACGATAGTAATGATGACAAAGATGATGACAATGTTGAAGACGCTGAAAATAATAATGACAAAGATGATGATGACAATGATGATGATGACAAAAGTGATAATGTTAACGACAATAAAACAGGATGATGTTGACAGTGATGATGATAGCAATGATGAAGATGATAACGATGACAATGATGATGATGTTGATGACAGTGATGATGACAATGATGATGATGTTGATGACAGTGATGATGACAAAGATGATGACAGTGAAAAAGATGGTGACAGTAATGATAATCATGACAATGACGAAGACAACAATGACAAAGATGATGACAATGATGATAATGATGATGATGACAATGATGATTGATGATGACAACAGTGACAATAATGATGCTGATGATGATGATATTGATGATGACAACAACAATGATAATGATGGGAATAACAATGATGATGACAACAGTGACAATGATAATAATGATGACAACAATGACAATGATAATAACAATGAGGACAACAATGACAATGATGATGACAACAATGATAATGATGACAATGATAATGACAATGACAATGATGATGATAATAATGACAACAACAATGACAATGATGAATACAATGATGATAATAGTGATGATAACAATGACAATGATGATGACAATCATGATGATAATAATGATAATGACAATGAGGATGACAATGACTGATGATTATAATGATAGTGACAATGATGATGACAATGACAATGATGATTATAATAATTATGATGACAACAATGACAATGATGACAATGACAATTATGGTGATGACAATGATGATGACAATGACAATGATGATTATAATGATAATTATGATGACAACAATGACAATAATGATGACAATGACAATTTTGGTGATGACAATGACAATGATGATGACGATGATGACAATGACAATGATGATGATGACAGTGATGAGGATGAAAGTACCAGTATTCATGACAGAACTGGACATTGATTGCTAAGTGTTTCACATGCATTTTCTTATTTTGCTTCACAAAAGTCCTTTGAAATTGATGCTATTCTTGACCCATTTTACTGATAGAGAAACAGAAGGTGAGAGATTAAGTAACCTATCCAGAGGCACAAAGCCAGCAAAAACGACTTGATACCCGGCTTTGTGTAACATCAAAGCCATTTCTTTCAGGAATGGTATAGCTTAAAAGATCAAATTCTGCTCAAGCCTGTAATCCCAGCACTTTGGGAGACCGAGATGGGTGGATCACAAGGTCAGGAGATCGAGACCATCCTGG
Source organism: Chlorocebus sabaeus (assembly GCF_047675955.1). Taxonomy (NCBI): domain Eukaryota; kingdom Metazoa; phylum Chordata; class Mammalia; order Primates; family Cercopithecidae; genus Chlorocebus; species Chlorocebus sabaeus. The sequence goes on along the minus strand of NC_132931.1, from coordinate 6,255,064 downwards.
CTAACACGGTGAAACCCCATCTCTACTAAAAAATACAAAAAAAAAAACTAGCCGGGCGAGGTGGCGGGCGCCTGTAGTCCCAGCTACTCGGGAGGCTGAGGCAGGAGAATGGCGTGAACCCGGGAGGCAGAGCTTGCAGTGAGCTGAGATCTGGCCACTGCACTCCAGCCTGGGCGACAGAGCGAGACTCCGTCTCAGAAAAAAAAAAAGATCAAATTCTGCAACAGACTGCCTCGATTCAATTTGGTTCAACCCTTACCAGTCATGTGACCTTCACTTAATATCTCTGTGCCTAAACATCATTGTCTATAAAACAAGAATAATAATAGTAGCTCTCCCAAGTTGTTGTTTTTTTGAGAATTAAGAGTTAATACATTTAACAGTGTTTTTCATAGTTTCTTGTACATATGAATTACTTGGGATCTTGTGAAAATGCTATTTCTTGCCAAGTGCAGTGGCTCACACCTGTAATCCCAGCACTTCAGGAGGTCAAGGCAGAAGAATCACTTGAGGCCAGGAGTTCAGGACCATCCTGGGTAACGTAGTGAAACCCCATTTCTACAATAAATAAAAACACAAAAATTAGCCAGGTGTAGTGGCAGGCTCCTGTAGTCCCAACTACTTGGAAGGCTGAGGTGGGAGGATCACTTGAGCCCAGGAGTTCAAGCCTGCAGTGAGCTATGACTATGCCACTGCACTTCAGCCTGGTCAGCAGAGTACAACTCTGTCTCAAAGAAAAATGCAGATTCCAGCTTGGTAGGACTGGGTAAAGCCTGAGAGTCTGCATTTCTGATGAGCTCCCAGTTGCTGCTGGTGCTGCAGGCCTACAGACCATACTCTAGTTAGCAAAGCTGTGAATCACTTGGAATGGTGCATGACAAGCAATAGACAAGTGATCACTGTTACAATGACTATTGTTATTTTAGCTTCCCCTAACTATAACCCTGGGCCAGACCACATGATGTTGCCTAAAAGGCTGTATCCTGGCAGCCACCTAACATCCTGGGATCTGCTGCTGACAAGAACCTCCTTGACATTTATATTTCTTTCCCTGATCTCCCGGTTCCCATCTTCCTTTCCCCTAGGATGGACCCCTCTAATTACTGTTGGCCTTGGTTGAACTGAAGTTGCTGATACTGCAAGGGAAGGAAGAGACTCTGCCAGCCATCCTCTCTGGGTCTCTGGGTTCATTCTCCATCCCCTGTGCAGTTCCATCCACTTTGCACACTTGGGCCATAACAGCTGTGGAAGCCTCAAAGGCAGAAATCCAGAAAAATAACACATCTCAAATCTCTTTTAGAAACAAGTCAATCTGAGGTGGGCGGATCAAGAGGTCAGAAGTTCGAGACCAGCCTGGCCAACATGGTGAAACCCCATCTCTACTAAAAATACAAAAATTAACCAGACGTGGTGGTGAGTACCTGTAATTCCAGTTACTCGGGAGGTTGAGGCAGGAGAATCACTTGAAACTGGAAGGCGGAAGTTGCAGTGAGCCAATATCAGGCCACTGCACTCCAGCCTGTGAAACAAGAGTGAAACTTCATCTCAAAAAAAAAAAAAAAAAAAAAAGAAACAAGTCAATCATTTTTACCCTCTATCATTTTCTTAAATTGTGGAGTGGCATTTTCAGCTTACTTTTAATACATAAAAGTAGATATACAAGAGCCATAAAGTGGGGTTAAGTGTGATCAGCCTACTCCTGTGAACAGCCTTCTTCCTCTGTTGCCTGAATGGATTGAACACATGGAGACTTTGACTCTCCTAGGACCTTCACAAAAATGCTTTCATTCTAAGAAGAAAACGAGAAGATGTGTCTGCTTTCTCCTCTCTCTGCCCCAAGCAAGAGGTTAGAGTGTGAACAGTGTGGCTGTACTCACACATTCACTTGGGTGAGCACTAGGATCTGAGGTTCAGATCTTCCTTCAGGGAAGAACTTGCTGCCCCAAAGCTAGGGGTGATGCCAGCAGATTGGTATCAATAGTAAGCCACTCTGGGGATGCCTTCATTACAACAATGGCTGGTAGAAGAAGAAATATGAAACTCTGCGATCTCAGCCCAACCACGGATACTTCTGAAAGGCTCTTCCAGCTCTAGAGCTCCCCATGTGGTTAGTCAAGATTTTCCTCATCACAGCTGAGCTTCTCTCTCTGCCTACTCCTATATCTTCTTGCTTCCTTCCACCAGGTGTTGATCTTAAGGGCATTCTGCTTCCTGAGGGTATCGCAACTGTCAAGTGGCAATTTAGCTTAGTTTTACTGCAGAAAAATAAAGATTCAGGAGTCATAACATTGGGATAAGCATGAATTGACTACTGCTGGGAACAGTCTTCTTCTGTTACCTACAGGGATTAATTAACTGAGCACACGGAGGCTTTAACTCTGCTGGAATCTTCACCAGATGATTTTGCCCCAAGAAGAAAACAAAGGGATGTGTAAATTATCACAAACTTGGTGACTTCAAGTAATGCAAATGTATTCTCTTATAGTTCTAGAGGTCAGGAGTCTCACTGGGTTAAAATTAAGATGTGAGCATGGTGGCCAGTTGCGGTTGCTCAAGCCTGTAATCCCAGTGCATTGGGAGGCTGAGGCAGGAGGGTGGCTTGAGCTCAGGAGTTTAAGACCAGCTTGGACAACATGGTGAAACCTAGTTTCTACACAAAATTTAAAAATTAGTCAGGTGTGGTGGCACATGCCTTTAGTCCCAGCTACTCAGGAGGCTGAGGTGAGAGGATTGTTTGAGACTGAAAGGTTGAGGCTGCAGTGAGCCATGATTGCACCCCTGCAATCCATCCTGGGTGACAGAGTGAGACCCTGACTCCAGAAAACAAAAAATGTGAGCAGGACTTCATTTCTTCTGAAGAGCATGCAGAAGAATTCATTTCCGTGCCTTTTCCAACTTCTTAAGGATGCCAGCACTCCTTGGCTTTTGCCCCTTCCTCCAGCTTCAAAGCTAGCAGTGAAAGCATCATCTTCAAATCTCTCTCTAAGACCTCTGTTTTTGTTGTCACATCCTCTTCTAACTTCTGATCCTCCCTACTATAAGAACTCCTGTGATCATATTCGACTCATGTCATCCCAGATAATCTCCCCAACTCAAGAGTTTTTAACTTAGTTTCATCTATAAGGTCCTTTTTACTCTAAAGGTAACATATTCACAGGTTCCAGGGTTTAGAAGGCAGACATGTTTGGGAGGGGCTATTATTTAGCCTTCCACAGGTACTCCTTAATAAACGTGGTCCACACATGACTCCATCTCAGAGACTGCCTTCTGGGAAACATAACCTGCAATGATACTATTTGGAAATGCTGCTTTAATAGCCTGTCTTATTTCAGCTTTAGATTGTTCTCACTGACAAGAAGTGAGAAAAAGGAATAGACATGTAGATCACCTAAAGCTTGCCACAATCCAAAAAACATATCTTCATACTCAACGACATTGTCTAGAGTTTGCTTTAAAGAATCTGAGCATGTCTACCTGTGTAGTAAAGAACTAACTTTTGGTCAGGCACAGTGTCTCATGCCTGCAATTCCAGCACTTTGAAAGGCCAAAGTGGGTGGATCACTTGAGGTGAGGAGTTGGAGAGCAGCCTGGCCAACCTGGTGAAATTCCGTCTCTACTAAAAATACAAAAATTAGTTGGGAGTGGTGGTGCATGCCTGTAATCCCAGCTACTTAACAGGCTGAGGCAGGAGAATGGCTTGAACCCAGGAGGCAGAGGTTGCAGTGAGCTGAGATCGCGCCACTGTACTCCAACCTGGGCAACAGAGTGAGACTCTATCTCAAAAAACAAAACAAAACAAAACAAAACAAAACAAAACAAAACAAAACAAACAAACAAAAGCTAGTTTTACTCAAAGAGGTCAGTCTTTTGCCTTTGGTTCCTAAAGGTGACCTCTAAGCCCTTGACTGTCCTGTGTGATATAAGTGTTTTTGTCTACTTAAAAGCCTTGGGTCACACCAGATAGTCTAATGGTGTGATATGATGGGGATTTTGGGCCATGTGGTAACAGCTCAAACTCCAGGGGAGTTTGATGTAATATGGTATGACTGTGTCCCCACCCAAATCTCATCTTGAGTTGTAGTTCCCGTAATCCCCAAGTGTTATGGGGGGAGCCAGGTGGAGATAATTGAATCATGGGGCCAGTTTCCCCTATCCTGTTCTCATGATAGTGAGTTAGTTCTCAAGAGATATGATGGTTTTATAAGGGGCTTCCCCCTTCCCTGGGCACTCATTCTTCTCTCTCCTGCTACTATGTGAAGAAGGGTGTGTTTACTTCCCTTTTTGCCATGATTGTAAGTTTCCTGAGCCCTCCCTAGCCATGCTGAACTGTGAGTCAATTAAAACTTTTTCTTTTATAAATTACCCAGTCTTGGGCAGTTCTTTATAGCAGCCTGAGAATGGACTACTATAGTGTTTTGTTTTGGTTTGTTTTTCTGACCTTACTGAAAGGTGTAGCAAAGAAAAGGCTCTGTCAACATTTCTTTGTATTTGCAATCAGCACCTACAGGGGTAAATCACTTGCCACATTGTTGCCTGGATCTGTCTGTTTCACAAGCATTGTGTCTGTAGAGGAGTTCCTTATCATCTCTGCATTTCTAATTTATGAGATTGGCACAATAAAAATAGGTTGAACTGGGCTGTTTCTGACTTTCTAATCCCCACTCAAGACTGAAGTCAGTCGTTTGGGTGGTCAACCTAGTCTATGTGATAAAACTCCAACAAAAACTGTGAACTCGAGACTCAAGTGAACTTTCCTGATTAGCAATGCTTCGTGTATATTTGTCACACATCATCGTTAGGAGAAGATAGTGCTTTCCATGACTCCAGTGGAGAGGGGACAACCGGAAACTCCAACTACGGAGCTCTCCTGGCCTCTGCTCCATGTATCTCCTCTCTTGGAAGATTTTAATATACATTCTTTTGCTGTACTAAACTGTAACAATGACTCTAACAACTTTCCATGAGTCTATGAGTCCTTCTAGCAAGTAATCAAACTTCAGGTGGCCTTGGGGACCCTGAATTTGCCATTGGCATCCCAAGTCATGCTGGTCTTAAAGTCCATTGAACTCTTTACTCTCTTATGTACTATATGCAGGAAATTTCCCCGGAAATCCTTTCTCCACAGAAACTTGACATCATCTTTATTTTCACCATTCTAATTGCTTGATCAGCTATTCTCTGTATCCTTCTAACTAGGGACAAATTTCTCTCCTCGCTAGTGGATACAAAGGACAGCCCAGGGCAACACTGAGTTGTTTTTTAATCTTCTTGGAACCTGGGAGGACAGAGAAATATCTTGATTCAACAATTTAGACACAAGGTACATTAAAGGTCAGAAATAGCCCAGTTCGACCTATTTTTATTGTGTCGATCTCATTTTATTTTTTCTTTTTTTGAGACACAGTCTCACTCTGTTGCCCAGGCTGGAGTGCAGTGGTGTGACCTCGGCTCACTGCAGACTCCACCTCCCTGGTTCAAGCAATTCTGCTGCCTCAGTCAGCAGAGTAGCTGGGATTACAGGCGTGGACCACCACACCCAGGTTATTTATTTATTTATTTATTTATTTATTTATTTATTTATTTTGCATTTTTAGCAGAGACAGGGATTCACCATGTTGGCCAGGCTGGTCTCCATCTCTTGACCTCCAGTGATACACCCACCTCGGCCTCTCAAAGTGCTGAGATTACAAGCGTGAACCACAATGCCCAATCAATTTTTATTTATTTATTTATTTTGAGATGGAGTCTTCTGTTGCCCCAACTGGAGTGCAGTGGTGCTATTTCAGCTCACTGCAAACTCTGCCTCCCAGGTTCAAGTGATTCTCCTGCCTCAGCCTCCTGAGTAGATGGGATTACAGGTGCGTGACACAGCACCTGGCTAATTTTCATATTTTTTTAGTAAGATGGGGTTTTGCCGTGTTGTGCTTGGCCATTACTGTGCCAATCTCATAAATTAGAAATACAGAGATGAGAAGAAGGCCCTCTACTGACACGATGCATGTGAAAGAGACAGATTCAGGCAACAATGTGGCAAGTGATTTACCCATCCAGGTGTTGATTGCAAATAGAAAGAAATGTTGGCAGGGTCCTTTCTTTGCTATACCTGCCAGTAAGCTCAGAAAACACGCATGCACACACACACACATCAAATTCACTTACCTTTATAGTCAGCAAAACTTTTTCCTTTCCTTTTTGGATGTACATTCTGTTTATATATTTATTTTAATAACTTTAGTGTGGATTTACTCTTTTTTTATTTGAGACAGAGTCTTGCTCTGTCACCCAGGCTGGAGTGCGGTGGCGCAATCTCAGCTCCTGCATCCTGGGTTCAAGTGATTCTCCTGCTTCAGCCTCCTGAGTAATTGGGATTACAAGCACATGCCACCACACCCGGGCAATTTTTTTGTATTTTTAGTAGAGATGGGGTTTCACCATGTTGGTCAGGCTGGTCTGGAACTCCTTGTGATCTAGTCACCTCAGCCTCCCAAAGTGATGGGATTACAGGCTTGAGCCACCACGTCCAGCTGATTTACTCTATTTTTATATTGACACCTCACTTGTACAGAATTACATATCATAATTTCAGCTCACGACACACTGATCATTGATCGTTACATGCTATAGCACTCCCTTCCTTTTTGTTTGTTTTCTATATTAATCAATTTATTTTCAGCAATGTAATAAGTATCTGTGAGCGCACTTCCAAACCAAAAACTAGGTCCATGACAACTTATATAGTACACTTATTCTCTACTTCAAAACATCTACAAGAACATATACTTTTTTTCTGAGTAAAATTAATAAGCTGTTATTCTGAAATTTTTTAAATTTTCAAAATACAGGATGGCACAAAGAGAAAAATATTAACTGTAACCCGTCCCCTCATTTTCACTCACTTAATCATCAGGAGTTAATATTCTGTTCTGGCATCTCTACATTTAAATATTTTTCTATAGTTTTAAGTTATAACATATGGAAAGTTCCACTTCCTATTTTCCTTCTATTGGTCATTAAACACTCTACTTAAATATTTCACTTAACATTATATGTTAAATTCCTTCCTGTTTTTGACAATGAACATTGTATACTGTATTTGGATAACACCATAAACGATTTAGTATTTGACTTCTTGTTAGACATTTAGCTGTGTTTTTGCGAGGGGGATGTATGACAAATAACATTACCAAATAATATTTTATATGTATCATTTCATTTTTCATTCAGTTTTCTGGATATATACAGAGTTCCAATTTGTAACAGAATGAATGTCAGAGTCAAAGAATATTCACATTTTAAATTTGTTGTGGCACATTGCCAAATTGTTTTCCAGAAAGATCACGCCAATTGGTACTGACCTTGACAGGAAGAGTCTTCACTCTACTCTCACACTTTTTGCGCCCCTCTCTGACTTTCCTGGGTCCGTGACACTTCTTATGGGCCAAGATGGCAGCCCACTGGGACCCCATGACCCTGGCCTTCTAGGTCATGGTCCAAGTGCCTGCGGTCCTGGAAGTGCCTGCCTTGGGGTAGTATGGCCGCTTCCAGGGTTTTTTCCTCTCTGTCCGGGGCCATCTTCTCAAGGACAGAGCTCAACCACAGTGTGCATACACTCCCTCGGCCTGTTGGTGGAGTTAGTGGACACTTCAAAAGATCTTGTGCAGTTGGGGTATCCACACCACTTTCACAAAGCCCCTCATTGTGGCAGTGGATCTCGGAGTCAGAAGAGGTGTGGCAGCCCAGGAACCAGGAGCCTGGAGCCTGGGCTCACTTTCTCCATACCAAGTTCTATCAGAGAATTCCTGGGAATCCAAGTTTTTATGGAGATGTATTTGTCCAGGTAGGAAGATTAAAAATATTTACCAGTTTGCTGACTTTGTTTAAAACTTTTTTTTTTTAAGAGATGGGGTCTCGCTGTGTTGCTATGTTGCCCAGTCTGGTCTCAAACTTCTGACCTGAAGCCATCCTGCTGTCTTGTCCTCCCAAAGAGCTGGGATTATAAGCATGAGCCACCATGCCTGGCCTCTTTAGAGCTTTTAGATATTTAGACATATGGTATGGGGGCCTTGGGTTGTACTGTTGTCCTTGGTCGTGGGTTATACTCCTGTCCTTGGTCCTGAGCTTGTTGTAGGAGGAACTGACACCCATTTCCATTGTCACCAACACCTTTAAGTGTGCCTCTCACCAACATGACAAATTATGATCCTCCTTTGCTGATTTGGTGAGTGAAAAACTACCTCATGTTTGTTTCAATTTGCACTTTTAAAATATCTGGCCAATTTTTTTTTTTTTAACAGGATTCTGCTCTGTCACCTAGGCTGGAGTGCAATGGCATAATCACAGCTTACTGCAGCCTCCTGGGCTCAAGAGATCCCCCCATCTCAGCCTCCCAAGTAGCTGGGACTACAGGGACCTGCCACCATGCTTGGCTAATTTTACTGTATTTTGTAGAGATGAGGGTCTTAAACTCCTGGGCTCAAGTGATCCTCCTGCCTTGGCCTTCCAAAGTGCTGGAATTACAGGCATGAACCACCACACCTGGTCCATATTTATCTTTTGTTAATGATTAGTGTTCTTGGTTTATCTACTGGGCCTCATAATTTTTCTTATGAGTTTGTAAGGCTATCTCTGTATTAAGGATAGAAATCCATATGCATATAACATCAAATTCAAAGCTGGTATATGGTGTCTGTGCAATCTCTACCCTCAGGAAAAACTGGCTTAGGTCTAGCAGGGAAGAATAGGGGGCCAGCCAGTGAGGAGTGAGTGCAATATGAGAGCTCTAGGGACCCCATTTAGTTACAGTCATCAAGTACATTACTAGTGCAATGAGAAATTCAGACCAACCCAAATCAGGAAGATGAGCACAGCAAAGACAAAACCAAAGAGGGCATTTGGGGAAAGTTCTGAGAGTCCAGGCCATCCCCTGTGGCTTGATTTGCCATTTGCAAATTGGACTGGTAAGAACCTGGACGGGTAAGAACCAGATTCACTTGGCCGGGCGCGGTGGCTCAGGCCTGTAATCCCAGCACTTTGGGAGGCCGAGACGGGCGGATCACGAGGTCAGGAGATTGAGACTATCTTGGCTAACCCGGTGAAACCCCGTCTCTACTAAAAATACAAAAAAAAAAAAAAAAAAAACACTAGCCGGGCGAGGTGGCGGGCGCCTGTAGTCCCAGCTACTCGGGAGGCTGAGGCAGGAGAATGGCGTAAACCTGGGAGGCAGAGCTTGCAGTGAGCTGAGATCCTGCCACTGCCCTCCAGCCTGGGCGACAGAGTGAGACTCTGTCTCAGAAAAAAAAAAAAAAAGTGGTAAAAAAAAAAAGAACCAGATTCACATACGGATCCTGCTATCAGGCATGTATTGGTAGTCAATAAATGCACGAAGAAATGAATGATTGAACCAACCCAGAGTCTATCTGGTCAGAGTCTAACCCGAGTATCCCAGAGTCAACCCTTCCCTAAAATCATCTCCAGTCAACAAAGACTCTGATATGGTTTGGCTATGTCCCCAATGAAATCTCACCTTGAATTGTAATAATCCCATGTGTCAAGGGTGGGGTCAGGTGGAGAAAATTGAATCATGTGGGCAGTTCCCCCATACTGTTCTCATGGTAGCGAATAAGTCTCGTGAAATCTGATGGTTTTATAAATGGGAGTTCCCCTGCACATGCCCCCTTGCCTGCTGTCATGTAAGACGTCCCTTTGCTCTTTCTTCATCTTCTGCTATGATCGTGAGGCCTCTCCAGCCATGTGGAACTGAGTCCATTAAACCCCTTTCCTTTGTAAATTGCCCAGTCTCGGGTATGTCTTTATTAGCAGCATGAGAACGGACTAATGCACAGTTGATCTAATTAAAGCACAAATATCCAAGTCACTACTTCAGGGTCCTTCATTCTTATTTTCTTCTTCAAACATCCAAGCAGAATCTCTGCATATCATTTGGATAGTTGGCCAGCAAATGCTTCAATTATAAGTTGAAAGAAATAAAGTAAAATCATCTGGTGGAATGGTTTTAATTAGAATTTAGTGAGTTGGGCAAGCAATTAGCGCATCTAAGAATGGAGGCTACATACACATATTTGTCTCCGTTGAGCTTCACTGATTTAAATGAGCATTTGACTCAGATTTCTCAAGTTAAACAAAGGCCATCATAATGACAATAACAAGAAGAATGTAGCCTGAGCTAATAGAAAAACTGCAAAAGCTATCACTCTTTGTCCTCCCAGCTCTCAGTGGATGGATTTTATGGCAGTACCACCGCCTCCATTTTAGCCAAGTCATGAAATTCTCAAGATGATCAGGAATATTAATTAATTTTAAATTTTCACATAGAAAGAGAAGACAATGAAGCAAGAGGAACTATCATGTTTGAGCAACTGCTGTATGCCAAGTACACTACAAGGAATTTATGTGCATCATCTCTCTACTACTTTGTACCAGCCTGTGTAGAGGCTGTCATAATAGATGCAATTAAAAAAACAAACTGCCAAGTGCAGTGGCTCATGTCTAGAATTCCAACACTTTGGGAAGCCTAGATGGACAGACCACTTGAGGCCAGGAGTTTGAGACCAGCGTGGGCAACATGGTGAGACCCTGTCTACAAAAAAAATGTTAAAAATTTGGCCAGGTGTGGTGGCATGTGCCTGTGGTCCCAGCTACTCTGGAGGCTGAGGTAGGAGGATCGCTTGAGCCCAGGAGGTGGAGGTTGCGGTGAGCTATGGTGGTGCCACTGCATTCCAACCTGGGCCACAGACAAGCAAACTAACTAAGGCCCAGAAAGACAAAGTCATTTCCAACCTCAAATGGCCAATAAGGGCAGAACCCTGTTTAGTTGAAACCCAAGGTTCTTGCTCTTTTTAAGAAATTTAGAATCCCGGCCAAGTACGGTGGCTCACGTCTGTAATCCCAGCACTTTGGGAGACTGAGGCAAGCGGATCACCTGAGGTCGGGAGTTCGAGACCAGCCTGACCACCATGGAGAAACCCTGTCTCTATTAAAAATACAAAAAATTAGGCAAGTATGGTGGCACATGCCTGTAACCCCAGCTACTCTGGAGGCTGAGGTAGAAGAAACGCTTGAACCCAGGAGGCAGAGGTTGTGGTGAGTCGAGATCACACCTCTGCACTCCAGCGCCTGGGCAACAAGAGCGAAACTCCATCTCAAAAAAAAAAAAAAAAAAGAAAGAGGGAAAGAAATTGAGAATCCCTTAAACTTAAGAGATGTATTTAATCTCCCCAAAGAGACAATCGAATTGCTCTTGGAACAGCCTGATTGTTACATCTCCAGTGTGATCTCACTTTCCAACTGAGAGGTCAAGAGCAGGAACTGAGAGTGATGCTGCTTCTTCCACAGGCCAAGAAGGTGTCACCCTGTCGCTTCTCAATCTTGGCTGCACAGTGAAATCACTAGGGAGCTTAAAAGAAAAATACAGATGCCAGGCTCCCAGCCAGGGAGGTTCTGTTTTCACGGGGATGGGGCACCAACTGGAATAGGCAATTTTTTTTTTTTTTTAAACTCCTCAGGTGATTCTAACATGTGGCCAAGGTTAAGGATCACAGAGTCCCATGCACAGTATGCATTGACAGAAGGTTATGGGAGTCCCACTTAAGAGTGAAAATGTCAGTTCCCTGAGCTTTGCAAGGCTGTGCCCACGATCTTCCCCTAAGCGCTATTCTAGTCCTGGACCTGGCAGAGAGTCAGCAATAGCAGAGTGAAAGACCCCAGGTGGGGATCCTGGCTCTGTCTCTTACTAGCATTGTGATCTTGGCCAAATACGTTAATGTGAATCACAGTTGTTTATCTATAAAATAAAGATAGGGTCGGGCCCAGTGGCTCACACCTGTAATCCCAGCACTTTGGGAGGCCGAGGCAGCCGGATCACGAGGTTAGGAGATCAAGACCATCCTGACCAACATGGTGAAACCCCGTCTCTACTAAAACTACAAAAATTAGCTGAGGGTGGTGGTGCACGCCTGTAGTCCCAGCTACTCAGGAGGCTGGGGCAGGAGGATCTCTTGAATCAGGGAGGCAGAGGTTGCAGTGAGCCAAGGTTGCACCACTGCACTCTAACTTGGGTGACAGAGAAAGACTCCGTCTCAAAAAAAAAAAAAAAAAAAAGAAAAAGAAAAAAAGAAGATAAGGGACTGAGCATGAGCATGGCGGCTTATGCCTGTACTCCGAGAACTTTGGGAGGCTGAGGCAGGAGGCTTTTGAAGCCAGGAGTTCAAGACTAGCCTGGGCAACAAAGTGAGACCTTGTCTCTACAAAATAAATAAATAAATATTTTAAAAATTTAAAATAAAAAAAAAATGAAGACAAGGGGGAGTACCTGACTACCATTCTGGATTAGGGTGAAGATTTAATATAAATGCTTCCCCACCATGCCCAGCAAATGATATTTGCTAGTAACTGATAATTACTTTCTTAAACTATGTGACCCTTGAAGGCAGAGACCATACACATTTGAACCTCTCTATACATAGCATCTGGAATACAGTACAGGCTTAGTTTGTGCAGTAATTGACACTACTGAATTTTCCTGTATCAATAGCTACTTCATGAATGAAGTAAATCCCATGAATGGGATTTATGCTTTTTACCTCTTTTTTTTTGAGACGCAGTCTTGCTCTGTTGCTCAGGCTGGAGTGCAGTGGTGCGATCTTGGCTTACTGCAATCTCTGCCTCCCGAGTTCAAGCGATTCCCCTGCCTCAGTCTCCCAAGTAGCTGGGACTACAGACATGCGCCACCACGCCTGGCTAATTTTTTGTATTTTAGTAGAGACGGGGTTTCACCATGTTGGCCAGGATGGTCTCGATCTCTTGACCTCGTGATCCACCCACCTCAGCCTCCCAAAGTGCTGGGATTACAGGTGGGAGCCACCGTGCCCGGCCTGCTTTTTACCACTTAAATGCATTAAGTATCGTTATCACTCACTAACACCTTGGTCCAGTGTTTTTAGTTGTGGTTTTTATTGTTACTAGATGCCCCAGAAGACTAAAGCAAATAGGTTTTGGGATGTATTGTATGCTAGAGTCTCCCTTCTGTACAGTCACAAGGCATAGTAATGTACTTAATCCTTTAAAAACTTTCCACACTGATACAAATCTGTTTAACATTGTGTCCATCAGCACATTCCAAAATACACTATTGCGAAGTATATTTGATGGGACACTCCTGAGTATCAGTACTAGTCAGGGTTCCCCAGAGAGACAGAACCAATGGGATATATAGAGAAATATATCAGAACGGATTTACTAGAGAAATAGGCTCATGCAATTAGAGAGGCTGAGAAGTTCCATGATAGACTGTCAGCAAGATAGAGACCCAGGGAAGCTGGTGTTGAGGCTCAGTCCACATTTGAAGACCTCAGAATCAGAGGCCTGAGAACTTAGGGGATGGGGGAGTATCTGTTGCAAGTCCTTGACTCCAAAGGCTGGAGAATCTTGGGTTCCAATGCCAAGGAGTAGAAAGGCAGCTCAGCTCCAGAAGAGAGAAAGTCAATTCCCCTTTCCTCTGCCTTCTGTTTTATACAGGCCCTCAGCCAACTGGATGGTATCTGTCCAGGTTGAAGGTGGATCTTCTTTACGCAGCCCACTGATTCAAAGGCCAATATCTTCCAGGAACACCCTCACAGATATGCCCAGAAATAATGCCTTACCCATTATCTGCATATCCCTTAATCCAGGCAAGCTGACACCTAAAATGAACCATTGCAGTATCCAATGAAACATTTTATGGGATTCCATCTGGGAAAACTCATCCTAGTTTAAACTGTGCAGTAAAATAAATATTTGCTAGGCCAGGAGTGGTGGCTCATGCCTGTAATCCCAGAACTTTGGGAGACCACTGCTGGCAGATCGTCTGAGGTCAAGAGTTGGAGACCAGCCTGGCCAACACGGCGAAACCCTGTCTCTAGTAAAAATACAAAAATTAGCCAGGTGTCACAGTGCAAACCTGTAATCCCAGCTCCTCGGGAGGCTGAGGCAGGAGAATCTCTTGAACCCAGGAGGCAGAGGTTGTGTTGAGCCGAGATCACGCCACTGCACTCCAGCCTGGGTGACAGAGCAAGACTCCGTCTCAAGAAAAAAACATTTTGCGAGAAAGAGACCAGCAAAATGACCACGAGGAGAAGATCTCCCATGACACCTACCATTTAGGCAAGTTTGGCAAGCAGCTTTTAAGTTGAGACATTCAATTGTATCAGTTTACCCACAGGATAGCCTTTTCTGGGCAACAGATTCACAAATACTGAAAGTAAAAAACATTGCCTGGCATAGCAGAATGGAATTTTGTTAAGGTGCAAAGCTGATTTTGATTTCTGATTAAATTAATCAAGTTCTCCTAGCTTCGGAAACCTCATCTGAGAAATGAGAATAGGACAGTGACTCTATGAGCTGGATCTTATTTTACAAACTAGCAAAGCCATTGATTGTGTTTTTCACTAAATGTTTCTCACTCTTTGCCTTCTTGCCACAATGTAGGATTGTTGTGTTCGGGCTCTCTTTGGAGCAGGAAAGATAGTTCCTTTTTGTTTGATTTTATTTTAAAAAGTTTATTGTTATTATTATTTAAGATGGGGTCTCACTCTGCCACCCAGGTTGGAGTTCATTGGCGCTCGGCTCACTGCAAACTCCGCCTCCCGGGTTCAAATGATTCTCCTGCCTCAGTTTCCCGAATATCTGAGACTACAGGCACCTGCCACTATGCCCAGCTAATTTTTTGTATTTTTAGTAGAGACGGCGTTTCACCATGTTGGCCAGGCTGGTCTCAAACTCTTGACCTCAGGTGATCTGCCCTCCTCGGCCTCCCAAAGTGCTGGGATTACAGGCATGAGCCACCACACCCAATAGTTCTTTCTCAAATGACAAGCACCATTCAAGGACTTGCCCTCCTGGTCATTTCACTGGGCTGTTTCCTGTGAATATTATTTACTCCACAATTTAAACAAAGAATCGTGTGACAGCTGTGTATGGAACTGAGACTATGTCACCTTTAGGTGAGGGTACTTTATTGCTACTGTGGGCTCTCCAGAGCTATCTATCTATCATAGAGCCACCAGTGACTTTGAGACGGAAAATGTTCCACTAATCTGGGGTTTGCAATAAGCAGAGGTCACTTGCTAACCTGCAATAAACATGTAATGTGAGCAAGACATAAACTTGCATTGTTAAACTCATTGGGGTTTGCAACTTGCTTGTTACTGTAGTATAACTTAGCTTAACCTGTCTTATTCAATAATCAAATGAGATAGCACAGATCAAATGTCTATCACAGTTCCTAGCACCTAATAGGCGAGAAGAAGGAAATAATCTGTATTTATTGGCATTCTTATTATATCTGTGACATCAGGCCACACTTTAGAATGCCAATGAATGCAGCTTACTCCCCTCTCCTCTCTGTAGGCTGCCCACGGAATTCCCTAGTTCCAAGGCCTTGCCCATCCTTTATCCTTCAGGGAGGTCTGCCGCTTTTTCACGCTTCATCTTAAATTTGCAGATGCTGCACAAATGTGATTCTGGGCTTTGTTTCTGATAAATCTACTTCCTGCATGGGACAGCTTCACCCAAGTAGGGTGGGACCTGGTCCAATGCACAGCTCCTCCTAGGCTGTTGCACCTCACCCTTCTGCTGCATTTAACTACACTAAGCCTCAGAAAGATGAGCAAATGGATCAAAAAATGTTATTTATTCTCTTTCTAAAGTGCGGAGTGGGGCACACTTGCTAGTTGACTCAAACCATACATTTGAACACAGAGCACTCCATCCTGCTAAGCAGGTGCACTCAGGAAAATAAATACACAGCAGAAAGTATGTTCCTGGCTTTAGGATAAAACTAGTTGGGGTAGTTGATATTTAGGGGGTTTGCTTGTTTGGGTTTTCTTTGTTCTTTCCCTCTTGTTTTAATGCACAGTAGTCTCTGCATTTGTCTGTTTTCACACTGCTATAAAGACATACCTGAGACTAGATAATTTAGAAAGAAAAGAGGTTTAATTGATTCACAGTTCTCATGGCTGGGAGGCCTCAGGAAACTTACAATCATGGTGGAAGAGGAAGCAGGCACGTCTTACATGGCAGTAGGTGAGAGAGAGAGAGAGAAGAAGGAAACGTCAAACACTTATAAAACCACCAGAACTCATGAGAACTCACTCACTATCACAAGAACAGCATGGGGGAAACTGCCACCATGATCCAATCACCCATGTGTCACCAGGTCCCTCCCTTGACACATGGGATTACAATTCGAGAGGAGATTTGGGTGCGGATCCAGGGCCAAACCATATCAGGCTCCTAGAAAATGGCTGAGAAACTGCATTGAATTGCATACCTTAGGCATAGGCATCAGTTAATTGCATTGTTTTTCAGAACAACGTAAAAAGGAACACAAGGCACATGGCAAAGACTCCAGTTGCAGAGAGGACCCTTGACTCCTGACGCTACTCTTCCGCCCCTACCTAACCCTCCCTTTCTTCCTGTCTTCCATTTTTAAATAGTTCCGGATTTGGCACTTTGTCCCATTTTCCATACGCAGCTGCATTTTTACCTCTGACTTGGGATGGCAGCCCAGCCCTTTTCCGCATGAGCTTATGAACACTAACTGAACATGTTTCTCATTAACATGCACTTGAGAGTCTCCCAGGAACATGAGCTCAGCTGAGGTGGGTTGAGCAGCACTGTTGGCTCCTGTGTGCAGGCACTTGGCCTGCATGTTTTTTCTCCTGGGGAGTGAAAGCAAACCTTTGTTTTCTTAGCATAAAGCACAGACTGCTTCTGCAGGAGCTGAGGCTGCCAGGCCTGGTTCTCAGCCTCCCTGTCTTTTTCTCCCTGCAGCTGGGAGCTCAGACGCTTCCCTGAAGATTCAGACCACCTGCAGTTACTTCTCTAGCATCAGGGAAGACCAAGGAGCCGAGAGGCTGCAGGCACCATGGCTTTTAGGATGTGAGTCAGGTCCTGCTCTCAAGCCCCCAACGAATGGGCTTTTGTAGAATATCCCAGCCTCATCCCGTGCTTTGGTTTCTATTCTAGAAATGGAATCTAAACCTCTTTCTGTGCTCCAAACGCTGACACTGGGGGCTTCCCAGCACCAGACATTGTGCCCTACTCGGCTCTACTTAAGCCCTCCCAGGGACCTGAACTGACATCAGATGTCACAGTTAAGAATGACAATCAATGCCTATAATCCCAGCACTTTGGGAGGCCAAGGGGAGCGGATCACAAGGTCAGGAGATCGAGACTATCCTAGCTAACACAGTGAAATCCTGTCTCTACTAAAAATATAAAAATTAGCCAGGCATGGTGATGGGCACCTGTAGTCCCAGCTACTCGGGAGGCTGAGGCAGGAGAATGGCTTGAACCCAGGAGGCGGAGGTTACAGTGAGCTGAGATCTTGCCACTGCACTCCAGCCTGGGCAACAGAGCGAGACTCCATCTCAAAAAATAAAGAAAAGAATGACAATCAAGTCTGATTACTCCCCTCTCCTCTCTGGAGGCTGCCATGAATTTCCCTAGTCCCAAGGCCAAGGTCTTGTCTATCCTTTGTATTTCAAGGAAGTCTGCCATATTTTTCATGTCTCATCTCAAATTTGCAGATGCTGCACAAATGTGATTCTGGGCTTTTTCTCATAAACTCTGCTTCCTACTTGAGTCAGCTTCACCCAGGTAGAACGGGACCTGGTCCAGTGGCCAGCTCCTCCAAGGCTGCTGCGCCTCACCCCTTTGCTATGTTCAACTATACTAAGCCTAGGAAAGATGGACAAATTGATTTAAAGTTAAAAAGGTAAATAACAAAGAAAAATATCATCAGCACTTCATATTTATGGGTTTTTTATTGGTAAATTCAACTAACAAAGAGTTGAAAATATTCAGAAAAAGAATGGATGATTGTGTCTGTTCTAAGCATGTTCAGACTTACTTTCTTGTCATAATTCCCTAAATAGTATAGTATAACAACGATCTGTGTAACTTTTACATTGTATGAGGCATTATAAGTAATCTAGGGGTTATTTAAAATATACAGAGGGATGTGTGGTGATTAAATGCAAATACTGCACTATTTTATGTAAGGAACTTGAGCATCAGTGGATTTTGGTATCTACAAAATCCACTGATTTGGTACCAATCCATTATGGATACTGAAGGGTGATTGGATAGTGTAGAGTGTGATAGTTCGTTTTTATGTGTCAACTTGGATGCCCAGATAGCTGGGAAGCGCGTCTGCTGGGGGTGTTTATGAGGGAGTTTTTAGAAGGGATTAGCATTTGAATCTGTAGACTGAGTAAAAATGATCCATCCTCACCAATGTAGGTGGGCACCATTCAAGACTTTGAGGCCTCAAATAGAACAAAACATCAGAGGAAGGATGAATTCACATTTCTGTGTTTGAGCTGGGACATCCATCTTCTCTTTCCCTCGGACTTCCATGCTCCTGGTTTTCTGGCCTTTGGACTTAGATTGAATTATGCCAGCAACTTCCCTGCTTTTCCAGCTTGTAGACAGCAGATTGTGGGACTTCCTGGGCTCTATGATTGCGTAAGCCAATTCTTATTATAGATAGATAGGTAGGGAGGTAGGTAGGTAGGTAGATAGATAGATGGATAATAAACAGGCAGATAGATATAGATAGCAGCTAGATAGATCTAGATAGATAGATAATAGATAGATGGATGATAGATAGATAGTAGATATGTAGATAGATAGATAGATAAATGGTAGATAGACAAATAGTAGATAGATAGGTAGTAGATAGATAGATAGATAGATAGATAATAGATAGATAGATGATAGACAGATGGATAGTAGATAGATAGACATATGGATAGACAGGTTGATATGTGTATAGGCTATTCTATTTCTCTGGAGAACACTGACTAATACACATGGATAGGGTAAAATCGTGAAGATTATCCTCAAAGAAACTAAGTCTAGAAAACAGTATTTTATGGGATGATGCAATCTAAATGTCTCGTGCACTGAGATGATGCACTTTTCTCTCTTCTTCTGTCCAGTGGGGCTAAGATCACCTCTCTGGTGAGGTTGTTGGAAAGGTCTGAAAAAGGCATGCAGAGCACCAACCCAGTGCCCGCTATACAAACTTTTTCTAGTGTTATTGTTGTTGCATATCCCGTAATTAGGCCATATGTGTTTCCTACGGATGCCAAAGCCACAGGAGAGACGCTCTTGACTGGAGACCCTGCTCAGACTGTCATGTGGTTCACTGATCCCATAAAGGAGGCAGAGTCCACAGAAATCCTTAGAGATATGTATCTCCTCCCAGGCCTGACCCAGCCATTCCACCTTTTCTAAACACTATTTAGCTCTAATGCACCACAAGAGTCCAAAAAGAAATCATCTCCAATAGGATAAAGGATTCTTGAGGCAGGTAATTCTGCAAACTTTTCCTATAAAGTCAAAGCTCCTGGCAGCCAGGTGCACCCTCTGCCTTCAAATGCAATTATCTCTGGGCTTAGCCAGATGAGGATGCAAAGTGCAGGAACCTTGTATGGCATTTATACAACCCTAGTTGATTCTGTAGCAATCATTGTCTGAGTTAGCTAATGGCAGGGTACAAGGACTTCCCACTGAGATTCCATTACCTTGTAATTTTCAGCTTGTTCACTGTTGCAATAAAGCCCCTCTGTCTTATAATTCCCCAGCATTCACGTCTCATCTTCTCAAGAACTGAAGTATGTAAGATGCTTTCTGCTGGGGATTCATTGAGATAAGTTATTGAAGTCAAGCAGAGAGGCAGGCTTCCAGCGCTTGGCTATTCATCTCAAAATTTATGTTCGTGCTTCCTTTTGAAGGTCTAACATAATCACAAACAATGTGCTTTCTGTATGATTAAAAATTCATAAGTTTCCTGGACAATGAAGGTAGAGGGGTAAAGAACCCTCACACTTCGGTCTCATTAGCAAGGGGAGGCTTGGAACAGCTGACTTGTTTTTGATGTAATTTCTATGGGATGGAGATGCTGCAGTCATTCAAAGCCATTCAGCAGGGAGGAGTAATGTTGTCTACACAAACTCATTAACCTGCCCCCGGACTTGAGCTCTGTGACCTGCTAGAGGGTCCTTTTCTTTCTAGAAAATTTCTACTCCCTCCTTTAGCTTGTTCTTTGGGCTCTAAGTTATGTCCCTTTTCTCCTCTCTATATACACAGATACTGCCCTAGTGCTCAGCCTGCACACGGTCATCTCATTTGTCTCCCTGCCCACGGTGACCCTTCGCCATTCAAGTCAGCTCATCATCACCCTTCTGATCTCCCTAGAACAGCATTCTTAAAGCTGCCCTCTGCAGGAGGCTCCTCTCTGCCTTCCAATTGAAAAGGAGAAAATCAAATCCAAATTTCTCATGGTGAGATTGAAATGCAATCATTTCTGTCTCCCTTGGAATTCATCAGCATAGGTTGTGAGAGCTGTCACTGGGGGTTTCCAGGGAGGCTCTGGGAGGGGAGCAGGGAGTGTGTTGCAAGGAGCTTTGGGCTGATATCTCTCAATCCACTGCTCTTCTCCAACTGGGCAGCCTCCCACCAAAAGGATGAGTAAAGGGAGTAGAGGCTCTAAAGTACAAATTATAGGGCACTCCTCTTATTGAGAGGTGGGGGACATGCTTCACATTTTGAATCTAGGAGGGTTTGCAATTGCTTTGAATATGAGTAGATGGGAAAGTCACCTTCTGTGTCTTCTAGTGCTTCTGACTAGCTCTTAGAACTCTAAGGCTTCATATAAGGAATCTGACCACAAGGAGGCCACCATGCCATAAGGAAGCCCAAGCCATGTGAAGAGGCCATGTGTGGGTGCCCATCATGTCAAAGGAAGTTTAAGCCACAAGTAGAAGTCATGTGTGGGTGCTCACACGTGGCCATGTGAAAAGGTCAATTTTCTTGAGCTTACTTCATGTCATAAGGAAGCTCAAGCTATGTGGAGAGGCCACATGTGGCTGTTCACCATGCTATAAGGAAACCCAAGCCATGTGGAGAAGCCATATGTGGGTCATGTCATAAGGAAGTTCCCCACATGGAGAGGGCACATGTTGGTACCCACCGTGTCGTAAAGAAGCCCAAGCCACATGGAGAGGCTATGTGTAGGTGCCCACCATGCTGTAAGGAAGCCCAACTCATGTGGAGAGGCCATGTGTGTATGCCCACCATGCTGTGAGGAAGCCCAACTTAAGTGGAGAAGCCATGTATGCATGTCCACCATGCTGTTAGGAAGCCCAAGCCATGTGGAGAAGCCATGTGTGCATGTCCACCATGCTGTAAGGAATCCCAAGCGACATGGAGAAGCCATGTGGGGGTGTCCACCATACTGTAAGGAAGCCCAAGCCATGTGGAGGAGCCATATGTAGGTGCTCCGGTCGACATTTTAACAGGGGGCCAACCTCTGAGTCATTTTGTAACAGGCACCAGATTTGTGAGTGCAGAATCCTCCAGATTGTTCCAGCCCCAGCCACTGGAGTCACCCCCAGCCATTTGAAACCCCATCTGTGGCCCCAGACATGATGGAGCAGCGGCAAACCATCTTCACTGTTTCTGTCTAAATTTCTGCCCCACAGGGAAATTTGGTCAGAAACCACATTCACTGTTCCTGTTCAAATTAATGCCCCCCCATACTGTAAGGAAGCCCAAGCCTTGTGCAGAGGCCATGTGTGGGTGCCCACCATGCGGTAAGGTAGCTCAGGCCACGTGGAGAGGCCATGTGTGGGTGCTCATCATGCTGTAAGGTAGCCCAAGCCACGTGCAGAGGCCATGTGTGGGTGCCCACCATGCTGTAAGGAAGTCCAACTCACGTGGAGAAGCCATATGTGCATGCCCACCATGCTGTAAGGAAGCCCAAGCCATGTGGAGAGGCCATGTATAGGTGTCCACCATGCTGTAAGGAAGCCCAAGCCATGTGGAGAGGCCATGTATAGGTGCCCACTATGCTGTAAGGAAGCCCAACTTATGTGGAGAAGCCATGTGTGCATGCCCACCATGCTGTAAGGAAGCCCAAGCTATGTGGAGAGGCCATGTATAGGTGCCCGCCATGCTGTAAGGAAGCCCAACTCATGTGGAGAAGCCATGTGTGCATGCCCACCATGCTGTGAGGAAGCCCAACTCATGTGGAGAAGCCATGTGTGCGTGCCCACCATGCTGTGAGGAAGCCCAACTCATGTGGAGAAGCCATGTGTGCGTGCCCACCATGCTGTGAGGAAGCCCAACTCATGTGGAGAAGCCATGTGTGCGTGCCCACCATGCTGTAAGAAATCCCAAGCGATGTGGAGAAGACATGTGGCGGGGTCCACCATACTGTAAGGAAACCCAAGCCATGTAGAGGAGCCATATGTAGGTGCTCCGGTAGACATTCTGAGAGGGGCCAACCTCTGAGTCATTCTATAACAAACACCAGATTTGTGAGTGTAGAATCCTCCAGATTGTTCCAGCCCCAGACACTGGAGTCACCCTCAACCATTTGAAACCCCATCTGTGGTCCCAGACATGATAGAGCAGAGAAAAACCATCTTCACTGTTTCTGTCTAAATTTCTGCCCCACAGGGAAATTTGGTCAGAAACCATCTCCACTGTTCCTGTTCAAATTTCTGCCCCACCATACTGTAAGGAAGCCCAAGTCACATGAAGAGGCCATGTGTGGGTGCCCACCATGCTGTAGAAAACCCCAAGCCATGTGGGGAGGCCATGTGTGGGTGCTCACCATGCTGTTAAAAGCCCAACCCATGTGGAGAGGCCATGTGTGGGTGCTCACCATGTTGTAAAAAGCCCAAGCCATGTGGAGAGGCCATGTGTGGGTGCCCACCATTCTGTAACAAAGCCCAAGCCATGTGGAGAGGCCATGTGTGGGTGCCCACCATTCTGTAACAAAGCCCAAGCCATGTGGAGAGGCCATGTGTGGGTGCCCACCATTCTGTAACAAAGCCCAAGCCATGTGGAGAGGCCATGTGTGGGTGCCCACCATTCTGTAACAAAGCCCAAGCCATGTGGAGAGCCATATGTAGGTGCTCTGGTCGACATTCTGAGAAGAGGCCAACCTCTGATTCATTCTACATCAGGTACCAGATTTGTGAGTGTAGAATCCTCCAGATCGTTTCAGCCCCAACCATCAGAGTCACCCTCAGACATTTGAAACTTCCCATCTGTGGCCCCAGACATTATGGAGTAGAGACAAACCATCTTCACTGTTTTTGTCCAAATCTCTGCCCCACTGAGTCTGCAAACATAACAAAAGACTGTTATTTTAGGCCACCGAAATGGCAGTGGTTAGCGATGCAGTAGTAGTTAATTGGAACGGAAGGAGATGGTGAAATTCCACTCCCCCCGCCCCGTCATTCTCCAAGCAAGTTCTCCATGCACATTCTGGATGCCTGAAAATGCACTGTCTTCCTCAAGGACCCAATGGGAGGAGAGCCCTGATATCTTATTGCTCAGATTATTATATTATTTGACAGGGCATGTAAAGCCATGAGACCCAGGGCAGACAAATTTAGAAAAGGGAATGGGTGAAGGGAGGGGTTGTAGCACAGAGCCCACTTCATAGGGAGCAGGGTTTATCTGGAGCACTGTGGTGGAGTCCTTGGAAGCTAATATTGCAGCAGAGGGACTGGGCATGAGCTGTAGAAATGGAAGGAGAAAGCAGGCAGGGAGTACGCCACAGAGCCAAGGTCACTATCATCACCCTAATACACCTGACTCCATTAGACCCCTGAGAATAAAATATCCAAATCTTCCAGAAATTCCAATTTCATCTCAGTTCTAGTCACATAACAAGTATCCAGGACCTATTACACAGGAGGCGAGGTATAGGAAGGAGGTATACGAATGAAGATGTTGCCACTTCAAGTCTGCGGAAGTTGTTCTCCATCCTGGGTACACCGTCCTTCTGGAAAATCACGAAACTATTACGAATTATATAAAAGGTCTTTTCAGAGCCTGGGCACTGTGGCTGAAGCCTGTAATCCCAGCACTTTGGGAGGCCGAGGAGGGCAAATCACCTGAGGTCAGGAGTTTGATATCAGCCTGACCAACATGGTGAAACCCCATCTCCACAAAAAATACAAAAATTAGCTGAGTGTGGTGGCAGTGCCTGTAATCCCAGCTACTTGGGAGGCTGAGGCAGGAGAATTGCTTGACCCCGGGAGGTGGAGGTTGCAGTGAGCTGAGATCACACCACCGCACTCCAGTCTGGACGACAGAGCAAAACTCCACCTAAACAACACAAAAACGTCTCTCCAGAAATTGCAGCCACGGGAAGGCCAGTGCCTATCCTGCTGCCAGTCGCTGGGGTCTCCTGCTTTGAAGGGGAGGGGTAGGCTTGATTCTTCCTTTCTATCATTCTCAGAGGATCGCTGACGGGCTCTGAGTATAAATGCAGTCTTCAGAACAGAGCCTGAGCAGCACCCCCTGGCTGATCCCGCCGCTTTGCCAGCTGGCTGCAAAGGAAAGCCTGGGAAAGCCTCATTAAGCCACACAAAGCCAGCCTAAGAAGCGACAAAGTGGACTGCAGCTGCCTCGCCTGCCTGCTGCAGCTGATTGCCTGTGATCTCCATCATCCTGCAGCAGGCATGCCTGCTGACACAGCCTGTTGTGTCGGAGACCTGATTACTGCAAAACCCATTTCCACCTCGCAGATTCCTCGGAAATTGCAGACGTGTCTGTCTGTGGCCAGCCTGCCTGGAAAGGTCACTGCAGCCGTGAGTGGGCCTCACTGCCATTTCCCTCGTTCACACACATACAAACTGTAAATACCAAGGTCAAAAACAGTCACAGCCTTTTAAAGTGATGCTGCTGAAGGCTGGGCCGTGTGCAGAGGCCGAGGAAGCTTCCTTCTCACACAGCAGTGCCTGGCACGTATCCCCAGAGATTCTAACAAAATTGATCTAGTGTGAGTCCCTGTATTGTACGGTGTGGGCTGTATTTTTCAAAGATCCCTAGTTGTGAAAATGTGTAGTGTGGTTGAGAAAATACGTAGTATGGTTGAGAAACGCTACCAAGAGAAGTGGGGCTGATATTTGTTGAACACCTGCTATGTATCTTATAAATTATTACAAACTTTCTCATTTCATCTGTAAAGCAATTATTAACAAGACATCCCCTTTTGTGAGGAGTAAGAAAAATACAGGTTAGAGAAGTTGACAGAAATTTGCTCATCACAAATTGGGTGATGTGTGATGAGCTAAAATGGACATTATAGTGGTTAAAATTTAAAAAGTTTAGCAAGGCCAGGCACGGTGGCTCATGCCTGTAATCCCAGAACTTTGGGAGGCTGAAGTGGGCAGATCACGAGGTCAGGTGTTCGAGATCGGCCTGGCCAGCATCGTGAAAACCCATCTCTATTAAAAATGCGAAAAAATTAGCCAGGCATGGTGGTGCACGCCTGTAATCCCAGCTACTCGGGAGACTGAAGCAGGAGAATCACTTGAACCCGGGAGGCAGAGGTTGCTGGCAATATGCAATACCAAGTATTGGTGAGGAAGTAAAGCAACTGGAACCTTCAGTCTTGCTGATGGGCAAGCAAAACGGTACAGTCATTCTGGAAAATATTTTGGCCATTTCTTAGAGAGTTAAACATATAGTTATTACATGAACCAGACTTCCGTTTCTGGGTATGGACCCAAAATAAATGAAAACATAAGTCTAAACAAAGACTGTACTTGAACATTCACGGCAGTTTTATAGCATGAAACCAACTCAAATATTCATTAACAAGTGAATGAATGAAGCAATTGTGCTCTATGCATCCAGTAGAATGTGATTCAGGAACAAAAAAGAAAAGGTGCATGCACAACGTGGGTGAATTTTAAAAACACATGTTGAGTGAAAAAACAAAACCAGAAACAAACAACAAAAAAAGTGAGTTTATTTACATCAAGTTCAAGAAGAGGCAGATTTGTCTATAGAAAGAAGGTCAGTATTTGGCGTGGGTTGAGTATCGAGGCGTGGGGTGATTGAGGAGGGTCACAAATTGTGGTGGTTACAAATGCTATCTATTTTTCAAAACTCATCAAACTGTATTGTTTTTATTCATTTATTTGAGACAAGGTCTTGCTCTGTCGCCTAGGTTGGAGTGCAGTGGCACGATCATAGTTCACTGCAACCTGCAACTTCTGGGATCGAGCAATCCTCTCGCCTCAGTATCCTCTGTAGCTGGGACTACAGGCAAGCACCACCATACCTAGCTGATTTTTTATTTTTTGTAGAGATGGATTCTCACTATGTGGACCAGGCTGGTCTTGAACTCCTGGCTTCAAGAAATCCTCCTGCCTTGGCCTCCAAAAATGTTGGGATTACAGGCATGAGCTACCGCACCTGGCCAAAACTGTATTCTTAAAATAGGTGTATTTATTGTTTGTAAATTGTATCTCAATAAAGATGATTTAAAACATAATGAGGTTTTGGGCTGGGCATGGTGGCTTATGTCTGTAATCTCAGCACTTTGGGAGGCCAAGGCGAACGGATCACCTGAGGTCAGGAGTTTGAGAGCCGCCTGGCTAACATGGCGAAATCCTGTTTCTACTAAAAATACAAAAAATTAGCTGGGTGTGGTGGCATGAGCCTGTCATCCCAACTACTCAGGAGACTGCGGCAGGAGAATCACTTGAACCCGGGAGACAAAGGTTGCGGTGAGCTGAGATCACACCATTGCACTCCAGCTTGGGCAACAAGAGCAAAACTCTGTCTCAAAAAATTAAAATTAAAATTAAAAAATATAATAAGAATGAGGTTTTGCAGCCCAAATTGGTCTTATTCTGAAACTTCCACAGCTGCCACCAGAAGGCCCATGTGGGATAGCATGTCCCAGAGTAGCAGCCCACTAACAATTTCTCAAGAGCTCATCAGGAGCAAACAGAACCTGAGCTCTAGGGCAAAGGGAGAAGGGCCGCAGGTGGCCAAGAGAAACTCTGGAAAAATACCTCTGACTTCTCAGTTGAAAGGAGCACTCTGAATTAGTCCCCTGGTCCTTGTGGCTCCTGACATCCCTTTCCTCTTGCAAGAAAGAATAAAAGAGTTTCCATCCTGGAAGTTGAAATTGTTTTGCTTTGTTTTTCCCAAGCTTTAGGGTAGTATAATTGATAATAAACATTGTATATATTCAAGGTATACAATGTGACAATTCGATATACCTAGACGCCCAAAATGATCACCACAAGTGAATTAATTTCCATCATTTCACACTGTTATCATTTTCTTCTTTGATTTCTTCTCTGTTTTCTTTTTTGGGTATGAGGAGAACACTTAAGATCTACCCTCTTAGCAAATTTCAATTATATAATATTACTTTTTTTTTTTTTTTTTGAGATGGAGTCTCACTCTGTCACCAAGGCTGGAGTGCAGTGGTGCGATCTCGGCTCACTGCAACCTCTGCCTCCCGGGTTCAAGCTATTCTCCTGTCTCAGCCTCCCGAGTAGCTGGGACTACAGGCAGGTACCACCACGCCAGGCTAATTTTTGTATTTTTAGTAGAGACAATGTTTCACCATGTTGGTCAAGCTGGTCTCAAGCTCCTGACCTTGTGATCTGCTTGCCGAGGCCTCCCAAAGTGCTGGGATTACAGGCGTGAGCCACTACGCCTGGCCCATATTACCATTTTTAACTATAGTCATCATGCCTTGAATTAGATCTTCAGAGTTCATCATCTCACATAACCAAAACATTGTCCCCTTTGACCAACACCTTCTAATTTACCCCTTCCCCCCTCCCCTGGCAACCACCATTCTACTCCCTGTTTCTATGAGGACAACTTTTTTCAATTACACATGTAAGTGAGATCATGTTGTACCACGCTTTTGGTGTCTGGCTTATTTCACTGGGCATAGTGTTCTCCAGGTGTGTTCATGTTGTCACAAAAGGTAGGTTTTCCTTCTTTTTAAAGGATGAATAATATTCCACAGTGTATGTGTGTGTGTGTGTGTGTGTGTGTGTGTGTGTGTGTGTGTGTGTATATATATAACTTAAGTGCCTGGACAAAAGGGTAAAGAATATGGGGTGATGGTGTATATTTCTGTGTGTGTGTGCGTGCATGTCCATTCATCCACCGATGAGCACTTAGACTGATTTCATATCTTGGATGTAACTTAGCAATCCCACTTCTGGGTATATACGTCCAAAAGAAACATAATATCTCAAAGAGATATCTGCATACCCATGTTCATTGCAGCGTTATTTACGATAGATACTAAGATATGGAAGGTGACATAGTTTTTATCAGAGGAGGTAGAACTTTTTTCAAATTAAATCCACCTAGGAAGCTTGTTAAAAATACCAAATCCTTTTTAAAAGTTTTGAGGGTCTTCTATATTGTTTTTCATAATGGCTGTATGAATGTACTTTCCCACCAATAGTTTAAATGAGTTCTCTTTTCTCCACATTCTTGCCAATGCTTGCTATATTTTGTCTTTTCGAGAACAGCCACTCTTAATGGGTGTGTGATGATAGCTCCTTGTGGTGTTGATTTGTGTTTTTCCCTGATGATTAGTGAAGTTAAGAACATCTTTTTATATGTCTGTTGGCCAGACCCAGCAATTCCACTTCCGGGTGTTATTCAAAGGAAAAGAAGTCAGTATCTAGGAGAGATCATGTTCACTGCAGCATCATTTACAATAGCCATGAAACAGAAACAGCCAACATGCCTGTCGATGGGTGCACGGATAAAGAAAATGTGGCAGATAGATAGATAGATAGATAGATAGATAGATATTATTAAATTTTAGAAAAGAAGAAAAGTCTGCTATTTTTGGCAACATGGACAAGCCTGGAGGACATTGTGTTAAGTGAAATAAGCCAACCACAAAAAGACTAATACCACATGATCTTGCTTATGTGCAGAATCTAACAAAGCTGAACTTACAGAAACAGAGAGTAGAATGATGGTTGCCAGGAGCTGGAGGGAGGGACAGTGGGGAGATGTTGGTCAAAGGATACAAAGTTTCCAGTTATAGGAGATGAATACATTCTGGAGATCTAATGCAGAGTATAAAGATACATACAGTGGAATGTATACTTGAACTTTGCTAAAAAGATGGATCTTCGGTTTTCTCGCCACAAAAAAAAGAGAAGAAAAAAAGAAAAGAAGAAAGAAAATGGTAACTTCTGAGGTGATGGATATGTTAATTAGCTTGTGTTGATTATTTTGCAGTGTACACATATACCAAATTGTCACATTGTACATCTTGAATACATACAATGTTTATTTGTCAATTATACCTCAATGAAGGTGGGATAAAATACATTGATTCCCTGACCTCATTATCCATCAACCAAAGAGGTCCAGAGAAATGAGACAGGAATCTACATCTGTAAAGCATTTCCAGGAGATTTTGATAGGCTGGGGGCACTCCAATGCTACAGTTCTTCCTACCTCAGTTGCTGTTCAGACAGAGATTCGTCACTTCAAAGTTGTTCTCAGTTTCCTCATCAACTGCAGTTACTTTTGAGCCTGGAGTGTTTTCCATGGCCCGCTTCAAAACAGGTCCTGTAAATGAGCTATCCCTCAAGTCTCTCTTTGAGCCCTCCCTGAGTCTCAGTGTATGAAAAACAGCCTCCGTGGCCAAAGGCTGATGATCAAGATTCACGGCCAGTCTGTTTCCAGACAGAAGCACTTTTTCCCCAAGGCAAATTGCCAGGGATAATCTCTGCTACGCATCCCTTTCCTTTTTTTAAAAAAATAAAATAAAAATTACAAGCAGATTATACCAAGCAAAGTACCCTGAAATATGAAATGTAGTTTATTAGATATAAATGAAAGACAGTGTGTTTTTAGCGCCTTCATCCATTTCTAGGAGAATCGGTTTAGTGTGTGTGAAATTACAGATCTGGAGGACGGCTATGGAAGCCCTAATTTCAGATTCACGAAGTCATTCTTGGGGGAGCGCCTCATAACAATTTCTTGATTGTGCAGAGCTGTATTTTCCTCAAGGGTTTCTTCATGCAAAGCCACAGAGGGCAGAAAGGAGAAGCAAGGGGAAGGAGTGAGAATATCTGAACTCTAGGGTTCACTGACTTGAACCAATTGTGAGCCGGTACTTATTAATGTTAAAGCAAACTAAATGTGGCCTGAGAAGGACCCCGTACTTCTGTATCTAAGTCCTTGTGGATGAACTGCAGCCTAACTTAATAGGTAGACAAGATTGAAAACCTAACTTAGGAGTATGAACTTGTAACAATCGCTGAGCGTTCGCCAATCCCAGCGGCCATACTTCAACCTACTGAGTAGGTAGGTAGGTTTGAACACGCACTGCTGAGTGTTCAAACTGTGTTAAATAATGCAAACGCCAGCCTATAACCAATCCAACTGTTTCTGTACCTCACTTCTGATTCCTGTACATCACTTTACTTTTTTGTCGATAAATTTGTTCTGACCATGAGGCACCCCTGGAGTCTCTCTGAGCGTGCTGTGATTCTGGGGGTGCCTGACTGGTGAATGGTTCATTGTTCCATTAAACTGCTTTAAATTTAATATGACTGAACTTTTTCTTTTAACAGTGATAAACTTACAAACTATCCTTAGAGCCTACATCCCTAAGATAGCCTCACAAGCAAAACCACTCAGGTGGCTGGCTCCAAAGATCTAGTGGAAGGAGAGAAACCCAAACTAAATGGATCTAACCTCTAACAAGACCATTTTCCAAGGAAATATGATTCATATATATTCTGATATGTATCTCCACTGCTTTTAGGATGAAGACAAACACCTTGATACAGCTCATCTGAGCAGGCCTCTCCTTTCTAGCCTCATCTCGTAGCTTAATTCTTCTCTCTTTCTCTTTTTCTCTGGCAAATGAGCCCTTTAGCCTCTCTTGCCGGAGGACCTTTGCTCAAGCTGTTCCGGGCTCCTGAGACTTTCTTCTTTACCTGATTAGTGTCTACGCATCCTTTCAGACAGCAATTCAAGCACCCCTTCTTCCACGGATCCTTCCCCTTATCTTTCTATGTCCAAACCTCATTAAAATGGTTCACAAGTTATGTAATTTTTTTTAATGCAATGAACACAATTGTGATCGTCCTGTTGTTTGTGTGGCTATTGGATGAAGTTTTGTGAAGGTAGAAATTTCAGTCATCTCTTCTTCACCACTAGAACCCCAGCATCTGGTACCTCGCCTGGCACATACATGCACACACACAAAAAAGAATGAAGGACCATCCAGTACAAATTCCTCCCCCCTGCAGATGAGGAAACAGGAGCCCGTTAGGGGAAGTTACATGCCTTGGAGAACCCACCACAAATTAGTGATTGACCTGAGACCAAGGCTAAAGGTCTCGTAGCTTTGAGCCCACATTTCTTTCTCTGACACCACCATTCCTGTACGTGAAGTGATGATTCAGCTGATTTTTTAAACAATGAAAGGAAGCCAAAGAAAAATCAGAGAGCTTTTTTTTTTTTTTTCCACAAAACGGACCTTTTTTGGCGATGCTCAAAGAGAAAGGACAGTGCACAAAAGAAATCATAAAAAGAAGCAAGGGTATGACAAGCAAAGTACTCGATATGAATAATAATGAACAAAAACATTTCTGCTTATTGTTTATCTAATTTTGAATTTTAATGAATAGCAGGGATGGTAATTACTCAATTCCTGTGTTTATATAAAACCAACACATGAAACCTTACAGTTCGATATTTATGAAGTGTCAGGTTCCCTTAAATACCCAGCTTGGAAATTAGAAGGGGGAGCTATTCATTAACATTCTAAACTAGATAAATAAAGAGTAGACTTGTTATTTATTCATTAAAAAAATTAAAATTGGAAATTACACACTCCTCTTTTGGGTGCTTCCATATTATTTAATTAGCTGTGAATCAAAATGCTACTAAGAAGCAAGCATCTACACACCTAGAAAGAGATGTAACACCTATTAGTAGTTGGAATGATTTAACCAGGTGAGCAATTCAGATTCCTCTTCCATTTGTTTTGAGGATCTTCATGAGCTGCCTGATGATTTACAAAGAGCACTGGCTTTAGAGTCAGATGATGCCGGGTTTGAATTACTTTTTCTTCTGCGTGACCTTTGGCAACTTTCTCAAACGTTCCAGAATCCATTATTTTATCCATAAAATGGGGTTAGGTGTGGTGGCTCATGCCTATAATTCCAACAATTTGGGAGGTTGACGCAGAAGGATTGCTTGAACCCAAGAGTTCAAGACCAGTCTGGGCAACAAAGCGAGACCTCATCTCTATAGACCTCACCAGCCGGGCATGGTGGTGCATGCCTGTAGTTCCAGCTACAGGGGAGGCTGTGGTGGGAGGATTGCTTGAGCTCGGTGGGTCAAGGCTGGAGTGAGTAGTGATTGAGACACTGCACTCCAGCCTGGGCAACAGAGCAAGACCCTGTCTCAAACAAACAAACTTATTCCACAGGGTTTTGGGAGGCATTAATAGATCTAAAGCACAGCAACTGGCTCAGAGTGGGCACCTGATGAGTCATGACGAATGTAACATTGCTTTGGCCTCAGCTGTGGTCCAGCTATATAGAATAAGCATTTGGTTTTCTCCAAGTGATGTTCCTGGAGCCACTGAGAAGGTCAGGATGTTGAGAGTGATCACCCACAAGCTTGCGGCACTTCGAGGATACTAGGAAGCTCTCTACCTGAGGGTTCAGGACCAGGCTTTGCAGCAAAAACACTCTAAGCACAAGGCGGGAACCACACCAGCTTCACTCATCACTATACTCCTAGGGCCTAATACCAAGCACATAGTAGGTACTCATTGGTTCTGTGAATGAGCAGCTGTATAACTTTCATTGCAACATTAGCACATTTAAATACTTCCTCTGATGCCCAGGTGACCTCTCTTTGGCAGAGGTCACTTATGTTTCTCAGCTTGTTCCACTTTCCCAAGGCACTGGCAAACAGAAGAAAGACATCCCAGGGACCTTGTCAACTTGGACCTTCCCCTGACAGCTCCATGCTCCAGGGTTCTCGGAGAGGGCTCTGGAAGCTTCCATCTGGTGTTCCAAACTTCACCTCATCGCTGATTCTGCTTTCTATCCTTTCACTGTAATAAATTATACTCCACCTTGATCCAACTTCGTTTTTCTGATTTTCAGATGGGTTTGAGAGCTGACTGTCAAACAACATACACGCTGATGCTGGTCTGCTCTTTTCAGGAAGGGCAATCCTCTTCTATCTCTGCACAGTGTCTGGGCCCTGGAAGGTCAATGTTCGCCATGCCCATGTCCAGTTTGGGGATGGAGTTTCTTCAACACCCTGGCCTGATTGCCTTCTCTCCATTTCCTTGCTTTTCCTCTGACTTCATTGCCCTGCAACTCTGCTAGTTTCCCTAGATAGCTCCTTCTCTGTGGAAGCTTTAGGCCCCCTCCCTCCCATTTTGCAGTGCCCACCGGCTTCGCAGAAGTGGGAAAGGAGCAAGAGCAGATAGTCACCCTCTTAAAGAGTGACCTGGCATTCCTCTAGACCTTTGGCAGAATCTACTGTTTCCTACTTTGTGAACTAAGTAGGACTGGTAAATCACATGCTTCTCGGCCCTAACAGCTCCCACCCTTCCCCTGATAATCATAGAGTCTCAATCTATTGAGGGAGGAGAGAGTAGCGATGTCTCAGTCCTGTTCAGGACACCAAGCAGCAATTTGTGGAAAGGAGCAATTATGGGTGCCTCTTACTAAGCATGTGTTTTTATTCTGATGTTATCTGAGGCCTTACTGGCCTTACTGGGAGACTTCAGCTCACAGGGTAAGCCATATATATACACACACACACATACACACACACACACACACATATATATATATTTTGATACAGACAGGGTCTAACTCTGTCTCCTAAGCTAGACTGCAGTGGCACAATCATTGTTCACTGCAGCCTCAACCTCCTAGGCTGAAGTATACTCCCACCTCAGTGTCCCAAGTAGCTGGGACCACAGGCATAAGCCACCACATCTGTCTAGTGTTGAAAAAATTTTTGTGTAGAGACAGGGTCTCACTATGTTGCCCAGGCTGATCTTGAACTAGCCTCAAGCAATCCTCCTTCCTTGGCCTCCCAAAGCTCTAGGATTACAGGTGTGAGCTACCTCCCTTGGCCTTCTTAGGGATAGTAAATGGTTGGTCTGTGGATGTGCCTTTCATGTGCAAACCCATCAATCCACAGCTTATACTCAACCACATCCTCTATATGGCTCTTAACACTCCAGGCCAATACTTCCTTATCTTAATTATCACAGGGCCAGGTGCCAGCCCCTACACCCAAGGCATGGTGGTGGTGCACACCTGTAGTCCAAGCTACTTGGAAGGCTGTGGCAGGAGGATCTTGAGCCCAGGAGTTAAGGCTGCAGAGAGCTATGACTGCACTACCACATTTCAGCCTGGGTGACAGAGAAAGACCCTGTCCAAAAAAAGAAATCTGGACACAGACACAGACACACACACACACAGAGGGAAGATAATATAAAGACACAGAGAGAAGATGAACATCTACATGTCAAGTAGAGAGGCCTCAGAAGAAACGAAGAGACCGACCCTGTTGACATCTTGATCTCAGACTTCTAGCCTCCAGAATTGTGAGAAAATTAATTTCTGTTAGGTAAAGCCCCTCAGTTCATGGTACGTTGTTACAGAAATCCAAGCTAACGAACACTGATGCTATTCTTCTCTCTCACCAAGGCTTATTTTGAGAAAGGGAAGAAAGGTCTCTGTAGCACAGTAGAAGGCATTTTCCTCTCTTTCTTTAAAAGTCCACACTGCCAATAAACATGCTTATAGCCTCAAATTAGATGTAAGCAGCAGTGGCAAATGAAGTCACCGCATCAAAACATGGAAATGAATAGCGCATGTTTGGAATTCTAGCCCACAGAAATTCTTATCTCTCCCAATACCCACATCCTTGCCCAACATACTGCCACCATCAAAGGTGTTTTTGAAATATAGAAACCCTGAAGTATCCAAAAATCCAAAACTTCAATCGACGCCGTCATGCTGTGGCTGTGTTGGCTGCTCAGGTGGTTAAAAGGGTTAGTCAAAGCTTTTTAGGTACATGCAAATAAGGCTATCAGACTTGCAGAAATTGTGGGGTTCTTTCAAATGCAATATCAGGATGAAAGAAGGCTTATAGCCTCACCCTTTCTGATGATTGCAAAGTTGTTGGGGAGCAAAACTCTGTGCATGAGTCTGATTGGATTTGTGGCATCCTGAAGCAAGGTTAAAGCCCGATGCTTTGGGATATACTTAGTAAAGAGTAATAGCTGGATTTCAAATCCAAGATGGCGACTCCTTCCTGGCTAGAAAATACAGACAGAGAGGGATCCTGGCAAGCTGCCTGGCTTAGCAAGAACACAGAACGTGAAACCAGGAAATCTGGACTCCATGAATAAATCATTCATTCTCCCTAAACATCTGTTTCCCAATCTAAAAATATTAGCATCCACTCCATACACCACTCACACTGCTGAGAGGTTCAAATGGGAAGATCACTGTGGAAATACGTGGAGAATTCTAAGCATCAGGCTGAGGTGGGGACACCTTACTCTTTAAACAGATATGCCTTCAACTGCAGCATAATTGCACTGAAGCATTTACAGTCATGCAGAGAAATTACCAACACTACCTTCCTGCTCTATTTTAGCTTTAACTTTTTATTTAAAGATAGTTGTGGACTTACAGGACAGTTCAAGGATAGCCTTCATGCAATGTCTTTCATTGTTAACACTCTGCATAACTGTTACAGGAAAGGGGCCCCGATCTAGACCCCAAGAGAGGGTTCTTTTATTATTATTATTATTATTATTATTATTATTATTATTATGCTTCAAGTTCTGGGGTGCATGTGCATTTCATGCAGGTTTCTTACATAGGTATACAGGTGCCATGGTGGTTTGCTGCACCCATCAACCCGTCATCTACATTTGGTATTTCTCCTTATGCTATCCCTCCCCTAACCCTCCACCCCCTGACAGGCCCTGGTGTGTGATATTCCCCTCCCTGTGTCCATGTGTTCTCATTATTCAACTCCCACTTATGAGTGAGAACATGCAGTGTTTGGTTTTCTGTTCTTGTGTTAGTTTGCTAAGAATGATGGCTTCCAGCTTCATCCATGTCCCTACAAAGGACATGAACTCACTCTTTTTTATGGCTGCATAGTATTCCATGGTGTATATGTGCCACATTGTTCTTGGATCTTGACAAGAAAGAATTCAGGGCAAGTTTACAGAGTAAAGTGAAAGCACATTTATTAAGAAGGTAGAGGAATATAAGAATGGCTACTCAACAGACAGAGCAGCCCCAAGGACCTGCTGGTTGCCCATTTTTATGGTTATTTTCCAATGATATGCTAAACAAAGGATGGATTACTCATGCTTCCCCTTTTTAGATCATCTGGGTAACTTCCTGACATTGCCATGGCGTTTGTACACTGTCATGGAGCTGGTGGGAGTGTAGCTGTGAGGACGACCAGAGGTCACTCTTGTCGTCATCTTGGTTTTGGTGGATTTTAGCCAACTTCGTTACTGTAAACTGTTTTATCAGCAAGGTCTTTACAACCTGTATCTTCTGCAGACCTCCTGTCTCGTTTGGTGACTTAGAATGCCTCAACAGTCTGAGAACGCAGCCCAGTAGGTCCCTGCCTCATTTTACCCAGCTCCTATTCAAGATGGAGTTGCTCTGGTTCACAGGCCTCTGGCATAACCATAGTAAAATTGTCCAAAATGAAGAAATTAACATTATGTACAATACTACTCACTAAGCTACTGACTTTATTCATAGTTCTTTGGGTTTTGCACTAATTTTTTCTCTTCTCCAGAATTCACACTACATTTACTTATTATGTCTCCTTCATCTCCTTCAATTTGTGACAAGCATCTACTTGCCTTTCATGACTGAACACTCAGTTATTTTGTAGACAGTTCCTTAATATAGATTTATCTGATGTTTTCTTATGATTAGATTGAGGTTGTCCATTATCAGGAAAAAATATCAGTAAGGTGACGTGCTTTTCTCAGTGCATGATATCTTGGAGTATCTGATGTTACTATCTTTTATAGCAATAAGGCATTTGCAGTGACCTGGATGAGATTGGAGACCATTATTCTAAGTGAAGTAACCCAGGAATGGAAAACCAAACATCATGTGTTCTCACTGATATGCGGGAGCTAAGCTATGAGGATGCAAAGGCATAAGAATGGTACAGTGGACTTTGGGGACTTGGGGGGAAGAGTAAGAGGTGGGTGAGGGATGAAAGACCACAAATATGGTGCAGTGTATACTGCTCAGCTGATGGGTGTACCAAAATCTTGCAAATCACCACTAAAGAACTTACTCATGTAACCAAATACCACTTGTGTCCCAATAACTTATGGAGGAAGGAATGAAGGAAGGAAGCAAGGAAGGAAGGAAGGAAGGAAAAAGAAAGAAGAAAGAAAGAAAGAAAGAAAGAAAGAAAGAAAGAAAGAAAGAAAGAAAGAAAGAAAGAAAGAAAGAAAGAAAGAAAGAAAGAAAGAAAGAAAGAAAGAGAGAGAAAGAAAAGAAAGAAAGAAAGAAAGAAAAGAAAGAGAGAAAGAAAAAGGAGGGAGGGAGAGAGAGAGGGAGGGAGGGAAATAAGGAAGGAAGGAAGGAAGGAAGGAAGGGAGGGAGGGAGGGAGGGAGGGAGGAAGGAAGGAAGGAAGGGAGGGAGGAAGGAAGGAAGGAAAATGATCACTCATATAGTATCTGGAGGATTTCTCTACTGTAAAAGTTACTATTTTTTCCTTTTTAATTCATAATATTTAGTTTTGGACAAACACTTTCAGATTATGTAAAAAATGTCTATCCTTAAACTTTTGCCCACTGATTTTAGCCTCCTTTAGTGAATCTTGCCTGCAGCAATTGTTACTGTGGTGTTCTAAGTGATTTTCTATTTCCCTTGTTCTATTTCCTTCTACATTTATGGCTTGGCTTGGAATTCTTTTGCAGTGAAGGGTTGTCTCTTGTTCCCTCATTTATTCATTCCATTATGTATGTATGTCAGTGTGAACTCGTGGATATTTATTTTGTAGCTTGGGTTTTTATCTAATGCCAGTTCTGGACACTAGGAGCTCCTTCAGCATTGGTTCTCATACCCTGGTTTTGTTTGTTTGTTGTTGTTGTGTACTTGATTGGTTGCTTGGTTTTGTTTTGTATTTTTTTCAGCTCTCCTGTTTTTTTGTTTGTTTGTCTGTTTTAGACAGGATCTCGATCTGTCACCCAGGCTGGAGTGCAGTGGCATGATCTCAGTTCACTGCAATCTCTCCCCACTCTGGGTTCAAGTGATTCTCCTGCCTCAGCATCCTGAGTAGCAGGGATTATAGGTGTGCATCACCACTGCCCAACTAATTTTTGTATTTTTAATAGATACAGGGTTTCGCCATGCCGGCCAGGCTGGTCTTGAACTCCTGACCTCAAGTGATCCACCCGCCTCGGCTGCCCAAAGTGCTGGGATTACAGGCGTGAGCCACCATGCCCGGCCAGCACTTCCTAACTTTCTGGTACCACAAGATGCTCTGGGGCCTTGTGAATTTTGCCTGCTTTAGTTCTGCCATCAGTCACTTCCCCCACATGCTCTACATTGTATCAAGAAACACGTAAACATTAAAAATAAAAAAAATTGGAAAGAGAAAATAAAACAATTTATGCTGTGAAAGAGAAAATGCTAGTTTAATTTATTTTCTGGGTTTCTAGCTTCCCTGACCATCACCACTTCCTCCCATACAGAAAGGGCCATATAGTCTCATTAAGAAGGAGTTACTGGGGGCCGGGCGTGTTAGCTCATGCCTGTAATCCCAACACTTTGGGAAGCCAAAGGCAGGTGGATCACCTGAGGTCAGGAGTTAGAGACCAAACTGGCCAACATGGTGAAACCCTGTCTCTACTAGAAGTACAAAAATTAGGTAGGCATGGTGGTGGGTGCCTGTAATCCCAGCTACTCAGGAGGCTGAGGCAGGAGAATTGCTTGAACCCAGGAGGTGGAGGTTTCAGTGAACCAAGATCATGCCACTGCATTCTAACCTGGGCAACAGGGTGAGACTCTGTCCCAAAAAAAAAAAAAGTAATTACTGGGTACCTGGTATGTGGGATACCATGAGTCCACTAAGAGTGTCATCTAATGCCATTCTCATCACTCAAGGAGTTTTTAGTCTATAGAAGAGATGATTTTAGTAGCTGTGCTCCCAATAAATAATTACCAATGCCCAGTAGTAACAATTCTACCAGTCATTTATACTTAACGCCTATTTGGCCCATGGAGATCGCAACTTGACTTTAGAGACTTTAGATGATGTACCCTGAGACAATGGCTTGGCACACGTAGTAGGCTGAAGGGTCGTCCCCACCAAAGATCCCCGTGGATTAATCCCCAAGACCTAATAAACATGTCGCCTTACATGGCAAAACGGACTGCAGATGTGCTTGAGCTAAGGATCTTGAGATGCAGAGGTTCTTCTGGATGATCTTGGTGAGTCCAGTGCAATCTCAGTGGTCCTTGTAAGGAGCAGAGTCAGAGAAAGCAATGTGATGGTGGGGACAGGGATGAAGGGCTGGGGACCGAAGAAGGTAGGCAGCTTCTTGAAGCTGGAAAAGGCAGGGAAACGGATTCTCTCTTGGGCTTCCAGATGGACTCCATCCCTGCTGACCCATTTACCTTTCTGACCTCCAGAAGTATGAGAGAATACATGTGTGCTGTTTTAAGCCCCTACATTTGTGATCATTTGTTACAGAAGCAGTAAGAAACTAATACAGCATCTAAGTGTCAGGTTTTGAAGGGAAGGCGAGTGTTAAAGACCTAGAGAGAGAGGGGGAGGCTCTGCGGCAACACAGGTTTATTGCAAATACCTGCGAAGGTGGGGGACCAGCTTAATGCCAGAGCCCACTGCTGCTTACAGGCTGGGGTAACTTACAGGTCTGGGTGGGATGGGTCTGGGCTGTATGGCCCAGGAGGATATTAATAAAATGTCCCTATGATCAGGCAGTCTGGCCCATTTTTCTGGTGGGATGTGACAGGGTGTACCTTGAACCTTTGCCCAGCAGGATATGAAAGGGCTGTTCCTTCACATGGGCCTTTTCCCACCAGGGCATAATAAGGATGTTCTTGTGCCTTGTGGTCAGGTGGTAAAGCAGATGTTTTCCACGGCCCATACCCCTGTGGAATGTTTCACTCTGACCAGAGTCTGCAAAATGGTGGGGGTCTTACAAAATGGTGCAGCTTGGACTAACAATAAGCTCCATAACTGCTGAAGACTAACATTCTTTTTTTTTTTTTTTAAAGACGGGTTTTTCCTGTCACCCCAGCCATGTTGGAGTGCAGTAGCGTGATCTTGACTCACTGCAACCTCCGCCTCCTGGGTTCAAGCAATTCTCCTGCCTCAGCCTCCCAAGTACTTGGGACTACAGGCACATGCCACCGCGCCAGGCTAATTTTTGTATTTTTAGTAGAGACGGAGTTTCGCCATGTTGGCCAGGCTGGTCTCGAACTCCTGACCTCAGGTGATCCACCCGCCTCGGCCTCCCAAAGTGCTGGGATTACAGGCGTGAAGGACTAACATTCTTTGGTCACCTATGATTGTGAGTCATCAGGAAGATTTACAATTTTGATTGTGTATGACCAGGTGATATTAGAGGTGACATCAGCACGTGGAAGCCAGTCTCCTTCATCATGTCATCCAGTGGAAAGGGACCACACAATCTCAAAGTAGGGCAGGGACATAACCTGGAGAATATCTAAGTGTTTTGAAAACAGAAAGTCCTGGTCTGTCATGACATTTTGAGGTAGGAGGCTGGATTCAACTCCAGAGGCGGGGCTCGGACTCCAGACTAGATTGAAGACTAGCTGAAACAGGAAATGAGACACACTAACGAGTGCCATGTCAGTTTACCATTGTCATGGCAACACCGGAAGTTACCACTCCTTTCTATGGCAACCACCTGAGGACTCAGAAGTTATCACCCTTTTTCTAGACATCTTTGCATAATCCACCCCTTAATTTGTGTATAGTTAAAAGTGGGTATAAGTATGACTGCAGCCCTGCCTCTGAGCTGCTACTCTGGGCACACCGCCTATGGGGTAGCCCTGCTCTGCAAGGATCAGGACCTCAGCTGCTGCTGTGCCCTGCTGCCTCAGAAGTTGCTGCCTAGCACTACCGGCTCCTCCTTGAATTTTTGTCTGCGCAAAGCCAAGAACTCTCCCAGGTTAAACCCCAAATTTAAGGCTCTCTTGCCCTGCATCAATTTCATTCCTAATAACTTGCCCCTTGCAGCACACACAGGGTCCTGTGCTGCTTCAAAAGGGGTACCTTTAATTGAACATCAGCCAAGACTGGAAGGTGAAACATCTATTTTTTTCCCCCATCACCATGATGGCCTCTTTTAACCCTTCCCGGGGCAAAGAATATAAAACCCTGCATGTGGCTAAACTAACAGAAGATGGTTTCGGAGGTCCCCTATTCTTCAAGCCAGTCTCCTAACAGCCATTCAACACGTTGGCAGGGAGGGAAAAGGAAAAAAAAAAAAAAGAAAAAAGTCTTTTCAACACCTTTCTGCATTTCTGATATCCAGACTTCTGTGAAAGGCCAACGTCCCTCTTCGAGTGCCTGCTGTCTCTCAGCTCGGTGTTTTCTTTTGGTAAAAGACATGGTTTTTAAAATCAGGATATATAAATTCCCCATTTCAAGCCTACAACATCACAACATTCATCACATAAGCAAACAAAAATAAATAGATCTATGAGGACTCGCCTCCCATCCCCGAGACTAAATCTGTAGGCAAGAAATTCCTCAGGGAAGGAAACATGCCTGCCTTGGTTTTTGTCTGCCTGTTATAGAGTTTCCGCTGCTTTTCTAAAGACCGGGGCTTGTTCACTGTTAAAGATCAGACTATTGGTTAGATATGTCTCAACTATGTGTGTGGCATCTAGGTCGATACCCTCTGCCTATTTCAAAAACAGAGCATGAGAAGCTCTAATTCCCATTTTCACACCAAGAGATCAAATATGAATTCTTCCCGAGGAAATGAGAATAAAATAGGCAGCCCAGAGATGCTTCTCTGCCCCAATTATACCCCATTTTCAGGTTGTGTGTTCTACTTCGTAAAATGATAGAAAATTGTGGAGTGCTTCTAATCTATGTCGTTTGGATTGAATCCATCTTCCCTGAATTGTTTTAAAGTGGGCTTGCGCTAAGAAGGGCTTTCAAAACAGCCAAGTAGCTGGTCTGGTTGGTTGGACACCTGGTCAATTGGAAAATATTTTATGTCTCTAAAATGTCACCCAATCAAGTCAAAAGCAAAACATATCAGGTGTGAGTTCTACAGATTTATTTTTATTTCTTTTCTACCAACTGAGAGAGGGAACCAACATTTACTAAATACATAAAGTATCCCAGGCACAGTGTTGGTATTTTATGTATTTCATCTCATTTTATTCATCACAAGTATAAGGCAGCTCTGCTTCTCTTCTTCCTTTTAATTGTAAGAAAACGGGGATGCTCTTTGTCTAAAAAGCTGCTGACATCTGCCTGTAATCCCAGCACTTTGGGAGGCCGAGACGGGTGAATCACGAGGTCAGGAGATGGAGACCATCCTGGCTAACACGGCGAAACCCCATCTCTACGAAAAATACAAAAAATTAGCCGGGCGAGGTGGTGGGCGCCTGTAGTTCCAGCTACTTGGGAGGCTGAGGCAGGAGAATGGCGTGAACCCGGGAGGCTGAGCTTGCAGTGAGCTGAGATGGCGCCACTGCCCTCCAGCCTGGGCGACAGAGCAAGACTCCATTTCAAAAAACAAACAAACAAAGAAAAAACTTGACATCTTTCAGGGGAACCAGGACTTAAGTCTAGATGTGATAGAGGCAATGTGGTGTGATGGAAACAACAGATATTTGGGAACCTGATTCTAATCCTTGTACAATCAAGTATTATCTCTATGGTTCATGCAAGTTATATAACCTTTCTGAATTGTTTATTAATCAAATGAAGTAACGCTTAACTTGTGGGGCCATTGTAGTGTGTGTGTGTGTGTGTGTGTGCGCGCATCCATAGGTGGCAGGCATTAGCTACTGTTCCAAATAATTAATATTATTCAATCAATAAGCAATTATTGGCCACTACTTAATTGGCAGGAATTATGTCAGGCACTGGTTCTCATGGTACACATGGTTGCCATTTTTAATCGTGTTTTCTCACCTAAAGTGATACAATGGATTCTTCTACTGCAACTAATATTTGTAGAGAACCTCCTATGTGCAAAGATAAAGTGCCATCGAAGATTTAAGGGTAATATTACAAAACCATAAACAAAAGGATCATGATCCATATTTTGGTGTGGCAGATATTCCAGGGAAAACAATTGGCCCATCATTTGGTAACTCTTCAAGATCAGTGACAGGTAGTTCTGAAGATACGTTGGACTTTTCAAGGGCTATTCAGTATGGATGGCTTTAGGGAATCTAGCTCCAGTGTGGATGTTCCATTTGTGTTCTTCGTAAAATTATTTTAACTAAGAACTCTCTGAATGTTGAGGGGATATGGATTCTCAGTGTCTACTTTCCCTTAAACCATCTCCTTTCTCCCTCTTTACAAAAACAGACAAAATCCCACTAATCTCCGCTTATTTCCTAGCACGTAACTGGACTGCGGAGGAAGAAGGGAGGGGCTTCTGGGATTTTTGAACATTGGAGAATTCGAAATATTGCTCTTGTGGTTGAGGAAAATACAAGGTCTGTCACTGAAAAACAAATCCTTTTGCAAGTCAGTTACTTTCTGATTCTTTGTTTTCAATTTGAGGACTCAATTGCTTTGTAAACAGGGAGATCACTAAAATATGTTTTTGATATTATGTCTAAATGAGTATTTTGCAAATACCTGAAAAAAATTGAGTCTCCTTGTTTTCTTTCTTTCTTTCTTTCTTTCTTTCTTTCTTTCTTTCTTTCTTTCTTTCTTTCTTTCTTTCTTTCTTTCTTTTCTTTTCTTTTCTTTTCTTTTTTCTTTCCTTCTTTCTCCCCTCCCTCTCTCCCTCCCTTCCTTCCTCCCTTCCTCTCTCTCTTTCTCTCTTTCTATCGATGGAGTCTAGCTCTGTAGC
Source organism: Chlorocebus sabaeus (assembly GCF_047675955.1). Lineage (NCBI taxonomy): Eukaryota > Metazoa > Chordata > Mammalia > Primates > Cercopithecidae > Chlorocebus > Chlorocebus sabaeus. The sequence continues at coordinate 6,211,064 of NC_132931.1, read as the reverse complement.
CCAGGCTGGAGTGCAGTGGTGCAATCTCAGCTACTGCAACCTCTGCCTCCTGAGTTCAAGCAATTCTCCTGCCTCAGGCACCTGCCATCACGCCTGGCTAATTTTTGTATTTTTAGTAGAGATGACATTTTGCCATGTTGGCCAGGCTGGTCTCTAACTCCTGACCTCAGGTGATCCGCCCACCTTGGCTTCCCAAAGTGCTGGGATAACAGGCATAAGCCACCATGTCCGGCCTAATTCTGCTTTCTTTTACTCATTTAGCATGAGTTTTCTCAATATTTACATGAATAAAACCAAAGTAGGAATAAAATTTATACCAACTATTTTGCTTTAAGGAATAAGCAATATTTATTTGTAGATGCATGACCTACCTGAATATTTTCCTTTCTATCTCATCAGGAGACATAATTTCTAATAAAATTTTTATGTTTAATCATGATCACAGTATGCTGTACATTTGTATTGTTTGGGTAAATTGGATATAACAATTATTATATTGTTTGCGGCTCAGTGAATATTTTTAAAAAGTAAATCTTACATCACAGAAAATGAAAAACAATTTTAATTTATGTATTGAGAAAGAGAAGAAGGGTTTCTGATGTCCTGAGACTGGCCTGCCACTTACAACGAGATGTTGGAGCTCTTAGGAGCTGGCCTGGTGTTCACAGAAAGACCTTGGGGGCCTCCTGTTAGATATCAACCGTCCCACAGAGCACCCATATCAGCCTGGGGTCTGCTGTTCTGTGACTGTGATGCTGTGAGAAAAAAACAACAATAAACAAAGGAAAACAATTTCAGAATCTTATCTAGGCACAGATAAAAACAAAGTTATTGTGAAAACCACAAAAGCCCCAAACATCACCCTCTCCCAGCTAATAGGAGGGGCCATTGCTTCCTTGTCAATTGTACCTTTACCTGTGCACTCCTTACTCCTTCCAAATAAGATTGGCTTGCTTCCTGACAACATTTAATCCAGAAGAAAACCCTCATCATTAAGCTCTCTCCAAAATTGCCTAACCCAAGTCCAAATCCAATAATAAGGGGATATGGATTGCCTATCTCATCTTGAATTATAGCTCCAACAATTTCCATGTGTTGTGGGAGGGATGTGGTGGGAGGTGATTGAAACATGGGGGTGGGTCCTTCCCATGTTGTTTTTCTGGTAGTGAATAAGTCTTCTGAGATCTGAAGGTTTTACAGGGTGTTTCCCCTTTAGCTGGGCTCTCATTCTCTCTTGCCCGCTGCCATGTAAGACATGCCTTTCTCCTTCCACCATGACTGTGAGGCCTCCCCAGCCATGTGGAACTGTGAGTCCATTAAATATCTTTTTCTTTATTAGTTACTGTCTCATGTATTTCTTTATCGGTGCATGAAAATGGACTATTACAGCATCTGAACTTTGTGTCCTCACTTTGTAGAGAAAATATAATTAGATTTTTATAATGATAATTTCATATTTTCCTGAAGCTGCCCACCTTTCATTATTTTCTGTTCCTCTCTCTCTCTTCTTCCCTCTCTTGGGGAAAGAGGTTAAATTTTTTTTTTCTTTTAATGTTCATTTGTTATATTGGCACAGTAGAAATATCTAGTCCTGATAAATAGTCAACAGTGCCTCAAAGAAAATGTTAGGAAGCAGTGTTTCTTTTTGCAGACACTGAAGAGTATATTGATATAACAGCCATTGTTACTATAGCACCAAAGTGAGAAAAAAATGGCATTAGCTCCAAGATAAAACAAGAGGTTGGGACATGATTCAGTCTTTAAAAATTAGTTCACCCTAGAAAAATACTGGCAGCACAAAATTTTATTTGTGTAAATAGAGTTTAATGTCTCATATTTAAACTTTCTAAATTGCCTACACTGCTTTTATGAATTACTTAATTTACCATTGTCCCCATAACTTGTTTAAAATAAAAAATTTATACATATAAAATAATATTCACCTAAATGAAGTGATAATACTAGATGTTTCTTTAAAGGTTTACTGTTATGAAATTCTTATACTGCTACAAATCAAAAGGATTTAACATCCAAATTACAATTTTCGGAACCATAACTTATTTAAAGACCTTAGATAAATGTTTAATTAATAAATGATCTTTGGATGCCTGGACAGTTTCTAAATAGGAAATAGATTTGGAACACTAGTCAACAAACATAATTTATCTTCACTTCTTAAAATGGCAATAGATTAGCAAATTATACAACTATCTTGGATATTCTACATTTATATTTATGTACTTAATTTTTCCTCATCAAAATAATTAAAATGATATGAGTGTTCATGGAAAAAAAAGAACTAACCAGTTCTTGGTTTTCTATAATCTAATTTTCTCCTTTGTTTGCAGGAAAGCAACTTCTGTTAGGAAACTATCCATGCCTTTTTGAGACCTGCTAGACACTTCCTCGAATATCCCTGATTTAATTATATTTACCAATGGCTCATACTTAAAAAGAAAAAAGCTAAAAATTGCCAAAAAACACTCAGCTCTACACAGTTGAATTTACCTTTGAAATTTAAGCTTCTCACAGGAATTAAATCAGTGTAGATGAATACATTAAGTAACCCTTGCCCAGACTTACCAACTCATAAACAATAAAAGAAGAAATATTGATATGCTAAAGAGGCAAATAATTTAGGATTAATCCAACTTCTAAATGATTTAAAAACAAAATGATTTCCTGACCACTACAGGAACTCCTATAAAATGCACACAGCCTGAGCTCACTCCTGTCATGATAAATGATCCTTATATTTCCAATAGAGCCTGTGCCCACCACTAAAATTCTAGTTCTTTTTTTTCCTTTTTTAAAATAAGTATTTAAACTTTAATTTTAGGTTCAGGGGTGCATGTACAGGTTTGTTTTATAGGTAAACTCATGACTTGGGGGTTCTAGTTCTTAAGTTAATAATCAGGCGGATGCCTGCCAGCTTTACACTAACCTATCCTGCATTTTAGGGGGAAAATATCAGAGACTACTAGCTATGCAAAACTACCACCCCTCCCAGGAACCTCTGAAATGAGGCAAGTATGGAATACTCCAGAAGGAATAACTGATGCCCCCTTCATGCAAACTGAGTTGCAGTTCCCACCGTGATCTGAAACTTGTCATTGACTCTAACAGATGTCATAAATAATAGAACATCTGCTTGGGAAACCCAGTAAGCTCATTTAAGTTCATTAGCCAGAGTTGCCATGGAAAATCACTTTGCCTTTGATTTCTTCTAAGCTTGCTGCATGCACCTATGCAAATACTGCATGCATCTATACATGCAAATACATGCACCTATGCAAATACTTCATGCACCTATACATGCAAATATATGCACCTATGCAAATACTGCACACACCTACGCAAATACTGCATGCACCTATGCAAATACTGCATGCACCTATACATGCGAATACTGCAAACACCTATGCAAATGCTACAGAGCAGGTAAAAATACTCCAAGACTAGAGGAAGAGAAAAAGGCACCTAGAACTCTCAAACAGGCCCAGCTGGATTCAGGGATGTGGTTTTATTGCCTGGGTTTTATCATCTAGACCTCTTCCTTTGAGATCTGTTACAAGAACTAATAAACATATGGGTTTCCAGTAATTGCCTGCGTTATAGTTGGGCAATGTATTCAATCCGGAGTCTTAGACGCAACCATGCAGCAATAATCACATTCAGTCACATACGACTAGGTTCAGAGACACTGTTCTGATCTTGAGTGGTAAAATCTCAGCAATCTGCAAGTCGTGAATTCATGTCCTGTGGTCTTATGTCATCCATCCTTCGCTAAAAAGGGAAACCAAGAGGAAGGGATCCGTTGCTGGACAAGGTTAGCTAGGTCTTGGAGACATCAGGCATTGGCAGAGAGATCGATGCCACATTCTCAACCAATAGAGAAGTTTCTGGTATAAAGGCAGAAATTAGGCCGGGCGCGGTGGCTCACGCCTGTAATCCCAGCACTTTGGGAGGCCGAGGTGGGCGGATCATGGGGTCAGGAGATGGAGACTATCCTGGCTAACTCGGTGAAACCCCGTCTCTACTAAAAATACAAAAAATTAGCCAGGCATGGTGGCGGGCGCCTGTAGTCCCAGCTACTCAGGAGGCTGAGGCAGGAGAATGGCATGAACCTGGGAGGCGGAGCTTGCAGTGAACTGAGATTGCGCCACTGCACTCCAGCCTGGGCGACAGAGCGAGACTGTCTCAAAAAAAAAAAAAAAAAAAAAAAAAAAAAAAAAAAAAAAAAGGCAGAGATTAATTTTTCTCCAGTTACTGCCCCATTCACTGAGTTCTCCTTCAGCACTGTAACTTTCAGATTAAAACCATTTTCTGTCCTGATGTTACCAGGGCATCCCTGATGAAATAAATGTGAATGTTCCTTGTGTTACTGTCCCTTTATCTATAGGCAAAGCTGCTTAAAGAAACCAGACAGCCTGAGATGGCACCAGAGCTTCTTGATCCCTAACCAGATACTGGAGGAAGATAAAACCCCACAAAACTGGTGCAAACTGGAATAGGTGACCCTTAGTTGCCTTCCAATTATTAACATACCATTATGATGCTAAAACTCTCTCTCTCTGAAAGAAGATCTCCACCATTTTGTGTATATGTGATGCATGAAGACATGTGTTTATGAATTATGCCTGTGTGTCTGGAGTCCCACAAAACACAGACTCACATTCTTCTCTTGCCCTGAACCTAGTCCTTAAAAATCCCATGCTTTCGGCCGGGCACGGTGGGTCATGCCTGTAATCCCAGTACTTTGGGAGGCCGAGGCGGGCAGATCACCAGAGGTCAGGAGTTTGAGACCAGGCTGACCAACATGGAAAAACCCCGTCTCTATTAAAAATACAAAAAATTAGCCAAGCGTGGTGGTGCATGCCTGTAATCCCAGCTACTCAGGAGGCTGAGGCAGGAGAATCACTTGAACCCAGGAGGCGGAGGTTGCAGTGAGCAGAGATCCTGCCACTGTACTCCAGCCTAGAGACAGAGCAAGACTCCTTTTCAAAAACAAAACAAATAACAAAAAACAAAACAAAACAAAACAGAAAGCATGCTGTCTATTATTTGGGGAGAAGGTGCATTTAGGGTGAGAGCTCAATTGCTCCATTCTCTAGCCAATGAATAAAACCCGTTTGCCTTTTCCAATTGGATGTTCTTTCTTTGTCACCAATACAAAGTGGAGAATGAACCGTTCACCAGTGACACTAATGATGTTCTCTAGAGAAGGCATTGTTGTTTTTGCCTCACTAGTTCACTTCTTCTTTCCTTGGTGACAGCATCCTGATCTTCCTTTATGGCATGATTTCTCTCTTACCCCTCGTGTATGTGAAAGAGAAATAGCGTTCTAGGATTACATGGCATCAGATATTATATCACTATCCTGGTGGAGTTGATCTCTGTCATGCTTTGTCAGCTCAGCATCTACTTTCTTTCTTTCTTTTTTTTATTTTTATTTTTAAGACAGAGTCTCACTCTGTCACAATGCTGGAGTGCAGTGGCACGATCTCAGCTCACTGCAACCTCTGCCTCCTGGGTTCAAGCTATTCTCATGCCTTAGCCTTCTGAGTAGCTGGGATTACAGGCTCCTGCCACCAAGCCCAGCTAACTTTTGTATTTGTTTGTAAAGACAGGCACAGTGGCTCACGCTTGTAATCCCGGCACTTTGGGAGGTGGGTGATCACAGCTCTGAGAAACTATTTCTTATGGGAAGGACTTTTTTTTTTTTTTTTTCATCGGAGTCTCATTCTGTCACCAGGCTGGAGTGCAGTCATGATCTCGGCCCACTGCAGTCCCCATCTCCCAGGTTCAAGCGATTCTCCTGCCTCAGCCTCCCGAGTAACTGGGACAACAGGTGCCCACCACCACAGTCGGCTAAGTTTTGTATTTTTAGTAGAGACAGGGCTTCACCATATTGCCAGGTGAATCACAAGGTCAAGGATCATTTTAAATAGTGGTTTATGGGTCTGGCACGGTGGCTCATGCCTGTAATCCTGACACTTTGGGAGGCCGAGGCAGGTGGATCACTTGAGGTCAGCATGTACTTTCCCTTATTCTGACAATAGGTTCTGATTTTTCCTGTGGAAACGAATACTACTGTATTTAGTCACAGGAATTAGTTGGAGCTGACTCCATCTCTGGCTGTAGACAGGACCATCTGATCATTCATTCAGTAAATACCACTGAACCAAGCCAGTCATGAAACACGCCATGAAGCAACCATTTTTCAATGCTTTTAGCTTTATAAAAAATTAATTACATTTTTTTCCCAATAAAATCTACCTACCACAATCTATTCATTCCTTTCAAGGCGTAATGTGGTAACTTCCAATTCTGGTAATACTACATGCCAGGCACTGTATGAAGACATAGAAATAAAGAGCAAAGATAGAAACCCCAGTTCATGAGAGGATTCAGGCAACGTGTGTGTGTGTGTGTGTCTGTATTTTCGCCCTTAGAGTGAAAGAAATCAGGCACGTTCCTCAGCCCCAGGCTCAACACAAAGCACATTCCTCAGCCCCGGGCTCAACACAAACAGGCCCAGTACAAACACATCCCACCATATATCTCTCAATTTCCTGAGCCCAGTACAAACACATCCCACCATATATCTCTCAATTTCCTGAGCCCAGTACAAACACCACCTGGAAAAGTCCCCAATAAGGACACAGCCGTTTGTGGTTTTACTGAAAGCACGGGAACCAATAGAAAACTGCTAAATGTACTAGCCGGGCGAGGTGGCGGGCGCCTGTAGTCCCAGCTACTCGGGAGGCTGAGGCAGGAGAATGGCGTAAACCCGGGAGGCGGAGCTTGCAGTGAGCTGAGATCTGGCCACTGCACTCCAGCCTGGGCGACAGAGCGAGACTCCGTCTCAAAAAAAAAAAAACAAAAAACAAAAAACAAAAAACAAAAAAAACTGCTAAATGTATAACTTAAAATGTAAACCAATTGTAATGCTGTAACCAAAAGAATTCCCTTGTTCCTCTATAACTTTACGTATCTTATTTACATCGGGCTATAAAAAGCAAGCACTCGCATTGTTGGGGGCCCTCTTGTATGCTATGGAATGGAGGGACCAAGTTCGAACTTGCAGTAAAAGATCCTTGCCGCTTGGCTTTAACTCTGGACTCTGGTGGTCTTCTTTGGGGGAACAAACGGTCTGGGCATTACAAGAGAAGAGCCTTCCTGGAATTGGGTCCACACGTAGGAAGACACAGGTGAGATTTGCAGGGAGGCAAATTATTTTCAGCAGCTGATTGATCCCAGTGAGAGGTGAAGCTCGCTGGGCTTCTGGGTTGGGTGGGGACTTGGAGAACTTTTCTGTCTAGCTAAAGGATTGTAAATGCACCAATCAGTGCTCCATGTCTAGCTAAAGGTTTGTAAATGCACCAGTCAGCATGCTGTCAAAATGGACCAATCAGCCCTCTGTAAAATGGACCAATCAGCAGGATGTGGGTGGGGCCAAATAAAGGAATAAAAGCAGGCCACAGGCGCTGGCAGCCGCAACCTGCTGGGGTCACCTTCCAAGCGGTGGGAACTTTGTTCTTTTGCTCTTCCAGTAAATCTTGCTGCTGGTCACTCTTTGGGTCCACACCACCTTTGTGAGCTGTAACACTCACCGCAAAGATCTGCAGCTGTGATCACTCCTGAAGTCAGCGAGCCCATGAACCCACCAGAAGGAAGAAACTCCGGACACGCCATCTTTAAGAACTGTAACACTCACGTCAAGGGTCTGCGGCTTCATTCTTGAAGTCAGCGAGACCAAGAACCCACCAATTCCAGACACACCAGCAAGTATAAAGCTAGATGTACCTCTAGACTTCCTCACTTTGGGAGTCATAAATGCCTTTTTTTTTTTTCTCAAATTAATTTGTGTTGGGTTTTGTCTCTTGCAGTAAAAACAATCCTGACCCTGCACTGAATATTGGGGATGATATAGAATGACATGCAGCAGTGTCTATAAAGCAGACCGTATGTGTTGGCTACAGTGCTAGTACTCACTTTCATATCAGCACAAATCCAAGGAAATTAAATGAAGACTGTTCTCACTGAACATGATCAGGAGGAAGCAGGAACAGAACCACGTTCTGAATTTCAACTAAACACCTCCAAACAATGCCAGCCCCACCATTTTACAGAATGACAAGAGAGACCTCAGTTACCTCCAAGACAGAACACAGAATTGGGGGTATGAGTATCGCAAAATAGAGATGCCTTCTTTTATTGCAAAAAGCTGGCTAGTCAATTATGTTGCAGAGCAATTCTTAAGTGGTTTCATGCCTAAAGAGGGCTCATCATGCCTAGGAATATGAGTAAGATGCTTTAAAATACTTGCCAAGGATATTAATTTGTATCTTGAAGACAATCGTGGAGATGGACTAAACATTTTATCCGCACACTCAATTATTTATCAACCCACCTTTTCTTTTTTTTTTTTTTTTTTTTTTTTTTGAGACGGAGTCTTGCTCTGTCACCCAGGCTGGAGTGCAGTGGCCGGATCTCAGCTCACTGCAAGCTCCGCCTCCCGGGTTCACGCCATTCTCCTGCCTCAGCCTCCCGAGTAGCTGGGACTACAGGCGCCCGCCACCTCGCCCGGCTAGTTTTTTTTTTGTATTTTTAGTAGAGACAGGGTTTCACCGTGTTAGCCAGGATGGTCTCGATCTCCTGACCTCGTGATCCGCCCGTCTCGGCCTCCTCTTTTTAAGTTCAAGGATACAAGTGCAGGTTTGTTCCATGGGTAAACTTGTGTCATAAGGATTTGTCATACAGATCATTCCATCACCCAGGTATTAAGCCTAGTGCTCATTAGTTATTTTCCTGATTCCCTCCTTCCTCCCACCCTCCACCCTCTGAAAGGCCCCAGTGTGACTTTTTCCCCTCTATGTGTCCATGTGTTCTCATCAGAATGGACAGCATTTGGTTTTCTCTTCCTGTGTTAGTTTGCTAAACATAATGGTCTCCAGTTCAATCTATGTTCTTGCAAAGGGCGTAATCCTGTTCTTTTTTATGGCTGTATAGTAATCCATGGTGTACATGTACCACATTTTCTTTATCTAGTCTATCATTGATGGGCACTTAGGTTGATTCCATGTCTTTACTATTGTGAACAGTGCTGCAATGAACATGTATGTGCATGTGTCTTTATAATAGAATGATAGAATGATTTATATTCCTTTGGGTATATACTCAGTAATGGGATTTCTGGGTTGAATGGTATTTCTTTCTTTAGGTCTTTGAGGAAAGATCACACTGTCTTACACAATGGCTGAACTACTTTACACTCCCACCAACTGTGTAAGCATCCCTTTTTCTCCACAACCTCACCAGCATTTGTGATTTTTTGACTTTTTATTAATAGCCATTCTGACCGGTGTGAGATGGAATCTCATTGTGGATTCGATTTGCATTTCTCTAATGATCAGTGATGCTGAGCTTTTTGTTCCATGTGATTATTGCATGCATGTAAAACTTCTTTTGAAAAGTGTCTGTTTATGTCCTTTGCTCACTTTTTTATAACCCACCTTTTTTTAAGGCTTTAGAACATCTTAGCAGACATCAGGTAAGAAAGGAAATCCATGAGGATATGCATAAAGTGCAGTTATGCTTGGAATTCTCTTGCTAAAGTTATTTGTGGAGATAGTCCTTGAATCTTAACTAAAGCACTTAATTAAAATATTCACAGCTACCACAAGAATTAATATTATTTCTCAGAATAACTCTTGGGAAATACATTCTCAACAAAAAGTTGCATTTTGGTAACCCAATATCAATACACCACAAAGAAACACAATTTAAATATTTATCCAGTTCTCGTTGAACTCTCTCTCTATTAAATAGAAGTACTTCATGTATTACAGAGAACCATACCATCACATTCACAGTAGACAAAAATGGATGTCTATGGTCTCTGTTCTCTTTTGCCAAGGTAAATTTAGCTGCAGCTAAATTTATTTGAATCCAGGCCATGCAGTTAACATGATATCTACACCCGGACTGGATAATCAACCATGACTGTCCACATGAAATCCTGGATAAAGGGGACATTAAAACATGTCAGCATTGAAGAATGCAACAGTGAATTCTAAATGACAATTCAATAGTAAATTCTGAAGGACAAAGAGATCTAAAAGGAATAGACGAGGGGAGGGGACAGGAGCTATGAAAAAATGGAGAATGGATGAGGCAGTGATTTGGAGGTGCCCTGCAAACGTGAATGAGAAATTGCTCAGAAAAAGGCACACCTGAAAGCGTGGGAAACCCAGCGTTTCTCCTAGGTGTCATTATAAACATGCTAAAATGCAAGGTTAGGTACCAGTGAGCTGGTCATCATACCTCATCACAAAGAAAAATGAGTTTTGCCATGTTGCCTTCCCAGTGCCCAGCAAAGGATGGCTGTAGTGACACCTTTCATGGTCCGTGCGGGCCCCCATAATTAAAAGGTTGAATTAGTCATGTAAACAAATTATCTCGCACAAAGGGGTTTACAAATGCTTGCTAATTAGTTTAAATTCCCCAAAGCTTTCCACTGTTTTTAATTCAATAACACAGTGTAAATTCTCCAGTTAGAAAAAGTCTAATAGGAATTGGCTGAAAACTAAATAATTGATATTGTCAGCAATTGCAGCAAGCAAGTACTTCAGTGTTATTGTTTGCCAGTGATTTCCAGAGAGGATAAAGCATGAAGTTTAATGAATTAACAATATAAGCCATAGACAGCTGGTGCTCAACAGCCTTTCCATAGGCTCAGCCTCTGGCTGAGAAAAATTCTCAAGTGCATATAAATAGACATACCTCTGACTTGGATTATAATAATGTATATCATAGCAACCAGAGCTTTAATGAATGGCTTGGAAATGGTAATGAGCTAGCTGTGTGACATGAGCAAATTACTTGCCATCCCTGAGCCTCGCTTTTCATGATCAGTACAAACAAGTGTCCTGAACTAAATTAACAGTAACAACTCTAGAACCTCCAGATTCTTAGGAGCTACAGACGGCAAGAGGAAGAAGCTACAGTTACTTTCCCTGTTTCTTACGTATCACCAACACTGCATATTTACCCATCCTGAAAAAGAGTAGGCAGAGTTCTTTAAATATAGCTTGATCAGCTCAGCTTTTCTTTAGGATTTAGAACATCTTAGTGGATATCAAATAAGGAAGAAAATTCATGAGGATATTCATGAACTGCGGTTATGCAGTTACGCTTGGAATTTTCTTGCCGAAGTTCTTTGTGAAGATAGTCCATAAATCTTTTTTTTTTTTTTTTTTTTTTGAGGCAGAGTCTCACTCTGTGGCCCAGGCTGGAGTGCAGTGGCACGATCTTGACTCACTGCAAGCTCCGCCTCCCGGGTTCATGCCGTTCTCCTGCCTCAGCCTCCCCAGCAGCTGGGACTACAGGCGCACGCTGCCACGCCTGGCTACTTTTTTTGTGTTTTTAGTAGATGGCTACTTTTTTGTGTTTTTAGTAGAGACAGGGTTTCACCGTGTTAGCCAGGATGATCTCGATCTCCTGACCTTGTGATCCACCCGCCTTGGCCTCCCAGAGTGCTGGGATTACAGGCGTGAGCCGCCACGTCCGGCCCATAAATCTTAACTAAGTACCCAATTAATTAAAATATGTACTGCTCATCCAGGCACGGTGGCTCACGCCTCTAATTCCAGTGCTTTAGGAGGCCGTTCGAGACCAGCCTGGGGAATATGATGAGACCTCATCTCTATAGAAAATAAAAGAATTAGCCCAGTGTGAGTGCAAGCACCTGTAATCCCAGATACTTGGCTGACGGGGAGGAGGATAGCTTGAGCCCAGGAGTTTGAGGCTGCACTGAGCCATGATCATGCCACTGCCAGCCTGGGCAACAGAGCATGACTAAAGAATAAACAACAACAACAACAGAAAAACAAAATGTCCAGCTATCGTAAGAATTAATATTAATTTTCAGAATCACCTTCAGTGTACCTGACCCGCAAGTGTCTCTGGCCCTGTGTCAGGAAGGATGAAGTTACAGAATGACACAGCAGTATGACTGGGGCATCGGTTTTACCTGACAATTTAAATACGTACTTGCTAGTATTCATTCTAAAGTAATAAGCAAAGCATGCTCTAAGAAGTCACATACAACTAAAAGGTTTGGGTAAAAATCAGCACATTTCTGCCCAACATTGCTCCTGTTCCACTCCGTGGAAGTAACCACTTTCAACGCTTTTAGCTACCTTTTCATTAACTACATTTTTTTTTTTCTAAGTAAGATACATGTACCACTACCTGTTAGTTCATTTCTTTCTTGAACCCCTCACATATTTCGTCTCCTGAATTAACTCTCTCATTTTTTTATATTTTTTCCTATTTTCTATCTTTTTATCTTTTTCTTTTTTCTGGAATTCTCTGTATTGCATTGTCCAACTCTTTTTTCTAAATGAATGTTTAAATCTGATTATATTTTTCATTCTTTAGAGCTCATTCTTCATTCTTAATTTTTTTTTCCTTTTAGAGCATCTTTGTATAGTTTCAGGTATATCGTATCTTGTCACCTCATTGATGATATAAGGCACAATATTTTTAGAATCTTCTTCTGCTCCGTAATTTTTTTTTCTGATTCTTTTTTTTTTTTTTTCCAGTTTGTTCTTTTGGTCATAGGAAACTTTTCCTAAAAGTCCGTCAATCCTTGACCATCTGTTCTAATTAAATGATGAGAACCTGAATAGCAGATTCCAGTTCTGAGTGCATGGACAAGGTTTTTCAACTGATTGACTTTATCATTGAGAGGCAGCTGAACTTTTTGCTGGAAACCTTCACCTCCACCCCCATAATGGAATTTGTATGTCTTTTCTCCAAGGTAATTTAATTTATCTGGAGAAAGAACTCTAATTCTGCCATTTGGGGGGTTATATGCCTGACTGCGAGCATCCTCAAGACAGTTGGGAGAAAATGATTGGATTTATTTGGAGAGGTTTTACTTAACTCTCCAGATGCCCTGCTTTGTAACAGATGCTTCCAATCCTCAAGCATCTCTAGTTTAATTGCTCCAGAGAAGATGGTTCTTCTGTCCTGCCGTGTGTGTTGGGGGACGGGGTTGTGTGTGCGTGTGGAGTATGTGTCCCTCCTAGAACACTGGGGAGCTCTGGAGGCGCCTGGCGACTTTAAATTCCAAGTCTTTGTGGGGTTCATCAGAAAGAATACCTGCTTTCGGCTGGGCGCAGTGGCTCGTGCCTGTAATCCTAGCACTTTAGGAGGCTGAGGTGGGCGGATCACCTAAGGTCAGGAGTTCGAGACCAGCTTGGCCTACATGGTGAAACCCTGTCTCTACTAAGAATACAAAAATTAGCCAGGCATGATGACATGCACCTGTAGTCAAGCTACTTGGGAGGCTGAGGGAGAAGAATCGCTTGAACTCAGGAGGCAGAGGTTGCAGTGAGCTGAGATCACACCGAAGCACTACAGCCTGGGCAACAAAGTGAGACTCCATCTCCAAAGAGAAGAAAAAAAAAGAAAAAAAAAAAAAAGAAAGAATACCTGCTTTTATAGGTATCCCACTCTTGTTAATGTCCCCCTCCTCCTCCCCTCCCCTCTCCCCATCCTCTTCCCCCTTCCTTCCTCCTCTTCCTCCCCCTCCTCCTCCTCCTCCTCCTCCTCCTCTTTCTTCTTCTTCTTCTTCCTCCTCCTCTTCCTCATAGACAGGGTCTCACTCCATGGCCTAGGCTGGTCTCAGACTTCTGAGTTCAAGTCATCCTCCCCACTTGGCCTCCTAAAGTGTTGGCATTGCAGGCATGAGCCACCGTACCAGCTGGAATCTCACTCTTGATTCTCATAAATGTTTCCTTCTGCAGGAACATACATTTAACTTCCCTCCACCTGCTAATCACCCTTACTCTCTCCACTTTCCCATCTTTGTATTTGTTGACCATAGAACTTATATGTCTTTTTGGCCTGTCTACCATTTATACACACAACAGATGGTGGGGAGACACACAGTTCGGCCGAGCATTTGGCCAAGATATTGGTTAAATGGATGAAACAAGACTGTGATATTTGAGATGAGAAAGGAAATTTAAGTTTGGAGAAATTTTGCAAAAATGTGTGCCCATAAATTTGAATAGATTTGGGAATACTATGCGATGATTAAATCCTCTCGAAATATTCTGAAGAGAAATATTACTTTGAAATTTCCTCTATTGTATCACTTTTCGTTGTCAGAGCAAAATTTAAAGGAGAGAGGACTTGCTATTAAATCTGTAAGTACTGTGACTTTGGGAGGCTGAAGCGGGCGGATCACGAGGTCAAGGAGATGGAGACCATCCTGGCTAACATGGTGAAACCCCGTCTCTACTAAAAGACACAAAAAATTAGCTGGGTGTGGTGGTGGGCGCCTGTAGTCCCAGCTACTCGGAAGGCTGAGGTGGGAGAATGGTGTGAACCTGGGAGGCGGAGCTTGCAGTGAGCCGAGATCGCGCCACTGCACTCCAGCCTGGGCAACAGACGGAGAGGAGACTCCATCTCAAAGAAAAAAAAAAAAAAAAATCTAAGCACTGTGATGACATTAGACATTATCTGAATGTATATGAATGTATAGATGATTTATGCTTATTTGAATCTTATCTCCTTTTTTCTTGTTTTTTTTGTTGTTTGTTTGTTTGTTTCTTTCTTGGTCTAATTAGTGGTCTATCACTTTTGTTCATCTTTTCAAAGATCCAACTTTTCATTTCATTAATCCTTTATATTGTTTTTGGGGGGGTTCTCAGTCACATTTAGTTCCGTTCTGATCTTTTTTTTTTTTTTTTTTTTTTTTTCCTGCTAGCTTTGAATTTGGTTCTTGTTTTTATTATTCCTTGAGGTGTTACGTGAGGTTGTTGATTTAAGATCTTTCTTTTTTTTTTTTTTTTGAGATGGAACTTCACTCTTGTAGACCAGGCTGGAGTGCAATGCTGCAATCTCAGCTTACTGAAACCTCCGCTGCCTGGGTTCAAGTGATTCTCTTGCTTCAGCCTCCCAGGTAGCTGGGATTACAGGCATGCACTACCGCGCCCAGCTAATTTTGTATTTTTAGCAGAGACGGCATTTCACCATGTTGGTCAGGCTGGTCTCGAACACCTGACCTCAAGTGATCCACCTGCCTCAGCCTCCCAAAGTGCTGGGATTACAGGCATGAGCCACCACGCCCAGCTCTTTCCATTTTTTGATGTAGGATTTTATGCGGTTCACTGGGTCTGTTTTCCTTCTCTTTAAAACAATGCTTGGGCCATCATTAAGGTTGCCTAGACTAGGCTTATAGAAACAAGGCAGAAAAGAGCTACCATTGGTTGGTGGATCCACAGAATAGAAACTAGTGCAATCAACAACCAGGTGCTAATAATCAATTTGATGTGTTTGAATTCAATCAGCGGTTTTGCAGATAGCAGGCAGATTGACAGAGCTTAATTATTCCGCCCCGGCTCTCTCTCCAAAGCCTTTTCGTGTGTTGACTCAGGCAGGAAATGGCATGGTTCTGTTTTACAGGGAAAAAATTTAAGAAGAAAGAGTTAAAGGAAGCCTCCATGTTTAAACACTCATTTTAGCTTAAATGTCTAATTAAGATTGTGGTGTCTTGATGATTGAACAGATCCAAAAGCGGCATTTTCTTGCCGCAATTGATCACAGTTCAAGGCCTGCCAGCGAAGCATGAAGTTTTGTTAATGAGAAATATAAGCATATAGTCAGGCCTCTGGATACTGCCATTAAAATGTACCTAATCATGTTCTTTAAGCAGAATTGGATAATCACAATGAACTGACTTTTCACCCAGGCTATGAGCTTTTCCATTTGATAGATTTGTTCATAAGCGATTTAACTCCGAGTTAATTGATACAAACCATCACTGTCACCAAACTTTACAACAAAAAATAAACTCTAAGCATTAAATATTTTTCCTTTGCAATGGACTCTGTGTGAATTTTAGGGTCTTTTTGTGTTTCCTCATTCTGTCGCAGACTTTTATTGCCTCTGGAGAGCTAAATATATAATCTTCCTGGGAAAGGTGGCTCAGGCTGTTCTAGGTAGAGAGCAATTTTGATTCTCACTCTTCTTTCCAGCCTGTTCTGGCTTCCATGGGAGAGTTCACCCAGCCCCGACTTCCCTAGATAAATAACGTGCTCGTGTTAGAAGTAAGACAAACAATATTGTGAAATTTGAGAGGGCATCACCAGCCACAGATGACAGTGACATATGAGAGAAACCAGACCAGTTAATCAGGAAGAAAGAAAATATAGATTACCAGGTCTATAGTCTATGGACTGTCAATCCCTCACCAGGACACACGCCTGCAGGAATCTGACGTATTTAACCCAGGTACAATATGAGAGTTTGGATATGGGAATGTAGCGGGGTAGGAAGGGCAATAATTTGGGTTTTGCCTTCAAGAATCACGGGCTTGGACTCCATTAAAAATGTTCTGTAACTTGCCGGGCGCGGTGGCTCACGTCTGTAATCCCAGCACTTTGGGAGGCCGAGACGGGCGGATCACGAGGTCAGGTAGATCAAGACCATCCTGGCTAACATGGTGAAACCCCGTCTCTACTAAAAAATACAAAAATCTAGCCATGCGAGGTGGCAGGCGCCTGTAGTCCCAGCTACTCGGGAGGCTGAGGCAGGAGAATGGCGTGAACCCGGGAGGCGGAGCTTGCAGTGAGCTGAGATCTGGCCACTGCACTCCAGCCTGGGCCACAGAGCGAGACTCTGTCTCAAAAAAAAAAAAAAAAAAAAAAAAGTTCTGTAACTTAGAAGGTATTTTTTGACACCTAATAAGCAAAGTAAGATCGTATGATCTATAATGAGATAGATATTAGAAGTATCTGCAATATTGATTATCAATCAAAATTGTAAATTATTTGTGGGTGGCATGTATTACATTTACCTATACGGTATATTTTACTCTATAAAAAGGGTAAAGTTTTGTGTGAGGCCTCTTTCCTAACCAAACTGTGGTTTTATTGGTCAGTTATGCAAGCATTTATCAAAAATTTATTCTATGGCAGTCGCTGTGTGCAAACTGAAAATGCAAAGATGTAGCCGGATTCGGTGGCTCACGCCTGTAATCCCAGCACTTTGGGAGGCCAAGGAGGGCAGATCCCCTGAGGTCAGGAGTTCGAGACCAACCTGGCCAACATGGCAAAACCCCATCTCTACTAAAAATAATAAAATTAGCCGGGCGTGCTGGCGTGCACCTGTAGTCCCAGCTACTCGGGAGGCTGAGGCAGGAGAATCACTTGAACCAGCGAGGTGGAGGTTGCAGTGAGCCGAGATTGGGCTTTCTTCCAAGGAATCTAAAGTTCCAGCCCCTGGAAACCTTATACTTACCTGGACCTATTTATTTCCTCTGTATTGATTTCTTCTGATTCCTGTTCATTGGAGCATCATTTAAATGAGTTCTACTCCTTAGTAAATGTATTAGTTTGGTGCAAAAGTAATAGCAGTTTTTTTTGCCATTGAAAGTAATGACAGAACTGAAATTTCTTTTGCACCAACCTAATAGTAACGTTGCTTATTGTTCTAGCCCAGGCCTCTCTGAGGTGGGGTGGGTGCTTTCCATCCTGGGGCATACAAGACATTCCACTGGGATGTGCTAATAAAGTATTAAACCTTTTACTTATCCTTATGTTTATTTTTAGCTCATCCTTTCTTAATCTATTTTGTGTGTGTTTGGAAACGTACATGGATATTAATACAATTAAGATACGGGTATGTATGATACATACTCAATTTTTAGAAGGGGATTACAATCTGAGGGATTTGTAAAAGACTGTGATAGCTTAAAAATATGTAGCTTCACAGCTTTTGCATATTCATTCACTCAGGTATGCAATCCAATCTTTCATTGATTCATTCACTCTAGGCACGCATCTCTGGTGCCTTGTACGTAGTCTGCATTTGCTGGGCACTGAGATTACATAGATAAACCGAGTACTCCATCAGCCCTTGAATAGCTCACCATCTGGTGGAAGAGGCAGAAAATCAAACAAATAAATACAGTGAAAAATGATACAAGCGCTAGTACCAAGAGTTGGTACCCGGTGCTCTGTGACAAAAGAAGAAGGAACAATTAATGTAGAATTGGGCAACCTCAGGAAAGCATCAGTTGCAGTGACATCTTGGGGATGAGGTCCTTTCAAGCAGAAGGAGTGGGATAAAGGCATACATGCATGACAGCACGTGACACGGTGGGGTAACAACACAACAACACAAGTGGTTTAAAGTATATAAATTACAAAGCACCTGAATGGAATACGATGAGGTAGAAATGGCAGGTGATACATGGTAGAAGCTGGAAGCTGGCCTGCATCACCTGAATCCAAGTATACAAATATGAGTTTGCATCTCACCTCCTAGGACCCTGCTCCTTATAATGTGACCTACGGGTCGGCACCATCAACATCATTCAGAGCTTGTCAGAAACACAGAATCTCAGTGCACACACACACACAGGTACAGGCATGCACATGTGGATCCACATTGTAACAAGCACCAAAATCAAAATTGGCACTTTCACAAGCTCTCCAGGTAGTTGATATTCACATTAAGTTTGAGAAGTGAACTGCACGTATAGTAAATAAAAATCACAAGCTTAAGAATGAACGTATCTGGGTTTAAATCTGGCAGCCTCAGTTGTGTGATCTTTGGCAAGTTTCTTAACCTCTTTGTACCATACTTTCCTCATTGATAAAATCATTCTAATAAAATATTCACTGTGGGCTAGGTGCAGTGGTTCATGCCTGTAATCTCAGAACTTTGGGAGGCTGGGGCGGGTGGATCACTTAAAGCCAGGAGGTCAAGACCAGCCTGGGCAATATAGTGAGACCCTGTCTTTAAAAATGGTAAAAATTAGCCAGGTGTGGTGGTACAGGCCTGTGGTCCCAGCTACTCCTTAGGAAGCTAAGGCAGGACGATCCCTTGAGCCCAGGAGTTCAACACTGCAGTGAGTTATAATCACACCAGTCACTACTGCACTCCAGCCTGGGCAATAGAGTGAGACCCCATCTCTACAAACAAAAACAACAGAAAAAGAACGTCCACTGTAGTAAAGATTAAATGAACAATTATTTAAAACAAACAAGCCAGGGACAGTGGCTCACGCCTGTAATCCCAGCACTTAGGGAGGCCAAGTTGGGCAGATCACTTGAGGTCAGAAGTTCGAGACCAGCTTGGCCAACATGGTGAAACCCCGTCTCTACTAAAAATACAAAAATTAGCTGGGCGTGGTGGTGCGTGCCTGTAATGTCAGCTACTCGGGAGTCTGAGGCAGGAGAATCTCTTGAACCCAGGAGGCGGAGGTTGCAGTGAGCCGAGATCGCACCATTGCACTCCAGCCTGAGCGACAAGAGTGAGACTCCATCTCAAAAATAATAATAATGAATACTAGTAATAATTCTTGATACAGAAGCTGGCTTGTAGTAAATGATCAGGGAGTGTTAAATATGACTTTGTTTATTGCTCAACTGCAGAGACCTCTCGTTTTTGTGCTTGATAGAGATCTCCCATTTTCTGCCTATTCAAAGAGCAAAGAAGGAGGAAATCTCCTGAACGTAATAAATAATTAAGCTAATGCTGACTACCACCCAGTCCACTTTCAGAGAATGTATTATTAATGACTAAAAGCCTTTTGCAATTTTTGAGCACCTGTGGTGAGATGTTTGGTTGGGTGTTTTACAAACACATTGATCTTTGCAAGGGAAATATGATTATCCCCATTTTCCTGCTGAGGAACTTGAGTTTCTAGAGAGAAAGTAAACTGTCCACAGCCATGCAGACATAAATAGCAGACCTGGGATTCTACCAGATGTGCCTCACTCCAAAACCCGTCATCTTTCAAAGCCAATAAGCTTTAGAACAGAAAGTACTCCCATCCCCCAGCAAAAACACCTACTGGGGGCCAGGCGCAGTGGCTCATGCCTGTAATCCCAGCACTTTGGGAGGCCCAGGCAGGTGGATCATGAGGTCAGGAGATCGAGACCATCCTGACTAACACAGTGAAACCCCGTCTCTACTAAAAATACAAAAAATTAGCCGGGCGTGCTGGCGTGCACCTGTAGTCCCAGCTACTCGGAGGCTGAGGGAAGAGAATCGCTTGAACCCGGGAGGCGGAGGTTGCAGTGAGCCGAGATTGAGCCACTGTACTCCAGCCTGGGCAACAGAGCGAGACTCTGTGTCAAAACAAACAAACAAACAAACAGACAAAAAAAAACTGTACAATGAATACCTGAATCGTGAATACCCTTCACTGAGATTCACCAATTATTTTTTTCTTTTATTTTCTTTCTTTTTTTTCTTTTCAATTTTTTTTTCTTTTTTTGAAATGGAGTCTCACTCTGTTGCCCAGGATGGAGTGCAGTGGCATGATCTCGATTCACTGCAGCCTCCACCTCCTGGGTTCAAGTGATTCCCCTGCCTCAGCCTCCTAAGTAGCTGGCATTACAGCCATGTGCCACTATGCCCAGCTAATTTTTGTAGTTTTAGTAGAGATGGGGTTTCACTATGTTGGCCAGGCTGGCCTTGAACTCCTGACTTCAAGTGATCTGCTTTCCTTGGCCTCCCAAAGTGCTGGGTTTACAGACAGGCCTGAGTCACCGTACTTGGCCTGAGATTCACCGATTCTTAACCCTTTGCCACATTTGCTTTACCCCCTTTCTCAAAAATTGTTTGTAGACATCATGTCCTTTTAATCCTATATACAAGAGTCAGAATTTCTTAAAAACAAAAATATTACTTACATAACCACATACAGTAATCGAAATCAGGAAATTTAACATTGATGCAATACTGTCATCTAATCGATAGATATTATTGAAATGCTGCCTATTGTCCCATTGGTGTATTTTTTTATTTTACTTATTATTTTTATTTTTGTAGAGACAGGGTCTCACTATGTTGTCCAAGCTGGTCTTGAACTCCTGGCTTCAAGCAATCCTCCTGCCTCAGCCTCCCAAAGCCCTGGGATTATAAGTATAAGCCACCAAGCCCAGCCTTCATTGATATCTTTTATAATGATTTTTTGTCTAGTTCAGAATTCACAGTTGAATTACATTTTTCTCCCTGTAGAAATTATACATGCTCTTGCCGGGTGCTGTGGCTCATGCCTGTAATCCCAGCACTTTGGGAGGCTAAGGAGGGCAGATCACCTGAGGACAGGAGTTTGAGACCAGCCTGGCCAACACGGTGAAACTCTGTCTCTACTAAAAATACAAAAATTAGCCAGGCATGGAGACTCATGCCTGTAGTCCCAGCTACTCGGGAGGCTGAGGCAGGAGAATCACTTGAACCTGGCAGGTGGAGGTTGCAGTGAGCCGAGATTGTGCCATTGCACTCCAGTCCCGCTGACAGTGCAAGACTCTGTCTCAAAAAAACCAAACAAGCAAACAAAAAAATTATACATGCCTTTATGGAATTCTTAGAAACACAAAATTATTGTAAAAAAATAGTACTGGCAATCATCTGTTTCCTTCTAGAATTTTATGTGCGTGTACACGTGTGCATTTGCACTGTTAAAAATCACTCTATACAGCTTTATCTATGTTTCTCCATTTAAGATCATAACCCAAGTATTTTCCTAAAGCATTAAAAGGTCTTTGTAAAAATAGGATGCTTAGGCTGGGCACGGTGGCTCATGCCTGTAATCCCAGAATTTTGGGAGGCCGAGGCTGGTGGATCACGAGACCAGCCTGGCCAACATAGTGAAACCCCATCTCTACTAAAAATACAAAAAATTAGCCGGGCGTGGTGGCATGTGCCTGTAATCCCAGCTACTTGGGAGGCTGAGGGAGGAGAATCACTTGAACCTGGGAGGTGGAGGTTGCAGTGGGCCAAGATCGCACCACTACACTCCAGCCCATGCGACAGTGTGAGACTCTGTCTCAAAAACAAAAACAAACAAACAAAAACAAAACAAAACAAAAATAATGGATGTTTAATGAATTAATGAATTCATAATATTCCATCATATTTACCTCATCTTTTCTCTGTGGCTTGACATCGAGTTTCTATCCAATTTTTCTCTTATATATAGCACTGCAATGAACATCTTTTTACCACATTATATATTAAATAATAACATAAATTATGTAATTTTCAGCAATTGTAAGAGAGACACTTCTCCATTTTAGATGCTTTAAGTCCAACCAAATCTTTATGTATTAAAACTCAGGCTTTACACAAAACCTACTGAAATAAACTTGATACAAAAACAACCCCAGTCATTTAAATAAAAACATACACGAAAGCTACATAGCTAATCTGACATTTTTTTCCTTCCTCCATTTGTTTTAGGAGCTCAGGAATGAAATCATGAGTCTAGAGGATCTGATAATGCAAACTCAACCTCATTTATAATCTGTTCATCTAACTCACCTGTCACAATCTCTTAACTGCCTCCTGATCAACACCAACAGGACTCGTTCTATGTTTTCCTTTGACTTTATACCTGATGTAAAAATAATCACAGGCCGGGAGTGGTGGCTCATGCCTGTCATCCCAGCACTTTGGGAGGCTGAGGCGGCTGAATCACCTGAGGTCAGGAGTTTGAGACCAGCCTGGTCAACATGATGAAACCCCATCTCTACTAAAAATACAAAAATTAGCCAGGTGTGGCGGCGGGCACCTGTAATCCCAGCTACTCGGGAGGCTGAGTCGGGAGAATTGCTTTTACCCAGGAAGCGGAGGTTGCAGTGAGCCAAGATTGCACCACTGCAGTCCAACCTGGGAGACAGAGCAAGACCCTGTCTAAAAAAAAATTGTTCTGTGTAACAACTGTAATTCTTTTCTTCGTGTATTAAAAATACATTCATATCTGCACTCTAACCCCATGAAGGAAATCAGTTTCATTGGTGATATTATTTAGCTTTGTTATGGAAGACCTGAGGTTAAATTCCCCTTGACAGGTAAAACAATCACTTAGTCCTTAGAGCACTCAGACTTTCATCACATTTGCAAAATAGATGATATTGGACAGTTGTAAGTTTCTGTACCTGAAGAGAATCTAAAGCCTCATTCCTGAGATCCCTGGGTCCTTGGTGGCCCTCCCTACAGGGAGACGCTGTAGATATACTAGTATGAATAGTATGCAAAGTTTGTTTGTTCGTTTGAGACAGTGTCTCGCTCTGTCGCCCAGGCTGGAGTGCAGTGGCGTGATATCTGCTTACTGCAACCTCTGCCTCCCAGGTTCAAGCAATTCTCCTGCCTCAGCCTCCCCAGTGTCTGGGACTACAGGCACGTGCCACCACACCTGGCTAATTTTTTGTATTTTTAGTAGAGACAGGGTTTCACCGTGTTAGCCAGGATGGTCTCCATCTCCTGACCTTGTGATCCGCCCACCTCGGCTTCCCAAAGTGCTGGGATTACTGTCATGAGCCACCACGCCTGGCTGCATGCAAGGTTTTAACCACATCCCACACTCTCCTCAGCAGCAGCAATCTTATTTCTCCTGGATAAACAGATTCAATCACCTTGTTGTTGCTCGAGATGGTTTCTCACTTACTGTCATTGCTAAATCTTTGACAGGCCTTTCCACTGTTCTATAGAGCTTGTTACTTCAGAGTACCTGATAAGACCAATGACTACCATGGCTCTCAGCCCATTATCTTGTTTCTTTCACTACAGAGTTACCTGTGCAGGAGCAAATGTTGATTGTGCAGTCATGTCAGTGTAGAAGACATTTAGGAAGCCCACAGATGCTATTACTGACAAAAGAATAATGGACAAGAAAAAAGTCTAGATCCAATGTAAGTGTCTATTCAGTGAAGAAAGATTGCATCCCACTTTAGGAAAAAAAATAAGAAGTCTAATAAAAAATCAACAAATCACCATGTTATTGGCCGCTGTCCACCACTAGGTCTGTTGCCATCCTGGATCTCACTGTTGATTACCGGTTGCACACACATTGGCCACACAGCAGTGGCAGAAGCCAAGTCAAACTTGAACAGGTTAAGTCCAAGTTCTTCAGCAATGCACAGCCTATACTGTTGCCCCTGTAGACATTACACACCTGAGCTCATTAAGCAAACACGAAGGCAGGAGATGACTGACATCTTCCTAATTATTGAAAGCTTTTCAATAAAGGTCTTTTGTGAGCCTTCATGTGAGACACACATATTCTTTACATTCTGAGTCAATTCAGGGAAATTCACTCACATAACTTCCCCCGAACGCCTGACATCGATATTCCACTCTTGTTCTCATCAACTGCTAAATCACCTTGACTTTTCAAAGTGGGTAAGAAATATTGCTTGATGTTTTACTCTTTAGGGAGATTTCCCTTCTCTACAAGAAGGGGTGGGAACAGCCATAGACTCAGACACAGATCCAAGTCATGGGATCATGTGAGCCCTGCTGAAATTGGTCATTGTCATGCCAGCTGCAACAAAGCAAAGAGCTGAAACCATGTGATCGCAAGAGAACCTGAAGAAGTGCTTCACACAGCAGTGGTCTTCTGCTCTGAAAGTCGTGGTTTTCTCTCAGAACTCTAAGGGTCTATGCTGATACCTCCCTTTGGGGGCTTTCAGGGGCTCCTCCCAGGATCCTTACCTAATGAGGGTATCTTCAACATTATTGCATCAACTGGATTGCACGCCCATATGGCATGTCAGCTTGGACTGCAATCCTAAACTTAGTGCAGCATCTTTTGTTACTCTGTGTCCCACCCAAAACTGGCAATATATGAGGTGACATGGTGAATAGGTGAGAAGAGTATTCACGAGGGCAATATATGCTGCCTCCAATGTCCAGAAGCCTGCCAAGAGCTGTGCCTCTTCATTTACAAGGAAGAGATGAGGAACAGTAGCTTATCTCTTAATCTTAGAAAGAATAATCTTCATGCCCTGAGTATCTAAATCTACAGAGATGTTACAGGTACCTTAGTGGGGATGATTTCCTCACTCTAGAATGCATACACCTTGTCAAAATATCCATAATACTTTCCACTAACTACTTAATTGGGTTAACGTGGTGCAATGTCCAAAATATATGGGGCCAGTGTCTATGGAATGTTAAGATGATCAAAATCTCTACAGCTTGCATTATAACAGTGTATTAGTCTGTTCCCACGCTGCTAATAAAGATGTATCTGAGACTGAGCAATTTATAAAGGAAAGAGCGTTAATGGACTCACAGATCCATGTGGCTGGGGAGGCCTCACAATCATGGCAGAAGGCAAAGGAGGAGCAAAGACACGTCTTACATGGCAGAAGGCAAGAGAACTTGTCCTGGGAAACTCCCATGTATGAAATGATCAGATCTCATGAGACTTATTCA
Organism: Chlorocebus sabaeus; assembly: GCF_047675955.1. Classification (NCBI taxonomy): domain Eukaryota; kingdom Metazoa; phylum Chordata; class Mammalia; order Primates; family Cercopithecidae; genus Chlorocebus; species Chlorocebus sabaeus. Next base: position 6,185,804 of record NC_132931.1, on the reverse strand, counting down.
CTACCATGAGAACAGTATGGGGGAAACCACCACCATGATTCAATTATCTCCACCTGGCCCCACCTGTGACACGTGGGAATTATTATAATTCAAGGTGAGATTTGGGTAGGGACACAGCCAAACCATATCAGACAGCAAACAGGAAGGTTGCATAGCCTTGATATACAAAGGAGAAGGTATACTGCTGTCCTTGCCATCTATGTGTAAACTGACTTTGGTCCTCTTACTAATGGGTATCAAGAAAAAAGCATTCACTAAATTGACAACTGCCTGACAAAATGCAGAGACTGTATTGATCTGTTCAGTAAACACATCCCATGTGGCACAGCAGCTGTATTTGGGGTTATCACCTGATTAAGTTTATAGTCTATCATCGTCTGTCAAGATTTATCTGGTTTTTCAGAGGCCAGAATAGCTCATAGAAAGGAAGTATGATAAGAACTACTATCATCACTGCATCATTTAAATACTGTTGTTGGCACTAATCTCTGCAATTCCTCTAGGAATTAAGTGTTGCTTTAGAATATGTCACAGAGGCTCCCATTTGGCCTTTTCTAATATAGAGACCCTAATGCACACATAAGACAATAAAATGGAGAATTTTTTCATTTCCTAAATATATCAATTCCAATTATACTTTGGGGAACTGATGAAATAATCACAGGTAGATCTGAAGGCCTAATAAACTCAATTTTTTAGGGGCAAAAATTCTAACTATGAGATCAGGAGGACATATCAGGTCCCCTGGTATCAATTTCACATTGTATCTAACAGAACTGAAAAAGTGTAGGCATTCTCCTTTTCCCAGTGTATAGTTACCTTGACAAAGAAATAAAGATTAGCTGGGTGTAGTGTCTCATGCCTGTAACCCCAGCACTTTGGGAGGCCGAGGTGGGCAGATCACCTGAGGCCAGGAGTTTGAGACCAGCCTGGCTAACATGGCAAAACCCCGTCTCTACTAAAAATACAATAAATGGCCAGGCCTGGTGACAGCTGCTTGTAATTCCCACTACTTGGGAGGCTGAGGCAGGAGAATCGCTTCAACCTGGAAGGCAGAGGTGGCAGTGAGCCGAGATTGTGCCACTGTACTTCAGCCTGGGCAACAGAATGAGAATTTGTTTAAAAAAAAAAAATCAAGATCAATTTATCAATTTCAAGACAGATTTAAAGATGGAGATAGACATAGATATTGATCGATTAGCTAGTCACAGATAAATGGATAGATAGAAGACAGATATATAGAGGGAGATGATAGATGATTAGATAGATAGATGATAAATTAAATAGATAGGAGAGATGGAGAGATAGATATAGAGATGTAGAGGGAGATGATAGATGGATAGAAATAGATATAGATTGATAGCAGATAGATATAGATTGATAGCAGATAGATAGATAGATAATAGATTCACAGACAGACAGATTGGTAGATTCATAGTGATTTTGCAGATACTTGCCTCACAGACACCCCGCCTCCCCTTCAATCAGTAGGCTCTGGGTTTATGACCTGACTTAGATCTGGAAACTGTTGTGAACCTTCCACTCACCAAATCTAGTTTTCTCCAGATTACACAAATTCAGCAACACCTTAGCCAGCTTCCCATCTGTTTCACCCTTAGGATCACCATGATTAACCATTATAAATAGATACCTGCAGGTCTGAGTACCTTGGCTGTCATGTCAGCCTTCCTGCCCAGCACAGCCACTGTATCGACCTGGCCTCTGATGGTTAAGTGGGGCCGGCTGTTTCTGCTTCCTCACAATCTCATCATCCCTCTTTATATTAGGAAGTGAAGTTCCTCTATCATCAACCCTGGTCTACAGAAGATAGTCACTGTCAAGCATCTCAGAGATACTAGAACCCCTACCCATGGATTTTCTATTGCCTTAGCGAATGAAGTGTCCTTGTCTTCAGCTTTTATCAATCTTAACATATCAGAGCAGCAAACCCGTTCGTAAGATAATTAATGTCCCTGTAGAATAAATTGCAGAGCACAGATTCGGGAGCAAGATTATGAAGATGTGCCGATGACCCTAACAGGAGGAAGAAAGCTGCTTTTGATGTGCTTAATTGCATAGAAATAAAACATTCTTCAGACCAGTAACCAACTGACTGAGAAAACGACATCAGAACCAGCAACAGCGACTGGAGTGACCATCTGCTTCAATTTACGATAATCTATTATCATTCTTTGAAACACATCCATCCCTGGCATACGCCAAGCCTCTACTGTTTCATGTCATTGTCAGTGACACTATTCTTTTTTATTTTTTTCAGGAATGATTTGCCATTTGGCTAAGAAAGAGAAACTTCAGGGACATCTATTTGGCCCATTCTTCTAATTGCCAAAGATAATTATATCAATGCATGGGGATCACGATTTCAACACACACAAATTGGAAAAATAACTGCCGCAACGTTTTAGGAACCCAGTGGACATTTGTGCGATGGACCTGGGTTAAAACTCCACTCCAACTGCTGGCATATAATGATAGTCTATATCCCCAGGATTAGTACTAATGCAGAGCCAGTGTTTAATAATATCGAGACAGCCAATACATTCAGCCTGGTAAATTGTTACAGGTCTCTTTATAGAAAGCCAAGAGTAAGATTTCTCTTGTTCGTGATTTTGTTAGAGTTACTTAGAAAACACATGGTAAGTTCACTGCAAAATTCCTATGACCCGAAGTATTTTATTATATCAAGTGTTTTCTCATATCTAAAGCTCACTCAGAGTGGGCAAATATTGAGTCCACATTTCAATCAACCAACAAGAGGAACCACAAGTTAGAACTACTACTAGGCTTTGAACTAGAAAATGAAATCCAGAATTTCTGATGAGTTCCTTCATATCAGCAAATTAAGATTGATCTAGTATTGTGGGATATGTTTCTGGTTCAAGCTCTTATGATATCCATTTGCATGTCTATTTCTATTTTTTTTATTTTGTAAAGTTGTCAATTCCTGTCATTCTTTTGTTGTATTTTCATTCTTCTTACAGTTCTGACGTTGTAATTGACACCGTAGGGGATAGCATTGGACTCTAAAGTTCTGAAAACTCTGGTCAACAGGGTCATTAGAAAAGGGATAAAGAGCCTCTTCAACATAGAGGTAGATATCTCTCTGGCTGGAAGGGGATACTGATCAAGGGTTTGGCATTTGTCTATCACCAGAGTCCTCTGATTCCTCCCATTAATCTACAGTTTAGCTTTTGGCATGCCAGTCTTTCTTGATCAATGCCTCAATGTTCATCTTTAACCTCTACCTCCTGGGTTCCAGCGATCCTCCCACCTCAGCCTCCTGAGTAGCTGGGACCACCATGACTGGCTATCTTTTTTGCATTTTTAGTAGAGGCAAGGGTCTCGCCACATTGCCCAGGCTGCTCTCAAACTCCTGAGCTCAAGTGATCCATCCACCTTGGCCTCCCAAAGTGCTAGGATTACAGGTGTGAGCCTCCATGCCCTGCCCATATTTCTTTTTGTATACAACATAAAGCAAGCTAACGTATCCATCACCTCACAGTTTTTCTTTTTTTTTTTTTTGTCATTGTTATGGCAAGAGCAGCTAAAATCCTCCTCCTTTATTAGGTTGGGACAAAAGTAATTGCGATTTTTGCCATTAAAAGTTAGGGCAAAACCCACAGTTACTTTTGCACCAATCTAATAGCATGAATCCCAATAAAGTGCAATGTTATTACCTATAGTCCTCATGTGTACATCATATCGCTAGACTTGTTTAGCCTGCATACCTGCTACCTTCTATCCTCAGACCTACACCTCCCCATTTCCTCCCAGCATGTGCTCTCCAGCCCCGCTCCACTGTGTAATGACTCTTTTGTTCTCTATGTCTGTATATCTAAGTTTTTTTTTCAGATTCCACATATAAGTGAGATTATGCCATGTTTTTTTTCCCGTGATTGGCTTATTTCATTCAGCATAATGTCCTCTAAGCTCATCCCCACTGTGACACATGGCAAAATCCTGTTCCTTTTTCAGGGCTGATTAATATCCCAACAGGATCTTGGTGGACCTTGGCTGAACTCAGGGCTGCTGGCCTCCTCTCATCTCTGCTGATTTTGTTATTCTGTCTTCTCATAATTCTCTGAGCTATCTCTGTTCACAATCTCTGTTCACAATTTTTTCTCTTTCTTCTTAGGTTATCCACAGTCAGTTCCTGTACTGTGCAATCAAAAATACTCAGTGAGGCCGGGTTCATGGCTCATGCCTGTAGTCCCAGCACTTTGCAAGGCTAAGGCAGAAGGGATTGCTTGAGCCCAGGAGTTCGAGGCTGCAGTGAGCTATGATTGCACCACTGCACTCCAGCCTGGGTGACAGAATGACACCCTGTTTCAAAAAAAAAAAAAAAAAAAAAATCTACCTTTTATACATATAAATACACAATTCCTGGATCAATTCAATCAAGCCACCTTAGGTGGCGTTATGCGAGCAAGAATGTGAAACCATTCCTTACCTTCCAGCTCTAATATTGATAATCCCACCATTGATGTTTCCCAGCCAGACTCAATCACTTTAAAATTTGCTCCGCCGCTCAGCAAAGTGCCCTGAGCCAAGCATAAAAGGAACATTTATAAGTATTTTTTCCTAGTTCTCCCTCTTTGAATGGAGTTCTTCACTCTGTGAAGTGGAACTTCTTTCTGTGGTCCTAAACTTTGCACACTGCAATTTCAAAGGCATGTCCCTTGCTCTTGTATTTTCTGAGTCCTGTTTGCGGGGCTCTGGCAAGCACAGTGGGAACACAGCCCATTGAAGCAAGGTAGGAGTGACCCACAGGGTCAGACTAGATGATATGATATTCTCAAAAGGGCTATACAAGGGACTGGGGACTTGGTGAAGGCTTTATTCATCCAGTCCTCTCCATGGGACATATATATATATATAAATTATATTTCTCCTCACCTTTCATTATCTTTCCAGCTTCTCTGTTTGTTCACCACGAATTACCAAAACATCACTAAGGAAAGGGTCCGTGGGACGGGCACGGTGGCTCACGCCTGTAATCCCAGCACTTTGGAGGCTGAGGAGGGAGGATTGCTTGAGTCCAGGTGCTGAAGCCCAGCCTGGGCAATATAGCAAGACCCTGTCTCTCCAAACAAATAAAAATAAAAATTAGCCAGGCATGGTGATGTGCACCTGTAGTCCTAGCTACTTGAGAGGTTGAGGCTGGAAGATTGCTGGAATCCAGGAGGTAGAGGCTGCAGTGAGCTGTGATCACACTACTGCACCCCAGCCTGGGCAATAGAGCAAGATCCTATCTCAAATCAAAAAAAAAGAAAGAAAAGAAAAGAAAAGAAAGAGAGAGAGAGAAAGAAAGAAAGAAAGAAAGAAAGAAAGAAAGAAAGAAAGAAAGAAGGAAAGAAAATGGTCCGTAGCCTGCCCAGTGCTATTGAAAACTATTTTTTTAAGTCATCTATGATCTATCTTTCTCCCTTTCTGAAAGAATTCATTTGACTGAAGGATTGCAGCAAAACCTTTGCAATTCAGTCATTTCTAATTTAGAATTGGAAAAGTGATTAACTATGACGTGTTATCCTCTCACAATAAGAGACTGAGTTTTATTCAGCTGCAAAGACAATATGAACCTATTTAGAAAGTTGGACAGAAAGTAGGCCTTTTACCACAAGTTGAGTCTTTATCCAAATAATTTCCACACTGAAAATATTACATTGTCACACTTGATTTGATATGGAACATTACACTTTGGCTATTTCCAATGCAAAGGTAAAATGTCAATAAAAGAAGGAAAGAATGTTCCTGGGTTATATATTCAGGAAGAAGAAATACACCTTGGACCTAATGAATGATCTCCAGATCTATTTACCTTCTTCAAAAGATAAATGTCTGTTCTCTGAGGATGGAGCATTTCTTCCCTTCAATACTTCGAGCAAAAAACTTCCAAGCAGATGTTCTTCATATAAAGTGTTGGTTGGAAGGATATGTGTTAGCATTTCAATCATTCAACATTTTTTACACAATATTAAAATGGATTGAATTTCCCTCCGAGAGAGAGAGGACATTAAATCATATATTTGGAAGAGCATCAAGGATAGAATGAGATTTGCTTCGCTCCAAAAGCCAAGACACCAAGTCTGCTGGTCGAGACTTTCCCCAAATACTTTTCCAACTCAGCATAAAAAGGCAGGGAGACAGGAAAATATTAGGTATGCTTAATATGAGCTGAAGCGCAGCCAAATAGCATAGTTCCAAGGTACATTCTCGCATGCTGACACGCTGAAAGATGCAATTTCTCCATTTCCAAAACTCAACAATTTTTCAGCAGCACAGCACCATTCCAGTAAAACACTGGTATTTTATTCATCTCTTCCTGAAGTACCATACTTTTATTTTGTAGGCGTCTCTAAATCACATCAATTCACAAAAGACCAAGTGCTCGCTGCTATAGTCAAATCAGATGTTCTACACACATACACGCATGCCAGGTTTCTTTCTTTCATTCTTTTGCTAGTTAGTCGGAGATGAGAGATTTGTAGTCTGAGTCACAAAGCTCCCCTTAGGTAGCAAACAAGGCTAATGAATGCATGGTGTACATCCAGGAGCTCCACGGCCTCAGAATTCTCCCTTCACACCACTTCCCATCTCTTAGCTGAACCTGTGTCTTCTCCAGGGAATTTTACCTTTGTGATGGAAACATCTTTATAGCTCTTTTTTATAATTATTATTTGTTAGAGCTTATACATGTGTGAGGGTGCTGATATCATCAAAACAAACATTTCCCATATAATAATCTTTTAGATTTCACGTAAAATCTTAGAACTGAAGGGACCTTGTAGTCCAACCAGCTCCTTGTACATATAGGGAAACTGAGGGTTCCATACCCTAAGTCAGTGCATAGAGAACCCAAGTCTCCTGCTGTGGGTTTCATGCTCTTTGCTCTACTTTAGGACTTGGCAAATTTTTTCTCTAAAGGGCTAGGTATTAAATATTTTAGGCTTTGTGGCCACAGACAATCTCTGTCATTTTTTTAAAAGGAAAATTATAACCTTTAAAAATATAACAGCTGGTTTTTAGTTTTAGGGCCTCATAAAAACAGTAAGTAGAATGGACTTGTCAATCCTTATTCTATTTCTTGATACACACATCAGTCATCAAAAATAAATGGAGTGGGCCAGGTGCGGTGGTCACGCTGTTATCCCAGAATTGTGGGAGGCCAAGGTGGGCAGATCACCTGAAGTCAGGAGTTCCAGACTAGCCTGGACATCATGGTAAAACCCCATCTCTATTAAAAATACAAAAATTAGCTGGACATGGAGTGCACCTGTAGTCCCAGCTAGTCAGGAGACTGAGGCAGGAGAATCGCTTGAACCCAGGAGGTGGAGGTTGCAGTGAGCCGAGACTGTCACTGCACTCCAGCCTAGGCAACAGAGCGAGACTTCGTCTCAAATAAATAAATAAATAAATAAATAAATAAATGGAGTGTATTCATCAGCAACTACCACAATAATACTGGATAACAAATGGCCCCAAAACTTAATGATATGCAGCAAACACCTCATGTTTTCATGCTCATAGGCCTGGGGATTGGCTGTGATGACTCCATTCCACATGTCTTACTGTGGGGCCCCAGCCAGAAGTGCAGTGATTACTTGGGTCACGTTCTTCTCGTTGTGAAGGTCAGAAGCTCCCAAAGGGGTGAGCAAAAACATACAATGTGCGTTAAACTGTCTTAAATGCAAACTTAGAGTCAGAATTGCAAAACTGTCACTTTCACTCACTCTGCCCTGGCTAAAGCAAATCACACAGCCAAGCCAAATGTCAACAGAGAAGGAATGTATGCCTCCCCTTTGGAGCTGGTGAGGGAGAGAGTGACTATTTGCTGGATAATAATTCAATGACTTGGGTGGGATTCTAGAAGACAGTGGTAATGGCTTAATTTTTCATTCCCCTGAGTCCTCTACAAAAAATAGATAGCACATCTAAGATGGTACGTCAAAGACCTATCAATAAGGTACTGTAAAATACAAGCAATGATAGCCGTGACTTGAGCCTCCTTGTGGAAGGAAGCAGGAGAGGACATCCAGGCTTGTCATGGCCACAAGAACAAGGGAAACTCAGAACATTGGTACTCACTGAAAAGTATCACAGACTGAATGCAAATTATTTCAACCATCATGGAAGATAGTGCAGCAATTTCTCAAAGACCTAGAGGCAGAAATACCATTTGACTCAGCAATCCCATTACTAGGCATACACTCAAAGGAATAGAAATCATTCTATTATAAAACCACATGCACTTGTATGTTCATTGAAGCACTAGTCACAGTAGCAAAGATATGGAATTAACCTTAATACCCATCAATGATAGACTGAATAAAGAAACGTGGTACATATACATGTGGAATACCATGCAACTATAAAAAGGAATGAGGTCATGTCCTTTGCATGACCATGGATGAAACTGGAGGCCATTATCCTTAGCAAACTAACGCAACAACAGAAGACCAAATACCACATGTTCTCACTTATAAGTGGGAGCTAAACGACGAGAACCCATGGACACATGGTGGGAACAATACATACTGGGGTCTGTTAAAGGTTGGGGGTGGGAGGAAGGAGAGGATCAGGAAGAATACCTAATAGATACTGAGCTTAATACCTGGGTGATGGGAGGGTCTGTGCAGCAAACCACCATGGCACACGTGTACCTATGTAACAAACCTGAGCATTCTTTACATGAGCCCCTTCCCCCCGTAGAAACAATCTAACGTAGTGGTTACGAGCACTGATTCTTACCCCAGACAGCCTGAGTTGAAATTCTGACTCTCTTAATGACTCTGTGACATTGAGAAAGTGATTTAATCTCTCTGAGTCTAATAGTAATACCTATATTGCTGGGTGTGGTGGCTCACGCCTGTAATCCCAGCACTTTGGGAGGCCAAGGCAGGTGGATCATCTGAGGTCAGGAGTTGGAGACCAGCCTGGCCAACACGGTGAAACCCCATCTCTACTACAAATACAAAAACTAGCCAGGCGTGGTGGCGCGTGCCTGTAATCCCAGCTACTTGGGAGGCTGAGGTAGGAGAATCGCTTGAACCTAGGAAACAGAGGTTGCAGTGAACTGACACTGCACCACTGCCCCCTAGCCAAGGCAACAGAGTGAGACTCTGTCTCAAAAAATAAAAAAAAAAAAAGAAAAAGAAAAGGAAAGAAAGAAATGCTGTAAAATGCATAATATAGTGTGTCACCAAGAAACTCCCTCTTCTGCTGGGACATTCATTCCCCCAGCTGGTAGTGTTGGCAGCTGACGGATTTCAGAGGAGTGTCTCTTTGGAACTTGCTGAGTCAAATCGATCAGCATAGTCCAAGTTCATACCCCCTTTCTAGGGCAGTCTGTGTATTAGGTTGGTGTGAGTATAATCGCAATTTTTGCATTGTTGAAATTTGCTGTTTGATACTGGAATACATTCTTAAATAAATGTGGTTATGTTATACATCATTTTAATGGCATTTCTCACTTTTTTTGCTAATGACTTATTACTTGCTGTTTATTTTATATTTATATTAGACTACTGAAATGATGTTAGACAAAAAGCAAATTTGAGCGATTTTCTTATCCGAGTTCAAAATGGGTCGTAAAGCAGCAGAGACAACTCGCAACATCAACAACGCATATGGCCTGGGAACGGGTAACAAATGTACAGTACAGTGGTGGTCCAAGAAGTTTTGCAAAGGAGATGAGAGTGAAGATGAGGAGTCTAGTGGTCAGCCATTGGAAGTTGACAACAACCAATTGAGAACAGTCTTCCAAGCTGATCCTTTTACAACTACATGAGAAGTTGCTGAAGAATTCAATGTCCACCAATTTACAGTCATTCAGCATTTGAAGTGAATTGGACAGGTGAAGAATCTCCTTAAGTGGGTGCCTCATGAGCCGACCAAAAATCAAAAAAATTGTCATGTTATAACGGCTTCTTCTCTTATTCCTATACAACAACAATGAACCATTTCTTAATCAGATTGTGACGTGCAATAAAAGTGGGTTTTATATGACCACCAGTGATGACCAGCTCAGTGGCTGGACTGAGAAGAAGCTCCAAAGCTCTTCCCAAAGCCAAACTTGTACCAAAAAAAGGTAATGGTCACTGTTAGGTGGTCTGCTGTTGGTCTGATCCACTACAGATTTCTGAATCCTGGCGAAACCATTATATCTGAGAAGTATGCTCAGCAAATGGATGAGATGTACAGAAAACTGCAATGCCTGCAGCTGGCACTGGTCAACAGAAAGGGCCCAATTCTTCTCCTTGATGATGTCCCACCACAGATCACACAACCAATGCTTCAAAAGTTGAACGAATTGGGCTATGCAGTTTTGCCTCATCCACCATATTCACCTGACCTCTCGCCAACCAACTACCACTTCTTCAAGCGTCTTGACAACTTTTTGCAGGGAAAGCACTTCCACAGCCAGCAGGATGCAGAAAATGCTTCCCAAGAGTTTGTTGAATCCTGAAGCACAGATTTTTATGCTCCAGGAATAAACAAACTTATTTCTCATTGGCAAAAAAAATGTGTTGATTGTATTGGTTCCTATTTTGATTAACAAAATTCACAGTCCAAAACCACAATTATTTTTGCACCAGTCAACCTTGAATGGCTGGTCAAAGTGAGATACAATGATGTATCTCTCTGCCTAAAGCTGGGAAATTCTGAAAATGCTTCCTTCCCTGCATCAGAGATCCCACAGAATAAGCTGAGGCATCTCCTACAACTGCATCACAGCCTAACATCTCCCACATCCTATCCTGTACACTTCACTCTCCAAAAGATCTTGAGCCTCAGGGTATTCCCCCCAAAAATTTCCAGCATGCAGCTCTCCGTCACAGCCTGTTTTCTGCAGAGTCAGACTTCATAAAGACGTTGTAAGGATTATATGAGTGAAGAGTTATTAGCTAGCACTACATGATGAAGAGGATGATCATGCTGATGGTGATGGTGTGATAAGTGACATCCTCTGTTGGTCATAAAATGAGTCCTAGTGGGTAAGAAACTGTCCCCAACCTATCTTAGAATGGCGCTCCAACTATTCAAGTGTTGACTATTATTTCTTTATCAAGGTCAACCTTTTGGTGATGGCATAAGTAAATACAGCATTCTCCCCTATTAGTATGTCACATCCATCAGTTTTTAAAAAAATTCTCAGATGTGGAGAAAGGGGAACTCCAGTACACTGTTGATGGGTAGGTAAGTCAGTATAGCTACTATGAAAAGCTGTATAAGAGGTCCTCAAAAAGCTAAAAATAGAGCTACCATATGATCCAGCAGTTCCACTATTGGGTATATATCCAAAGAAAAGGAAATCAGTATACTCAAAGAAAAGGAAATCAATATACTGAAGAGATATTTGCACTCCCATGGTTACTGTAGCACTATTCACTATAGCCCATATATGGAATTAACCTACCTGTCCATCAATGAATGAATGGATGAAGAAAATGTGGTGCATATACACAATGGAATATTATGCAGTCATAAAAAAGAATAAAATCCTATCATTTGCAGCAACATGGATGAAACTGGAGGTTACTACGTTAAGTGAAATAAGATAGGCACAGAAAGACAAAGATTGCATGTTCTCACTTGTATGTGGGAGCTTAAAAAAGCGGATCTGATGAAGATAGGAAGTAGATTGGTGGTTATCAGGGGCCAGAAATGGTCGGGGGAGGGATAAAAAGAGCTTAATTACTAGGTGCAAACATAGTTTGATAGAAGAAATGAGACCTAGTGTTTCATGGACTGATATTTTGAAATATTATATATTTCAAAATAGCTAGAAAAATAAAAATGTACCCAGCATAAAGAAAAGACACATATTTGTAGTGATGAATATCCTAATTCCACTAGTTTGATCTTTACAAATTGTATAAATGTATTAAATTATCCCATATACCCTGAAAATATGTGCGCCTATGATGTATCAATTTAAAAATAAAACTTAAAACATCCTCTGGAGGAATGACTGGTAGTTCTATATTCATTCTCAATTTTACATTTACTAGCAACAAGTGAAGGATTTATTACATTTCAGATCCAACAAAAGTATGTGTGAAAATATAAGAAAATGATATTTTTTTTTGCCTCAAAAGGTATTTCCCCAAAAGACAAGTGGGAAAAATGACAAAGGGAAAAAATTTTACAATGGAAATATCTGAAAGATAATACTTTAACCAAATGACCAAAATTAGCTTTACCAGCTGAGATGTGTCAACACTATGTGCCTCCTGAGATGATGCACTGAGAAAGATATAACATCACTTGTGTAACTCACTGAAAATACAGAGCCTGAATAAAAGCCGGAACATTCAACAAATCTAATTGAGGGACATTCTACAAAGTATCTGCGTAAAACTTACCAAAAGTGTCCAGGTCATATAAGACAAAGAAAGCCTGAGGACATATCCTAGGTTGTAAGAGGCTCAAGAGCCACAAAAGCTAAATATAGTATGTAATCTTGGTTTGGGCCCCAGACCAGAAAGAGGACATTAGTTGGATAGTTCAAGAAATTTTCATAAAGTCTATGGATTAGTTAATAGTTGTGTGATGGTAGGGAGTTTTGGTTTTACTGTGGTGAGGTACTCCACTTATGGCCCATTCTTCCCGCTAATTACAACTATAAACTCCAGAAAACACACACACACACACCCCTCCAGGATTTTGTAAAGCAACCAAAAGCAGGCAGTTTGTGGAGGAGAGATGACTTCTACATCTGGGTGAGTCTCCCATCTTTGTGTAGATTTGCCTCAAATGTGGTATCAATCTTGAAAGCGGTGTAGCACAGGCTGCTAAAACTTCAATAGAAACTACCATCTAGAAATTCTATTTGTTCAGTTTTTAAATCTACTCAGCCACCTCTGCAGCTTATTTTATAGCCACAATCCAAATCTCCCTTTTTAAAAAAACATATGAATTATAGTTATTTCATATTCTTGTCTGATGATAACTGGGGTGTTTGACTATTAGGACACCTGATTCTGTGGTTTTGTCTATGGTTTCTGCTGACTTAGACTATGGTGCTCCCTTGTGTATTTCATAAATACTGACTATAAACTCATTGACCATGGAATGTTATCAATGGATATACTTTGAGACCCTCTTTTAAATACCACTCTACAAAGTTTTATGTAAGTTTCCACTGGGTATCTAGGAGACTCTACCAACCCAGCATCTCTTTAAAATACATTCTCAGCTTGAAGAATTTTAGGCCAACTAGATCGGGTAAATTGGGGCTACAAATCTACAGGAAGGCCAATTTGTAATTGCACATTCAAAGAGAAATTTAGACTGCGAGCCATGGTTCACGCCTGTAATCTGAACATTTTGGGAGGCCAAGGCGAGAGGATCACTCGGGCCCAGCAGTTTTAGACCAGCCTGGGCAACATCGCAAGATCCTGTTGATACAAAAAATGAAAAAATTTGCCAGCCATGGTGGCACAGGCCTGTAGTCCTAGCTACTCGGGAAGCAAAGGCAGGAGAGTCTCTTGAGCCCAGGAGTTCGAGGTTACAGTGATCTAGGATGATACCACTACACTCCAGCCTGGGTAACACGAACAAACGAGAAACAGAAGCAGATTTGTCTATTCCTTCCACTCATAACAAAGGCAGATACAGGAATTTACTTCTTGTTCTCTTATGGGAAGCAAGTTTATTTCTAGTTTATTTTTATTTTTATTTTTATTTTTTTTTTTGAGAAGGAGTCTCGCTCTATTGCCCAGACTGGAGTACAGTGGCGTGATCTCGGCTCACTGCAACCTCTGCCTCCCAGGTTCATGCCATTTTCCTGCCTCAGCCTCCCGAGTAGCTGGGACTACAGGCACCCGCCACCACACCTGGCTAATTTTGTTTTGTTTTGTTTTTAGTAGAGACGGGGTTTCACTGTGTTAGCCAGATGGTCTCGATCTCCTGACCTCATGATCCACCCGCCTCGGCCTCCCAAAGTGCTGGATTACAGGCGTGAGTCACTGTGCCCAGCCTCTAGTTTATTCTTAAAATGATAGCGTAGTCTTTTGAGACCACAATTCTATGTGTGTTTGGGGGTGGGGGATGGTGGTTCCTATTAACCTCTACATTAAGCCAGATGCTAAGCCATGTCGTTAGGTCCCTATAACTACCTAAAAATCACAGGGGTTTCTGGTAGATGTTTCCAATGCCAAAGCCACAAAACAAGCTATTTTATTCTCTAATTACACCTTTCCCTTTCTGTTTAGCCTCTGAGGTTTCCTTAACTGCTTGTCAGCTCAGAAATTATTTTAAAAATACTTCTAATAAAATGTTTCTGGCTATTTTAAACAAGAGGGTTATAAAATCTGCCATGCTGCTAGAAACAGATATGTCTTTATCACTGTTGACTGTAGACTATATTTTTCTGAACATCCTATGCTGACTTCAAGAATAGCCAGATCGGATGGCTAGTGTAGGTCAGACACTCTATTACCCTCATGAAACCTGTAATTTTGATTTATTTTTTAGCCCTTGCCTAACCCATAACTCTAGCCAAAGACTGACTGAATCTTGAGCACAGAGAGACTTCTAATCATTTCCTGGCTTCTGAGTCCTACTACTCATCTGTAGCATCCTGATGTCCCTCCTGAGCCACCCACCTTCAAGACATCGCCACTTGGAGTTCAGTATTATTGTGGCAGGTGCAAAGCAGCTATTCCCGTTCAGTAAGGAAGATGTTGGTGCTGCAGCAGACTCACAGTCCCCAAAGAAAGGCTCCAACTGAGGTAGTTCATTAATATTAAAGAAGATAATCACTGTGAGAAGGCTGTCACATTCAATAGTGAAAACTTTCTAGAGAATGACGTATTGCAGACAAATCCAAACTAGGAAAATGAATAGAACCTCCCCAAACAATTCTACAAAGTTAATATTTCAAGCCACACTGTTAGCTACAAATCTCGAATGCTGATGAGCTACCGTGGACAGAGGCTCTGTGACACCTGCAACTCACCTGTCCCCAGGGAGGTGAGATGAAATCTTCAGACCACAATTTCATCGGTTGCCCAGTAGTGACAAAAAAGCCTCAGGCTTTGCACCTGGCAGGTGCCGTCCAGCAGGGGAGTGAGACACCAACTCCAGGGGAGGGACAGACAGAGAATGGGAGAATATTTTGGGCACTTCCTGAATATTCGGGAAGAAGGAAAGAAGGTTGGTTTTCTCCTCTGGGGATAGAGCTGTTCCAGCTTTTTATTTGTTTTGATAGCAAAGTGATGCATAAAATAAATGTGCAAAATGGGTGCCACATAAACAAATTGTAGCGGC
This sequence comes from Chlorocebus sabaeus, assembly GCF_047675955.1. NCBI lineage: Eukaryota > Metazoa > Chordata > Mammalia > Primates > Cercopithecidae > Chlorocebus > Chlorocebus sabaeus. Next base: position 6,170,510 of record NC_132931.1, on the reverse strand, counting down.
ACTAAGCTCACCCAGTGCGAGGCATGTTGAGTTAGCCAAACAGCACACACATTCCCATGGGGCTAAAGCAAGCCGAGCAACTGTGGCCCCTGTGTGAAAGTGTGAGCATGTTTAGGTCTATGCCTAACACTCATTCCACAGCATTTATTTTATACCTGTTCTGGAGCAAGCATTATGCGAACGCTGAGGATGGAAAGAAAGAAAATAAAAGGGACAGATTCTGCTCTGGTGAGCTCATTTTCTTGCTGGTGAGGAAGAAAAATGTGTAAACAGGTCATTGTGATACAAAGCATTATCTTGTGTGTGTCTGTGTTTTTTGGTCTATGAAAGCTTCTGTGTTCATCGGAGCAGTCTCCTTCCTTATAAACATGCTTGGAAGGGCCTCATGGTTCCAAAGCCACCCTTGCAACCCAATCAGTAAACTTGAAAGGGTGTCCAAGGGGATCATGAACAATGCAAGCCAGGCTGCTTCTTAGTTTTGGGTTTTTGTTGCCTTTTTTTTTTTTTTTTTTTTTTTTGAGACAGAGTCTTGCTCTGTCGCCCAGGTTGGAGTACAGTGGTATGATCTCAGCTCACTGCCACCTCTGCCTCCTCAGTTCAAGCGATTCTCCTGCCTCAATTCCCCCGAGCTGCTGGGATTACAGGCAGGGGGCACTTCGCCTAGCTAATTTTTGTATTTTTAGTAGAGACGAGGTTTCACCATGTTGGCCAGGCTGGTCTTGAACTCCTGACGTCAGGTGATCCACCCGCCTTGGCCTCTCAAAATGCTGGGATTACAGGCATGAGCCACCACACCTGGCCTTTTCTTGCTTTTTGAGATACGGGGCGGTTCTCTCTGTTGTCCAGGCTGGAGTGCAGTCACACAGTCATGGCTCACTGCATCTTCAAACTGCTGTACTGGAGCAATCCCAGTGCCTCAGCCTCCCAGGTAGCTGGGACTACAGACATGCACCACCATGCCCAGCTCATTTTTAATTTATTTTTTGTTGAGATAGGGTCTCACTATGTTGGCTAGGCTGGTCTCCAATTCCTGGGCTCAAGTGACATCCCCTCTTCTGCCTCCCAGAAATGCTGGGATTACAGGCATAAGCCATGATGCCCAGCCCAATAAGCCAGGGTTCTAATAGGAGAGGTTAAGGTGGGGACCATTCTCCAGGTTGCCACTACCTACCTTTCCTCTTGAGGAAAGTGAGAGTGCTACATAATGAAATAAGCAAGGAGCCTGGAGAATATGTCAGGAAATTAAAGGAACGAAGGAGGCTGAGCGCAGTGGCTCATGGCTGTAATCCCAACACTTTGTTAGGCCGAGGCAGGTAGATCATGCGGTCAGGAAATCGAGACCATCCTGGCTAACATGGTGAAACCCTGCCTCTACTAAAAATACAAAAATTAGCAGGGTGTGGTGGCATGCGCCTATAGTCCCAGCTACTCGGGAGGCTGAGGCAGAAGAATTGCTTGAATCTGGGAAGTGGAGGTTTCAGTGAGCCGAGATAGTGCCACTGCACTGCAATCTGAGCAACACAGCAAGACTGCATCTCAAAAAAAAAAAAAAAAAAAAAGGAACGAAGGAACACGTCTCAGCCTCTTAAATTAGTGTGGTTATACAGAAGTGTATTAGAAGACCAGTGTCTGGAGTGGAGAACCTCTAAGGATCCAGATAGGGCCTGGGACCTAACAGAGTCCTGGGCAAAGTTCCTACGAATCTAGACATTACAATGCAGCTCTCAAAAGGTCTTCCAGTTCCGTAAAACTTACCAACTCGGAGTAGAGTCATAAACTAGCAATCAAGCATCACATGGCTCTTTCTCACATTCTTCAAAGCCTTTGGCTTTCTGTAACCATAATAGAGCATTTGGCTAAGACCATACATGTGCTAAAACATTCCTGAGGTTCCCTTGGTGGATGAGGATTTAAATGTGGCTCAGGTTCCACAGCTGTGAATAGTTTTGCTTTCCAGGTGTCCTAGTCCATTTTCTGTTGCTTTTAACAGAATACCTTAAGCTGGGTACTTTATAAAGAAAAGGAATGTATTTCTTACAGTTATGGAGACTGAGAAGTCCAAGGTCAAGGGACTGCATCTGGGGAGGACCTTCTTGCTGGTGAGGACTCTCTGCAAAGACCCAAGGCAGTGCAGGGCATCCTATGGTGAAGGAGGCTGAGCATGGTAGCTCACATCTCTCTTCCTCTTCCAATAAAGGAAACAGTCCCATTCCCATGATAACTCATTAATCCATGAATCTATGAAAGAATTTATTTATTCATGAGGGCAGAACCCTCATGACCCAATCACCTCTGAAAGGACCTACCTCTCAATACTGCCACACTGGGGATTAAGTTTCAACATGAGTTTTGGAGGGGACAAATATTCAAACCACAGCAATAGGTGTATAGGTTGGAGCATTTAAAGACTTGTAAACAAAGACTAACTGAATGTTTTTTGAAGGCCCATTTTCTGTCAATAAAATTCTGAATCACATGGAGACAAAGCAAATGCCTCACATATGCAAAGCACTTGTGTTATGTATCCCTACTCAAATGTATTTCATTTACTCATGCATTAATAAAAGTATTTATTTAACAAATAAGGATAGCTCCTGTTACTGTATTATAAAAGTAAGTATAATAAAGTCTTTTGTTTACTTTTTTCTTTTTTTGTTGTTGTTTGACCTCTAATCAACAGCTTGCCAGATCTTTTAAATTCTAAATTTGAAGTACATACATGGTTCTATTGATAGCTCTGTTAGTTTCCAAGTGCTGCCATAGAAAAGTATTACAAGCTGAGTAGCTTAAGGCAACAGAAATGTGTGCTTTCACAGCACTGGTAGCCAGAAGGAAGGTGTTGGCAGGGCCATGCCCTCTTGAACTATAAGGGAGAACCAGTTCCATGCTTTTCTCTTAGCTTCTGGCATCACTAGGATCCCTTAGCATTCTTTGGCTTGTATAACTCCAGTTTCTGACTCTATCTTCCTTCTGCATGTGTCTCTTCTCTCTTTGTTTTGTTTTGTTTTGTTTGTTTTTTGAGATGGAGTTTCGCTTTTGTTGCCCAGACTGGAGTGCAATGGCACGATATTGGCTCACCGCAAACTCCGCCTCCCGGATTCAAGAGATTCTCCTGCCTCAGCCTCCCGAGTAGCTGGGATTACAGGCATGTGCCACCACGCCCGGCTAATTTTGTATTTTTAATAGACACGAGGTTTCTCCATGTTGGTCAGGCTGGTCTTGAACTCCCAACCTCAGGTGATCTGCCAGCTTCGGCCTCCCAAAGTGCTGGGATTACAGGCATGTGAGCCACCACGCCCATCCTCTCTTCTCTTTTTATAAAGACACCACTCATATTGAATTAGGGCTTGACCTCATAACCTCATCTTAATATTACATCTGAAAAGACTTGGTTTCCAGATGAGGTCCCACGCAGAGATGTTAAGGCTTAGGAGTTAAAATATGTTCTCCCAAAATACATATTTAAGGAGGTAGAGGGACATGCAGAGGAAGTGAAAAAGAAAAGATAAATAATAAAGAAGGCCAGATGCGGTGGCTCACGCCTGGAATCCCAGCACTTTGGGAGGCCAAGGCAGGCGGATATCTTGAGGTCAGGAGTTTGAGACCAGCCTGGCCAACATGGCAAAATCCCATCTCTTCTAAAAATACAAAAATGCGGGCTTGGTGGCGCATGCCTGTAATCCCAGCTAGCTGGGAGGCTTCAGGAGATGAATTCCTTCATCTCCTTAAACATGTATTTTGGGAGGACACATTTTAAATGGTAACAGTAGCCCAAAGACGGAAGAGTCAGTTGATCTGTGATATACTACTTTGTCTTGAAAAATGAGAAGGAGTTTGACAGACAAGGGAGAAAGAGAAAATCTGAACAAGAAGGACTGAATTGTTTTGTAGTTTATAAACGTGAAACAGAAGTGTGTGTTCAAGGAACCACCGTTGGTTGTCTGTTTGCTACAGTCTGATTGTTTATGTCCCACCAAAATTCTTACATTGAAACCTAATTCCCATTACAGCGGCATTAAGAGATGCGGTCTTTAGGAGATGATTAGATCAGGAGAGCTCCACCTTTGTGAATGGGATTACTGCCTTTTTAAAGGAAGCCGGACGACTGGGTGCAGTGGTTCCTGCCTGTAATCCCAGCACTTTGGGAGGCCAAGGCGGGCAGATCACGAGGTCAGGAGATTGAGACCATCCTGGCTAACGTGGTGAAACCCCATCTCTACTAAAAATACAAAAAAATTAGCCGGGTGTGGTGGCAGGTGCCTGTAGTCCCAGCTACTCGGGAGGCTGAGGCAGTAGAATCACTTGAACCTGGGAGGCAGAAGTTACAGTGAGCCAGGATCGCACCACTGCAATCCATTCTGGCAACAGAGCAAGACTCCGCCAAACAAACAAACAAACAAACAAACAAACAAAAAACCCAGAGGAAACTTGTTTATCTCCTCCACCACATAAGGACACAGCTAGAAGATGCCATCACTAAACCAGCAAGCAAGCCCTCACCAGGGCACTGAATCTGCTGATGCCTTAAGCTTGGGCTTTCCAGGCTCTAGAACTGTAAGACATACAATTCTGTTGTTTATAAGCCAACCAGTATATAGTATTTTTTTATAACAGCCAGAAAGAACTAATACACTATCCTTCCCCTCCCTTGACTCCAGGCTGGATTCATGACTTGGCTTCTTGACCAAGAGAATGGGGAAGAAGTGGCATTCTGAGACCTCTGACGCTATGTCATAATCTTGCAGCTTCTGCCTGAATCTTGAAACATTTACCCTTGGAAGCCAGACAGTGCTGTTTCCATTGCATCTAGACCAATACCTGCACAAAATAGGTCCTTAATAGGTATTTGTTGAAATGATATCTATTGCAGATACTGGAGAAGGAGAAAAGTAAAACAAGTCTTGATTCAAGTTTGCAGGGTTGTGAATGGCACTAGCCTTGAGGACCAGGAGCCTGGGAGAGAGGAGCTCAAGAAGAAGACTTTAAATGATTGATGTCATGGCCCAGGCTGGGTAGAGAAAGAAACAAGTTCTCCAGAGGGACAATGGACGGGCATCAAGTGGAAGGCCCTGGGAATTGCTGGTCTCCATGCAGTCAAAAAATATACATAGGGAGCCAGGTGCACTGGCTCATGCCTATAATCTCAATACTTTGGGAGGCTGAGGCAGGAGAATTGTTTGAGCCTAGGAGATCGAGAGCCACCTGGGCAGCACAGCAAGATCCAATCTCTAAAAAAAATAAATAAATAAAATAGCTTGGTGCAGTGGCAAGTGCCTTTAGTCCTTGCTACTCAGGATGCTAAGGCAAGATAATCACTTGAGCCCCAAGAGATTGAGGCTACAGTGAGCTATGATTGCATCACTGCACTCCAACCTTGGTAATAGAGCAAGTTCCTATCAAGAGGAAGAAGAAGAGGAAGAGGATGAAGAAGAATAAGAAGAAGGAGAAGGAGAGGGAGAGGGAGAGGGAGAGGGAGGGAGAGGGGGAGGGGGGAGGAGGAGGAGGAGGAGAGGAAGAGGAAGAAGAAGAAGAAGAAGAAGAAGAAGAAGAAGAAGAAGAAGAAGAAGAAGAAGAAGAAGAAGAAGAAGAAGAAGAAGAAGAAGAAGAAGAAGAAAAAGAGGAAGAAGAAGAAGAAGAAGAAGAAGAAGAAGAAGAAGAAGAAGAAGAAGAAGAAGAAGAAGAAGAAGAAGAAGAAGAAGAAGAAGAAGAAACAACAACAAAGGGAGAGAAGGAAAAATATCTCTGCCTCCCGAGTTAAAGTGATTCTCATGTCTCAGCCTCCCAGCTAGCTGGGATTACCCCTACACCCAGCTAATTTCTGTGTTTTAAGTAGAGAAAGGGTTTCACCACTTTGGCCAGGCTGGTATCAAACTTCTGACCTCAAGGGATCCGTCCACCTTGGCCTCCCAAAGTAGTAGGATTACAGGCAAGAGCCACTGTATCTGGCCTTCTCTATTATTTATTTTTCCCTCTTTACTTCCTCTTCATGTCCCTTCAATGCCATTGTTTTACTAGACACTCTGAGCTTCCTCTTAGATCTTCCACATTAGTTAGGGTTCTCTAAGGAAACAGAACCTGTAAATATATACATCTGGAATTGGCTCACGTGGTTATGGGGGCTGAGAAATCTTAGGATCTGCTTGTTGTCCTAGGCAACAAGATATAGACCCAAGAGAGCTAGTGGTGTAGTTCCAGTTCATGTCTGACAGCCTAAGAACCAGGAGAGCCAGTGGTGTAAGTTACAGTCCAAGGGCTGGAGAAGACTAATATTCCAGCCCAAGCAGCTGGGCAGAGAGAGAAAATTCCTCCCTATTTTACCTTTTTGTTCTCTTCAGTTTCCCAATTGATTTGACGAGGTCCATCCACATGGAGGAGAGTAATCTTCTCTACTCAGTCTACTAACTCAAATGATAGTCTCATTGAGTAACACCCTCAGACACATCCAGAATAATGCTTAACCAAATATCTGGGCACACCATGGCCCAATCAAGTTGATACATAAAATGAACCATCACATACCCTTCTTTTACTTCCACCACTGCCCCCTCTTAATTGACCACCAAATGAGATGGAAAGTGTATATTTAATACTTGAAGACTAAAACTCTACATGTCATGTTTTTAATTTTAAAATATAATAAGGCAAACATATTCTATCTTTCTTTCTAGATGATAAAACATCTAAATAAAGTTGCTTTTTGTATATATCTCTGATGATCTTTTTTGGGGGGAAATCAGTGCATCAGATTCTGGAAGATGTTTCCATACTTCTGGTCCATTCAGGTCTTCTGTTCCTCATGTGCTCATTGCCAATTCTACTAGGTCTGGACCTCCAGCACTGACCAGAACGAACTCTCTCTCTCTCTCTCTCTCTCTGTGTGTGTGTGTGTGTGTGTGTGTGTGTGTGTGTGTGTATCAGTTGAACCTATTGTATTAGCCCATTTTCATGCTGTTAATAAAGACATACCAGAGACCGGGCAATTTACAAAAGAAAGAGAGGTTTAATGGACTTATAGTTCCACGTGGCTGGGTAGGCCTCACAATCACAATGGAAGACAAGGAGGAGGAAGTCATATCTTACATGGATGGCATCAGACAAAAGGAGGGCTTATGCAGGGAAACTCCCATTTTTAAAACCATCAGATCGCATGAGACTTACTCACTTTCAGGAGAACAGCACAGGAAAGACCCCACCCCCCCACCATGATTCAATTACCTCCCACCAGGTTCTTCCCATGAAACGTGGGAATTGTGAGAGTTACAATTCAAGATGAAATTTGGGTGGGGACACAGGCAAATCATATCACCTATCAAACATAAAATTTTTAAAATTCTGTAATTGGTTGCTGTGTTTTTCCTAAAAACACCCAAGCAACTAACTGTTCAGTTACCTTTTGTAAATTGGCAAATTTAAATCCAGCAAATTTTTTCTCTCTTCAAGTATTAATATTTGATCTGCCCACAGGTCAGAAAACTGAAGCAGGTATCTCATGCTTTTCTAACCATCACTCAGCCAATTAATAGTAAAGCAGGCTAGTGGCTCTTTCTATCTGAGGGGTATAAGTCTATCTGAGAGGTTCATCTTTGCTGGTTTTCCTGCTCCCACTGCCTGCTCTCAATTATTCTCAATACCATACTTTACGTAAATCTACATAATTTTTGACTTTTAAATAATAGCCATGCTTGAAATTGAAATTCAGGTCCAAGTGGTTCTTGCCTGTAATGCCAGCGCTTTAGGAAGTTGAGGTGGGAAAATCGCTTGAGAACAGAATAAAGAAAGAAAGAAGGAAGGAAGGAAGGAAGGAAGGAAGGAAGGAAGGAAGGAAGGAAGGAAGGAAGGAAGGAAAAAAGGACAGGAAGGGAGAGAAGGAGGAAGGGAGGGAGGACAGGAAGGGAGGAAGGAAAGAGAAAGAGAGAAGGAAAGAAAAATAGAAAAGAAAGAAAAAGTATTATACTATGGCACGTATATTTTACACATAAATCTAATTGTGCCACTTTCTTACTCAGAATCCCAAGATGGCTTTTTATATCACACAGAATACAATTCAAAACCTTTGCTATGACCTACAAGACCCTACATGATCCGGTTCTGCCTATTTCTTAGACCTCATCTTCTACCTCTTCCCCACTCACTCATCTCAGTCTAGCCACACCCACCTTTTTGCTGATCTATACACACATTAAGGCCGTTTGTGCCTCAGGGCCACTGCACTTGCTACCCTAAGGAAGCATTCCATTTTAAGAACAAAGTTTTATTTAAAATTCAGTGCATCGCATAGTTAATTACTACAGGTAAAAACTGGAAAAAGCTCAGTTTTTATCCTGCCAATTCTAGGATAGTACAATAAAATGCTAATGAGTCAATAAATTGAATGTTGTAAAAATACAGAAATAGCTAAAACCATGAATTTATCCTCAGAATATTCATAGCCTAGTGGATGATAATAGGTTAATAAACAACTAGTGTAGTGTGATAAATATAACTATAAAATAATTTACGGCATGGAAGTTGAGGAGAAGAACTCAAGGAAAGGAGTATAGTATAGCAACATCAAAGTTGGGGTTTCACAGGTTGAACAGGAGTTTGTTACGCAGATAGGAAAGGAGTGCTATCATAACATCAGAGAAAATGGCAAGTGCAAAGAGCTGGAATTCCAAAACAGCGTAATCTTTTGGGGGAGAAATGAGCACTTCATTTGCTACAGCAGGGGGCGCAAGAGGGAGTGGGGAACCAGACCATTGTGTGGCTCTCTCTGGACCCTTCCTGGGGCCTCCTGAAGGTTAAAAAAAAAAAAAAAAACAACCACAGCGGATAAGGGTAAAAATTTGACAAAGAGACAAAGAGGAAAAAGGCATTCCAAAACCAGACCACATGTGAATTATCAGATATGAGAAACTCTGCTTCTAGGAAAGGCTCAGGCCCACCAGTAAGTTTTACAAATGCTGGTATATTTGAGTTCTGGCACTTTTTTTTTCTTAAAGCTTCCATCTCTCTGCTGAGATTACCTATCTGAGCTTGCATTTGTCTACTTCTTCATTTGAATCTTGAATATATTAATCATGCATATTTTAAATTCCCCGTCTTGATAGTTCTAACATCCTTGTCATAGCTGAGTCTGGTTCTGATGATTGCTTGGTCTCTTCGGACTTTTTTTTCTTACTTTTTTTTTTTTTTTTTTTTTGGTGAGACAGAGTCGCAAACGCTTGTCGCCCAGGCTGGAGTGCAGTGGCGCGCTCAGCTCACTGCAACGTCTGCCTCCTGAGTTCAAGTGATTCTCCTGCCTCAGCCTCCTGAGTGTTTGGGGTTACAGGTGCTCACCACCATGACTGGCTAATTTTCGTATTTTTAGTAAAGATGGGGTTTCACCATGTTGGGCAGGCTGGTCTCGAACTCCTGACCTTAGGTGATCCGCCTTGGCCTCCCAAAGTGCTGGGATTACAGGTATGATTTCTTACCTTTTTATACACTTTGTAACTGTTGAAAAACAAGCATGTTAGGTAGGACAACAGGTACTGAGATAAATTTTTCTAAATACTTGGAGATGATATCTTTCTTTCTGCTAAGCTTTAGTGTGGGGGTTTATGTTAATCTACTCAGGAGTTGGGCTGAGTTTTAAGTTTACCATTGCTGTGGTTACCTTCAGGGTGCCACACATTTCAGATTCCTCTGGCTATATCTTGTGTATAGGACGTGAGATAATTTGCCATGTTTTTCTTAGTTTGTGCCCCATGCACGGCTTCAGATCTCCCAGATAGGCTTTGGATCTTCTTTGCGTGCTGCTCCTCAGAGGCCACTGGTCTCTTGTAGCTCTCCCTGTTTGTACTCCACTGTTATTTTTATTCTACTATAATTTTTTTACTGGATGCTTGTTAGCATGGTGGTGAGTGGCGGAGAACTGGGCATTCTCTGCTAGTCTGATTGAGCCTTATCTGAGGGCAGGAACTGAGTCCTAGGAGTATGGCTTTTATCAATGTTCTTGGGGCCAGTCGCGGTGGCTCATGTCTACATGTAATCCCAGCACTTTGGGAGGCCAAGTCGGGCGGATCACCTGAGGTCGGGAGTTCAAGACTAGCCTGACCAACAAGAAGAAACCCCGTCTCTACTAAAAATACAAAATTAGCCCGGTGTGGTGGCGCATGCCTGTAACCCCAGCTACTTGGGAAGCTGAGGCAGGAGAATCACTTGAACCCGGGAGGCAGAGGTTGCGGTGAGCCGAGATCGGGCCATTGCACTCCAGCCTGGGCAATAAGAGTGAAACTCCGTCTCAAAATAATAATGATAATAATAATAAATAAAAATAAATGTCCTTGCCCCTCTCCGGATGGAACAAGCCTAGCATTTATTCCTCTCCTAGGACTGAGATTTTTAACATTTTCCTGTTCCCTGCCCTCAACTAAAATTCGTTGCCATCCATGCCCTTGGGATACAGTTTTTTTCATTCTACCCTACTGCAGATAAGACCTTTTTTCTTTAGAGGAGACTGGGTAGAAGGGTCTCAATGGAGTTTCAGCATTGCCTGCTGCTCCTCTTTCAGCCAGCACACTTGAGAAGCTTCTCAGCATCCTCCTTATCTTCCTCATGAGCAGCGGGATGCCTGGAACAAAGCTGTAACCAGGCGCACACCTCCCTATATCTTCAGCCCCTAGGGATGTCCCACGTGCATGCTAGTCTGCATTTAACAAGTTTTAGCAATGTAGTTTGGCTTTTAGATCCTTCCCTAGACACCAGGCTGGAGTGCAGTGGCTGCGCCGCATTCCATCGGGGCTTACTGCAGCCTCAACCTCTCGGGCTCAAGCAATCCTCTCGCCTCAGCCTCCCAAATAGCTGGGATTGCAAGTGTGAGCCACTGTGACCTTAGTTCTGTCTCTAGCTAGCAGAATCTAGCAGAATCTTCTTTCCCACTTATATGGCATCAGGTGACATCTGCTCAGGTAAGCAAATGCTCAGATTCTAGTTTTTTCCTGCAGACATCCATCTCTCTCTAGAGTCCATGTTAGTTCTTTGCCCTGCAATCTTGATTTTCTGATGATCTCAAAGAAAAGCAATTAATTTTCAATTTGTCCAGATTTTTTTTTTTTTTTTTTTTTGTAAACGTGGGAGAGATGCTCTTCCCAGTACTTTATACCTCTGAGCTCAGTTGCTGGTATCATTAGATCAGAACCTTCCCTCAATTGCTATCTGTCTGTGTCCCGGGATTTGGCACGGAAACAAATGGCTCTGTGTTCCCTACTTCTCTTCTGTCAAAGCTTCTATTGGAATTTCTCCCTGCCTCCTTCAAATAGCTAACCCCATGCGATGGCAGAATTTTGCAGAAGGCTACATGCTGCGGATTTATCATAGACACTGCTGAGGCAGAAAAGCAGTGCACTACCAGATTCCTCCGAGCATCTGAAATCAGCTTTCAAAATGTCAAACAGCCTTTTGATGCCCTGCTGCTCCCATGTGCAACATTGTAATTTTCTTCTGAGGGAGACTGAGGGCATGGCATTGGTGCTAGTCTTTATCCAGACAGGTCAATACGATATTTATTAAACACCCACTATGCACCTCAGGTGATTATAGACTCTGTGGAGGTCTATGGACCATGACCTTGTTAAATTGAGATTAGCCTAAAGCTGCCTCCTTACCTATTTGAAGTCTGGTCTAAAGGTGTCTCTGTCCATAGTAAACCGTAACCTGCATGGGTGTGTAAACAGACTCTGTAACCTACTCTTGTGCCAATCACTGAGTTTCAGCCAATCAAAAGCGGCCAACTGTTCAAACGCTGTTCAAATAAGGCAAACGCTGAGCTGTAACCAATCCAGCGATTTCTGTACCTCACTTCCGTTTTCTCTACATCACTTTCCTTTTTCTGTCCATAAATCTTCTTCTGTCACATTGCTGCACTGGAGCCTCTCTGAATCTATTTGGGTTCAGGGGTTGCCAGATGCAAGAATTGTTTTTTACCCAATTAAACTCTGTTCAATTTAATTTGTCTAAGGTGTTTTTATTTAACACTCTGTTCTCAAACTTTTGGGTGAGAAAAGGCAGTAATCCAGGCCCTTAGTTATGGGGGTTCAAGTGTTCATAGATTATAGTTGCCAGGATAGTCTCTAAAACTATCAAGCTCATGAGCGAGAAGACTCTTAGCCCTGTAAATGTAGCCCAAGCAAGATCTCAGATATTCACCAGCAGTAGGCAGGCTACAGCTCATTTATTTCTGGTAGATCCCCTGACTTCCCTGTTACTAATCTATTCCTATTTCATGGCAATGACAACTTGACTTTTAGTCAACGTGGCTGCACTGCACTCCATCACAGCTCCCTGCGGCCTCAATCTCTCAGGCTCAAGCAATCCTCTTGCCTCAGCCTCCCAAATAGCTGGGATTACAAGCGTGAGCCACCGTGACCTTAATTCTGTCTCTTTCTTCCAAGACAGAATGGAATACCTGCACTTCTTGAATGATGACTTCTCAGTGATGAACTCCATACACTCAGTTTCATGTTTGGTAGAGTCTGCATTTCCCTTTTCCATTGACTTTTGTATTGGATTATCCTGATATAGCTGTCTGTCATAGGGTAACCTTGCATCACCTCTCAGTGTTCCATAGATGGCTGGCACCACTGAATACCAAGATGCCTCCCTTTCTTGTGTCTCTCTTTCTGATGTCAGCTATAGAGTGGCATTTAGAGGCCCAGGAAGCAAAACAAGAGGAGGAGTCATGGGAATTGGTCATATAAAAATGAGACACTGTTGTGGAGGGATAGGAAGATAATCTCTGGAGAACTGGGCTCCTGGGTTGATACTCTAAGAAGACAAACCCCGTCTCTACTAAAAATACAAAAAAATTAGCCGGGCGTGGTGGCCTGTAGTCCCAGCTACTCGGGAGGCTGAGGCAGGAGAATGTCTTGAACTCAGGAGGCAGAGCTTGCAGTGAGCTGAGATCGTGCCACTGCACTCCAGCCTGGGCGAGAGAGCGAGACTCTGTCTCAAAAAAAAAAAAAAAAAAAAAAAAAAAAAAAGACTGTAACCCACTTACTATAATCCCCATTTTAGAGATGAATATGTGAATAGGAAAATAAAATGACTCGCTCAAATGTCCGCAAAGCTAGTAAGTGATCAAGCCAGAATTCAAAACCAGGTAGGGAGGTTCCTAAAGCCTGTTAGGTTCAAGCGGAGACTTCTGTTAGACACAGCCAGCCCTCTTCATTTCTCTAAAAATGTATTGCTTTTAACCTCTGCTGAGATCTAAATGTCATTCTACATTTTTCTCAATGCCTGTTCAGCTGCCTCTCTTATTCTCCACATTGAATGCACAATTTCTCTACCTTTGTCTTCAAAACATTTGCAAGGTGCTTGGAGTGCATGAATACAGGGCTAAGGGATTAGAAGATATTGTAAAGAGAGTGTTTAAAGTAATGGGTCCTTGAGTCTAGGGAGAAGAGGGAAAGAGAAATAGCCATAAGTATGCAAAGGCGGTGATATCACTTGCATGTCACACTGATCAAGGCTTCTTAGAGGAGAAGGTAATAAATTGGACCTTGAAGTACAGGGAGGAGATTGAGTCGCTCTTGGCACTGGAGGGAATGCTTTTGGCAATGGTGTAAGGTTATTTAACCCTAACCTGGTCCTTGAATTGTGTATAAAACCATTGCAGTTGCTCCTCCGGGTGCAGTGGCTCATGCCTATAATCCCAGCACTTTGGGAAGCCAAGGCGGGCAGATCACCTGAGGTCAGGAGTTTGAGACCAGCCTGGCTAACACAGTGAAACCTGTCTCTACTAAAAATACAAAAATTAGCTGGGAGTGGTGGCCGCACCTGTAATCCCAGCTACTCAGGAGGCTGAAGCATGAGAATCGCTTCAACCCAGGAGGCGGAGGTGGCAGTGAGCTGAGACTGTGTCACTGCACTCTGGCCTGGGCGACAGAGCAAGACTCTGTCTAAAAAAAGAAGAAGAAGAAAAAACACACGTTTTCAGTTGCTTATATCCTATTTAAGTTTTTTCCAAACTTATCTTCCATTCACCTGTTTGGCTTCACTTCCATCTTGGCATCTTTGATTTCATTTTTATCCTTTATTTGGAGTCTACACCTTGCCTCTCACTCTCACCCTAGCCCCACAGCATTAAATATGAGAAGACTCTTGTTTGTGGCTCCCAGGTTCAATAAAAAATCAGTAAGAGATGTCACTCAGACTCCATGGGAATAGGTGATCCAAGCTCATCTCTCGTTTTCTCCTACTGCATCCCAAATGCAAATATAACATCCATTCATTTAGACTCCATCTAAATACATTTTCCTTTATCCTGATGGGAAAGCATTGCAAAAATCCCCATTTGCCTAATTAAAATAAGCAGTAATGGGAATTCCTTCCTTCCTTCCTTCCTTCCTTCCTTCCTTCCTTCCTTCCTTCCTTCCTTCCTTCCTTCCTTCCTTCCTTCCCTCTCTCTCTTTCTTTCTCTCTTTCTTTCTTGAGGGAGTCTTGCTCTTGTCGTCCAGTCTAGGGTGCAGTGGTGCGATCTCACCTTACTGCAACTTCCGCCTCCTGGGTTCAAGCGATTCTCCTACCTCAGCCTCCCGAGTAACTGGGATTACTGGGATTACAGGTGCCCACCACCAGGCCCAGCTAATTTTTGTATTTTTAGTAGAGATGGGATTTCACCATGTTGGCCAGGCTGGTCTGGAACTCCTGACCTCAGGTGATCCGCTCGTTTTGACTTCCCAGAGTGCTGGGATTACAGGCACGAGCCACCACGCACAGCTGGAATTCTCTTTTTTCTGACTTTATGTTATTATTTGTTTTAAAAACATTCTTAATTGATCAGTTTTAAATAATGTAATTTGATGCCCAATTCTAAAAGATGAATAAACCAGGGTAGCAATATTACCTTTTGATGAATTTCTTCTTTTTGCTTTTCTTTTCAGTTAATTATCTAATTTCCAAGTTGTCATTGTTTAAAACAGCTTTGATTGTTTAATACTTGGCCTGATTTTGTTCTTTGTAAAAGAAAGTAGATATTTTTTGCTTGGCCATGCTTTCACTTCTTTATCTTTGAAGGCTTATAACTTTATTGCCTTAGTGATATTGATTTGATATCAAGTTTTTCCAGGGAAATCGTGTGTCCAGAAGGCAGGACATAGAGTCAAAGAAGATTATTCTCAAACCTCAAGATTTGATGTTGTTTGCCTTGTTGGGATTTGGATGTACTTTGGACCTATTATCTCTTTCTTCTTTTCTCTTGTTTCCTTTTAAAATGTCTACCCTATGCCTGTCCTGCCAGCATATTTTGGAAGTACATACATTTTTAATCTCACAGGTTCACAGCTAGACAGTTATTTGGCTTAGGAGAGTCCTTGTGCTGTTAAAACAAAAGACTTGAGACTGGTATTTGCTTTGGAATCTTACCTTGAGTATTACTCATGCCTGATTTTGATAAAATTGTGGTGTGGTGGTGAATATTGAGTGTCAATTTGATTGGATGGAAAGATGCAAAGTATTGTTCCTGGGTGTGTCTGTGACGGTGTTGCCAAAGGAAATTAACATTTGGGTCAGTGGACTAGGAAAGGCAGATCCACCCTCAATCTGGGCGGGCACCATCTAATCAGCTGCCAGTGCAGTCAAAATAAAAACAGGCAGAGGAACGTGGAAGGACTAGACTGGCTTTATCTCCCATCTTCCATCTTTCTCTTGTGCTGGACACTTCCTGCCCTCAAACATCTGACTCCAAGTTCTTCACCTTTGGGAATTGGACTAACTTTCTTGCTCCTCAACTTGCAGATGGCCTTTTGTGGGACCTTGTGATCTTGTGAGTCAATACTCCTTAATAAATTTCCCTTTATATATATCTATCCTATTAGCTCTGTTCCTCTAGAGAACCCTAGTACATATGGACTTTGAACTTTTGAATTACTACTGGAATTAGTTGACTTTGGGGACTATTGGAATTGAAGGAATGGATTTTGCATGTAAGAAGAACGTGAATTTGGTGGGCCAGGGGTGGAAAGCTATGATCTGAATGTATCCCCTCAGATTTTTACATGTTGAAACTCAATGTGATTTGAGAGTTGGGGCCTTTGGGAGGTGATTAAGTCATAAGAGTAGAAGCCTTACGAATGGGATTAAAACTGTTATGAAAGGGTTTGAGGGAGCAGGTTCCTTTCTTCCACTCTCCTTCCACGTGAGGACACAGCCACCAGATGCCATCTTGGAAGCAGACAGTAAGCTCTCATCAGACATTAAATCTCCAGGCTCTTGATCTCGAACTTCACAGCCCCTAGAACTGTGAGAAAGAAATTCCCCTTCTTTACTCAGTCTCAGGTATTTTGTTACAATAGCACAAATGGACTAACACACCACTTCATAGCTCCATGATCTTAGGCAAGTTGCTTAACCTCTCAGACCCTTATTTCTTCATTTTAAAAAATGAAGTGATAAACTTCCGAAGTTTGCATATAGATTACATAAGTTACTAAATGTAAAGTGTCCTGAACTGTCCCTGACAGGTACCATGCACTGAGTGTAAGCTCTTATTCTTTTTATCTACTCTTCCTGACTTCCCAATTGATCATTGCTTCTCTCCTTTAATGGTAAACACTTCGAACCTCAGTCCAAATCCAGAGGGTGATCAACAGGCTACCCATCCTTGGTAGTCCCTGAACTAAACACCAATTGATACCCAGATTAATTCTTTGTTTGGTTCAACATTTATTGCTAGAAAGTTATTTTTATATGACTCCCAGATGAAATCCTGTAATTGCCAAACATTACTCCTAGTTCAATCAAAAGAGTTCGTTGAGCACCCACTGTGGGCTGACATTTATATTAGGCATTAAAGAGAAGAAACATTGTGAGATGTAATCCTTGTTCTCAAGAAATTTTAAATCTTGTGAGGAAATATAACGGAATTATAAATTATTAACTTAGGTCTTGTTGTTACTATAATAAAACAAGAGCTCCCAGCACTCTGGGAGGCCAAGGTGGGTGGATCATGAGGTCAGGAGTTCAAGACCAGCCTGGCCAACATGGTGAAACCTCATCTCTACTAAAAATACAAAAATTAGCCAGGCATGCTGGTGGCACATGCCTGTAGTCCCAGCTACTTGGGAGGCTGAGGCAGGAGAATTGCTCGAACCTGGGGAGCAGAGGTTGCAGTGAGCCAAGACTGTGCCACTGCACTCCAGCCTGGGCAACAAGAGCAAAACTCCATCTCAAAACAACACAAACAAACAAAGAGCTTGGGGTGAGGGTAGTTTTATAAAAGAGGTAAATTGGAATTGGAACAGGGAGTTTGGGCAACATCTGAATGAATGAAAGGAAAGACAAAGAATATTTCCAGTAAGTCATGGTAACGACAATGAAAATATATATTGTACTAATTCAGAATTTGCATATAGTAAGGATAGCAGCAGAAAATTGGGTTGGCTGAGAGCACCAGAACATCCTATGGGAAACCTTACAAATGGCACAAAACAGGTAGGCAACGGGTGCCTGATCTTTATTTGAGGAACCAGAGCTGAAGGAAAGCTTTGGGGAAGTTGCACTTGAAATAAATGAATGATAGAAAGTTCTAGATACTCCATTCAGCAAGTAGGAGTGGATCCTTAAGCAGCTACGATAATAAAAAGCAGTAAATGAGTGAGAAGAACCCTGATTATAGCTAGGAAAAGTGAGCTAAGTGCTTTGTCTTTGCATTGAGGTCATAAGGAAGTGGAGAAATAGCTGGAAGGAACCAGAAGTCAGACACAGGGAATAGCTTTGGGCAGAGTGGTTCACAAGTTAGAGATGATATTGCCTCTCTAAGTTTTGTAAGATTTGAAAGGGTTTTCTTTGATAACCTAGGGATGTGTGTGCAAGGGGCAATATACAGGGCTGAGTAAAAGACAGGGCTGGAAAATCCACAGCTCAGTCAGGAGAGATCCAACTTATCTCTCTTGTGGGATCACCAGGAAGCCTTAGTTTTTCACATTACCCACTGATTGTCTGAGCTGCTTTGCAATCAGAGAATTGTTTCATCTCCTGGAATGGTATAAGTAAATTAATTGTGTTTATTAATGAACCATTCCACTGGCTTTTATTTTCCCCACATGCTTTTGTGCATGCGTATTCCTGGATGTTTTACCCTGGGGGATTTAAGCATGCTTTCTCTGGCTCAGCTTTTATGCTAAGATCCATTGAGGAGTCAGGGATGAGACCAGGTAGAGTCTGAGCATAGGCCAGGAGCAGTGGCTCACGCCTGTAATCCCAGCACTTTGGGAGGCTGAGGCAGGCAGATCACTTGAGGTCAGGAGTTCAAGACCAGCCTGGCCAACATAGTGAAACCCCGTCTCCACTAAAAACATAAAAAGTAACTGAGCGTAGTGGTGGGCACCTGTAATCCCAGCTACTCAGGAGGCTGAGACAGGAGAATCGCTTGAACCCAGGAGGCGGAGGTTGCAGTGAGCCAAGATCACGCCACGGCACTCCAGCCTGGATGACAGAGTGAGACTCAGTCTCAAAAAATAAATAAATAAAATAAAATAAAATAGAATTTGAGTATTATCCTTGTCTTGCTGATGTTTGCTCAACAGATGCTGAAGAGCAATTCCTGTGGACAGGTAGAAGGAAAGGAAACCAGGGCTAGGCATGAACAGCTCTTGTCGTTTTAAGTTTGCATTCGTAAGGATTGTTTTTGAGATGAGGAGCTGGAGCTGACGACTTGAAGTAATTGAGGCAATATTTCAAGGGATATACACGTGTTCCTACTTGATAGATCTTCCCCTCTAACTAGCCATCATCCTATTTTATAATGTTATCATAGTTTTAATTATATTGTACATACTTGTTTACAGCTATTTGCTATATATCCAGGGTGACATTACAGTAAATTAGTTTTCCCCCATTGCCTCTGACTGTTCTTAGCTTCAAACTCAACCATAAATATTGCACCTGAGAAAGCTTGTTCAGATTATTTATCATTCCGGTGTGTGACCACAATAGCAATCCCCTAAGGCAGAATGTCCTGGGAGCTGACTTACAGGAAGGTTTTGAGGGAGTGAACGTCTACATCCACCCAGCAGGATTCTCACATTAATACACGCTCAGTGAGTAGTGTAGACGACTTGCTTGAATGAGTGTTCAGAAAGGAGTTTATGATACCAGTGCCCCGGCCTCTTCATTGACTGCTATGGAGGCCAGGACAATAGAGTGCAAGGCAAGTGATAAACAAAGAATGTAAGCAAAAGGTATCTAGCATGGTGGCTGGTGCATAGGAGGCTTTAGGAAATATTGGTGTCTTTCCTTCCTTCTGCATCAGCAAAGGAAAATGAACCAGAAGCAGAAGAACATGAGGTTATTGAAATGTCTCACCTGGGCTACGTCGTAGTTCAACCAGAAGTCTATGTGAAGCATTCAGCTGGGCAGAAATTTAATCTTTTTTCTCTTATTTTTCCAACTGTGGCTTCACTGTGTTAGCAACTGGACTCTTTCCTTCGCCATTTGCCATTTGCCTTTGCCATGCCAAAGCCCACTTACAGTATCAGTTAAAATTATAAAAGCTATTTAAATGTATTGAGTCTGTTTTATGGGCTAGATGGTGTGCCAAGTGCTTTAACTCAAACATACAGTGTGATCCTCATTTATAGTAATGAGGTTGACACTCAGCGGTGTTGAGTCATTTTCTCAAAGTCACCCAGTTAGTAATGGGTGGAGCTTGCTTCGGAATCCACATTGGTATGACTCCAAATCTCATGCCTCTAACCACCTTGTCACTCCTCTTGTTATGGTTTGTTTTCTTTTTCTTTTTCTTTCTTTTTTTTTTTTTCTTTTTTTTTTTTTTTTTGAGATGGAGTCTTACTCTGTTGCCAGGCTGGAGTGCAGTGGCGCGATCTTGGCTCACTGCAACCTCCACCTCCCGGGCTCAAGTGATTCTCTTGCCTCAGCCTCCCAAGTAGCTGGGATTACAAGCATGCACCACCATGCCCAGCTAATTTTTGTATCTTTAGTAGAGGCGAGGTTTCACCATGTGGGCCAAGCTAGTCTCGAACTCCTGACCTCGTGATCCGCCAGCTTCAACCTCCCAAAGTGCTAGGATTACTGGCCATGCCCGGTCAGTCTTTTTTATCTGAAATACAAATTGTTCTGTGACCTTGCATCTCTCTCCAGCCAGCCCAATATCTCTTCTTTCCCTATCATCCGGTTTTTGAAACAGCACTCAATACTTTCTGCTTTTGTTTCTCTATCTCTTATTCGCTCTGTAAACAGCTACAACCTAAGGTCACTAATAGTGTGCTCAAATGCCACCTTCTCAGTGAGCCCCCTCTTAACCCCTCAATTTATAATGCCAACTGGCTCCAATTTAAAATAGCTTCACTCCTGGGCACACTTCATCCTTCTTTTCTCAATTATTTGTCTTCATGGCAGTTACCAACTTCTAAAATACTATGCAATTCATTTATCTATTTTGTCTATTATCTATAATCCCCATGAGAATATAAACTCTATGAGGGCTGGAGGTTTGTCTATTCTGGTCAGTGCCAACAGCATCATTGATGTGAATAAGTATTTGCCAAATGAACATGTGTCCATCAGTCCTTAAGTTAATGAACCTCTGAAACATTCAATGCTATGTATGCTTCTGTTAACGTCTCACTACTGTCCTCTCTTTTAGATTCTGTGACACTTTCTCCCAGGTTTTCACCCTCACTTTGATGGCCACTTGCTCCCAATCTAGGCTGTCCCTTTCTCCACTCACATGTGAAAAATCAAGATACCCCCAGGGTTGCATAGTTGCTCCCTTGCTCTTTATTTTTTTCCTTTAGTCTGATTCATTCCATCGCAGTAGTCCTCAAAGTCAACTAATTACAGTAGTAATTCAAAACTTCAAAGTCCATATGTATTAGTCCTGCTATGCTCAGGGCTGTTACATTTAGGTCTGTTCTAGGAGCTTTCTTTCTCTCTCTCTCTCTCTCTCTCTTTTTTTTTTTTTTTTTTTTTTGTTTGCTTTTGAGACGGAGTCTCGCACTGTCACCCAGGCTGGAATGCAATGGCGCAATCTCAGCTCACTGCAACCTCCGCCTCCCGGGTTCAAGCGATTCTCCCGCCTCAGCCTCCCGAGTAGCTGGGATTACAGGCATGCACCACCACACCCAGCTAATTTGTTGTACTTTTAGTAGAGACGGGGTTTCACTATGTTGGCCAGACTAGTCTCGAACTCCTGACCTCGTGATCCACTCACCTCGGCCTCCCAAAGTGCTGGGATTACAGGCATGAGCCACCGAGCCTGGCCTGTTTTAGGAGCTTTCTATGAATCAATTCATAATCCTCTCAGTAAACTGAGAAGTAGGTATTTACCCTCGATATCTCATTTTAGGCCCAGGCATGGTGGCTCATGTCTGTAATTCCAGCACTTGGAAGATCAAGGCGGAAAGATTTCTCGAGATCAGGAGTTTGAGACCAGCCTAGGCAACATAGTAAAACCGCGTCTCTAGAAAAAATAAATGATAAAAATAAATTAGCCAGGTGTGGTGATGCACTCCTGTGGTCCCAGCTACTCAGGAAGCTGAGGTGGGAGGATCACTTGAGCCCTAGGAAGTCAAGGCTGCACTGAGCTGTGATCATGTCACTGCACTCCAGCCTGGGTGACAGAGCAAGACTCTTAAAAAAAAAAAAAAAAAAAAAAAACTCATTGTCTGGATGAGAAAATTGAGGCACAGAGAGGTTGATATCTTACCCAAGGTCACGAAGCTAGGAAGTGATACAGCAATGATCACTCTTGGGTAGCCTGGGTTCCAACATCTTGCATCTCTTAACCATTCAATAATGCTGGCCTTCCAGATAGACTCTGAACACGTCCACATCTGTATTTCCCAGTCAAGACCACTCCCCTGAGCTCCCAACCTAAGTGGTCCTTTTCTCCACTCACATGTTAAAAGTCAAAATAGATGGCTGGGCACGGTGGCTCATGCCTGTAATCCCAGCACTTTGGAAGGCCAAGGTGGGCGGATTGCAAGGTCAGGAGATCAAGACCATCCTGGCCAACATGGTGAAACCTGTCTCTACTAAAATTACAAAAATTAGCTGGGTGTAGTGGCACGTGCCTGTAATCCCAGCTCCTCAGGAGGCTCAGGCAGGAGAATTGCTTGAATCAGGGAGTTGGAAGTTGCAGTGAGCCGAGATCGCACCACTGCACTCCAGCCTGGCGACAGAGTGAGACTCCGTCTCAAAACAAAACAAAACAAAACAACAACAACAACCAAAAAAACAAGTCAAGATAGATGACCTCACCACATCTCAGACATACCTGAAACTCTATATAATAAAGGCTCAACTTGCCATCTTTCCCCCATACCAGGAATTCCTTCTACTTTCCCCGTTTTCATCAACAACAACGCCAGCCACTTAAGCATCCACGCCATAAGTTAGAAAATCAACCCAGAGGCCCAACAGTCCCTTACCCCTAGAGCCAGCCAATCAAGCAAGAATTGATGCTAAATCTACCTCTTAACTACTGTAGAATCATTGACAAGCACTTCCATTTATCAGGTCTGCTAATTCTCAATAATCACATCAGCGTCCTCACCACCTTTGATCCCGTCCTCCACACAGTCACTCTATACACCGATGCTACAGTGAGCTTCCTAACGTGCACGTCTGATCACAGCCTTCCAGCAGCTTTCATCTGTCCAACTCCTTATTTCTGCCCCCGAGGCAGAAATCAGGCTCTTGTAATCTGGCTTGGAATTCTGGCTCTTGTCCACCATAATCTCTCTCCTCTCTTTTCCTCCCTGCTCCTCTAAAAGTCCCGCTCCGAGTCTCTGAGCAGGACAAGTTCTCACCTTGCATTTGGATATATTTAGGATTAAACTCATCTTCTTCACTTCTAGGTAGAAATTAACCCGTGCCCAGCACATAGCAGCTGTTTGTTCAATAAATGGTCACTTCTGCAGCAACATTGTCTTTCCTCTACCTTCCACTCCTCTAAGTCATCTATCTTTTTTTTTTTCTTAGCCGTATAACCCGCACATCTATAAGTCATCTATCTTGGTAACCCCCATTTGTTCTTCACAACTTAGTCACCCTCTCCAGGAAGCCATCTCTAATACTCTCTCACTCTCCCAGCCTTGAGTGGTTAGGTGTTTTGTGCTCCCAAAACCCTTGGCATAATTTGATACGAAGCTTATGGTTTGGATGGCAATTGCTAGTTTGTTTTTCTGCCCTTCACCCACACCCCCACTCCCCAGATTAATCTAGAGTGAATTTTGCTCTACGAAGGATTGATTCGTCTAAGAGAGACTTGCAGATGACACAAGTATCCTAAGGATATTATAAAATACATTTGCAGGAAGTTGTATTTGTTTAGCAGGGCTGTCTTCATGAGGACGCTTTGGAGAAATGTCTTTTGTATTTTGGTGAAGAATAGCTTTGCAGTGCAACTTGTTAATGAACCCTGCGAATGCCACAGTTGATTAAGTTCTGTCTCCCAACGGGCCCTCTAGAAAACTTAGAGCTCATTGTAGTACATGTGTACAATTCCAGGGTTTGCCTTTACTATTGTTATAATAGCTATCATTTACTCAGGTTTATTGAACACTTTATTTCTTATTAATAATAAAGACAAACATTTGTTCAGCGTTGACAATTGTTGAGTGTTTGCTACGCTCTGTGTTAAGGAAATTAGGCGTGTGTCATATTTACAGTAACCACCAAGTTGGAAAGTTGTGTTTTGTGCACCCTTGAGTTAGTGGTTGCAAGTGGCACACCCCAAACTCAAGGGTGTATGAGACACATTTCTTCCTATGTGTTCTTTGCTTTGCCAGGACTATGTGTGTGTTTTGAGAGGCTTACTTGGTACCAAAGTACCAGCAGACAAACCTGAGCTGAGACTGGAGCCTCTGCTCCTGGGTGATTTCTTCTGTCGTGGCTGCTGTCCCATTAAGAAGTCTTCCTTTCTATGTAAACGTCAGTCACCTGTCCACAGGTGAGGCTGTGTCAGGCCAATTTCCTGAAGCCTCCATCAACCCCGGGTTGTGACACTTCATTGGGTTCTACCAAGGGTGGTGCCAGGTCCTCTTGCTTCCAGATCTCCCCATATTCTTTTTCCTTCGATTTTTTTTTTTTTTTTTTTTCAGATAAGTTCTCTCTTTGTTGCCCAGGCTGGAGTGTGGTGACATGATCATGACTCGTTGCAGCCTCAAACTCCTGGGTTCAAGCAATCCTCCCACCCCAGCCTACTCAATAGCTGGGATAACAGTTGTGCCCCACTGTGTCCAGCTTTTTAAATTATTATTATTTTGCAAAGATGGAGTGTTGTTATGTTGTCCAAGCTAGTCTTGAACTCCTGGCCTCAAGCGATCCTCCCACCTCAGCTTCCCAAAATGCTGGGATTACAGATGTGAGCCATTGCACCCCGTCCCAGATCCCCTTAATCTATGCGTGTCTTCTCATTACCTGCCACTGACAGCTCAGCCCAAGGGAGGGCAGGATGTGGGGTACCAGCTTCAGAGACCCAACCAGTGTCTACTCTTCCTTTCCATGCTTATTTTTTGTCTTCCTGGGAATACATTTGAGTCTTTTTTTTTTTTTTTGAGATGAAGTCTCACTCTGTCACCAGGCTGGAGTGCAGTGGCATGATCTCGGTTCACTGCAACCTCCGTCTCCTGGGTTCAAGTGATTCTTCTGCCTCAGCCTCCCTAGTAGCTGGGATTACAGGCGCACGCCACCACGCCTGGCTAATTTTTGTATTTTTAGTAGAGACGGGTTTCACCGTGTTAGCCAGGATGATCTCGATCTTCTGACCTCGTGATCCATCCGCCTCGGCCTCCCAAAGTGCTGGGATTACAGGCATGAGCCACCGCGCCCGACCACATTTGAGTCTTGATCATGGGGTCTTGCGGGGAGGAAGAGCTGAACATACATGTTCATCATTCTATGCATCTGGTGCTGTCAGCCTTGACTTTTGAGACAATTACCAACAAGTGATTGTCAATATTTGCTGTGCCATCCCTCTGAGTGCACATATGTGAAGAATATTCTAGCTGGCTGTGCATTGGAAGACAGGGAGAAAGGTCCCCAAGACCATCCCCAGGCTTGATGATTTGCTAGGAGGATTCATATGACTCAGATTCGTGGCCATGATTTATTATAATGAAAGGATTCAAAACAAACGGCACAAGTAAAGTCCAAGGAAATCAGTTGCAAGCTTCGAGAGTCTTCTACTGGGAAAGTCACAAAGGAGGCACTTACTTCTCCCAACAATGAGTTGTGACAATACGTGTGAAATGCCAACAGGGAAGTTCATCAGAAACTCAGCGTTCCAAGGTCTTTACTGGGGGCTGATCACGTAAGCACCCTCTGCTTAACATGCACCAAAATTCCAGATGCCCAGCAGGAAAGCTGGTGTTCCTCATAAACCACATTGTGTGTACAAACAACTTAGACGTAGGGAGCTACTCTTATCTGTTAGGGACAGGTGGGAACACTTGCAAACTCCAAGTTTCCAGATACCGCCAAGGGCCAACCTTGTAAGCATGTCTTTTAAAGGACAGCAGTTAGGTCTGCTAAGGGGACTCTGTTCGACAGATAAACGAAATGGGGAATGTGAAGAGTCCAGGAAAGTGTTATGTCTGTGTTGGGGTGTGGAGTGGAGAGGAAAGAAGGAAGGCCAGCGGACAGACGTCAATTACTATTTTGAAATATTTTCATGCCACAGATTTGTTTCTTCTGTTTTATAGATAAGCCAACAGAAGCTCAAAGAACTTAAGGGAATGCATACAAAGCTGTGAGGCTTAGGCTTAAATATAGGCCTGTCTGAATTCAAATCGGTATTCCCAATTGCTCACCATTCCTGCCTTTATTCCATGTCCTTCCCCTTCATATCTTTATGATCCATCCTGAATCTATATATTATCTTCTTGCACAGTGGCTCATACCTGTAATCCCAACACTTTGGGAGGCTGAGGGAGGAGGATCACTTGAGCCCAGGAGTTTGAGACTTGCCTGGACAACATAGCAAGACCCCATCTCTAAAATATAAAACAAACAAAAAAAATTATCCTTTTAAATCACCTTAATTTTTTTTTGTGAAACATGGTGGAAAATACACTAAATTCCTTGACTATCCTCACTAGACTCTGTCCCCAGATTATAAACTCCTTGAAGGTAGACATCATGTCATCTTTCTCATCCTCATGATTTAAATAAAGGAACGATAGCATTTGAGAAATAGAAGAACTCAAGACAGAAATACAGTGCATCTGAAAGTACCAGCAATAGAGGCCAGGTGCGGTGGCTCAAGCCTGTAATCCCAGCACTTTGGGAGGCCAAGATGGGTGGATCACGAGGTCAGGAGATCAAGGCCATCCTGGCTAACCCGGTGAAACCTCGTCTCTAGTAAAAAAATACAAAAAACTAGCCGAGCAAGGTGGCGGGCGCCTGTAGCCCCAGCGACTCGGGAGGCTGAGGCAGGAGAATGGCATAAACCCGGGAGGCAGAGGTTGCAGTGAGCTGAGATCTGACCACTGCACTCCACCCTGGGTGACACAGTGAGACTCTGTCTCAAAACAAAACAAAACAAAACAAAACAAAAAACAGTAGCAGCAATAGAAAGGAGAATGCTGGGATGTCCTCAATGCCTGGTGATGCCACCTCCCCCACCTGACCCTGCTTCCAATTTAGTTGCCTTGACCAGGCTCCATCTGCTAATGAAGGTGGGGTTTAGTGAGACCGTTAGCAAGCCATCTATTTATATCAGAGACCCTCCTTAAATGAGAAAATCATTTCACACTTACCTACAATAGCATTGGCCACATCCAGGATAAAGACTCAAGGGAGGGAAATTAGATAAAGAATGAAGGTATTATCAGGCTGGGCATGGTGGCTCATGCCTATAATCATAGCACTTTGGGAGGCGGAGGTGGGAGGATCTCTTGAGGCTATGTGTTCAAGACCAGCCTGGGCAACAGAGTGAGACCCTGTCTCTACAAAAAATAATACAAAGAAAAACTAGCTGGGTGTGGCAGCATGCACCTGTAGTCTCAGCTACTCAGGAGGCTGAGGTAGGAGGATTGCTTGAGCCCAAGAGGTTGAGGCTGCAGTGAGCTGTGATGGTTCCACTGCACTCCAGCCTGGGTGAAACAGTGAGAGCTGTCTCTAAGAGAAAACAAAAACAAAAGCAAAACATTGTTAACAGGCTCCTACGAGTAGTAAGAGCTGCCAATGAGTGTTCTCTCGACTTGGCCTTGGCACCTGCTACCCCTAGCATCCTGTGTTTGTGTGCTGCAGGCATCAGGGAATATCCAGCCCATGTATTTGAACCTGCTATCACATTTTTGCATACAAATAACACACAGAGCCTCTGATTTCTCGTCAAAGAAAAACTAGGAAACTGGGAGCAAAGGTTTACCTTCCTGAACTATAGGCAGTCATCCACAATGACAAATTATTTGAGGAATCTAATGTATATAGCAAGCACCCAAGAGAGGGAGCAAATTGTTGGCTGGAGAATTTTGTTTTTAATTAAACAGGTAATGTATGCTTGCGTTTAGTCCTATAAATGAAAACGTATTCACTACAGAGGCATGAATCCTATTAGGTCTTCCTGTACATAAACTGTATGGGTGATTACCACTGATTACTGTACTATTAGAGACCTGTGCGTGGAGTGGCTTGATTGTAGCCTGCCTGGCTCCTGAAAGGGTTCCCATGTGTTTTGTCTGAATTGTAGAGAATCAGTAGGGCTGCAGATTGCCTGGCAATTCAATTGCAGGTTTGCATAGTTGTGGGTAGGGGTTACAAATACATACTATAGAATGCCTGCTTTCTCTTTGTTTTTCTTTCTTTCTTTCTTTCTTTCTTTCTTTCTTTCTTTCTTTCTTTCTTTCTTTCTTTCTTTCTTCTTTCTTTTCTCCTTCCTTCCTTCCTTCCTTCCTTTCTTTTCTTTCTTTCTTTCCTCTTTCTTTTTTTCCTTCTTTCTTTCTTTTCTCTTTCTTTCTTTCTTTTTCATTCTTTCTTCTCTTTTTCATTCTTTCTTCCCTCTTTCTTTCTTCTTTTTTATAGACGGAATCTTGGGTCTTACTCTGTCACCCAGGCTTGAGTGCAGTGGCCCGATTATGGCTCACTGCAACCTCAAACTCCTGGCCTCAAGTGATCCTCTCACCTCAGTCTCCCAAGTAGCTGTGACTACAGATGCACCACCACACCCAGCTAATTTTTGTATTTTTTGTAGAGACAGGGTCTTGCTATGTTGCCCAGGCTGGTTGCAAACTCCTGGGCTCAAGCGATCCTCCCATCTTGGCCTCCCAAAGTGCTGGGATTATAGGCATGAGTCACCCACCAAGCCTGGTCTAGAATGCTTTCTTTGTACAGGCCAAATAAAGAGAAGGAGGTCTATCAGGGAGAAAGCAGTATCCAGGAGGCTCCAGGAGCCTCTCACCTTGAGCATAAATTGGATAAGCAGATTTATCCTGGCAGGTACCTGCCCATATCATTCGATGTAGTCATCCCAGTGGTCTCAGTGGCTATGGTTACTTCTACTTTCTAGAATTCCTAAAAATCACACCTTCAATACAGGATGTTCACTCTAGACATTTGTATCTCATTTTGGAAATCATGAAAGGTGATAGATCTGTGAACCAAATTAAATTTATCTTTCCCCCCCCCCCCCACACACCTCTCCTTTCTGACCCTTCAACTGGCTCTTACAAACTGCCTCTGACCACATCACGTCCCCCGAAAACCCACGCATCTCATCTATGGTCCTCTGCCCCACAGACATCGGCTCTTTGACCCTTACATGTACATCCATCAAAAAACACTTGCACTATACAGAAAGCCACATTTTGGATGATTCCCTTTCTAGGAAATAGCCAGAACAGGCAAGTCCACTCAGACAGAATGCAAATTAATTGTTGCTAAAAGCTGGAGGAGAGAGGAATATGGAGTGACTGCTTAATGGGTGCAGCGTCTCCTTTTGGGGTGATAAAAATGTTCTGGAATTAGATCGTGATGAGGGTTTCACATTACGAATGTACCTAATGACACTGAACGGTGGACTTCAAAATGGTTACAATAGCCCATTTTATGTCATGTATATTTTATACCACCACCACCACCACTACAAAAAAACTTGCTCCAACGTGAGGCTAGTTTATATAAAAACAGTTAGAATTGAGCTGTGACTATACTTCATAATCCCATGCTTTTAATCAAGTTCTTCAAAGTCTGAAGTCAAAGGAGTGAGTGGTAGCAGAAATTTCAGACTATAACAGGAACTAGAATAGATAGTTCAGAGTATCTCTTGTCCTTGACCTTCAATTGCACAACTGTGGAGCGTTCATTATTTGGTTTGCACATAAATTGTGTGAGAATGTTCTTTCTTTCTCTCTCTCTCTCTCTCTCTCTCTCTCTCTCTCTGTTTCTGTCTCTCTCTCAGATTTCCAAGTTGAGAGGAAGAGCATTTGCATGGAAAATTGTTGCTGGCTAATCCAACAAACTCAAATGCTTGGCAGGCCCAGTCCTCTTCTACTGAATTACTAAATCAAGGTTCTGTCTCCAGCCAGCCAGCAACACCTGCTCTGCTTCTCCTTGGCTGAAACCTACCCCTTTGTACACAGACGTCTACTCTCCTCTCCCTCTCTCTCCCCATAGCCTCCTGCCTACCCAGTGAGCCCCCCTTACCTGCTCCCCACTTCTGAATCTGTCAGAGAAAAATTCTCAAATCATCAAAAATATAACTTTCTTACAAATGGATAATGAATACATGTCAGAGTTTTATTTAACTCTTTATTGAAAACAAAAAAAAAAACCCCAGCAGAATGACAGAACTGATTTGATGGAGTAGGAGAAACTGGGATTTTTTTTTTCTTTTTAAGAGACAGGATTTACCTCTGTTGCCCAGGCTAGAAGTGCAGTGGTACAATCATAGCTCAGTGAAGCCTCAAACTCTTGGGCTCAAGCGATCCTCTTGCCTCAGCCTCCCAATTAACTGGGACTACAGGTGTGTGCCATCATGCCTGGCTAAATACTATTTTTTGTAAAGACAGCGTCTTGTTATGTTGCCCAGGCTGGTCTCAAACTCCTGGCCTCAAGCGATCTTCCCACCTCAGCCTCCCAAAGTACTGGGATTACAGGCCTGAGCCACTGTGCCTGGCCAGAAACTGGGAATTTTACAATCTGAAAGGAAACTAAGGTTAAGGAAGGCTGCCAAGTTAGGTACAAACTAGTTAATGTTCTACAGAGCAATAAAAACCTTTAGGCTTGCTTGCCTTCCTTCCTTCCTTCCTTCCTTCCTTCCTTCCTTCCTTCCTTCCTTCCTTCCTTCCCTCCCTCCCTCTCTCTCTCTCTCTCTCTTTCTCTCTTTCTCCCTTTTCTCTTTCTCTCTTTCTCTCTTTCCTTCTTAGATGGAGTTTTGCTCTTGTTGCCCAGGCTGGAGTGCAATGGCACGATCTCAGCTCACCGCAGGTTCAAGCGATTCTCCTGCTTCAGCCTCCTGCGTAGCTGGGATTACAGGCATGTGCCACCATGCTCAGTTAATTTTGTATTTTTATTAGAGACAGGCTTTCTCCAATGTTGATCAGGCTGGTCTCGAACTCCTGACTTCAGGTAATCTGCCTGTCTTAGCCTCCCAAAGTGCTGGGATTCACATCTGCAAGAGGGTCAGACATAACTATAGTCCTCAGTTATGCAATCAACAGCTAATCTAGGTTTTGCTGGGAAGGTATTTTGCAGATGTGACTCACAGCGCCTAGCCCGGGTTATCTTTTTTTCAAGCAGGAAAAAAAAAAAAAAAAAATCTTACACCTTACTGGTTTTCTACAAATTGCCTCTAACTCTCTAAGACTGTAAAATGTCTAGGCTTCAGACGGTTGTTGGTCAAGCCGTTACAATCCCAAGAAAGTAAAATGACCTTCTTGCAGACTATTACAAAATGTGTTAACATGGCATGAAAAGGTTATGCCATCATCTTTTCTGTCTTATTTACAAGTTTTGCATAATTCCCTTGAATAAAGCTTTACTAGATGCGATTTATTTTTTGTTTTTAAAGTGGCCACTTGGTTTGGCTATAGTCTCAGTTATGCAATCAACAGCTAATCTAGGTTTTGCTAGGAAGGTATTTTGCAGATGTAACAAAAGCTCCTAATCAGTTGGCATTAAATCAGGGAGATTATCTTGGATAATCTGGGTGAGCCTGACTGAGTCAATTGGAAGGCCTTAAAAACAAGGTTGGGACTTCCCCAGGAAAGGAAGAAATTCCAAGTGAATGGAATAAACCAATTCCTTCTAATAAAGGAATCAGTATATATTCTCCCTACTGGTTATGTTTCTCTGGTTGAATTCTAACTAATATAGTCTCCCTTCCCTTCCCTTCCCTTCCCTTCCCTTCCCTTCCCTTCCCTTCCCTTCCCTTCCCTTCCCTTCCCTTCCCCTCCCCTCCCCTCCCCTCCCCTCCCCCTCTCCCTCCCCCTCCCCCTTCCCCTCCCCTCCCCTCCCCTCCCCTCCCTTCTTTGATTGAAAATCAATTGTTGTGTGAGTAAGCTCCTATCTTCACAAAGTAGAACCAAGTATCTCCCAAGAACTAGGAATTCCTTCAATGCCTGACTGTCAGCACCAATCAGCAAATATCATCTCTTACCAAATGTAAACAGATGCTTCAGCTGGTCCTCCATGAACCAAAGGTGACCAAACAAGAAACGGACTTACCTTGTTCAGAGGAAAGACAAATGACTTCTTTTCCTGAATAAGTAGAAGAACTGGTAAAGACTCCCTTCTTCACCAATCTTTAGTCAGACTCTTGAGCGTTCTCCTCTAGGGTAGTCCTTGGCCTACTGATCTCAGCTTTAGCAAAGAATCCTACTAAGTTGATTGAGAATTCCCCACCCCTAATAACCAGCCAAGCTCCTCTTCCTCCATGTTTAATATCAAGTTCCCTTCCCTACTCCTTATACCTTACTAAGTATTTTTCTTTCTTTTCTTTTTTTTTTTCGAGACGGAGTTTCACTCTGTCGCCAGCCTGGAGTGCAGTGGTGCGATCTCGGCTCACTGCAATCTCTGCCTCCCTGGTTCAAGCGATTCTCCTGCCTCAGCCTCCTGAGTAGCTGGGACTACAGGCACGTGCCACCATGCCCAGCTAATTTTTTGTATTTTGTATTTTATTTTTTTGAGACACAGTCTTGTTCTGTCACCCAGGCTAGAGTGCAGTGGTGCGATCTCGGCTCACTGCAACCTCTGCCTCCTGGGCTCAAGCAATTCTCCTGCCTCAGCCTCCCAAGTAGCTGGGATTGCAGGCATTGCCACCACACCTAGCTAAATTTTTGCATTTTTAGTAGAGATGGGGTTTCACCGTGTTTGCCAGGATGGTCTCGATCTCCTGACCTCGTGATCCGCCCACCTCAACCTCTCAAAGGTATTTTTTTTAGTGAAGACAGAGTTTCACCATGTTGGCCAGGATGGTCTCGATCTCTTGACCTCTTGTTTAAGTAATTTTCTACTCATTATCTCACCCTACCCGTTGGCTATACACCCCTACTTGTCCCTGTTTTATTGCAAGTTGAGTTCAATATCTCTCCCTTATTGCCATACTCTTGGATAAAGTTTTCCTTGCCATTTTTAACAAGCAACAGAATAATTTTCCTTCAATGATACTCAATGCCTGTAATCCCAGCGCTTTGGGAGGCTGAGGCAGGCGGATCACTTGAGGTCAGTTCAAGACCAGCCTGGCCAACGTAGTGAAACTCCATCTCTACTAAAAATAGAAAAATTAGCTGGGCGTGGAGGCACACAGCTGTAATCCTAGCTATTCAGGAGGCTGAGGCAGGAGAATCGCTTGAACCCAAGAAGCGGAGATTGCAGTTAGCCGAGACCACACCACTGAACTCCAGCCTGGGTGACAGAGTGAGATTCTGTCTCAAAAAAAAAAAAAAAGATAGTCAAGTATATAGGCTCTTAGCTGTTCCCATGAGGTCCCTTTATGTCTCCATCAGAATGAGAAGTGTGGCATTCTCTATACCTCTACCATGCTAGGAGCCGAGGGTATGTTCCTTAATAATGATGACACCAAGCCTCTATTGACTGTTCACTCTTGCCAAGCTCTGCCTTAACTACTTTGCAAGGATTGTCTCCTCGTCCCTCATTCTGCACATCTTTTAGTAATTCCTGCTTGCAACTTACCTCATGAGCTAAATTAGCCTCACGTTACTTGTCTATTGATATTCACAGTCTGGGAATTCACACATTTTTTGTTGCTGACAGCATCAGTAGAGTGAATATCCATGTTCATGATGTGACAGTACTTGGACTTTCTCAACTAGAAGTAGGTCAAGTTTGCCTTGGTTCCTTCAGCCACCCCTACGGGGCACCTCTTTCCCATTCTAAGAATCATTCTTTTCAGGAATCATGAGCCTTCAGGGTCTCGCTCCTGTTGAACTCCAACTAAAGGAACCTGCTGCAAATGTGCACTTACCTGAGGGTGAATCTCAGCTCCAGGAGTTTGCATGGAATCCACATCTCTCACTGAAGGTGTTAAGGCTTGGTTTTCTTCTTTATGAATTCCAGGTACCCAATAACGGGCTTGAGGAAGGTATGGTCTTAAAGATGGGACAGGAAGACTTTGCCAGGGCATTTGAAGACCCATCTATACATTTATCTCTGAAGGCTGACTTCCCTGTAGAGCACAGATGTCATAGATGAACAAGCTGAGATATGAATACATTTAGAACAAAAAGGAGGAATTGCTGTGTCCTGTGCAGAAATGGCTAGTTCCTTTCCCTTCTTGACTTGTCATACCTTTTTAAGTTCCTCTTAGTAATTTTTATTCATTGTCTCACCCTACCCATTCGTTATACACCCCTACTTATCACTGTTGTATTGCAAACTGAAGTTAATAGCTCTCCCTTATTGCAATAGTCTTTAATAAAGCTTTCCTTGCCATTTTTAACAAGTATCAGAATAATTTTCTTTCAGTGATACTCATGGCCTGCAATCCCAGCACTTTGGGGGGCTGAGGTGGGCAGACTATATTTATGCTAAAGCTTTTACCCCAAGAACTATCTTGATGGCATGGCCTGGGTGCAGCCAACTTGAAACAAAAAGAACCTGGAGAAGCAAGAGCTGTTCCATCACTTTCTACTACCTCTGAAGGTCTCTGAGACAATGACCATAGAGACATTTGTGGCCCTGGTAATGATATCTGCAGCCAAGGGCTAAGAGGACACCCCAAGCCACACACACCTGACAGACCATCTGTAAAGCAAGTAGGTCAAACAGGAAATATAATTTAAGCTCATAATGACAAATCCCATCAATGACAGCAGTTCCTCTTGCTTGCCAGACAGAGCCTCAGGTCCTGCATTGAAGAGATCAGTTAACAGTCCAAGATGATCGGCCACTTGCCAGGAAGTGTTCTTGAAAGCTTTTCTTCCTGGAGCTGGAAGGCTCCCAGAAGCACAGCTAGAGCTGTGCAGCCTGCTGTCTAACAAAGGCTGCTAAG
This sequence comes from Chlorocebus sabaeus, assembly GCF_047675955.1. Taxonomy (NCBI): domain Eukaryota; kingdom Metazoa; phylum Chordata; class Mammalia; order Primates; family Cercopithecidae; genus Chlorocebus; species Chlorocebus sabaeus. The sequence goes on along the minus strand of NC_132931.1, from coordinate 6,136,075 downwards.
GAAGAGAGAAAACCAGGTGGGCCTGTCCAACCCACTCAGCCCAGGTGGGACAGGTAGCAAGCAAGTCAAGCTTTCTTAATGAACCATTCACTGCAGCCTTGCACAGACTAAAGCTGTAATTTCCCAAGACTGTCCAAGGTGACATAGGCTGCTCTTCTAAAGGCATTAATTAGGAACATCTCATTCCCCGTGGCAGGGGTGGAACAGATCTTTCCAACTGGAGTGTGTATTTATTTAGAGCTATTACCACATAATATTTACAAGATACTTAACATGCATTAATTACCCTGTAATGAACTCTATGGCTATAATATCAATGTTCTGTCAGGACTGTAAAGTGTCCCTACACACACACATGCACACTTTTTTATCACCTTGGGGAATAAATGAAAAATTAAAATTAATTACGTGCCTATTAAATGCTTATTTTTAATAGAAAATGTGCAAATGATGTGAAAATGCAAAATAGGGTACACAGTAAATCAAGAGCAGATAACACACACTTCTAGACACACTCTACTGTTTTTATGAGCATGTTTTACAATCCATTCATTATGCTGTCTGTCCTTCTGAAAGCTGGTTATTATATTGCTCATACAAAGAAACATGTGAATGGCTGTGCAACAAACCATGAAAATCAGAACAAAACTGAACATTTCTGCTGCTATTTGAACCCGCCTCCCTCAAATCTCTGCCTGGAGAATTCTTACAGAAGGTTCATCCCAACAACACCCACTCAAAGCCTGCAGAAGAGAGAGAAAGGAAAGACTAGCTATGGTAGCTCAAGATTCAAGTTACTCTGGTCTGAATATTTTTATCTCCCCAAAAATGGACATGTTGAAACCTAATCTTCAGTGCAGTGGTATTAAGAGGTAGGGCCTTTGGGAGGTGATTAGGTTATGAGGGCTTTGCCTCCATGAATGAAATTAGTATAGTTATTGTTATTATTACTATTTTAGAGACAGATTCTTGCTCTGTCACTCAGGCTGGAGTGCAGTACTGTCATCATAGCTCACTGCAGCCTTAGACTCCTGGGCTCAAGCCATCCTCTTGCCTCAGCCTCCTGAGTAGCTGGGACTACAGGCACACACCACCATGCCCTGCTAGTTATTTTGTTTTTTGTAGAGAAGAGACCTTGCTATGTTGTGCAGGTTAGTCTTGGACTCCTGGTTTCAAACAATCGTCCCTTCTCAGCGTCCCAAAGCTCTGAGATTACAGACATGAGACATCACCCCCAGCCCTGGGATTGGTACCCTTATAAAAGAGGCCTGCAGGACCCTATTTCCGCCTTCTACCATGTGAAGGTATCAAGCAAGAAGGCACCTTCTGTAAGGAATAGACCTTTACCAGACACCCAATCTGCTGGTGCTTTGATCTTGGACTTCCCAGCCTCCAGAACAGTGAGCAATAAATTCTATTGTTTATAAGTTACCCAGTCTAAGACATTTTGTTATAGCAACCTAAACAGACTGAGACAGTGGTTATTCAATGAATGGTCAGCAACCCTCTTATTTCTTCAGAAGACAGCATTTTCTCTGGAGACAAGGAGATGAGGTTTGTACAGAATAATCTGCATCATAGAATCACCAGTAATCACTGCTACATGTCCCTCCCCAAATATAAGTAATTTTTTTTTTTTTTGAGACAGAGTCTCACTCTGTTGCTCAGGCTGGAGTGCAGTTGCACAATCTTTGCTTACTGCAGCCTCAGCCTCCTGGGCTCAAGCAATGCTCCCATCTCATCCTCCCAAGTAGCTAGGGCTACAGGCATGCACCACCACACCCGGCTAATTTTTGTATTTTTATAGATATTGGGTTTAGCCGTGTTACCCAGGCTGGTTTCAAACTCCTGAACTTAAACAATCCTCCTGCCTTGGCCTCCCAAAGGGCTGGGATTACAGCCACCATGCCTAGCCTATAAGTCATTTTTATATTACCCATGGTATGTCACCATCCAGGCTATATTTCAGTCAGGACACCTTAGCTCAATGAACAGAGTTTAACTGATTTAGTTTTCAGAAAAAAACTTTCTTAATTAGGCCAAAATCTTATGTCTAAAAATTGTACCCATTTGTTCTAATGTTGACCTGTGGAACCATAGATAGCAATAAAACATTTTACTTCTTCAATTATTTGACCACCTTTTTAGTAGTTGCTAGCAGGCAACTAATTCCCAAAAGGGTTAAACTTTTTGGTGATGTGAAGAATGTCCTTACTTTGTACTAAGGCCATGTACCAACAGGCAGGTTTATTTGGAAGTTTATCTGCAGACAAATACAGAAGCCCTGGGTTCCAGGTCACGGTCTTTCCATGGTTTTTTTTATAGCATCCCTGCTTTAATCATAGCACCCCTGTTTCAATCTACTCACCTCTAAGATTGAAGTGTCTGTCTCTCTTTTAGGCCAAAGGGCCCTTCAGGTTCTCAGTTTGCTTCTCATTGGTAGTCATCAGCTTGAACTCTATCCCAGTACACTTGTGCATTTCCTAATTACAGTTTCCAGTTTGATGATAAATGCAGAGAGCTTCTTTTATAGAGCTTACAACTCGTGACAAGCATGCAATAAAAGTATGAAATGAACATCTTACTCTGAGAGGAGGATTACAGACAAGAGAACTAGTTTATACGAATACATGCTGGAAATGATCCAGACAAGAGGAAAATTGAATACATTTCCCAGGTAATGGCCAAACATTGCTTACTTTACGCTACTGAAAATTGTGAAATTATATATTGAATTGTCTCTTACTTGCACAAAGAAATACCATTGACATCTCTTTGGGTTGCATTTCTTGGAGCATAGAACTGAGAGCATTCATTCAACAAACGTATGTTAACATCCACCTTTTGCCAGGTACTATACTGGACACTGGGGACAGGAAAGTTGGAGACATTTCTCTAGAGGTATCCATGAAAGACACAGACATAAAATAATGATTGTAGTATGTTGTGTGCTGCTAGCAAGCCACTTCTGGTTTGCCAAGAAACCACAGAAGGAAGAATAACCAACTCAACTTAGCACAACTGAGGAAGCCTTCACAGAGGCACTGATAAGCTAGCTGGGTATAAAGGGGCAAATAATATTCATAGAGCAGAGAAGGACAGGAAAGACATTCCATGTAAAGGAAGCAACTAGTCAAGGCCAGTAGGGTAAAGGAACCTGGCAAATTCTGCAATAATATTATTCTGTTATGACTGAAATTAGGGGCATATGAGAGAGAAAAGGAAGAAGAGGCTGACAAAGTAGTTTGTGTCTGTGTCATGCAAGGCCTTTGATACCTTGCTAAGAATTTAGGGTTTATTTCAGATATATAAAGCAACTTGAAATTTTTCAGCTGGAAAATGTTTAATTATGTTTTTATGGTAGAAAGAGAAGTTGTGTGGCATTTGTAGAAGAGTGGCAGGGTGACAAGGAAGCTGAGAAGTTATTTTAGTAGTCTAGGAGGTGCTGATAAGGACCTGGGTGCTAGGCATGGCCATGGGAACAGAGAAAAAGGAGATGGAAACAAAAGATGGTCAGGTCTTAGAGTTATCAGGGTCCAAAGAATTAGTGTACAGGCACAACAAGAGAGTAAGAGAATCCAGAAGAATGATTAGGGTTCTTGATTGGGCAATTTGGAGAATAAAGCCATTATTAACTAAGACATATGGCAAGTTCCAGGGGTAAAATAATAAGCTTTTAAAGGGTATATAAATATAAATGTTATTTGCCCTTTTATACCCAACTGGTCTATCATTGCCCTGTGAGGACTTCCTCAGCTGTGCCAAGTTGAGTTGCTTATTCTCCCTTCTCTGGTATCTTGGCAAATCAGAAGTGTCTTGCTAGCAGCACTACAACACACTGCAATCATTTTTGTATACATTTATCTCCCCAGGTGCCCTGGATCTTCCTGTTTTATATCAAGGCACATTGATATGTGTGATATGTGCCTGCAGGCACATTACTGCAAGCCAGTGATTCTCAAAGTGTGGTGCCAGGACCAGCAGCTTTGGCGTCTCTTGTTGGGAATACAAATTCTTATTGGAAATACAATAGGTCCCATCTCAGGCTTATTAAATCAGAAACTCAGATGGGAACCAGTAATCTGTGTTTCCATAAGATCTCCAGGAGGTTTTGATGCCTGTTCAAGATTGAGAGCTACAAAAAAAAAGCTGCTTTTCTCTCATTCTAAAATGATACATGGATAGATGGATAATGGATAATGAATTAACCATGGATAATGGATAGATTCAGTTCAAAATGAAAAGATTCTGGTGTTTTCTTTTTAAATTACTTTATACTTTAATCATACATAATATCCGGAGTCTAATCTGCACGATGATTATCTCCAGATCTTTTAGTTCTTATTATTAGTTAATTGAGGGGAAATTGGCAGAAGGTAGAGTGATTGGCTGTCCAATTATCAGTCACTGTTAAAGGAATAGTAGCTAAATGCCAAAGTCATGTAACAGGAATCTTTTTCTTCATCTTTTGACAAGATGATGGCTACAATAAGCCTTAATGTTTCTATATTTTACATTTACATGTAAATGTACGTACAAAAAATTATACATTGTATTTACATATGTTGTTCTATGCAGTGTACAATGTATGTACAATACAACACATACATTGTATTGTTCAAAGAAATATACATTATATATTATATATAATGTATTATATATGATATATGTATTATATATGATATACAATGTATTATATATGATATATGTATTATATATGATATACAAAGTATTATATATGATATATGTATTATATATTATATACAATGTATTATATATGATATATGTATTATATATTATATACAATGCAAATGCAATATATAATGTATATTCAATATATAATTTATAATCCATGTATAATGTATACTATTGTATAATGTACAATACAATGCAAATGCAATATATAATGTATATTTCTTTGAAATAATTAGAAATCAATGTTTTATATTCATTTATTAGTATCCATCCTCATTCTGCTAGACCAGAGGCAGCACAAAGGAAATACATGTACTGAAATACTAAATGAAAATGTAAGCTTCAGATGAGATGCCAGTCTTAGCACAGAAGGAGGCCTGGAAGTTTCCTTCTGTGCTAGACATTAACTTTTTAGCTACTAGAGGTAGGATAACTGGGAAATGGTCCAAAGGAGGAACTACAGTAACAGAAACACAGCTCTAATTGGCTGGAGCAGTGACTATCTGTTAGGCTGGGTGACCTATCATTTTCTCTGAAAGAAACCTTAAGATTATCATAATTCCTTCACATTAACACTGCCGTAATTCATTAAAAATGACATCATGCATGTTGCACTATTTGTGTGCACCTGATTGACCCTAGAGTGTCATTCTCTGCCTTTCCTGTGTCCAGAGAGCCTTATGCCTGAACACAACCAGCTTGGCCAGACGACCTTAAAATCTTCATCATCTGTTGTCTACGTTATTGTATAAAATATGCATTCTTTAATGATATATCTCTATATACATATTTTTACAATTTTTGGTTTTTCCATTCTCACAAATCAATATCCAGCACCTTATACCTGATACATAGTATGCAATAATAGTATTTTCTGAAAAAAATAGAAGTGCAGCAAGGTGCGAAGGCACTGTACTAGCAAATTGAGCGATCTGGGTTGTGGTCCAGACAACTGCACAGATTTTTTTATTTTGAGTGAATTATTTCATTTCCCTAAGCCTTAGTTTCTTCACCTCTGAAATGAAAATATGTAAAATCTTCAGTATTCTCAGCCTTGGGTATCACGGATTAAAAGCAGAAAAGAGAGTGAGAAAACCACCTGTCTGAAAATTTTCCAGGACTGACCAACGTGTCTGCTACATTCTTCGGAAGTTTCTGGAACATCCCTGGGAAGGTGGGGGGGGGGGGTTCCATTTCAAGTGAGCAAGAGTTGATTTATGATTTAGTCCAAGGGCCATGAGAAACTCAAGGATCTAAATTGCTGTTTCCTTGAAATTATTCCATTCCAGTGAATCCAGATGAAATGAGGCAAAAGCAGGATCTTATAGGAACCCTGGAGAAGCAAAACTGCTGATTTCTGTGAGCCTCTGACCTGCCCCTGATAAATCTGCTGACACTTCTACACCAGACTCTCCCACAAGGTTCACAGTAGCCCCACCCACAGGAAGGAAGATGTAAAAGTATCTCCTGACCTAAATTCTGGGAGCTAATCCAGGCCATTTTTCTATCAGTCTTTCAAAACAGACCCAGCCTGATGTTACCGCCTTGTGTGAACGTCTCCAAAGTGAGAGGTGACACTTGTGTGCTTAGAATATATGTTTAAGGCTATTTAGAGCATCTCAAATGATGCCCACAGTCAAGGGTACCCCAAGGCCTCCAGAGAAGGGGAATTATCATCAGAAGAGCTATAATAACTCCCATTTCTTTATGTTTTTGTTTTGTTTTGTTTTAGAGACAGGTTCTCACTATTACCCAGGCTGGAGAGCAGTGGCATCGTCATAGCTCACTGCAGCTTTGAACTCCTGGTCTCAACAGATCCTCCCATGTAGCCTCATGCTCCTAAAGGGCTAGGATTACAGGCGTGAGCCATTGCGCCAGCCCAGTGCCCTTTTATGAGAACTTAATGCCACACAAAGGATATGTTTTACATAAGACATCTCATTTAAAATCACACTTGAGAACCCCTCAAATTTGAGACAGGTCTCAATTAATCTAGAAGGTTTGTTTTGCCAAGGTTGAGGACATGTGTCCACGACACGGCCTCAGGAGGTCCTGACAACATGTGCCCCAGCTGGTCAGAGCACAGCTTGGTTTTACACATTTTAGGGAGATATGATACATCAGTCGACATATGTAAAATGAACATTGGTTTGGTCTGGAAAGACGGGACAACTCAAGGAAAAGTGGACAACTTGAAACAGGGAAGGGAGTTTCCAAGTAACAGGTAGGTGAGAGACCAATGTTGCATTCTTTTGAGTTTAGCCTTTCCAAAGGAGACAATCAGATATGCATTTATCTCAGTGAGTAGAGGGGTGACTTTGAATAGAATGGGAGGCAGGTTTGCCCTTGCCCTAAGCAGTTCCCAGTTTGATTTCTTCCTTTAGCTTAGTGGTTTTGGGGGGCCCAAGATATTTTCTTTCTACACACTGAAAGTCATTGGTTTACAGGTGAGAAAAGCAAGGCTTAGGGAGACCTTCATGTGTTTATCTTCTGAGAGATTCTCAATGGCCTTAATTCAATCAAGAGCAGCTAGTGTCTTGTAGAATGAAAAGAGCCAGGTTATTTTAGAGTCAGATATGTTGTTATTAGGGGTGGATAATTTAAAATGTCGGGGAAGATTTTGTTCCGTTCCCTTTCCTTCCCTTCCCTTCCCTTCCCCTCCCCTCTCCGCCCCTCCCCTCCCATCTCCTCCCATTCCCTCCCTTCCCTTTCTTTCCTTTTCTTTTAAGTTCTGGGGTACATGTGCAGAATGTGCAGGTTTGTTACCTAGGTAAACGTGTGCCATAGTGGTTTGCTGCACTCATCAACCCATCACCTAGGTATTAAGCCCAGCATGCATTAGCTATTTATCCTCATGCTCTCCCTCCCCCAGCCCCAACCCCTGGCAGGCCCCGGTGTGTGTTGTTCCCCTCCCTGTGTCCCTGTGTTCTCATTGTTCAGCTCCCACTTATAAATGAGAACATGTGATGTTTGGTCTCGGTTCCTGTGTTAGTTTGCTGAGGATGATGACTGGCCATCAGAGTGAACAGGCAACCTACAGAAGGGGAGAAAATTTTTGCAATCTACCTATCTGACAAAGGTCTAAAATCCAGAATTCACATGGAACATAAAGAAATTTACAAGAAAAAAAAAAACAAACAATTTCATCAAAAAGTGGGCAAAGGACCTGAACAGACACTTCTGAAAAGAGGACATTTATGTGGCCAACAAACATATGAAAAAACTCCTCTTTTTGCTGGTTAGGATGGTTAATTTCTTGAGTCAATTTCAGTGGGCCATGGGGTGCCCAGATTAACCATTATTTCTGAATGTGTCGGGGAGGGTGTCTTTGGATGAGATTAGCATTTGAATGAGTGGACAGACTCAGTAAAGTAGATGGTCCTTCCTAATGTGGTTGGGCATTTTCCAATTCATTGAGGGCTTGAATAAAACTAGAGGAGGAGAAAACACGAATTTATCCCTTTCTTTGCTGCCTCATTTCTTGGCCCTCAGAATGGGATTCACACTGTTGGTTCTCCTGGTTATCAGGCCTTCATACTTAGACTCAGTTATGCCACTACTTTCCTGGTGATAAAGGAGTTAAAAAGAAATTATTTAGGCAGAGAGTGAGGATAAGGAAGTCCTTGGTAAGGTTTTCCTTTTAATGAAAAACATCCCCCAAATCATTTTTTTTTTTTTTTTTCTAACAAGAGCAGCCTGTAAAATCGAGCTGCAGACATAGACAAACAAGCTGGAGGCTTGCATGAGTGATGCCGGCAGTTGTGCCAATAGGAAAAGGCTACCTGGGACTAGGCAAGGCCAACATGGCGGCTCCATCTTCCCTTTTCCTTTCCAACCAGGTGTGCAGTAAAGAGCAGACAAGTGGAAAGCCAATTTGCATAATAAGATTAGAGTGGGGCGGCCAGCTTCCCTGCACACTATGACTATGTAAACGTCACACCTGGTCCAACCAATCTGTAAGCCCTATGTAAATCAGACACTGCCTCCTCCAGCCTGTCTATGAATTCTGATGCACTCCACTGTGGGCCGGAAGTCCCATTTGGGTGCCCCTCTCTCTCAAAGGAGAGAGAGCTGTTCTCTCTTCTCTTTCTTTTGCCTATTAAACCTCCACTCTTAACTCTACATGTATCTATGTCCTTGATTTCCTTGGCATGAGGCAATGAACCTCGGGTACTTACCCCAGACAACGACACCACTTCACTGGGCCTCTAATTTGCAGTTGGCAGAGATGGGATATTGTAGTACTTCTTAGCTTAATAATTATGTGAACTGATTTTTCATAATCAATCGTGTGTTTGTGTTTCCTATTTGTTCTATTTCTCTGGAGAACCCTGACTTATATAGTAATATAACCGAATAACATCACATTTTGCAAACTTTCCTAGAGGTTAGCAACATTTCAGAAGTGTTTGCCAAAGATCTGTCATGTTACTTGGAGGAAATAAAGAAAGAAACCTGAAGGTCCCTGTTAGCATGTGAACTCTGAAGAGAGATGGGAAATAGGAATTTGGCTTTCGGGAGAGGAAATTCAGTGGTGAAATTGTCACAAGAAAGGGTATGGTGGTAAAAATCGTAAAACTGTCAGAAAATAATTATTAAATGGACACGTCCTTGGAAACCTTGGTTTTAGAAAAGCTATGAGTCTCTTTGACAATCAAACCACATCTGAGAGAGAATTGGAGGAAAATAAAATAGAAATGTGTTGTTAAGATCAGGACATTTTAACCTAAAAAAAATGGAAGTTAGAAAAGTGGCTCTTCACAGCCTGGGCAACATAGCTAGACTCCATCGCTACCAAAAATAAAATAAAAAATAGTTAGGCATGGGGGTGCATGCCTATGGCTCCAGCTACTCAAGAGGTTGAGATGGGAGGATTCCTTGAGTCCAAGAGTTTGAGGCTGCAGTGAGCTATGATCACACCACTGCACTCCAGTTTGGGTGACAGAGTGAGATCTTGTCTCAAAAAGAGAGAGAGGAAAGTGGCCCTTCACTTACTCAGAATGACATAGGAGAGGGGAGGGGGAGCCATGCCCCTGTGGTGGGACACGTTTATCTTCTATGATTTACTACACACACTTAGTCCATGAGCCAGGAAAGAGGTTTCCAAAAACATGACAGAGAAGAGGTGATCTCTATCATGGGAGGAGGAGGACTCTCCTCCCTTCCTGCAAAGTTTGAGTAAACCTGGAAGGAAGGCTTCTGAGCTGCTAATGATGTCTCACTTAGGCAGTGCTAGTGTAGAGAAACTATCTCCCTAGCTTCCCCGGGTTCTTTTAAAAAGGACCTTACCTGAGACAAAGTGGAGGTAGTTTTGAAGAAGCTCAAAGTGTGCTTTGTGGGTTGTTGATGATAGTCTTGGACCATTAGATAATAGTCTTAGTCCTTAGAGAAAGAGGAGAAAGAGGAGAAAGAGGAAGAGAAGAAGGGGGAGAAGAGGAAGAAGAAAGAGGGAAAAGAAGAGGGAGGAGAAGGAGAAGGAGAAAAGAGAGAAAGAGGAGGAGGAGAAGGAGGACAAGGAGGAGGAGAAAGAGGAGGAGGATGAGGAAGAAGACAAAGAGGAGAAAGAAGAGGAGGAGAAGTGGAAGGAGAAGAAGGAGGAGGAAGAGGGGAAAGAGGAGAAAAGGAAGGAGGAGAAGAAGGAGGAAAAGAAGGAGGGGGAGAAGAGAGAGGCTATGTCAACTTTGCCATGTTAGGATGAAACCACCAAAAGCTGAAACCTAAGGTTGAGTAGAAGAATGTGGATAACACATCAAAATCAGGTTTCTGCAGGAAGAGAAGGCAGAAGTATAGCCAGCTTTATCAATGAAGCTGGCATGATGTATAATGGGAGATGCAAAATCTGAACACAGTGTCTACGGATGCCCAATTCTGGTAGCCAAATCTCAAGTTAAAGGCAAAGTGATACTTTACCCTCAACCCTTTAAACAGACCCATTTGGTACATCATTAGGATCAGGTAACTATCCAGGCTTTCCTGCACTGAAACAGACAATTATCCATTTACCTAGAATTACCTTTCTCCTACTGTGTCTCTCTTATGCTTTTGGTAATCATGGCTGCACTATAATCCGTGTAATGGCATAAAATAACCATCTTATTATGCTCATGGGTTCTGTGGATCAGGAAGACAGCAGGTTGTAGTCGAAATGATTTTTGTCTACTCTGTGATGCCTAGGGCTTCATCTAGGAAGATCAGATAGCTGGAGGGTGATATCTGGAGTCTGGAATCGTTTGGATACTTCTTCATTCACATATCTGTGTCTGGTCTGGGATGACTCAGAGTGGCCTCAGTGGAGGCTGTTGGTCCACATGTAGCCTCTCCTGTGCTCGGGCTTCCTCACAGCATGGTGGCCTTGTAACTATAATAGATCATTTGCTAATGCACAGAGCAAGTCAATACACTGAGACACCAATTTGCACCAGAGAAAGAGGTTTAATCGTAGGATCACCAAAGGAGGAGATGGGAGAAAACCTCACATCCTTCTCCCTGAGGAATTTGGGGTTAGATTTTTTGAGGGGTTTTGAAGTGAGCTGAAGCGTGGAGATTATTAACTGGTGGAAAAGTGTGGGGACAGAAAGATAAAGAAGCTATATTCTATGCTGATCCCATTCTTCTGTGGGGGCCTCCAAACCGGTTGCTGAAATTCGTGGTTTGAAAAATATCTTAAGCAATCCTTAAACAAAAGCCCTATGATTCTAACGTCAGAGATCCTCTCTAGAGGAACAATGGGGGTGCACATGTTCAGCATCTAGTGCTACATGACTTCCAGCAACAAGGAAGTCAGCCAAAGCCCAGCCTATTGATGTTTAATTATAATTATGTTTCTGTACAGAAGCAGGCATGCAATTCTGGTCAATCCTGTGAGGATAGTTTCGACCTCAGGATAGCCAGTGGTGGTTCAGGTATCCAAGAGCAGGTGTCCCAGAAAACAAGGTGGAACCTGCTTGTCCTAGCATTGAAACGTCCCACAGTGTCTTGTCGCTTGTACTCTGCAGGTCAAAGCAGTCACAGGTCTGCCCAGATTCAACAGGGGAGGACACAGAGCTCACATCTCAGTGGGAGAGTATCGAATAATTGGTAGCCATGTTTAAAAATCACCACTCTCATTTTCCTGAGCATCTCTCTCCTGTCTTGCCTTTTCATGTCAAGGTTTTTGACTCATCTCTGGATTTATTCTCCTTGATGTATCCAGATAGGTGTCTCCTGCATTCTTCCACACACAGTTTGGGTTATTGTATTAGGTTGGTGCCCATGTAATTGCGACTTTTGCTCTCACTTTTAACGGAGAATTCTTCACTTACATATCTGTGTCTGGTCTGGGATGACTCAGAGTGGCCTCAGTGGAGGCTGTTGGTCCACATGTAGCCTCTCATGTGCTTGGGCTTCCTCACAGCATGGTGACCTTGGAACTGTAATAGGTGCATTTGCTAATGGACAGAGCAAATCAATACCCTGAGACACCAATTAGCAGAAGAGAAAGAGGTTTAATCATAGGGTCACCAAATGAGGAGATGGGAGGAAACCTCAGGTCCATCTCCCCAAGGAATTTGGGGTTAGACTTTTTAAGGGTTCTGGAATGGCCATTATTTTAATGGCAGAAATCGCAATTACTTTTCCATCAAGTTAATATTTCCGACAGCTAAGGTCAAACAGTTCTTAGGTTTTGTAGGACTTGGGCTGGCTTCATGGCAAAGTAGAAGTAACACAGGTTTGGTCAGAGACAGAGAAACCCAGGTTCCAATGGTTTATCAGTCCCTATGCTAACTTCTATGCATGCGTGATCTTCCTGGATCCTTGCAAGAACTCCTTGATGAAGGTATAATTAGTTCCCTCATTTAACAAGTGAAGGAACTGAAGCCCAGAAATGTTAATGAATTGGCCCAGGGTTCCACAGCTAAGTGACAGAACCGCAATTTAAATCCACAGTCTTAATCACCATGCTCTTCACCTCTCCTGCCAATGTCACTTAGTGAATATTTCTGGCTCTGTGTAATTGGGCATGCAGTCAGTATATGGTTGCATTTTTTATACCTTCCTTCCCTACGTCATGGTTGGTTAGGGTCATGTAACCAGTACCAGCCAATGAATGATAAGCAGAGGTAATAAATGTAATTTCTGGGGCAAGCATTTAACTGCTATTGCAAGACTTTGTTCCAGAGTTCTCTCTCCCTTTGGGGACTGCGACTAGCATTATTTGAGATGGTAGCTGTTTAATCAGTCCGGGTCCCTGATATGGTTTACATCTGTGTCCTCACCCAAATCTCACGTTCAGTTGTAATCCCCAGTGTTAAAGGTGGGGCCTGGTGGGAGGTAATTGGATCATGGGGGCAGATTTTTCATGAACAGTTTAGCACCATTCCCTTCAGTATTTCCCTTGAGATGGTGAGTGAATTCTTATGAGATCTGGTTGTTTAAAAGTGGGTGGCACCTCCTCCTTCACTCTCTCTTGCTCCTGTTCTTACTATGCCTGCTCCTGCTTTATCTTTTGCCATAAATGTAAGCTTCCTGAGGCCTCCCCAGAAGCCAAGCAGATGCCAGCATCATGTTTCCTATACAGCCTGCAGAGCCATGAGCCAATTAAACTTCTTGTCTTTATAAATTACCCAGTCTCAGATATTTCTCTTTTCTTCTTTTTCCTTTTCTTTCTTTCTTTCTTTCTTTTTTTTTTTTTTTTTTGGAGAAAAGGTGTCACTCTGTCACCCAGGCTGGAGTGCAGTGGCACTATCTGGGCTCACTGCAACCTCTGCCTCCTGGGTTCAAGCGATTCTCCTGCCTCAGCCTCTGGGTACCTGGGATTACAGGTGCCCACCACCATGCCCAACTAATTTTTGTATTTTTAGTAGATATGGGGTTTCACCATGTTGGCCAGGCTGATCTCGAACTCCTGACCTCAGGTGATCTGCCCACCTTGGCATCACAAAGTGATGGGATTACAGGCATGAGCCACCATCCCTGGCTCAGGTATTTCCTTATAGTAATGCAAGAACAAACTAATACAGTCTCATAGCCCTCTACCAACCCACAGTGGACATGTAACATGAATGAGAAATAAGTATGTGTGGATTTAAGCCACTGAATATTTGAATTATTACACAGTATAATTGGAACTATTTTGACTGACTATATCATGTCTTTAATCTTCAGTTTCCTTGGCTGAAAAATGGGAATAATAATTACTACCTAGAGGGACTATTTAAAGCTTTTAGACTGGCTCGGCGTAGTGGCTCACCCCTGTAATCCCAGCACTTTGGGACGCCAAAGTGGGCGCATCACTTGAGGTCAGGAGTTCAAGACCAGCCTGGTCAACATGGTGAAATCCTGTCTCTACTAAAAATACAAAAATTAGCCGGGCATGGTGGTGGGCACCTGTAGTCCCAGCTACTTGCAAGGCTGAGGTGGGAGAATCACTTGAACCCAGGAGGTGGAGGTTGCAGTGAGCTGAGATCATGCCACTGCACTCCAGCTTAGGTGACAGAGTGAGACTCTGTCTCAACAACAAGAACAACAACAAAAGCTTCCAGAAATAGTCTATACGTGTAAAATATCTAATTCAGTGTTTAGCCTAAAGCAGGCCATTATCACTATCATATATATGAAGGATGCATGGCATTGAGCAGAATGGTAATTAGGCACCGACCTGCCCATATAAGTGGAGCTGAACTTGCCTAATTCCCATTTATTCTTTGTAAACATCTGTTGGGCACCTGTAAGATTTCAGTAGGGTGGACCCTGAACGTAGAGAAGTCAGAGAGAAGAAAGACAGAGAGTCGTGGGGAGAATCAGAGTTAATAGGGCTTCTTAGGAATGTGATGTTTGCTAGGATTATAAACTGGCCGTTGGTAAGAGTTAAGCCAGTCAGTGAAATACTGAGACAGAACCAACCACAACTCTGCTATTTTATCCTGGTTACAGTGACAAGAATAACGTTACAGAACAGAAGCTCCCAAAACAGATTTCTTTCATAACCAAATAACAATCAGGTATAGAAAAATCATGTTTTCAAAACGGAGCTTCAATTTCCCGTTAGAGGAGGAATTTTGAACACTTCCCCTAGCGGGAACTGAGGAAGTGCCTCTTATTCAAATGGATGCCAGTCTATGATTGTCCAATTATTCACTGCATTTTGTCTTTGATGGCCCAGATGTTCTCAATTTCTTGTAATAAGTTCTTTCATCTGAAAAGTCGTTCTACTCAGAAATGCAAAATCCTCTACAGCTCGCCAGCTTTTTTTGATGAGCTGGTATAATTGGCCTTCAATTTGCTCATTGTTTTGCAATAAAAAGCCCAAGTTTAATTGCATTTCTGTAAACCTGTAGATAAGAGCCGACCACTGCACCATTTAAGTCACTGTCATTACAATCCACTTGGGCTCTGCCCACCGCCCCATCTCCATTGGCAGGATGAAATTGTGCAAAAGCATTTTTAACATGTCTCCTTATTTTTCTGCTTAAAAATAAAAAGAAAAAAAAACACATAGCAAATTTTTTATTTTATTTTATTTTATTTTTTTGAGACAGAATCTCGCTGTCACCCAGGCTGGAGTGCAGTGGTGTGATCACTGCACCCTCCGCCTCCCAGGTTCAACTGATTCTCCTGCCACAGCCTCCTGAGTAGCTGGGACTACAGGCGCCTGCCACCACACCCAGCTAATCTTTGTATTTTTATTAGAGACGAGGTTTCAACATGTTGGCCAGGCTGGTCTTGAACTCCTGACCTGAAATGATCCACCGACTTCAGCCTCCCAAAGTGCTGGGATTATAGGCATGAGCCACCATGCCCTGCCTTAAATTTGATTTATTAACATTTATTGATCACTTCTTGAAAAAGCAACATAACTTACACCCAATGATTAATCAATAGATTAACATCTTTAGTCACCAATCTAACTGTATCAATCAATATATATCGAGCTCCTTCTCATCCCATAAACCAGGTAAGGCCCACGAGAGAGACAGAGATGTATGAGAAAAGTTCTTGGTCTGAGAGTTCCTTATCCTCTATTTGTGGAGGCTGGGTATACTCATTAAAAAAAAAAAAAAAAAAATTGAATAGTAGGCCTGGCATGGTGGCTCACGTCTTTAATCTCAGAACTTTGGGAGGCCGAGGTGGGAGGATCACCTGAGGTCAGGAGTTCGAGACTGGCCTGGCCAACATGGTGAAACCTCGTTTCTACTAAAAATACAAAATTAGCCGGGCATGGTGGTGCATGCCTGTAATCACAGCCACTCAGGAGGCTGAGGCAGGAGAATCATTTGAACCTGGGAGGCGGAGGTTGCAGTGAGTGGAGATCTTGCCATTGCACTCCAGCCTGGGCCACAAGAGTAGAACTCTGTCTCAAAAAAAAAAAAAAAAAAAAAGAACAAATTGCCATCTATTCGATGATTAAAGTCACTCATTCAAAAAGCACTGATTAATTTAACACACAGTGATTAAATTCTTCAACATGGTTGAATGCTAGGAGATCAATTATTCCCTTGTCTTTACACTTTAAATTTTTGTGGCGTTAGAACTGCACCTTCCCCACCTTTTTTTTCCGGATGGTTTTGTATCCAATTTCATGTCCTGCATTAAGAAGATTTCACCTTTTATTTTTCTTTTTGGAGACAAGTCCATGCTTCGTCGCCCAGGCTGGAGGGCAGTGACACAATCATGGCTCACTGCAGCCTCAACCTCCTTTGCTCAAGTGATCCTCCCATCTCAGCCTCCAAAGTAGCTGGGACTACAGGTACACACCTCAACACCTGGCTTATTTTTTTTTTTTTTTTTGGAGAGAGGGGGTCTTCCTATGTTGCTCAGGCTGAACTTGAACTCCTGGACTCAAGCAATCTTCCCACCTTGGGCTCCCAACGTGCTGGGATGCCAGGCATGATCCACGGTTCCCAGCTGGAGATTTCACTTTATAGGGGTGAGAAACCTGAACTGTCTGAGATGCTTCTGCTGTGTCTTCTGGACTGTGGCATAGAGAGACAATGTCTCACAGTGGTTACAGCATCGGCTCTGGAATCAGGCAGCCTGGGTTCAAATCCGAGGTCACCTGCTTGCTGCATGACTTGTCAAGTAACTTATCTCCTCAGGCCCTAGTTTCCCCATCTATTGGGGTAATAGGACCTATATTGTTAAATGGCATGGTAGAGAGAGAGTACTTGGAACAGCATTGGGAGCAAGTTCATGCCTCTGTGCTCATTCACTGCTATTAATCTCTAAGCTATAGTGCATAGAGCTTTCTGGCCATTTGTACCTCAAAATTGTCCCTCCATTGCCAATGCCCTCATCTTGGGATGCACCCTCCAAATACAGAATTGACACTGTTGTTGTTGCTGTTGTTGTTGTTGTTGAGATGGAGTTTCCCTCTGTTGACCAGGCTGGAGTGCAGTGGCAGGATCTCGGCTCACTGCACCATCCTCTTCCTGGGTTCAAGCCATTCTCCTGCCTCAGCCTCCCAAGTAGATGGGATCACAGGCGTGCACCACCATACTCAGCTAATTTTTGTATTTTTAATAGAGATGGGGTTTCACCATGTTGGCCAAGCTGGTCTCGAACTCCTAACCTCAAATGATTCGCCCGCCTCAGCCTCCCAAAGTGCTGGGATTATAGGTGTGAGCCACTGCACCTGGCCTAGAATTTGACACTTTTTTTTGGTACCTACCTGATTTATTCATTTTCCCCCTTTGTATATCTCACTTGAAATCACATTATCTCCACTCAGTGGAAAATAATTCTGTTGGGTCATAGACAGACTCAAACAGAGAAACTAGAAATAATCAGAAATTACTTACACCAGTGAAATGTCAGGCAGGTCTGCATGCCCCATTCTTCCAAGAACATTTTTGGTAATTCTGTAGAAGAAAGAGGATTGTGAAGGTTTTGTAAGCCTTTTTTTTTTTTTTTTATTCTTTTCCTTCTTCTCCCAGATGAGAGGAGCCCTCAACAGCCCTTTGTTGAAGAATAATTTTCCAAGGCTACCAATTTGGATCTCAAAAGCCCAGATTCAAAGGGAACCTCAGTTTGCTATCTAAAATAAGTGCCTGAATAGCTATCAGTTAAGGTACACACAGAGTAGATGGGAAATAGATAGCTACATTATAGATTGCTCTGTGAATTCAAGAGGTCTTTGTCTGAGGACAATAGTAACACGAACAAATATTCAGGTTTTCAGTTACAGGCCAGCCAGAGGATCGAGCGAAAAAAAAAAAAAATCAAATTAAATCTAATTAAATCAGCAATGCCAGCACCACTAATACAAAATGCATCACCACCAGATAGGCTTCCCCAGGTTGCCTGGCCCAATTCTTGGAAATGTGGCTGGATTGAACCCAATATAATACTTCCAGGTATCTTTCTGGTTAAGTACAATGGGGTTTTATTGTTTCTAATTAAATAGGGTTGATTCACAATCTTCAAATGGTTCCCCTGTGCCTTTCACCAAATGAGAATCCTCTCAAGACTCCGGACACGTTATCAATAGGAAATGTACCCTATTAGTTATTTGAATGTTACTGAATGTAAGCTCTATGAAGAGAATGACCTGGAAAATAATCATCTGTCATCCATAATTGTTTTCTCAATCAATTTCAACCATTTAACAGTGAGATTTGGTTTTACCCATAATTGCTAGCGACTGCATTTTACTAAGTGAGGGGAAAAAATCTATCTGTATCTAAGTATCTTTTTGCTCAGATCAGCTGTCTCCTCAAATGTCCTATTTCAATTGAAGGCACCAACACATATCCAATCCATCATCTTTGACACCACCTTCTCCTCCTCCTCCTCTGTCACAGACACGTCCAACAACTAGTCACTAATCCTGTTAATTCCATTACCTACATAGCTGTCATATTTATCCCTTTCTCTCCTTGGCACTGCTGCTTATCCTGTTCTAGTGGGAGTCGTCATGGCGGGTAACCCCAACAGAAAGGCATTCTGGGACATTCACAGGTGAGAGGGAAGAACAAGTTAAGGGCAATAGGTTAGTAGTTTTGGAATTGGATTTAGGTGAAAAAGAATAAAACTTCTCAGAGATGGGATAGCGGTTTGAGTTGCTAAATGCCACAGATGTAACAGAAATGAATCCCATCCAGATGATAATGTTTAACTGAATTATCTGATACAACAGGACTGGGCCAAGAAGAAGGCATGATTCTGAACAGTAGTCATAGGCACAAGTGCTAAATGAAAGTCTAAACCATGGCTTCAGATGTCCCTGTTTGGGTTCAAGTAAGACTAAACACGCAAAGCAGAATCCAGCAGATATAACAGCAAACAAGTCAATCTAGATGTTGATCAGGCGTGGTGGTTCATGCCTGTAATCCCAGCACTCTGGGTGGTTGAAGAGGGAGGATCGATTGAGCCTAGGAGTTTAAAACCAGCCTGGGCAACCCATTGTGAGACTCGGTCTCCACAAAACTATTTCTTTTTTTTAAATTAGCCAGGGGTGGTTGTGTGTGCTTGTAGTCCCAGCTACTTGGGAGACTGAGGCAGGAGAATCGCTTGAGCTCAGGAGTTTGAGGCTACAGTGAGCCATAATGGTGTCACTGCACTCTAGCCTGGGAAACAGAGCAAGACCCTGTCTCAAAACAACAACAACAACAAAAAAAATTAAACAGCTAGATGTCAAACTCAGATTTAATTGTCTCTTTCTAAAGGACAAGCATTGAAACTATTTTATATACATAGGAGCTCCTAATAAAGATCTCAATGGTCATTTATTCCCAAAGGAAGAAACAATCAGCAAATTTATGCATGATCTTCCTGCTTTCTTATCTGAATTGATGCATGCAAGGCACTGAACCTTGGTGTGGACAATTATTGATTACGTGTAACTGGAATTGTATTTAAATTTCTCATCTCACTTTTATTCTAAGGAAGGCATTCTACTAACCCTCTCAAGTGCTGATGACTATAATCAAGCCATCATAATAATAATAATTACAATAATGATAATAACAATATACTTGTCTCACCCTTTACAGTTTATAAAATCCATTCCAAGATGCATTCACATGTATTATCTCACACATAAAAGGGTATTTTTCTACATTAACGGGGATTGGTCTTGAGAGTAAAAAGCATAAACAAAGCGCGTGATCATTTATGAATTAGCATTTCAGGGTCTTTGTGGCAGGTCCCGTCTGTGCGTCTCCCGCATCTCTTTGGATTCTATTACTATTTCTGTGCACACCAGCATCTTTGCTGACTGGCTGACCTGAGGCTGCCAGAACACATTCAGCCCGTATGTAAGAGATGAAAGTGGCTGGAAATTGACATCTTCCGGAATATTCATATTTTGGAACCAATAGCTGATGGGTGGGGGATATAAATACCCCAGCTCCTTTGCCCGTTGGCTAGGATAATCCTGAAGTGTGTATTTTATGGTATTTTCTGAAGCTTCCTTACAGGATTATGCTTCAGGTGCCAACAACAGTAGCTAGGGTTTCTGACT
This sequence comes from Chlorocebus sabaeus, assembly GCF_047675955.1. NCBI lineage: Eukaryota > Metazoa > Chordata > Mammalia > Primates > Cercopithecidae > Chlorocebus > Chlorocebus sabaeus. The sequence continues at coordinate 6,115,941 of NC_132931.1, read as the reverse complement.
GCTTCTTTCCCTCCCGTGTCTCCTCCATGTTATCCTTTTATGCCCCTGCAACTCCCAAATAAACTGTGCATCCTCAATCCTCCTCTTATACACTGCTTCTGATAATAATGATCTTAAGACAGTGTATGTATCATTCCATCAAGAAGACAGGTACTTGGATGTTCATCGCTGCGCTATTCACAATAGCAAAGACATGGAATCAAACCAGGTGCCCATCAACGGTAGACTGAATACAAAAATTGTGGTGCATATACACCATGAAATACTGCACATGTCCTGTAGGACAGAATTTCATTCTTTCTTATGGCTGTGCAGAATTCCATGGTGTATATGTACCAGCAACATGGATGCAGCTGGCGGTCATAATCCTAAGTAAATTAATGCGGGAACAGAAAAACAATTACCACATATTCTCACTTATAAATGGGAGGTAGAGTGCACATGGACATAAACATGATAACAATAGATACTGTGGACTACTAGAGGATGGGAGAATGGGTTAAAAACTGGTTATCTGCCTATTGAGTGCTATGCTAACTGTCTGAGTGACGAGATCTATATTCCAAACCTCAGCATCACACAATATTCCTGTATAACAAATCTGCACATGTACTCACTGTGCCTAAAATAAAAGTTGAGGCTGGGCACAGTGGCTCACGCCTGTAATCCCAGGACTTTGGGAGGCCAAGGCAGGTGGATCACCTGAGGTCACAAATTCTAGACCAGCCTGGCCAACATGGTGAAACCCTGTCTCTACTAAAATACAAACATACAAAAAATACAAAAGCCAGGTGTGGTGGTGGGCGTCTATAATTCCAGTGACTTGGGAGGCTGAGGCAGGAGAATCATTTGAACCCAGGAAACAGAGATTGCAATGAGCCAAGATCGTGCCACTGCACTCCAGCCTGGGAGACAGAGCCAGACTCTGTCTCAAAAAAAAAAAAAAAAGTTGAATTTTTTTTTGTTGTTTTAAAGTAACCATGAACATTCTGATTCAATGCATGGTATGTGGCATACAAAAAAAAAAGTCATCTAAACTGAACAACATTAATATCCATTGAGGAATCGATTTTGTTTTTAAGAAAGTATGCCACCTATCTGTAATAAGGTAGTTGCTGCTATTATCATGCATTTGTCATCACAGTTCAAGTACTGACCCCTGAACTGACAATATGCTGGACACTGTGAGTAAAAATTAAGTGACGGACCTTGCCTTTCCAGTGACCAGAAATTCACATCTTCCCAAATGTTCATTTTGTAATCAATGAATGATGGATGTTGGGATATAAATGCCTCAGCTCCATTCATCCCTTGGCTAAGACAATCCTGAAGTGTGTGTTTTACACATTTCCTAAGCCTTCCCTGCAAGATTAAGTTTCAGTTGCCCACAACAGTAGCTTTACATTCTGGGCTGGCAGTGGGAGCTCACGCCTGTAATCCCAGCACTTTGGGAGGCCAAGGCCAGGGGATCGCTTGAGCCCAGGAGCTTGAGACCAGGCTGGGCAACATAGGGAGATTTCATCTTAGTCTTCATGAAATAAAATAATAAAATAAAAAATTAGCTGGGCATAGTGGCATGCTCCTATAGTCCCACCTACTCAGGAGGCTGAGACAGGAGGATCACTTGAGCCCAGGAGTTTGAGACTGCAGTGGGTTCCAATTGTGCCACTGCATCGCATCCTAGGTGACAGAGTAAGAGCAGGTCTATAAAAAAAACAGGCTGGGCACAGTGGTTCACGCCTGTAATCCTGGCACTTTTGGAGGCAGAGGCGGGTAGATCACCTGAGATCAGGAGTTTGAGACCAGCCTAGCCAACATGGTGAAACCCCATCTCTACTAAAAATACAAAAATTAGCTGGGTATGGTGGCGGGCACCTGTAACCCCAGCTACTCGGTGGGGTTAGGCAGGAGAATCGCTGGAACCCAGGAGGCAGAGGTTGCAGTGAGCCCAGATCGTGCCTTTGCACTCCAGCCTGGGAAACAAGAGCGAAACTCCAACTCAAAAAAAAACAAAACAAAACAAAAAAAAAAACAGAGTTTCTGTTCTGGTGGTTAAAGAAGGACACCAAAACAAAGCATCTATTCACTGTGCAACAGTGATTTCAAGCTGGTGTTGTAAAGAGAAAGGAAAGACTTATTACTTTCCAGTGATTTTCTTAAGGTGTGACCAGACTTGGAAACACAAGAAAACAGCTCAGTTGGGGAAATGACCACCTCCCACAGATTGCATTACAGCCAAGGAAAGGGCAACTGTTTGGGGGTTTAATGCACCATCAGAAGAATGGGTGTCAGTATGATGTCATCTTGCAATCGAAAACAAAAGGAGAAAAACAGGCGTGCTGATCTTAGCAAATCCTTAGAGATCTCAGCTTTTGTCACAAACCTTGTTTGTCGTATCAGAAAAATTGATGCCTTGCAACCAGTTCTTGTAAGATCTGTCTCTGAAGACGGAGTGGAAATAGATAGATCAAGTTACAAGCATGTTTTGTTGAAAGATAACAAACATTTTTCACAACAATGAACCAAAGAACAAACAACAGTGTTCCCTCCAATCTCCGTATCTCTGATTCACAGAATGGGTGCTGAGATGTTCACTTAAGTGTAAAATCGGCTGTCCCCACCTCCTCTTTCCATTTTCAAACATGAGCAAGATAATCGAAGAACAAAAGAAAAAAGACAGCATTTCTTAATACCCTTGATAACAAACAGATACAACTTCTTTCTCTAAGGAGCTCTACAGGACAAATATATTAAGAGTTTCCAGAAGAATTGTGGTAAGCTGATGGCAGATTCAACACTGATTATTAATAGGTTTTGTCTAAGATCAGTCAACCACATAGGATAAGAGCAGAAATTTAAATAGCAGGCTGGAATTCTTAGGAGCTGTCCGCTCATTTTCTAGACAGCCGCGTTCTGCAAACCTCCTGTTGTGCAGTGTGATTCCTTTTAGCCCTCAGAATGGTTTCTATTATAGATATATAGGCAGACAGCAAGATCTCAGAGAACAAGCAGGCTGTGAGATCCTTCCAGCCAGCAAGGGGCTATTGATCCCCACAGAATTTCCTTTGGTCTGGCAGGATGATTCTCATGTGCCCTAGGGGTGACCCAGGACATGTGGAAAGAGAAGCAAGTCCTCAAAACCAAACATAGACATTATAAAACAAGAAGACTACAGACCAATATCTCTTATGAACATATATGCAAAAATCCTCAACAAAATATTAGCACACAGAGTTCAACAATGTATGAAAAGCATTATGCACCGTGACCAGGTGGGATTTCTCCCAGCTACGCAAGGCTAATTCAGCATTCAAAAGTTAATTTTTGTGGCCGGGTGCGGTGGCTCACGCCTGTAATCCCAGCACTTTGGGAGGCCGAGGCAGGTGGATCACCTGAGGTCAGGAGTTCGAGACCAGCTTGGCCAACATGGTGAAATCCCGCCTCTACTAAAAATACAAAAATTAGCCAGGCGCGGTGGCACATGCCTGTAATCCCAGCTACTCAGGAGGCTGAGGCAGGAGAATTGCTTGAACCCAGGAGGCAGAGGTTCCAGTGAGCCAAGATCGTGCCACTGGACTCCAGCCTGGGCAACAGAGTAAGATTTTGTCTCAAAACTAAAAATAAATAAATACATAAACATTAATTTGTGTAATCCACTGCATTAACAGGCTGAAGAAGACAAATCATGTGATCCTATCAACAGATGCAGAAAAAGCATTTGACAGCAGCTGACATCCATTCGTGATAAAAGCTCTTGGTAAACTGGGGACAGAGGGGAACTTCCTCAAGTTAGTGAAGGTCATCTACAAAAAACCTACAGTGAGCATCACACGTAACGAGGAGAAACTCAAAACTTTCCCAGTAAGATCAAGAACAGGCACCACTGCTTTTAAACATCACATACTGGTATCTATGTGGGCAAATGAGAATAAAAATGGCTTTGTTTTCAGAGGGCGTGGTTGTTGATGCAGAAAATCTGAAATTTTTTTCTAAAAAAACCTCCTGGTGGTCTATGCAGAAAATCTGAATTTTTTTTTCTAAAAAAACATCCAGAACAACTTCCAGTCCTGCAAACTCCAAGTATGGTATGTTCCCTATACAGATCTACCATTTTTTATTTTTTACAACATATTTTAATTGTACCTTTTCTACATACAGATATGTTCAGATACACTAGTGCTTACCTTTGAATTGCCTGCAGTGTTCAATACAGTCCCATCTTGTACAGGTTTGTAGCTTAGGAGTAATAGGCCAGACCATATACCCTAGACACATAGTAGGCTATGCCGTCAAGGTTTAAGTAAGGTATAAGTACATTCCATGATGTTCACACAATGACAAAATCACCTAAAGGCGCATCTCTCAGAATCTATTCTCATCATTAGGTGATACATAACTGTATTTCTTCAAATAACCTTCAAAAACCTATCTCCACCCAAAAACCTGCATGTGGTTGCTTATAGAAGCTTTATTCATAATTGCCAAAACTTAGAAGCAACCAAGATACTCCTCAGCGGGTGAACGGATAAATAAACTGTGATACATCCGGACAATAGAATATTATTCAACGCTAAGAAGGAAATGAGCTATCACACCTTGAAGACACATGGAAGAAACTAAAATGCACATTGCTAAGTGAAAAAAGTCAATCCGAAAAGGCTATATTACTACATGCTTACAACTGCTTATGACATCCTGGAAAAGGTGAAATTATGGAGTCAGTAAAAAGATCAGTTGTTTCCAGGGGCTAGGGGGAAGGGAGGTATGAATAGGCAGGGTAGCGAGGCTTTTTAGGGGAGTGAAACTTTTTTTTTTTTTTTTTTTTTTTTTTTGAGACGGAGTTGCGCTCTTGTTGCCCGGGTTAGGGTGCAACGGCGCGATATTGTCTCAGTGCAACCTCAGCCTCCTGGGTTCAAGCGACTCTCCTGCCTCAGCCTCTCGAGTAGCTGGGATTACAGGTATGTGCCACCACGCCCGGCTAATTTTGTATTTTTAGTAGAGACTGGGTTTCTCTATGTTGGTCAGGCTGGTCTTGAACTCCCGACCTCAGGTGATCCGCCTGCCTCGGCCTCCCCAAGTTCTGGGATTACAGGTGTGAGCCACTATGCCAGGCTGAAACTATTCTAATGATACTACAATGGTGGATACATTACACATCCTTCAACACCCACAGGATGTATAACACCAAGAGTAAATCTTAATGTACACTGTGGCCTTTGGGTGCTAATAATGTGCCATTTTAGGCTCATCGACTCTAAGAAATGCCCAACTGTGATAGGGGATGTCAACAGCAGGGAGGTAATGCATGAGTGAGACAGAGGTATGTGGTACCTCTGTGTCTTTCATTCAATTTTGCTGTGAACTTAAAACTGCTCTAGAAATAAAGTCTATTAAAATAGAAAAAGAGTTTTGCACACAAACACGCAGCTCTCTCTCCAAAATTATCCCCACCCAAGAATTTGACTGTAGTCCATGACTCCAATTCCTCACCTCCAATTCTCCACTAATTTATTCCAATTAGGCTTTTGTTTCTCCCCTTCTGCAGAAACTTCTCTTGTGAAAGTCATGAATGACCTCCATGTTACTAATCACAACGACCCATTCTCAGCCTGCATTGTACTTCATGAATCAACAGCATTTGTTAGTTACCCTTTTCCTTCTCATCAATTGACTTTCTTCACTTGGCTTCCAAGACACCAGATGCTCTAGGTTTCCTCACACTTTGCCCCTCTCACTTCCTTTGTTGGATTTTGTTTTCTCCCAAACTTTTTAAAAATAATGTTTTTGATTTTTGATTTCCGTGGGTGCATAGTAGGTATATATATATATTTATGGGGTACTTGAGATGTTTGGATACAGAGATGCAATGCTGAATAACCACATCATGGAGAACGGGGCATCCATTCCCTCAAGCACTTATTTTTTGTGTTATAAACAATCCAATTATGTTCTTCGTTATTTTAAAATGTACAATTAAGTTACTATTGGCTATAGTCACCCTGGTCTGCTATCAAATAGTAGGTCTTATTGTAGGTCTTATTCATTCGTACTATTTTCTTTTTTTTTCTTTCTTTCTTCTTTCTTTCTTTCTTTCTTTCTTTCTTTCTTTCTTTCTTTCTTTCTTTCTTTCTTTCTTTCTCTCTCTCTCTCTCTCTCTCTCTCTCTCTCTCTCTCTCTCTCTCTCTCTCTTCTTTCTTTCTTTCTTTCTTTCTTTTTTTTTTTTTTTTGAGATGGAGTCTTGCTCTGTCACCGAGGCTGGAGTGCAATGGCACAATCTCGGCTCACTGCAACCTCTTCCTCCCTGGTTCAAGTGATTCTCCTGCCTCAGCCTCCTGAGTGGCTGGGATTACAGGCGCCCGACAACACGCCCAGTTGATTTTTGTGTTTTTAGTAGAGATGGAGTTTCACCAACTATTTTATTTTAGTACCCAATAACCATCTCCCCACCCCCTCAGCCCCCACTACCCTTCCCAGCCTTTGGTAACCAACCTTCCACTCTCTATGTCCATGAGTTCAATTGTTGTAATGTTCAAGCATCACTAATAAGTGAGAACGTGTGATGCTTGTCTTTCTGCACCTTGCTTATTTTACTTAACGTAATGATGTTATGTTGCAAATGACATGTTGTTGCAAGTGACAGGCTCTTGTTATTTATTTATTTTTTTTTGAGACGGAGTCTTGCTCTGTTGCCCAGGCTGGAGTGCAGTGGCGTGATCTTGGCTCACTGCAAGCTCCACCTCCCTGGTTCACGCCATTCTCCTGCCTCAGCCTCCTGAGTAGCTGGGACTATAGGCGCCCACCACCACACCCGGTTAATTTTTTGTATTTTTAGTAGAGACAGGGTTTCACGGTGTTAGCCAGGATGGTCTCGATCTCCTGACCTTGTGATCCACCTGCCTCGGCCTCCCAAAGTGCTGGGATTACAGGCATGAACAACAACACCCGGCCTTTTGTTCTTTTTTATGGCTGAATAGTACTCCATTGTATATATGTACCACATTTTCTTTATCCATGCATCTGTTGATGGAGGCGTAGGTTGCTTTCACATCTTGGCTCTCATGAACAGTGCAACAAACGTGGGAGTACAGATATCTCTTTGATATACTGAGCTCCTTTCTTTTCAGTATATGCCTAGGAGTGGGATTGCTGGATCATATGGTAGCTCTATTTTTATATTTTTGAGGAAACTGGAAACTGTTCTCCATAGTAGTTGTACTAATTTACATTCCCACCAACAGTGTACAAGGGTTCTATTTTCTCCTCATCCTTGCTGGTATTCGTTATTGCCTGTCTCTTGTATAAAAGCCATTTTAGCTGGGGTACCAAACTCATAAGATTAGAGCACCCCAAGTCTCAGTCTTTTTAGTCTCTTTTCTCTACAGTTAGTCCAGGCCTCAGAGATTTAATGTCAACAACTCGCAAATGCAAAACTCTTATCCAAACCTCTCTCCAGAATTCCAAATCTTTCTGCATATCCTGTTGGATCTACCACTTCATTGTGTCTAGAATCTGATTGTTTCTCACCACCCAGTCTGAATCATCATCATCTTAGCATTGTAACCGGCCTTCCTGTTTCCACCCTCCGTAGAGCACCCTTGACATAAGTAACTCCATCTTAGAAGACGACTCCATCTTACATTGCAAAAGGCAACTTGCCATCAGGAACCATATGTTTTGCCTAATCAGTAAAGACTGCATCTAACCAGATAAAGACATAATCAACCACGCTTTCCACTAACCGTCCTCACCGGAGGCCCCTGTGGCCATAAAGAGTGCAGGACTTCAACGGCTCAAAACAACCATCTTAACAGACACGGCCTTGCTGTCACTTGAAATATTCACACAGCATATGCCAGTGAAGGCTCTAACCACATCGAAGACTCTTCCTTGTAAGACCAGTGGACCACCCAGCCCAGGCCAAAATATTATTTTTGTTCAGGTCATTTTCCCTAGACTGAATTTTTTTTTTTTTTTTTTTTTTTTTTTTTTTTTGAGACAGAGTCTTGCTCAGTTGCCAGGCTAGAGTGCTATGGTGCAATCTCGGCTCACTGCAACCTCCGACTCCCTGGTTCAAGCGATTCTTCTATCTCAGCCTCCCGAGTAGCTAGGATTATAGGCATGTGGCACCATGCCTAGCTAATTTTTTTGGATTTTTAGTAGAGACCGGGTTTCACCATGTTGGTCCGGATGGTCTTGATCTCCTGACCTTGTGATCCGCCTGTCTCGGCCTCCCAAAGTGCTGGGATTACAGGCATGAGCCACCGTGCCCAGACCCCTGGACTGATTTGATAACCCATTTGCCTGTCCCTTCTCTCTCGATGTTAAATGTCACTTTTTTTGTGGTGCAATGTTTACTCTATAACATTTATATATTGATTAGGTATGCTATTAGGTGTGGTTTGCAATATTGATTGACTTGTGGAGTGGCTTGAGCCCGTATGCCGGTGGTTCTGACTTCCGAGTGGATGGGAATTACTAAGTGGAACTGCCTCCTTGGGAATTCCACATAGCCTGTGGCTTTTGTGATCGCAATACCATCAATAAAAGCCTAACATGGTGGAAAGACACAAACCTGAATAAATCTGATTATCTCTGACCCCATGCTGCTCAAGATACACCTTTCCCCTACACTTTACTTTCCAAACGGAGATAGAATTTTCCTTTTAAAATCTATGTCATATCGTGTTTGTACTTTGACTCAAATTCTCAATAGCTCCCATTTCACCAGAAGAAAAGTCAAAGTTCACCCAATGTCTTCTTGAGGCACCACCACTGCTTCTCTGCTCTCTATCCATTTCCCTCCCATCCATCTATCCAGGTATATATCCAGGTGTATAAAACCTGGACAAAGAGACAGCTTTGCAGGGCCATTTCAGAGAAATATATTTGGGGGTAATATGTTGACCATAACATGTGAGGGTTAATTTCAATTTCTTTCAGGGCCTCCTATCTGTTATGTTGGCATCTTATTGTTACAAGGAGTCTGTTTTGTCAGTGTTAAGGTCTTTTTTTTTTTTTTTTTGAGGTTGAGTTTCACCCTTGTTGCCCAGGCTGGAGTACAATGGCACAACCTTGGCACACTGCAACCTCTGCCTCCTGGGTGCAAGTGATTCTCCTGCCTCAGCCTCCCAAGTAGCTGGGATTACAGGCACCCACCACCACGCCTGGCTAATTTTTTATGTTTTTAGTAGAGTCGGGGTTTCACCATGTTGGCCGGGCTGGTCCCGAACTCTGGACCTCAGCTTCCCAAAGTGCTGGGATAATAGGCATGAGCCACTGTGCCAGGCTTAAGGTCTCTGTTTTAATATTAATGGTGGTTAATGCTGTGCCTGAATTGCAAAGGGAGGAGGGGATAATGAGGCATGTCCAACCCCCTTTTCCCATCATGGCTTGAGCTAGTTTTCCAGTTTTACTTCAGAATGTCCTTGGTGAACAGGAGGGCTCCATTCAGTTGGGTGGGGGGCTTAGAATTTTATTTTATGTTTACAGCTTGTTACCTTTTATTTATTTATTTTATTTATCATTTTCTTTTTATTTGGGATCAGGGTCTCACTCTGTCGCCCAGGCTGGAGTGCAGTGGCGCAATCTCGGCTGATTCCAACCTCCACCTCCGGGGTTCAAACGATTCTTATTCCTCAGCCTCCTGAGTAGCTGGAATTACAGGCGTGCACTATCATGCCCAGCTAATTTTTGTATTTTTAGTAGAGATGGGGGTCTCACCATGATGGCCAGGCTGGTCCGGAGCTCCTGGCCTCAAGTGATCTGCCCACCTCAGCCTCCCAAAGTGCTGGGATTACAGGTGTGAGCCACCGTGCCCAGCCTAGTTAGCTTTTAGATGACAATCTAGGACTTGAACTTGGTGCAGTCAAGCCACATATCTCACAATCACAAGCACTAGGCTACTTGAGAACTCTCCAGTTGCTATCCTGCAGTAAATTCAGAGGTGGTATTCAAAGCACATCTTGTTAATTGAAGTGTGGTCCACAGACCAGCAGCTTTGGGACCATCAGGAGCGTGGTAGACATGCAGAATCTTTTCCTCACCTCCTCTGGCCCCCTCTAGTTAGACTCCGCATTTTAGCAATAGTCAAAGCGATGAGCATAAACATCAAAGTCTGAGAACACTGAAAGATTTGGCAATTCAAAATGTACTAGTAACAAATACCCAAAAGGAATAGGGTGAGGGAAGATCCCAAGGAGGGGCTGGAAGTCAGAGTGCGAGTAGAATTTTGGGTGAAAAAAGTCATAGCTTTTTGTTGTTCACTGCAAAAGTATTTCAGTATTTCTTTTCTTTTCTTTTTTCTCTTTTTTGCTCTGTCACCCAGACTGAAGGGCAGTGGTACCATCTTGGTTCGCTGCAACCTCCATCTCCTGAGTTCAATTGATTCTTTTACCTCAGTCACTCGAGTAGCTGGGACGACAAGTATGCACCACCATGCCCTGCTAATTGTTGTATTTTTTGTAGAGATGGCATTTCGCTCTGTTGCCCAGGCTGGTCTTGAACTCCTGGCCTCAAATGATCCTCCTGCCTTGGCCTTCCAAAGTGTTGGGATTACAGGCATGAGCCATTATGTCCTGCCACGATATTTCAGTATCTCAATAATAGTAAGAGTAGCAGGTATTTACCAGCTGGAGATTAATCTCTGGGTCTACTAATGTGCTATGAATGAGTTACAGTGTGTTCTATATTGATCACCTTAACCTTCTAGCATCCAAGTGAATTTGCTGCCACCAGAGACCTAAGGCCTGTGTGTAAAAGCCGTGAGTAGCTTAATGTGGGCTAAGAAAGTGGCCTTGTAGCTGCCCAGTAGGTTCACCTTGCCTGTTGTCTAGACAGAGCTGATTTGTCAAGGCAGGGGAATTGCAGAGGAGGAGTAATTCATGCAGAGCCAGCTGTGCAGGAGACCAGAGTTTTATTATTACTCAAATCAGACTCTCTAAAAACTCAGGGATCAGAGTTTTAAACGATAATTTGGTGGGTAGGGGGCCAGTAAGTTGGAAGTTCTGATTGGTTGGGTCAGAGATGAAATCATAGGGAGCTGAAGATGTCCTCTTGTGCTGAGTCAGTTCCTGGGTGGCGGCCACAACACCAGGTGAACCAGCATATCGATCTGGGTGGTGCCAGCGGATCCACTGAGTGCAGGGTCTGCAAAATATCTCAAGCACTGATCTTACATTTTACAATAGTGATGTTATCTCCAGGAACAATTTGGGGTGGCTCAGACTCACAGCTGGAGGCTGCATGGACCCTAAACCATAATTTCTAATCTTTGTGTGTGTGTGTTTTTTTTTTCTTTGAGATGGAGTCTTGCTCTGTTGCCGAGGCAGGAGTACAATGGTGTGATCTTGACTTGCTGCAACCTCCACCTCCCGGGTTCAAGCAGTTCTCCTGCCTCAGCATCCCAAGTAGCTGGGATTACAGTACACACCACCACACCCAGCTGATTTCGTATTTTTAGTAGAGACAGGGTTTCACCATGTTGGCTGGGCTGGTCTTGAACTCCTGACCTCAGGTGATCCACCCGCCTTGGCCTCCCAAAGTGCTGGGATTACAGCATTAGCCACCACTCCCGGCCTGTAATTTCTAATCTTGTAGCTAATTTGTAGATTGGTCCCTAGGCAAGAAGGGTTTTTTTTCAGGAAAGGGCTAATACTAATTTTGTTTCAGAGTTAAACTATAACTAAATTCCTTCCCAAGGTTTGTTCAGTCAATGCCTAGGTGTGAAAAAGGACAAGGTAACGGTTAGAAGCAAGATGGAGTCGGTTAGGTCTGATCTCTTTCCCTGTCTTGATTTCCTCAGCTGTGATTTTTGCAAAGGTGGTTTCAGCCTAAGCAGAGGTGAATCTGACAGTGGATCCCAAATGTCAGCAAACATTGAACATAATAAGTGACATGCAACACCTCCACCTTGCCACCATTCTCCAAGAGTAGCCAATGAGTTTCTTTGTATCTTGGACACCTATGGTATAGCCAGCAATGTGGTATACCCCAACACGCACGCCACAGGAACAAGGAGTCCACGGACCTGCTAGTATAGTTTGTATTCCAAACACCTAAAGAGCCAGATGCACAGGTGAATATGCAGGTGTTAGAGTTGAAGAGGCTGAGATATTAGCAGGTGCTCCCGGCAGAGCAGCTCCAGGGGGCCCTGAATCTCTGCCTTCACACATATCAGATGCAATTGCTGCTAATATGCCCTTTTAGTGGCATACAGGATAGCTGCAGGGTAACTGCTCTAACAATGCATGCATTTTCTGCTAATTAGAGCATCATCATTATTTTGAAATACTTGATATGAAAACATTCTGTTAGATTTGAAACCCATTTGCATGATCACAAGAAATTTCAACATTACATTTGTCAGTGCAAAAATAGAGGAGCTGTTAACTCCCTTAAATATGCTTCAACTATTGCAAATTTGTGAATAGCTGTAAAGACGGTTTTAAATTTTTTATCACCTACCAGTATGAACACATTTTCTTGCCAATGGTGAATATCAAAAATTTGAAAAGATCATCATTAAAAGGTCATGATCAGGAACTGAGTATAACCTTGACAAGCATAAAACCTGATACGAAAATTACTATGTTCATGGAGGATAATGGCTAAGATCCAACCAGACTAATCCACCTACAGATAATCACTGTAAACTATGGATATAATACAAAACAAATAGCTATCTTAAGGCAACGGAGAGTGCATAATGCCTAGAATATAATAACAAAGTGCCCTGATACATGAAATATCCAGAAAATGGAACACATTCTTACAAAAAAAAAAAAAAAGACCTGTAATCAACTCTGATACAGTCCAGATGTTAGAGTGAGCAAAAATGAATTTAAAAACAGTTATTATGACTATTGGTCGGGTGTAGCAGCTCATGCCTATAATCCCAGCACTTTGGGAGGCCGAGGTAGGTGGATCACTTGAGGTCAGGAGTTTGAGACCAGGCTGCCCAATATAGTGAGACCCTGTCTCTACTAAAAATACAAAAATTAGCCAGGTGTAGTGGTGCATGCCTGTAATTCCAGCTACATGGGAGGCCAAGGCAGGAGAATAGCTTCAACCTGGGACACAAAAATTGTAGTGAGCCAGGATCACACAACTGCACTCCAGCCCGGGCAACAGAGCAAGACTCTGTCTCAATAAATAAATAAATAAAATAAACAAAAATAGTTATTATAACTATTAACTCTTCTCTGTGAAGTAAAAGAAAACATGCTGGTGGTGAAAAATTAGGGAGAAAGTGAAGGCAGAGAAATAAAAACAATACAGATAATGAAATGGAGTATATTATAATTAAAAATATACAACAATCAAAATTAAAAAGGCACAGGATGGGCTTAACATAATGCCAATGACATGGGAAAGAGTAAGTGAACTTGTTGATACAAATTAGCCAATGTGAAGAACAAAGAGAAAAAGACCAGAAAAAAAAAGAACCGAGCTTAAGGAACTCACTGAGCAATAGAAACTACTCTAATACATGTGTAATTGGAGTCCCAAAAAGAGAGCAGACAACAAATGGGGCAGAAAAGAAATTTTTGAAGAAACAAGGGTCAAATATTACAAATTTAATAAAAGAAGTAAATTTACAGATTCAAAACGCTTAACAAACACCAAGCAGAATAAAAATTGAAGCACATCATAGTCAAATAATTGAAAGTCAAATGATGAAAAGCAAATATTGAAAGCAGCAAGAAAAAAACCAACTTATTATTTGGTTAATAACAGACTTATTGCCAGAAACTACAGAGGCCAAAGGAGAGTAGAACAATACCTTTTTAATTGCTGAAAGAAAAAAGATGTCAACACAAAATTGTATGTCCAGTGCAAAATGTTTCTTAGTAAAGGATAAATTCATAATCAGATAAAAGGAGACTTTGTTGACAACAAACCTATCCAAACATGTACTGCTAAAGGAAGCTCTCAGACTGAAGAGATATTACACCAGATAGGGATTCAGATCCTCATAAAGAAATAAAGAGCATTATAAATGATTAGCATCTTGGTAAACATAAATGTATTTTTCTTTTTTTCTTATAATTTCACTATAATACACATGAGTCTCTAAGGAAAATACAGCAACTTGGTTTTTACATTTGGAATATATGTGACTAGTATAAAGGTAGTGGCCAAGATGAACCTATACATTGGCGAAGTTGAATAATTTTCCTTAAAATGGTACAATATTAACTGTAAGCAAAGTGTTAAAAGTTAAAGGGTTACACTGTAATTTTAAATCAATCACTAGAATAAAATTCAAGAAGTAAAACTAAAAGACAATAGAAGAATTAGTATGAAATTCCCAAAAGAGCCAAATAGAATCTCCCCTTCCTCCTACCCCACCAAATTAAAAACAAACAAGAAAAGGGACAGAAAAGGAAGAACAGAGGAACAAGAATAAAAGAAACAAAACTTGAAAACAAATAATAAAATGGTAGCCTCATTCCAAATCATATAAATAATTAAGTCAGCATTATCAGCAATGTTGACTTAACCCATTTATGCCTGAAGTTGCAATTTTTGGAATTTTTGCAATCAGAACTTGGCAATGACCTTGAGCAACAGAATACAAATAACTTCCACATGCTTAGTGTTCCAATAGCGGAAGGCTAAGCACAGATGCGCTCTATAAATTGTGCTCTATAAATTAATATTTATAGAAGATATATATTAAGTATATATGTTTAATTTTATTCCAAAATGGAAGAAATTTTCAACAAAATATCCAGGAAAATTCCAAATATTCAAAACTAAATAACACACTTCTAAATAATCTGTGTCTCAAAAAATACAAAATAAATTAGAAAATGTTTTGAGCTGGCTGGGTGCAGTGGCTCACACCTGTAATCCCAGGACTTTGGGAGGCCGAGGCGGGCAGATCACGAAGTCAGGAGATCGAGACCATCCTGGCAAACACGGTGAAACCCCGTCTCTATTAAAAATACAAAAAATTAGCCGGGTGTGGTGGCGGGCGCCTGTAGTCCCAGCTACTCAGGAGGCTGAGGCAGGAGAATGGCGTGAACCTGGGAGGCGGAGCTTGCAGTGAACCGAGATCACGCCTCTGCACTCTAGCCTGGGCGACAGAGCTAGACTCCATCTCAAAAAAAAAAAAAAAAAAAAAAAAAAAAAAGAAAAAGAAAAAGAAAATGTTTTGAGCTAAATAATAATCGAACTTCACTGTATACAGATTTTAGGGATGTAGCTACAGTAGGCTTTAGAGGAAGTTGCACAGCTTAAATGCTTACATTTGAAAAGAAAGATCTAAACTCAATTTTATACATTTCCACGTTAAAAAAAATTTTTTTTAAATTATACCCAAGGTATTTTTTAAAAGGAAAAACAATAAAAAAAACAACAAAATCCACAGTTGATTATTTGAAAAGTGTAATCAAATTGATATACCTCTGCCTGATAGATGAGGGGATAAGGGAGACAGAAAGAGAGAGAAACTGCAAATTACGAATAAATTTAACAATGTAGATTAAATTGCCAAATTCCTGATAGATACAAAATACCAAAAGTGACCCAGAAAGAAAAAAAAAAACTTGAAAAGCTTTATATATATTAAATAGATACAATTTAAAATTAAAAATTTTCCACTAGGAAAACTCCAGGTCCAGGTGTCTTTACTGGTGAATTATGTCATACATTTAAGAAAGAAATGACACTAATCCTATACAAACTCTGTCAGAAGATGGTGACATTATTTCCCAACTTATTTTATGAGGCAGGATTACACTGATAAAACCAGACTAATAAGTCACAATAAAACTACCTACATGCTATAATTTAAATCTGTGTGTCCGTCCAAAATTTGCATATTGAAATCTTAGCTCTCAGTGTGATACTATTTGGAGGCAAGGCCTTTGAGAGGCGATTAGGTTGCAAAGATGAAATCCTCATGAATGGAGACCAATGCCCCTATAAGAGAGGCCCTGGAGAGGTCCCTCACCCCTTCCACCATGTGAAGACACAGCAAGAAGATGCTGTCTATGAACCAGAAAGGGGACCCTCACCAGATACCGCATCTGTCAGTAGTCTGAACCTTGAACTTTCTGGTCTCCAGAACTGTGAGAAAAATGTATATACATTTATATATTTTAAATATATACATGCTAAAAACATATATGTTATTTAAATATATATGCTTAAAACATATATATCATTTAAATATATGTGTAAAAACATATATTATTAAAATATGTATTTTCACATATATTAAATATTAAAATAAATAGATAAGACATGTTTATTAAAACATATTTATTAAAATATATGTGTACAATAAATTAATATATTATATCTATTTAATATATATAAAGCTTTTCAAGTTTTCTTTTTTAATTTCTTCCTGGGTCACTTTTGGTATCTTGTGTCTATCAAGAAGTTGGCAATTTAATCTACATTGTTAAATTTATTGGCATAAGATTGTCCATAACACTCTTTTATTTTCCTTTTTATGTTGTATGATCTATAGTGACAACAGAACACATATATTTTAATAAATATATATGTTTTAACATATATTTTATATATATTTTTAGCATATGTTTAACACATATTTTAATAAATATATGTGTTTAACACATATTTGAATAAATATATGTTTTAACATACATTTTAATAAATATACATATTTTTAATAAATATATATTTAAAATAAATATATATTTTTAAATAAATATATTTTAATAAATATATGTATAGTTTTTACAAAATATATTTATACATATGTATTTTGTTTGTCAGCTGCCCAGTTTAGGGTATTTTGTTGCAGCAGCCCAAAAGGATTAAGACAGAATATCTACGTTCTTCTGTCATAATCGACATATTAACCTCCTCCTAACCAAATTTTAGCAAATGTAGTTCAGCAATACATAAAAGGATGATAAATGTTGACCAAGAAGTGTGTCTACCAGGAATGAAGGTTGGTATAATATCTAAAAATGAAAAAATGCAATCCACAGAATCAATAGAATATAAAGAAAGAAGAGGACATTTTAATTGATGCAGAGAAAGCATTTGAAAACATAAAAACTCCCAGAAAACTAGAAATAGCCTTTTGGCCAGAACCACTATCTTCCAGTAATTCACCAAAATGACGAAAGCAAAGGGAAAGTGGAGAAGCACCCGATATAAGTTCTCTAGGCTTTTTAGAAAACGTGGAGTCGTTCCTTTGGCCACGTGTATGCGAATCTATAAGAAAGGTGATATTGTAGACATCGAGGGAACGGGTACTGTTCAAAAAGGAAGCCCCGCAAGTGTTATCATGGCGAAACTGGAAGAGTCTACAGTGTTCCCCAGTGCGCCGCTGGCATTCTTGTAAACAAACAAGTTAAGGGCAAGATTTTTGCCAAGAGAATTAATGTGTGTATTGAGCATCTTGAGCACTTTAAGAGCCGAGATAGCTTCCTGAAAGGCGTGAAGGAAAATGATCAGTAAAAAGAAAAAAGCCAGCTGAGCTCGGTTGCTCACACCTGTAATCCCAGCACTTTGGGAGGTCGAGGCGGGCAGATCACTTCAGGTTGGGAGTTCGAGATCAGCCTGACCAACATGGAAAAAGCCGGTTCCTACTAAAAACACAAAAAAATTAGCCGTGCATGGTGGTGTGTGCCTGTAATCCCAGTTACTCAGGAGACTGAGGCAGGAGAATCACTTGAACCCGGGAGGCGGAGGTTGCCCTTGAACTGAGATGGTGCCATTGCACTCCAGCCTGGGCTACAGAGCGAGACTCTGTCTCAAAAAGAAAAAAGAAAGAAGCCAAAGGGAAACGTACCTGGGTTCAACTGAAGCACTACACTGCTTCACCCAGAGAAGCACACTTTGTGTGAACCATGGGAAGAAGCCTGAACTGCTGGAACTTATTCCCTATGAATTCATGGCATATTCAGTGAAAAAAAAAAAAAAGACTTCAGGGCTGTAAAAATGTTTCTATTCATTGAGTAGAAGTGTGGTGTCCTCTGTCCTCTCCCCCAAAGAAAAATTTAAACCAAATTTTAATCGCGTCCTAATTCATTATGTAATGTTTTTACTATCCAGATGTAATGTATTTCTTATTGAAAGATGTGACAGACTTTATTGTGCAACAAATTACTCAATTGCTTAGGAAACAGCCAGATGTTATTTATGAAATAGTTGTACCGGTCTGAAGACAGTCCCTCTAAATCATCATGGAGGAAATGAAATAATTTACAAAAATAATAAAAAAAAGAAAACTAGAAATAGAAGGAAATTTCCTCAACCTGATATACAGCATTTATGATAAACTCCTAGCTAGTATCATAGTCAGTGATTAATTACTGGATATTTCTGGCCTAAAAGCAAGAGCAAGGTAAAAATGTATATTATTATCATCAATTCTTTTTTTTAAAATTATTTTTAGTTTTTGTAGAGATAGGGTCTTGCTATGTTGCCCAGGCTGGCCTTGAACTCTTGGCCTCAAATGGTCTCCCTGCCTTGGTCTCCTAAAGTACTGGGCCTACAGGCATGAGCCACTGTACTTGGCCTCATCATTTCCATTCAATATCGTACTAGAGGTGTTAATCAGTGTCACAGTTAAGAAAAAACTTTAATATTCAGTTTAGAAAGAAAAAATTATATTTGTATTCATAATGATATGACTTATAGAATCCTAAGCAATTTTTTAAAAGTCACTAAAACTAATAAGTGAATTTATAATGGTCCTAGGATAAAAGTTCAGTATAAAAAATTAATTGTGTTTCTATAAACTATTAATGAACAATTAGAAAGTGAAATTGAAATCAATTTATAATTAGAACTAAAAAATAAGTAAATTAGCTACGAATAAATTTAATAGCAAGTGTAGAAGACTTTTACACTGAAAACTTTAAAAAATATTGCTGAAGAAAGTTAAATACCTAAATCATCTAAAGAAATGGAGGTCATCCTGGCTAACACGGTGAAACCCCGTCTCTACAAAAAATTGGCCAGGCGTGGTCCGTGGGCACCTGTAGTCCCAGCTACTCGGGAGGCTGAGGCAGGAGAATGGCATGAACCTGGGAGGTGAAGCTTGCAGTGAGCCAAGATCACACCACTGCACTCCAGCCTGGGAGACACAGTGAGACTCCATCTCAAAAAAAAAAAAAAAAAAAAGAAATGGAGGTAATTACCTAAATAAATGGAGAAATACATGGATGTTAATGTCTTAATTTAATATCAGTGTGGAAATTCTTCCCAAATTAGTCTGTAAATTCAAAATTCTCTGATCAAAATAACAGTGAAATCTTTTGAAGAAATTTACAAGCTGATTCTAAAATTTGTATGGAAAGTCAAAGGGCTTAGAGTAACAAAAAGAATTTGACTTGCATTTTCTCATTTTAATACTTAAAAATTTACTGTAATCACGACACTAGAACTACCGAAAGGTTGACATCAACATTAATGGAACAAATTAGAGTTAAGAAATAAACTAGACATATATAGCCAATTGATTTTTGACAAAGATAATTTGTCAAAAAGATAATTCAAGAGTGAATAGCCTTTTCAACAAATGTTGCTGAAAAAAATTGAGTATCAGTGTGCAAAAGATGAACATCAATAACTACCAAATATCACATAAATAAATGAATTAAATTTGGGTCATAGACCTCAACATTAAATGTAAAACTATGTAATTTCTAGGAGACAAACATAGAAGAACATCTTTATGGCACAGGGGTTAGCGAAAAAGCATGAGAAAGTTGGTTAAAGAGGTATCATTAGAAATGAAAACTATTGCTCTTTAAAAGACACATGTAAAAACACAAAAAGGCAAGCCTCACTCTGGGAAAAAATATATGTGTGTGTGTGTGTGTATATATATATAAATAACATATATGTCTATTTTTACATAGAAGAATATAAGTAGTAAATAATCATTTTATTTATATAAACACACACACACACATCTGACAAAGACCTTGTATTCAAAATAGTAAAATAACTTTTACAAGATAATAAAACCCAAGAAAAAATATTCAAATGTATTCAAATGATTTGAGCAAACACTTCACAAAAGAGGACATATGAATGACTAATAAGCCCATGAAAAAATGTCAACCATCATCACTCATGAGGGAAATGCAAATTAAAACTAATATGATATTCTGCCACACACTTCTATTCCACACACATTTCCTGGAAGGGCTAAGACTGAAAATACTAACTACACTAAATGTTGGTGAGAATGTGGAGCAACTGGAATAATCAATCATACATTCCTATTGAGAATGTGAAGTGCTACAGCCACTTTGAAAAACAGTGAAGCAGTTTCTTGTAAAGTTAAACATAAAGTTGCCATGACCGGCCGGGCGCGGCGTCTCACGCCTGTGATCCCAACACTTTGGGAGGCCGAGGCAGGCAGATCACTTGAGGTCAGGAGTTTGAGACCAGCCTGGCCAACAAAGTGAAACCCTGTCTCTAATAAAAACACAAAAATTAGCCGAGCGTGGTGGCAGGCATCTGTAATCCCAGCTACTCGGGAGGCTGAGGCAGGAGAATTGCTTGAACCCGGGAGGCAGAGGTTGCAGTGAGCCGAGATAGTACCACTGCAGTGGCGCCACTGCAATGGCAACAATGCCTGGGCGACAGAGTGAGACTCCATCTCAAAAAAAAAAAAAAAAAAAAAAAAAAAAAAAAAACTTGCCATGACCAAGTAATCCCACTGGGAAATTAAAGACCTAAATAAATAGCAATGCATGTTCACAGAAAACTTGTTACAAATGTTCATAGCAGCTTTATTGATGATAGCCAGATATTTGAAACAACCTAAATGTCCATTGACATGTTAATAGATAAATTATTTTATTTTAATATAATGTAGCAGTACTGAGCAATAAAAAAGAAAAAAATTGATCCACACAATAATAGAAATTTATGTCATAAACATCCTAAATGAGACAAATTCAAAATGGAAATTATCATACACTGTATGATTCAATTTCTATAAAAGGCTAGAAAAGGCAAAACTATAATGACAAATATCAGACCAGGGCCAGGCATGGTGGCTTACACCTGTAATCCCAGCACTTTGGGAGGCTGAGCAGGTGGATCGCCTGAGGTCAGGAATTCGAGAACAGGCTGGCCAACATGATGAAAACCCGTCTCTACTAAAAATACAAAAATCAGCTGGGTGTGGTGGCATGAGCCTGCAATCCCAGCTACTCAGGAGGCTGAGGCAGGAGAATCACTTGAACCCAGGAGGTGGAGGTTGCAGTGAGCCAAGATCATACCACTGCACTCCAGCCTGGACAATAGAGTGAAATTCGGTCTCAAAAAACAAAAACCAAAAATGTCCCTTGAGTCCCTAGTAGGTACACACACAAGCAGCTGGACATGGAGAGGAACACACCAGTAGAAGAACACACAGATGCCAACAGGCCATCGACAGTGGAACCACGTGGATGCTGAGGGAAATTCAGCCAAGGGCAGTCAGAAGAGAGCCCAGCTGCTGAGAAACCTGACTCCAGGGAAAGACCACTTTCCCACTCCATCCCCCTTCTAGCTCCCCATCCATATGCTAAGAGCTACTTCCACCATTCAATAAAACCTTGCATTCATCCTTCAAGTCCATCTGTGATCCGATTTTTCTGGTACACTAGGGCAAGAACCCCAGGACACAGAAACCCACTGTTGTTGCAATAAGGCAGAGGGTCTAACTGAGCTGATAAGCCAAGCCACCTGTGGATGGCTAAGCTAAAAGAACACACTGTAACACATACCCACTGGGGCTTCAGGAGCTGTAAACACTCAACCCTAGACACTGCCATGGGGTTGAAGCCCATGCTCCCCACGACCTGCCCATCTGCATGCTCCCCTAGGGGTTTGAGCTGCAGAGCTCCAAAGAAGCAAGCCATTCCCCCATCACACACCCTGTGAGGCTAGAAGGGAACTTTTCCCATTTCACTGTCAGAGTCCATTCTCAGCAGGACCCTGAACAGTGTGTCCCAGATGCCACTGAAGACCCAAGGAGCTCCTTGGAGATGGAACTGCCAGCCACAGCTCTGAACACTACTGTCCCAGCTAAGAGGATTTAAGGGTAGGGGGGGCTCTAGGCCCTTCAACAAACATAATAAAAGTTACAGAAACTGGGGCTAGGCACGGTGTCTCGCATCTGTAATCCCAGCACTTTAGGAGACTGAGGTGGGAGGATCACTTGAGGCCAGGAGTTCAAGACCAGCCTGGCTAACATGGTGAGACCCCATCTCTACTAATAATAAGAAAATTACCTGGGCATGGTGGCAGGTGCCTGTAATCTCAGCTAGTCAGGAGGCTAAGGCAGGAGAGTCGCTTGAACCTGGAAGGTGGAGGTTGTAGTGAGCCAAGATCGCACCACCGCATTCCAGCCTGGGCAACAGAGCGAGACTTTGTCTCAAAAACAACAATAAAAAAATTAGAGTATAATAAAAGAATATGGACTTTGAAATTAGGCAGATCTTTGCTGGATTTTCAGTTCTTCCTTTTCTTAACCATGTGAACTTCAGTGAATTATTTAATCCCTCTGTAACATCTATCGCTAGTATTACTATCAATCATAAGAATTACATGGTGATGAAAGCCATACAAAAAGGCACTAGAGACTAGAACTCGTCTCAGGATCATAAGTAATCTTATTCTAGGCCCCACCATGCACTGTTCTCCACACCTTGGTCATAAATAACTCAGAAACGAATGAGAGAGCAGTGAGGCTGCTTATACAAATTTTTGTCTCTGCTTGACAGAGGCTAGTGAAATCAATGACCAAACAGAAGCATTTTCTGGAAACGATTTGTTTCTTCTTCTTAGTGGACAAACACGATCTAAGGGAAACAAAGCAATTTCAGCCTCATTTTTGTTCAGAAGGCCTCATGGCTTTGCAAAGCTTCATTTGAAGAGCTGCAGATTAAATTGCAACTTGTGTTAATGGAAGATCTGTCTTCCAACATAAAGATGTATGTAAAAGGAGACATACTGCTCTTCTCCAGATCTATACACTCTATTCTTCTTCTCAGAGGCACAAGGTAACATCGCCGTTTCAACGACAATGTCAATAATTATTTAATACATGTAGAACACGCCATCTTCATTGAGAAACCAGCAGCAAGCCGTCCCTGGCCAATGCAAACCGCACAAACCTGGGTGCAGGAATAAAGCTGACTGAAGACACGGTAGACACAGAAGACAACCAGTGGCAGACAAGTAGGGTAGAGCAGAGTTGAATGTCTTGTCACTTGCATGGTGTATTTGTAACTAACGCCTTGATGGAATCAATTAGTAAGAGACAAGCTCGAAAAGAAGAGAGAGAGAGTAGGTGCTGTAGGAAGGAAGAAAAGAATGGAAGCATTTTCAGAGAAAGTCATTTACTTTTTATCTTATGAAGACCAGAAGGTCTCCTTGGCAGCTGGATATGCCTAAGATGAATAAAAATGAGAAAAATAAATTACTTAAGACATTACTTTAACGTACTGTATTTAGGAGATAATTTTTTTAAAGGTATGACTTCCGCAGAAGAAAATAGCAGGACATCAGTCTCATGGCAGAGAGGATGGGGCAGCACCGGTGCAGATCTCTGCTCATTTTTAGTTCTGGGACAATCAGAAAACTCAGGTTTTCGATAAAAAAAAGGAAATTGGCCGGGCATGGTGGCTCACACCTGTAATCCCAGCACTTTGGGAGGCCGAGGTGGGTGGATCACGAGGTCAGGAGATAGAGACCATCCTGGCTAACATGGTGAAACCCTGTCTCTACTAAAAATACAAAAAAAAAAAAAAAAAAAAAAAATTAGCCAGGCGTGGTGGCAGGCACCTGCAATCCCAGCTACTCAGGAGGCTGAGGCAAGAGAATGGCATGAACCTGGGAGGCGGAGCTTGCAGTGAGCCGAGATCACGCCACTGCACTCCAGCCTGGGTGACTGAGCAAGCTCCATTTCAAAAAACAAAAAAAGAAAGGAAATAAGTCTCTGTAGCTTTGTCTTGCTTCCTTAGGGTCCCATTATTTTCCTGTTCACCCCTAACTCACTTCTAAAGTGCCCAATATGTCCAGGCCATCCCCAATGATCAAGGGACTCCCTTGCAGATGGGGCCCCATTTGACTCTTCATTCTACCTACTTTTCCCTCTTCCATAGTTACCATTCCAGGATGCCACCTTCTTAGAGCCCTGTGCTCGCTTCATCTGGTAAACAGAGTGCAGATGTCAGAAAAGTGCCATCAGGTTCAAACCATCTTGCAGATTGGATGGTTTGTTGTTTGTTTGTTTTGAGACAGTTTCATTCTTGTTGCCCAGGCTGGAGTGCAAAGGCACGACCTTGGCTCACTGCGGCCTCCACCTCCTGGGTTCAAGCGATTCTCCTGCCTCGGCCTCCCAAGTAGCTGGGATTACAGATGCTCACCACCATGCCTGGCTAATCTCTCTCTCTCTCTCTCTCTCTCTCTCTCTCTCTCTCTCTGTGTGTGTGTGTGTGTGTGTGTGTGTGTGTGTGTGTGTGTGTGTTTTAGTAGAGACGGGGTTTTGCCATATTGGCCAGGCTGGTCTCAAACTCCTGACCTCAGGTGATCCACCCACCTCTGCCTCCCAAAGTGCTGGGATTATAGGTGTGAGCCACCGTGTCCGGCCTGGATGTTTTTACTAAACACTTCTTATTTACAAAATGCCAGAAACCATGGAGAACCTGAAAATGAAATGAAGGCATCATCTCATGAGGAAGGGCTACAGGAAGGACCGTGGTAAGTGCTCCAGAGGAGAGCTGTGACTAACACTAAGTAGGGACTGTGTTTCAGGACCATGCTAAGCACTTGCTCACTTAACCCCTCCCACGACACCATGAAAGAAGATGCCCATTTAGCTGAAGGTGATACTAAGATGCTCAGAGATGAAGCAAATACCTAGTAGGATAAGGATCTGGTCTCAAATTACTAACTTTAAGACATATGTTTTTTCCACCTCCTCTTACACAAGATAAATTTCAGCTGCAGGAAACTCTACTACCTGGATGAACAGCTTGTTGTGGCCTGAATAGGCACGGGCATGGGTTCAAAATGTGGATGGAAGTCATGATCTTCCCTGAAAGAGATTTTCTCCAAAATCTGTTGGTTTACATTTATACCCAAAAGCAATCCTTCCTAATTGTATTAGAGTTTGTTTTCATATTGCTATGAAGAAATACCCAAGACTAGGTAATTTATAAAGAAAAAGAGATTTAATGAACTCACAGTTCTACAAGGCTGAGGAGGCCTCACAATCATGGCAGAAGGTGAAGAAGGAGCAAAGGCAAGTCTTACATGGCAGCAGGTAAGAGAGGTTTTACAGGGGAATGGCCCTTTATAAAACCATCAGATCTCATGAGACTGATTCACTATGACGAGAACAGCACAGGAAAATCCAGCCCCATGATAATTACTTCCCGCTGGGTCCCTCCCACACAACAGATAGGGTTTTATGGGAGCTACAATTCAAGACGAGATTTAGGCGGGGACACAGTCAAACCATATCACTAATTAATAATAGCAACAATAATACCTTGCATGATCTTTTAAAATATTTTAAAAGTGTATTTATGATCTCACTTTAAGCACCTAAAATCCTTTTACGGCAGGAAGGGGGAAATATTATGCCCACGTCACTGAGAAAGCAACTAGTGTCCAGACACACAATGAATTAGAGGAAAAGACAAAATTCAAAGAAGGTTTTTCCGTTTGGTGGAACAGTGCTTTCAAAGCTAACCCAAATGCATCTTGGGTAAAAGAAATGTTTAATTAAAATACAATATTCGGACCAGGTACAGTGACGCATGGCTGTAATCCCAGGGCTTTGGGAGGCCGAGGCAAGAGGATGGTTTGAGCCCAGGAGTGGGAGGCTGCAGGAAGTTATGATCATGCCACTGCACTCCAAAAATATAAATATGCAGGTTAAAGTAACCAACTATACAAAAATATATGGTCATGCAGCACTAAACAATGGGGATGTGTTCTGAGAAATGCCTTATTAGATGGTTCCATCATTGTGTGAACATGATGGGACGCACTTACACAAACCTAGATTGTACAGTCTACTACATACTTAGACTAGATAGTATAGTTTATTGCTCCTAGACTACAAACCTGTACAGCATATTCCTGTACTGAATACTGTAGACAATTGTAACACAATGATATGCATTTGTGTGTCTAAACATAGCCATGCCTGGAAAAGATACAGTAAAAATATAGTATAAAAGATAAAATGCTGTACAGCCATATAGAGAACTCACCATAAGTGGAGCTTGTAGGACTAGAAGTTGCTCTGGCTGAGTGAGTGAATGAACGATACGCAAATGTGAAGGCCTAGGACATGACTGCCCACTACTTTAGACTTTACTATCACTGTACACATCGTAGGCTACCCAACATTTGTAAAAACTGTTTTCTTCAACTATAAATTAACCTTAGCTTCCTGTGACTTTTTTAGTTTATAAATTTTATAGATTTTTTCTAACTTTTTGACTCTTGTAATAACACTTGTCTTAAAACACAAACATGTTTGTATAGCTGTACAAAAATATTTTCTTTCTCTACCTTCTTATTCTGTAATCTTTTTTCTATTTTTATTTTTAAAGTTATTTTTAAATTTTTAAATATTTTTCTTTAAAATGACACAAACACACATACTAACCTAGGACTACAAAGCATAAAATCATCAGTATCACTGTCTTACATCTTGAAATCTTGTCCCACTGGAATGATTTTGGGGGCAATAACAGACATAGAACTGTCATCTCCTAGGATAACAGTGCCTTCGTCTGGAATCCCTCCTGAAGGACCTGCCTGAGGCTCTTCTTGAGAAGGTGTCACTCTTTCCAGAAATATGCACAATGTGGTTGGCTTGGTTTCTGTTTTTTCATTATCGATTTACTTGTTGGCAGATAATGCACCGTGAACATTCCTCTGTATTAATGGAAACCTTTCAATGTTGGCGTCCATGTTCTCAAACTTTTTAAGGAGCTTGTTAAGGTCTTCAAAAGCTTCTGCTCAACCCTTCATTGTGAATTTTCTTGTTTTCTTCTTCTTTTTTTTTCTCTCTGTTTCCTTTTCTCTTGCCTCTTCTTTGTCTACATGTTTCTATTCCAGTTCCAACAACTCCTCCTTAGTCAATTCCTCAGGAACCAGCCCTAGGAGCTCCTCAATGCCATCCTCATCCACAGAGTTGTTTGCCAACTCAAGGCAACCACAACCTTGTATTATTGCAACCTCCTCATCCTTGGCAAATCCTTTGAAGTTATGGACAAAGCTCTTGAGTGCCTTCTTCTAGGTGACATTAAAACACTCCTTGGTGACATCACCCCAAGAGCAGGTTCTTGATGCAGTCATAAACGTTGTAAGCTTTCCAGAAATGCGTCGGTATCTCCTCAGTGTCTTTATCATTTGCAGCAATAGCCTCAGCAAAAGTCCTCCTCACGTAATAGGGTAACTTAAATGTTGGTATAATTGTTTGATCCATTGGTTGGGTCAGATAGATGGTATTTGGAAGGGGAAATACTACTTTGATATTGGGATGAAGATCACCAATAAAAGGAGAATGTGCAAGAGCATTATCAACAACAAGCAAAATCTGGAAAGGTATATTATCCTCCAAACCATCCATTTCACTGGGTCATCCATAACTCCTTATTGCTCCTGTAGTATACAGGCAGTGTGTGCTTACTGAAATGCTTGAATGTCAATATGCTTGGGGGGGTCTTACTGTACCAGATTACAAAATGTTTCCATTTGTAGCCTGCAACATTGCCCCCAACAAGACTGTTATCTTGTCCTAAAAAGCCTTGAAACCTCGCATTGCTTTGGCCTCCTTATGGATGAAAGTCCTTTCAGACATCTATTTCCAGAACAGAAAGGTTTTATCCATATTGAAGATTCGCTTTGCAAGTAATTTTCCTCCACAATCAGCTTATCTACAGTTTCTAAAAATTCTTCAGCTGCCTTCACATCAGCACTCTCAGACTCACCACTCATTTTCACATTATGTAACGGATAATGATTCTTTTTAAATGAACCATTTAAACCACTCAGAGTGAGCAGTAAATTCACCATGATAGTCAAGTCCAGCCTCTTCTTTCAACATCACAAATTTTTGCTTCGGCTGTGATTGTCATAATGCTGAGAGGAGGAATACACTTGTGTCTGGTCTTCAATTTAAGTTGTTAGAAGTTGCTCCATGTCTTATAGAGATCCTTATTAAGAGTCTTATTGCCTTTAATGAAGCAAATCCTTTAACAGCTTCCATCATTTTGTTCTTGTTCTTCAAGACGGTAGCTATGGTGGAATGGGACGTGGCTGACTGGCGAGCAATCATCATTACTGATTTTCCACCTTCGTAGTCCTTAATCACTTTTAATTTCCAGGTCAATCACTTGATGTGGCATCTTACTGGCAACATTAGCAGTGGATTTTGTATACTTGGGGCCATTATGAACAAAACAACATAAGATTAAATTATGCACAAGAGAAAACGATGCAATCAAGAGACGTGATAAACAAGAGATGTATGAGGCTGGGGCTACTGCAACATGGCATATTATATAACAGTAAATACTTTTCAATAAGTAGAAATATTAAATAAATACTCTAAAATAATCATTAGAAGTATAGAATAGTAAATACCTGAACCAGGAATATAGATGTTTATTATCAATATCAAGTATCATGTATTGTACAAAATGGGGATGTCCTAGATTTTTATATGACTGGCAGTGCAGTAGGTTTGTTTATATCAGCACCGCCAACAAATACATGAGTAATGTACTGTCCTATGATATTCCAATGGCTACCATGTCACCAGGTGATAAGAATTTTTCTGATAACCTTATGAATCCACCTTCGTGTATGTAGTCCATCATTGAAATGTTATGCTGCACATGGTTGTACATGGTTTTGCTCCTTCTCTCCACATCATTAGAAGAAATAACACTATATAAAGCAATAACGATAGCAATGCATCATGTACATAAAACAACAATAATAAAAAGAGAAGAGAGAATAGAGTTACAGAGGAGTAACATTTCTGTATATCAATAACATTGTTAGTATAAATCTGAATTTGATTCTGATAATTTAACATGTATACTATTAGACCTAGAGCAACCACTAAGAAAATAATTCAAAAAATAATTTAAAAATTACTGAGGCAATTAAATGTTACACTGAAAATATTCACGTAATGCAAATAAAAGGAGTAAAGAAGGAACAGAAGAACAAAAAAGAAATCTGAGACATATAGCAAGCAAAAACTATAGTGCAGACATAAGTCCAACTATGCCAGTAATAACATTAGGCTGGGTGTGGTGGCCCATGCCTATAATCTCAGCACTTTTGGAGGCTGAGATGGGAGGATCACTTGAGCCCAGGAGTTTGACACCAGCCTGGGCAACATAGCAAAACCCTGTCTTGACAAAAACAAAATTAAAAAATTAGCCAGACATGATGGCACATACCCTGTAGTCCTAGACACTTGGGAGACTGACATGGGAGAATTGCTTGAGCCTGGGAAGACGAGGCAGCAGTGAGCCATGATTGCACCACTGAATTCCATCCTGGGTGACAGAATGAGACCCTGTCTCCAAAAAAACAATAACATTAAACATGACTTAATTAACCAATCCAAACTAAAGTCAGCTATTGTCAGACTGGGTAAACAAACAACATTCAACTATATGTTCTTTACAGGTGAAATAATTTAAATCCAAAGATACACATAGTTTGAAAGTAAAAGAATGGGAAAATGTATATCACGCGAACAGCAACCATAAAAAAGCTGGAGTAGATTTCTAATATTAGACAACATAGACTTTTACAAATGTTACTAGAGATAAAAGCGGACATTTTGTAATTAAAAAATGATCAATCCATTAGGAAGATATAAATATTATAAACACATATGCATTTAACAACAAAGCCCCAAAATATATCAAGCAAAAAAAAAAAAAAAAAAAAAAATGACAGAATTGAAGAGAAAGACAGAGAATGCAACAATGATATTTAAAGACACCAATATTTTCATTTTCAGTAATGGAGAAAACAACTAAGCAGAAGATCAACAAGGAAATAGAAGATTTGAACGACACTGTAAATAAACCAGACCTGGCAGACAGATAAACAATACTCAGCCAACAACAGCAGATTACACATTTTTCTCAAGTGCTCATGGAGCGTTCTTGAGGATAAACCTTATGCTACACCATAAATCAAGCTTCAATAAATTTAAGAGGATTGAAATTGCACAAGGTGTCTTCTCTAATTACAATTGAATTAGAAATTAATAACAGAAATAAATTCGGGAAATTAACAAATAACATGGAAATTAAGCAGCACTCTCCTAAATAATCAATGAGTCAAAGAAGAAATCACAAGGGAAATTAGAGAATACTTTGAGATGAATGAAAATGAAAACGCAAGTATCAACATTTATTGGATGAAGCCAAAGCACTGCTTAACTAGAGGAAAATTTATAGCTATAAATGACTATATTAAAATAGAAGAAAGATCTCAAGTCAATAATTTAAATTTTCAACTTAACACACTGGACAGGAAAAGAGTACACTAAACACATAGCAAGCAGAAAGAAGAAAATAAGAATTAGAATAAAATTTTTAAAAATGAAGAATAGAAAACAGAGAAAAAAATAAACCCCAGGATTGATTTATTTCTCTCTTTCTTTCTTTCTTTCTTTCTTTCTTTCTTTCTTTCTTTCTTTCTTTCTTTCTTTCTTTCTTTTTTTCATTTTGAGAGCAGGTACTGTATATTAAGCTGATGAGACTCGAAAAATAATCATGGTAGACACCTTGGGTCATTCTTCTAATAAGCCTGTTGATCTGGTCCTCCCTGTTGCCAGCATCTCCACCTTCTACAAAATGGGCAGTCTTTTTCTTCATTTCACCTCGTGGAGAAGATAATTTGAAGGGTCACAGGAAGTTATTTGCCTCTTTGAAGCATTTTCCAACAGTATAGATCTCATGAATCAGATCCTCCATGCAGATGATGCCATATTTACCAAGAGATCGAGCAATCAAAGCGTTATCTGTCAAAGTCATTCGCTTCTTATTGATTTTGCCATAACCACGCTTGTAGATTAGCTCATTTACTGACTTCAGATTGGGGTACCCCCATGCAATATATGGCTCTACAATCCTCAGCATGTTAATCGAAGCCTTGTTGAGCTTCACAAAGGTTCCATTGAAGATTTGACGAAGGCGAAGAAGCTGCAATACCTTTTGGACCTTTGGGCTTATGCCATTGATACCTCTGATCCTGATGACAAACGCCAATTTGGGTTCAGCAGGTACATAGAAGTTGCCAGCTTTTCTTGCCATCCTCACCATTCGAATTTCAGTTCTGTGCATCTGCCTATATTCCTTGTGATAGTGCTTCGCTTTTTCATAGATAAGCTTCCTCCTTGCCTTTCGAAGCATCTTTTGGGCAAACTTCTTTCTCAGGCGCTTGATCTTCAGCTCTGCGAAATTTCTTCGCTTTTTCTTAAGGGTTTCTGGCACAGAAGGAACCTTCTTCTTCTTCTCTTCTGCACCCTCCATGGTTCCAGCGGGAAAAAGAGCCCCAGAAGTTATTTCTTTAAAAGATCAACAAAATTGAAAGACCTTCAGAGAGACTGACCAAGAAAAATGAGAGAAGATGCAAACTACTAAAATCAGGAATGAAAGAGGGGACATTATTACTGACCTTACAGAAATAAAAATGATTATAAGGAAATACCATAAACAAGTGTATGCCAACAAATTAGATAACCAAGGTGAGATAGAAAAAGTTATACAAAGACACAAACTACCAAAACTGACTCAAGAGGAAATTAAAAATCTGAATAATCTTACAACAAAGGAAGAGAACTTAGTTATCAAACAACTTCCTACAAAGAAGTCCAGAACTATATGGCTTCACTTGGAATTCTACCAAATGTTTAGAGAAAAATTAATACCAAGTCTTCACAAACTTTTTCAAAAAATGGGAGAGGAGGGAATCCCTCCTAATTCATTCTATGAGACCACTGTTACCCTGACCGAAGCCAGACAAAGAAAGTACAAGAAAAGAAAAGTGTAGATCAATGTCTCTCAGGACCTTAGACTAAAAAAATAAAATCCTCTCCCTCAACAAAATTATTATACAAAATGAATTTACTAATGTAGAAAAATAATTATACAACGTGCAACGTAACTAAGTGGAAGATTTTTTATTTTTTATTTTTTTTGAGATGCAGTCTCACTCTGTACCCCAAGCTGGATTGCAGTGGAACAATCTCAGCTCACTGCAAGCTCTGCCTGCTGGGTTCAAGCGATTCTCCTGCTCCAGCCTCCCGAAGAGCTGGGACTACAGGCACACAACACCATGCTCTGCTAATTTTTGTATTTTTAGCAGAGACAGGTTTTCACCATGTTGGCCAGGCTAGTCTTGAATCCCTGATCTCACATGATCTGCCCACCTCAGTCTCCCAAAGTGCTGGGATTACAGGCATGAGCCACTGTGCCTGGCCTAAGTTGGGAGATTATCAAAATTAAAATTACATGCTTCAATGGACAGAATTAAGAAAGTGAAAAGACAACCTACATATTTGCAAATCATACATCTGATGAGAAATTTGTATTTAGAATATATAAGGAACTCCTACCACCTTATAATAAAAAGACAGATAGCTTAATTAAAAATGGGCAAAGAACTTGATAGACATTTCTCCAAAGAAGATATAAAATGGTCAAAAAGCACATGAAAAGATTCTCAACATCATTCACTACCAGGGAAACACAAATAAAAGCCACAATGATATACTACTCCCCATCCACTAGGGTGGCTGTAAATCAAATAGTAGATTTCAACATGTGTCCGTGAAGATGTCGTGAAATTGGAAACCTCGCATGCTGCTGGTGAAATGTAAATGATGCAGCTGCCATGGAAAGACTAGCAGTTCCTTAAATGCCTATGGATAGTTACCATACGACCCAGTGATTCCACTCCTAGACATATACCCAAGATAAATGAAAACATGAAATCTATCTACACTAGGTCGGGCGCATTGGCTCACACCTGTAATCCTAACATTTTCAGAGGCCAAGGTGAGCAGATCATCTGAGGTCAGGAGTTCGAGACCAGCCTGGCCAACATGGTGAAACCCCGTCTCTACTAAAAATACAAAAATTAGCTGGGCATGGTAGCACACACCTGTAATCCCAGCTACTCAGAAGGCTGAGGCAGGAGAACCACTTGAACCCAGGTAGCGGAGGTTGCAGTGAGCCAAGATTGCGACACTGAACTCCAGCCTGGATGACAGAGTAAGACTCCATCTCAAAAAAAAAAAAAAAAAAAAAGTGGAAATATATCTACACTAAAACTTATACATGAATGTTCACTGTTACATTATTCATAGCAGATAAAAAATGGAAACAATCCAAATGTCTATCAACTGATGAATAGATAAATAAAATGTGACACAGTCATACGATGAAATATTATTTGGAAATAAAAATTAAGTACCAATGAATATTACAACATGGATTCACCTTGAAAACATTACACTAAGCGAACGAAGTTAGTCACAAGAGACCACATATTGTATGATTCCATCTGTATGACACTTCCAGAATAGACAAATGCATTAGGCTGTTCTTGCATTGCTATAAAGAAATACCTGAGACAGGGTAATTTATCAAGAAAGGAAGTTTAGGCCTGGCGTGGTGGCTCACACTTATAATCCCAGCACTTTGGGAGGCTGAGGCGGGTGGATCACTCAAGGTCAGGAGTTCAAGACTAGCCTGGGCAATATGGTGAAGCCCCATCTTTACTAAAAATACAAAAATTAGCCAGGCATAGTGGTGTGTGTCTGTAATTCCAGCTACTTGGGAGGCTGAGACAGGAGAATCGCTTGAATCTGGGAGGCGGAGGTTGCTGTGAGCTGAGATTGTGCCACTGCACTCCAGCCTGGACAGAGAGCCAAAAAAAAAAAAAAAAAGGGGGGGGGGGGTTTAATTGGCTAATGATTCTGCAGGCTTTGTAGGAAGCATGGTATTGGCACCTGGTCAGCTTCTGGTGAAGCCTCAGGGAGCATTTAATCATGGTGGAAAGTGAAGGGGCAACAGGCACATCACATGGCTAGAGAAGGAGCAAGAGAGAGAGTAGGGTGGACGGAGAGGTGCCATATACTTTTAAATGACCAGATCTCTTTAGAACTCACTATCAGGAAGACAGCACCAAGCCATGCGGGATCCAACCCCCATGATCCAAACACCTCCCACCAGGCCAGCATTGGAGATTACATTTCAACATGAGATTTGGGCAGGGAAAATATCCAAACTACATCAACAAATCTATAGGAACAGAAAGTAGATTAATGGTTTCCAGGGACTAGGAGAGTTGGGGAGAAATGAGGAATGACAGTGAAGAGGTTCGTAGTTTCATTTTGTACATTATGAATATGTTCTAATATAGATTTTTATGATGGTTATACAACACTTAATATAATTTTTAAAACCACTGAATTGTACATTTGAAATTGGCAAATTGCATGATATATGAATTAAATTCCAATAAAGCTATCTTAAAAAATCAAATGGAACTCAAAAGGGATTGTTTGGGGAATTGATAAAATTTCTCTAGAGTTTACTTTTAATGAAATTATAAGAATCGAACCCATCACTACTTTTTTACATTTCTTAAGTATATTGCATTGGGTATATCATTCAGACTATGGTAATATTAAAATTTGTGAATTCTTGTGTTGCAGAGATGGGTATACACATCTGTTTCCTTAACAGCCTCTGATGCCCTTGAAGGCAGCTATTTTGTTTGATTCATCTCTCCTAAATTTCTCAATCCTCAGAGCCCAGCCCTGAGTGTGGGACCCAGTACATGTGTCAGACATTGTGGCCCATGGGCTTTGTGGCACATCCCACTTTTGGGAAGCATTGCATTAACATTCTATAGGATGCACCCACTGGTCAGGCACGGTGGCTCAGACCTGTAATCCCAGCACTTTCGAAGGCTGAGGCAGGTGGATCATCTGAGGTCAAGAGTTCGAGGCTAGCCTGGTCAACATGGTGAAATCCCGACTCTACTAAAAATTTAAAAAAAATCAGCCCAGCATGGTGGTGGTCACCTGTAATCCCAACTACTCAGGGGGCTGAGGCAGGAGAATCACTTGAACCCTGGAGGTGGAGGTTGCAGTGAGCTGAGATCGTGCCATTGCACTCCAGCCTGGGTGACAAGAGTGAAACTCCATCTCTAAAACCTACGAGACGCAAGCATAGTAACCAGAGGTATCTATCTGGAAAAGTCACTGGACAGCCTCACAGAGGTTCAGCTTCCATTCTGGGTCTTGGTATTTTCTTTTCCACCTTGTCTGTATCAGGAGAAGTCAAACATTGAAGGCAGAGAGTCGAAAAAGGTGATATTAAAAACTTTGAGCTCAAAGTCTGATTTTTACATTTCAATCTTCCTAGGATATAATTTGATTCTATCCTATCTTTCAGGTTGGAACTATAGGATTAATGGTAAGTTCCATGTTTCTGGCCTATGGAAAATTTCCCTATCATGAATAGGAGGACTCTACTTACAACACGATGGATTTCATGGCAATAAGTAGAAAGACTTTGTGATTACAAATAACACCTGTTATAAAAATAACTACCCAGACCTTATGTTAATGTTAAAATATTTTTAAAAATTGTTTGGTGAGGCTTCCTCTATCAAGGAGAACATTTCTTTCTATAAAGGATTTATACTAAATAAGTGTAGAAGCTCAGATGACTAAAGTTTATTGCAAGCAACAGTCATTAAGCCAAATCTTAAGTCCAAGCCAAGACTGATGTACCCAATTCCGCTGATTATTGCTGTAAAAAGAAAATACGATTTTTGAAATATAACTTACTAAGTTGGGTTTAGTTACACAATGGTTCTCAAGCAATATACTTCCTAAATCATTCTACCATTGTTTCATGTAACTACTCATTCATTATATATTACTGAAAAATCCCACTCTATTGAAAATGGATCATGGACTTAAATGTCCACTGTAAAACTATAATTTTTTTAAAAAAATACAGGCCGGGCGTGGTGGCTCACACCTGTAATCCCAATACTTTGGGAGGCTGAGGTGGACAAATCAACTGAGGTCAGGAATTCGACACCAGCCTGGGCAACATGGTGAAACCCCATCTCTACTAAAAATACAAAAATTAGCCGACTGTGGTGGTGGGTGCCTGTAATCCCAGCTACTCGGGAGACTGAGGCAGGAGAATCGCTCGTACCCAGGAGATGGAAGTTGCAGTGAGATGGTGCCATTGTACCCCAGCCTGGGCAACAAGAGTGAAATTCCAACTCAAAAAAATAAAAAAATACACAGGAGAAAATCTTAGGTATCTAGGACTAGCCAAAGAGTTCTTAGATTTGACACAGAAAGCACAATTCATAAAAGAAAAAAAGTTAATAAATCGAACTCTCAAAACCTTTTACTCTGAGCAAGAACTTTGAGAGGATATAAAGAAAAGCTACAAACTAGAAGAAAATATTTTCAAACTATGTATCTGACAAAGGACTCATATCTAGAATACAAAACTCAAAACTCAACAATAAAAAAAATCAAACTATGTCATTAGAAAATGGACAAAAGACATGAAGGAACATATCACCAAAGATGGCAAACGAGCACATGAAAATATGTTCAATATCATGAGCCATTAGGGAAATGCAAATTAAAATCATGATGAAATATTAATACAGGCTGCGTGCAGTGGTTCATGCCTGTAATTCCAACACTTTAGGAAGCTGAGATGGGAAACCCTGTCTCTACTAAAAACACAAAAAATTAGCTGGGCATGGTGGCACATGACTCCCAGCTACTTGGGAGGTTGAGGCAGGAGAATCATTTGAACCCAGGGAGGTGGAGGTTGCAGTGAGCCCAGATCGCACCACTGTACTCCAGCCCGGGGGATAGAGTGAGACTCAGACAAGAAAGAAAGAGAGAGAGAGAGAGAGAGGGAGAAAGAGAGAAAGAAAGGGAAGGAGGGAGGGAGGGAGGGAGGGAAGGGAGGGAGGGAGGGAGGGAAGGGAGGGAGGGAGGGCGGGAGGGTGGGAGGGAGGGAAGGAAAGAAAGAAAGAAAGAAAGAGAGAGAGAAAGAAAGAAAGAAAGAGAGAGAGAGAAAGAAAGAGAGAGAGAGAAAGAAAGAAAGAAAGAAAGAAAGAAAGAAAGAAAGAAAGAAAGAAAGAAAGAAAGAAAGAAAGAAAGAAGAAAGACAGACAGACAGACAGACAGAAAGAAAGAAAGAAAGAAAGAAAGAAAGAAAGAAAGAAAGAAGGGAGGGAGGGAGGGAGGGAGGGAGGGAGGGAAGGAAGGAAGGAAAGAAAGAAAGAAAGAAAAAGAGAAAGAAGGAAGGAAGGAAGGAAAGAAAGAAGGAAAGAAAGAAAGAAAGATTGACTAATACAGCAGCCTCCAACGTTTTGGGCACCAGGGACTGCTTTTGTGGAAGACAATTTTTCCATGGACCAGTGGCAGGGGTGATTTCGGGATGATTCAAATGCATTAAATTTATTGTGCACTTTATTTCTATTATTATTACATAGTAGTAAATAATGAAATAATTCTACAACTCACCATAATATAGAGTTAGTGGGAGCCCTGAACTTGTTTTCCTGCAACTACGTGGTCCTATCTGGGGGTGATGGGAGACAGTGACAGATCATCAGGTATTAGGTTGTCATAAGGAGCGTGCAACCTAGATCCCTCACGTATACAGTTCACAATAGGGTTCGTGCTCCTACCAGAATCTAATGCTGCTGCTGCTCTGATGGGGTGGAGCTTAGGTGGTCAAGCAAGTGATCAGGAGTGACTGTAAGTATAGATGAAGCTCCCCTCACCTGCTCACCGCTCACCTCGTACTGTGCAGCTCGGTTCCTAACAGGCCACAGACCAATT
Organism: Chlorocebus sabaeus; assembly: GCF_047675955.1. Lineage (NCBI taxonomy): Eukaryota > Metazoa > Chordata > Mammalia > Primates > Cercopithecidae > Chlorocebus > Chlorocebus sabaeus. The sequence goes on along the minus strand of NC_132931.1, from coordinate 6,078,026 downwards.
CAGGTCCACGGCCCAGGGGTTGGGGACGCCTGTATTCATATATATATATCCATCACAGTGACTGGTGGCTAACACAAAAAATAGTGACAACATCAAATGCTAGCAAGAATGCAGAGAAACTTAGTCATTCAAATACTGCTGGTGGGAATATAAAATGGTATAGCCACTCTGAAAATTAGCTTGGTATTAATAGTTTCTTATCAAACTAAACATGCCACTATCACATGACCCAACAATGACATTCTTAAGGCATTCATTGCAGAAAAATGGAAACTCAGACATCTTTCAACAAGTGAATATACTGTGTTATATCCATACCATGGGATACTAATCAGCAAAAACCGAACAAACTGTAGGAGGCCAAGGCAGGAGGATGGCTAGAGTTCATGAGTTCAAGATTAGTTCAAGACGTGGGCAACATAGCAAGACCCCATCTCTAGAAAAAAATGGAAAAATTAGCCAGAACTGGTGGTCTGCATCTGTAGTCAAAGCTACTCAGGAGGCAGAGGTGGGAGGATCCCAGGAGTCTGAGGCTGCAGTGAGCTATGAGATCATGCCACACAACTCCAGCCTGGGCAATGGAGCAAGACCCTGTCTCATAAAAAAGCAACCATGGAAGAATGATAGGGAGGAAGGAAAGGCATCGTGCCTGTAAGCAGTCTGACCAGTTACAGTTGCTCCCCAGGAGAAATGGTGTAGAAGTAGCAATGGAGGGCAAAGAAGACACATTCGGCCAGGGACAGTGGCTCACATCTGTAATCCCAGCACTTTAGGAGGCCGAGGCAGGAGGATCACTTGAGCCCACGAGTTTGAGACCAACCTGGACAACATAGCAAGACCCCATCTCTACAAAAAATTTAAAAAATTAGCTGAGTGTGGTATTGCATGCTTGTAGTCCCAGCCACTTGGAAGGCTGAGGTGGGAGGATCCCTTGAGCCCAGGAGGTTGAGGCTGCAGTGAGCTGTGATCACACCACTGCTGCTGCACTCCAGCCTGAGCAACAGAGTGAGACTCAGATCCGGCCACTGCACTCTAGCCTGGGCGACAGAGCGAGACTCCGTCTCAAAAAAAAAAAAAAAAAAAAAAAAACAGAGTGAGACCCTGTCTCAAAAAACAAACCAAACAAACAAACAAACAAAACCAAGAAGAAAACAGTCTCCCTTAAGCATTTGTCCCAGAGCACACTTCAGAAACATTTGGGAGGCTTGGGAGAGCGGGCTTAGGAGAGTGGAAAATGACAGGAGGGAATTATGTGTTGTACAGAGTGACTTGGAGATAAGAACCAAGAGATGATAGATGTCTGGAAAGCTTGGGTTTCCAGGGGCTCCAGAGAGAAAATATAGGATGAGGATAGTGCTACAGATGAAGGCAATTAGTTTAGATTAAGGCAACTAGTACACATAGATGAAGGCAGCTAACATAAGCCCTGGTCCAGAATGTTTAGGGACCTTCTTTTGCGAGAACCCTGAACATACCACCGGGTACAATTGTGTTTTTCTACAAGTGACTATTTGAATCAGACAGTCTTTCAGTGAGAAAATGGAACTGAATAGGGAGTCTGACACCGGGTATGACAGAGTCTAATCTGAAATGGGTGAGGGTCTCCAGGAAATGGTGACGGAAACAGAATTGAAGTTGCCCAATATATCTCCACTGCCTAAGAGAGAGTCGGGTACATGATATAGGCTCAAGAAGGAACAAATTAATTACAGATGTTCTTTGATGTACAATGGGGTTGCATCCTAATAAAATTCATCATGACTCAAAATCTCATAAACAGGTCGGGCACGGTGGCTCATGCCTGTAATTCCAGCACTTTGGGAGGCTGAGGTGGGCAGATCACGAGGTCAGAAGATCGAGACCATCCTGGCCAACATGGTGAAACTCTGTCTCTACTAAAAATACAAAAATTAGCTGGGTGTGGTGGCACGTGCCTGTAATCCCAGCTACTCGGGAGGCTGAGGCAGAATAATTGCTTGAACCCACGAGTCGTAGGTTGCAGTGAGCTGAGATCGTGCCACGGCACTCCAGCCTGGAGACAGAGCGAGACTTCATCACAAAAAGCAAATAAACAAAAACAAAGAACTCATAAACAAACCATACTAATTCAGAGACTGTCTGTAATTAATTAAGATTTCAGGAGTACTGAAATATGTGAAATCTTTGCCTCAAGAGAGATACTAGGGGATGAAACTCATGGAATAAAACCATCCACAGTGGAAGAGCCACCAGGTGTCCTGTGGGCCCACTGTGGATGCTTCTAGAACCCAGGGAGAATGCATGGTTTTCTAGTAGCAAAAGTTGTTGTTATGACTCTTGATCTGTTCGGTGTTCTTTTGAGTCATTCGATCCCTTCAAATGTGCTCCATCACCTCCCAGAAAAATTCCAGTCTCCAAACACGTGGTGCAAAGAAGAACCCTTGAGATTTAATACAGTGTGTGGCGTGTGATTAGAAGAAGCCCCCATTGATAACGTATGTATTCTGCGTGAGGTCCTCTAAGGGCCCTCCGCTTTCCATATGCCAAAGATTTCTTTCCTGGGGAAAATAGACATTGTAATCCTAAACTGATCACACTCCTGGTTATCTCTTACAATTTTAGTTACATGGCGTGGCGCCCTCAAAACAAACTTCATTTTCATCATATTGAATAAACAATACCAGCCACGCCGATCCATGAGGAAGAAGGTAGGCTTCACAAAATCAAATGGCAATATATTGCTGCTGCTCTAAAAAAGAATTGCTGCTCTAGAGAATACTCCCTTCGGAAAAGTCAGAAGAAAAATTACCTCCCAGCTTGTGCATTTATTTTTATGGCTGCTCTTGATCGCTTCTCCCACTTCTGCCTACAACATACCCCAGTGCCTGTCAATTCCCAGACCTAACCCTAGACCAGTTTCCAAAGTCCCAGCTGGGCCAGTTTGCTGAAATGACATGGTACGACTGGCTTTTGCCAGGCATCCAAGTCAAGAATTATAAAGTGAATGAGTCTATCTGTCTTTATAAGTGCATTGTGAACTTTATAGTTAAATATTAAACTTGCATCATAAAAAATGGCTCATAAATGGCTAATAAAAACCTAGTTTACAGCTTATAAAGTACATCAGTACTTTACATGGGTTTGCTTAGAAAGATTTATGTGCAAGCTCTTTGTCTTCTGGTTAAAAATTATTCCCCACCCTCCATACCCCCCCACAAAAACACACACACACACACACACATTAAAAATAACTCTTGAAAAATGACTCTTTGGTTGAACTCTGTGTGGTACCAAAATTGAGGGCTCTGAGAAATTCAGACCCAGTGTGCTACTGCTCATTAATATCATAGGAAATGCCTGGGGTTCCCTAACTGGTAAAACCACCAGGTACACCCAGAGTGGGTGGCTCCTTGGGAGGTATAGATGAATTGTCAGTAACCTTAAGACAAAGGAAATCCAGGTGCGATGGCTCATGCCTGTAATCCTAGCACTTTGGGAGGCCAAAGTGGGCCGATCACCTGAGGTCAAGAGTTCGAGACCAGCCTGGCCAAGATGATGAAACCTCATCTCTAATAAAAATACAAAAATTAGCTGGGCGTGGTATCGAGCAACTGTTATCCCAGCTATTCGGGAGGCTGAGGGAGGAGAATCAGTTGAACCTGGGAGGCAGAAGTTGCAGTGAACCAAGATTGCACCATTGCACTCCAGCCTGGGCAACAGAGCAAAACTTCTGTCTCAAAAAAAAAAAAAAAAAAAAAAAAAAGAAGACCAAATAAGGTCTACACAACCCTTAGCACCATAGCATGAAATCATGTGTTAGCCCCAATCCTGAGGCCACAAAGAGCTTTGTGAAAACAGCAGAGATGCCAACAAGCCAATCCCCAAGCCACAGAGAGTGAGTGAACCCCCTACAAAAGCACTCGGAGACTCCTTTAATGAGTTTCAAGAGATGGAACACCTCCCTCTTCCTGCCTCTCTCTCTGTCTCCTTCGCTTAATGCATTCATGATATATGTGACTGCAATTCACTCACCCCCTCCACCCTATTTCACTTTTTATTACCCATTGCACTGCTTTATCCAGGTTTATATACTTCATTATGTTCTCTGCTGTCACTTCCCTTATTTCATTTTTGATTTTGATTTTAAACTCGGCAGCTGGCAGCTGCATTGCCGCTGTCTTCCTCCTGCCTCTGCAATACCCCTCTGCGCTGCCAGAGACCAAGGTCTTCCGTTATGCATTGACTGCAAAGTCTTTGCGACATTGTCAAGGAGGTGGAGTTCTGGGATACCATACCCTGGACATGGGAATACAAAACCTTCATTCCTGCATTTGTTTTGCCATCAGGTAGCTGTGATGCTTTCGGATATTTAATTGGCTTTTGAGCAGGGTCAAATGTAAAAAGAAAAGTGATTGAATGAAATGATCTCCAAGATGCGAAACTATTCTCCGATACTGCCTCGTCTACAAAATGTGTATAACAGCATCTCTGCTTTCCACTCAAGTTTGTTATTGGGACTAAATGAGATTAGGGCAGTCAAAAAGCTTTGAATATTATAATGCTTTTTCCAAACCTACGATACTATATTAATTATTAAAGAGTGATTTCAGCACTTTCCTTGTCAACATTTTTTTATATATATCTCAAGATATTTCCTTTGCATTTTTAAAGAATGCAATCTTGTGTTTTCTCAAGGGAGGCATTTAATCATCCTTGCAACCATGAGCATCTATAAAGCTAGGTGCCAGAGAGAGATCAAAGAAATAGAGAAAACAGATTCTGCCCTTGTTCAACTTTCTAAGACTGGAGAACCAACCTATGGCCAAAGAAATAGCAAGAACCAGGGCAGGAGAATTGCTTTGGGGCCTTCTGGAAGGAGGCAACATTTAAGCTAGACTTTGGGAGGATAAATGGTTCTTCTAATTCTGTTTTTATTTTATTTAATTAATTAATTTATTTATTGAGACAGAGTTTCACTCTGTTGCCCAGGCTGGAGTGCAGCAGCACGATCTTGGCTCACTGCAACCTCCACCTCCTCGGTTCAAGTGATTCTCCTGCCTCAGCCTCCCGAGTAGCTGGGATTACAGATGCCCGCCACCACACCTGGCTAATTTTTGTGTTTTTAGTAGAGATGGAGTTTCACCATGTTGGCCAGGTTGGTCTTCAACTCCTGACCTCAGGTGATTCACCTGCCTTGGCCTCCCAAAATGCTAGTATTACATTCTAATTATAAAATAGCATCAAATGGGTTTTAGTTTTAAAGATTTCGAAAGTGAAGAGTTTTTCTTTAATGAGGCACTTCAGCTTTGCCAAATATTGGTCTCTGGAGCCATTTGGGCTCACTAGGGAACATCAAGATTTCAGGACCCTGAACATCTTCCTTTTAAGGTATTGAAGGAAAGCCAAAACTTATCATCAGTTGCACTAAATACAAAATCAGGGTGCTGCATGAGTCACATTTTTGGTTCTTTTTGGTTTGAAGAACTTCTCCTTTCCTGCAACAAACAACTGCAACTCAAACAGCCCCTTGGTCATTGTCAAAGGCAGAAGACCCTGGTCCAAGGTGAGGCAGTCCATTTCTTTCCCGGGATTCATTTACCTGAGTCTAAGAAGAGAGACATTGCTTCCTTCTGATGGTCATGAAATTGGAAAGACGATATGAAATGGAAAGAAGGCTTTGGTGGGCCGGGTGCAGTTGTTCACATCTGTAATCCTAGCACTTTGGGAGGCTGAGGCGGGTGGATCACCTGAGGTCAGGAGTTCGAGAACCAGCCTGGCCAACATGGTGAAACCCTTTCTCTAATAAAAATACAAAAAAAACAAAAAAACAAAAAAATTAGCCAGGCACGGTGGTGGGCACCTGTAATCCCAGTTACTCAGGAGGCTGAGGCAGGAGAATTGCTTGTGCTTGGGAGGCAGAGGTTGTAGTGAGCCAAGTTTGTGCCATTGTACTCCAGCCTGGGTGACAAGAGTGAGACTCCATCTCAAAAAAAAAAAAAAAAAAAAAAAAAAAAAAAAAAAAAGAAAAGGAAAAGGAAAAAGGAGGCTTTGCTGTGTTGGTGTCCCAGTATCCAGGTATCTCTAGCTACTCTCAGCCATTCTAGATTATGGAAGCAAGTAACTTCTCCATTTTACTTCAGCCAGGTGCACTGGATTTCTCCCACTTGTGATAGGAAACATCCACACTAATGTACATAGCCTCATAGTGCTTGAAGACCAGGTCTCAGTCTACTCTTCCCAACTCATTTCTGACCACTCTTCTAGCTGCCAACTGAAGTCTCATTATGGAGAATCACTTGGAGTTACCCCAACCCCACCATGTCTTTCCACCACTCCACATGTTTGCAAATTCTTTTTCCTCTGTCTAGAACATGCTTCCCTCATTTGTCTGTCTGGAAACATTCAAGTCTTTCCCGATAGCTCTACTCAAACTCTATGGCCAACCTGAAGCCTCTCACTATTACAAAATTGCTTTGATATCCAGTGAACACTCTCAACATGATTAATATTGGCTCAGACTCAGAAGGGGGATGCAAAAACTTGTGGACTAACAGACACTGCCACTGTTATCAAGGAGTTAAGCATCTAGTTGAGGAGTAGGATTAATTCCATGAAACAATATGAGAGAATGTACAATCAAGCCCCAATTTGGGCAGTACAGATTTTAAATGCCAAAGGAGTTGAGAAAAAAGGAAAAATGCATCCCAGCTGATTCTGCAAAAACTCCAACTCACGGCTCACATGTATATAGCAGCTGAAAATAGTCCACTCCCACCAATTGTACTGCCGCCAGCAAATTATTGAAATTTTCTCCCCAACAAGGATGAGAGAGAAAAGAATGAGGATGAGAGAGAAAAGGGCTGGATTATAAACATTCTCACCTGGGAGGGAAAACAGTAGAAATGCAAATGAGGTTGTCAAAATTTGCTTCACCTCTTTCACCGGGCAATTTCACTTCTTGGTGTTTATCCTAGGGAAATATTCTGAATGCATAAAGAGTCAGGGTTGTTAATAATAGAGAAAAATTGCAAACATCCATCAGTAAAAAACTAGTTGAACACATTTTGTTATATCTATACCATGGAATCCTAGTGCAGCCAGTAAAAGAGAATGATGTGTTTCATTTTGTTTGTTTGTTTTTGTTTTTGTTTGAGATGGAGTCTCACTCTGTCACCCAGGTTGGAGTGCAGTGGTGCGATCTCAGCTCACTGCAACCTCCACCTCCCGAGTTCAAGCAATTCTCCTACCTCAGCCTCCCAAATAGCTGGGATTATGGGTGTGCACTACCACACCCAGCTAATTTTTGTATTTTTAGTAGAGACGGGGTTCACCATGTTGACCAGGATGGTCTCGATCTCTTGACCTCGTGATCCACCCGCCTTGGCCTCCCAAAGTGCTGGGATTACAGGCGTGAGCCACTGCACCTGGCCGAGAATGTTGTGTTTATGTACTGTCATGGAAAGATCAACATCTGTGATTAAACAGAAAAAATAGCAAATACCCATAATGCAACTGAGTTCATATAAAACATAGAAGCAGAAAATACTATACCTCTGTACAACTCATTCATTAATTTATTTATTCATTCAACAAATATCTGTAGAACTCCATTAACGTGCCTGACAATATTCTGAGTGTTGGAGAATCCACAGTGTACCAAATATCAAAAATCCTTGTCCTCTCAGTTTTGATAAAACTAGAAAGACCAACATGAGGCCAATAAGCAAGTAAAATATGCAATTTATCAAATGGTGGTGAGAACTACAGAGAAACGTAAGTCAAGGTAAGGGGGAAAACGAGTGACATTGCAATTTTCAATAATGTGGTAAGAGAAAGCAGTGACCTAAAGGAAAGGTGATCACCATGCCGTCATGCTTTTTTTCTTTTCTTTTTTTTTGAGACAGAGTCTGGCTCTCTTGCCCAGGCTGGAGTGCAGTGATGCAATCTCGGCTCACTGCAGTCTCCACCTCCCAGCTTCAAGCAATTCTCCTGCCTCAGCCTCCCGAGTAGCTGGGACTAAAGGTGCATGCTGCCACGCCATGCTAATTTTTTTTTTTTTTTTTTTTTTTGTATTTTAGTAGAAATGGGGTTTCATTGTGTTGCCCAGGCTGGTCTCGAACTCCTGAGCTTAGGTGATCTGCCCACCTCAGCCTCCCAAAGTGCTAGGATTACAGGCGTGAGCCACCGCGCCCGGCAGATAATCATGCTGATGGATGGAGAAAGACCATTGCAGACAAAGGCCCTAGCCATTGCAAAGAGAACAGAGCCAAGAATGGGGCAGATTGAGTAAAGACATAAGTTGACGAAATTAGACAGAGGCAGTGGGGACCACATCTCGCAGATCTTCACTAGCCATTCTGAAGTCTTCAGCTTTAGCCTTGAATGAGACAACAAGCCATTGCTGTGCTGGATAGAGATATGATATGATGTGAGCTCTGTTTCACCAGGGCTACTCTATCTGCTGTGCTAAGAACAGATTATTGGGGGGAAGAGGTGAAAACAGGAGGGCCACTTAGAAGGCTATTAAGGTTATCCAGAAAGAAATGCTAGGCCGGGCGCGGTGGCTCAAGCCTGTAATCCCAGCACTTTGGGAGGCCGAGACGGGCGGATCACGAGGTCAGGAGATCGAGACCATCCTGGCTAACACAGTGAAACCCCGTCTCTACTAAAAAATACAAAAAACTAGCCGGGTGAGGTGGCGGGCGCTTGTAGTCCCAGCTACTCGGGAGGCTGAGGCAGGAGAATGGCCTAAATCCGGGAGGCAGAGCTTGCAGTGAGCCGAGATCTGGCCACTGCACTCCAGCCTGAGCGACAGAGCGAGACTCTGCCTCAAAAAAAAATAAAAAATAAAAAAATAAAGAAATGCTAGTAAGTGGAATAAGATGAACCAGGATGAAGCAGGGAAACTGGTGACAAGCAGTTGAATTCTGACTGCATTTAGAAAGTAAAGTCAACAGGGCCAGGTGTGGTGGCTCACACCTGTAATTCCAGGACTTTGGGAGGCCGAGGTGGGTGGATCACCTGAGATCAGGAGTTCAAGACCATCCTGACCAACATGGTGAAACTCCATCTCTACCAAAATACAAAAATTAGCCAGGCATGATGGTGGGTGTCTGTAATCCGAGCTACTCAGGAGGCCAGGGCGGGAGAATCGCTTGAACTTGGGAGGTGGAGGTCGCAGTGAGCTGAGATTGCACCATTGCACTCTAGCCTGGGCAACAGAGCAAGACTCTGTCTCAAGAAAGATGAAAGAAAGAAAGAAAGAAAGAAAGAAAGAAAGAAAGAAAGAAAGAAAGAAAGAAAGAAAGAAAGAAAGAAAGAAAGAAAGAAAGAAAGAAAGAAAGGAGGGAGGGAGGGAGGGAGGGAGGGAGGGAAGGAAGGAAGGAAGGAAGGAAGGAAGGAAGGAAGGAAGGAAGGAAGGAAGGAAAGAAAGAGAGAAAGTAGCACCAATAGGATTTAGCAATGGAGTGGGTGTGGAGTGTTAAAAAACAAAGGAGGGGAGAGATAATTTTGTTTCTCTTCAAAGCAACTGAAAGAATAATGCAAATGTTAACTGACATGGGGGAAACTATGGGATAAATATGTTTAGGGGAAGATGTGTATACATAGTGAGGACATAAGTGTGTGGATAATTTGCATGTGTTTTTCCTATAGCCAACCATCTCCTTTGTTCTTATTCCAAACTGGTAGCTGAGCTCTATAATTCCTAGGCCCAGGGATTTTCACGGGGCAGAAATAGAAGTAGCCTGAAGACCAGTGATCTTTCTTGATCTGGAAAGGACTTATTGGACCTCATGAAGAAAATGGTGCTGAGTCTTTAAACAGAAGAACAGGAAAAGTCTCTTGAGGATGAAGAGATTCAGAAAGGACACTTGCCCCGGACTGAGTAGGAAGACAGCAGTCTGCAGTTTTTGGATTGTGACCCAAGTTTCATTCTCCAGCAGTTGGGAAAGCAGCAGAAACTTGGAGGGCAGCTGAGCGGAGTGTCCTTAGACTCTCAGTTCATAGCATGTGCAGATTTTTTTGCCCTGTGCAAAGCAGGGCACAGCAGAGAGAGCCATAATTTATGAAGACCAAGAGAATCGGGAAAAGGGACAGCAACCTGTGGGAACCAATGACCAAAACTCTGAAAGCACCTTCCATTGCCTTAGCACTACATAAGACCTTTATCACTTGGCCCAAAACAATGGTGGGACTCCCAAATTTCTGCAATTAGATCTTCTGCCTGCTTGACGGAACTTCGGAGCTTTGGAATCAATATCGCACTGAGTTATAGAAAATGAAACATGGCATTTCTTGCACATCTGAGATTGTATGGTTAGATGTATGTCCAATGGAAGAGAAAATGCGTATCAAAGGGTATAGGAGGACGCAGTCCACACTGACAAGAGCGCCCCCATCTGGACTGGAGGGTGGGATCCGATGTGCCGTGTAAAGAGGTCCATTTATTCTTTACTCCATGAATTTGATGGTGTTTGACTATTTCACAATATGTCTGTAGCATGCTTGTAGAATTAGAATTATTTTTTATCTTCATCTCCTTTTGAAGCCGAGTTGTTGGGAAATACTGGCAAACACCTTCTTTTTCTCTTGCAGTAATCATTTTGTCATTACCTTTTGCTATATAGACTTTATCCCGTGCGATAATAAAAGATTTTTTTGAAAAAGGTAGTACGAACTTATTATTTAAATTAATTAACCTTTATTTTATTATTGTCATTATTATTATTATAGAGATAGAGTCTTGCTCTGTCACCCAGGCTAGAGTGCAGTGGCTCAATCACAGCTCACTGCAGCCTCAAAGTCCTGGGCTCAAGCAATCCTCCTGGCTCAGCCTCCCAAGTAGCTGGGACTACAGGCACGTGCCACCACACCTGGCTAATTTTCTATTTATTTATTTGTTTATTTATTTATTATTTTTGAGACGAGGCCTTGCTCTGTCTTCGAGGCTGGAGTGCAGTGGCTCCATCACTGCAATCCCTGCCTCCTGGGTTCACGCCATTCTCCTGCCTCAGCCTCTCTAGTAGCTGGGACCACAGGTACCCACCACCACGCTATTTTTTTTTTTTTTTTTTTGACACGGAGTCTCGCCTGTCGCCCAGGCTGGAGTGCAGTGGCACAATCATCACTCACTGCAAGCTCTGCCTCCTGGGTTCACGCCATTCTCCTGCCTCAGCCTCCTGAGTAGCTGGGACTACAGGTGCCTGCCACCACGCCCGGCTAATTTTTGTATTATTAGTAGAGACGGGGTTTCACCGTGTTAGCCAGGATGGTCTCGATCTACTGACCTCATGATCCGCCCACCTCGGCCTCCCAAAGTGCTGGGATTACAGGCGTGAGCCACCGCGCCTGGCCTATTCTATTTATTTTTTGTGGAAAAAGTGTCTCACAGTATTGCCTAGGCTGTTCTTTAACTCCTGGTCACAAGGAATCCTCTCACATCGGCCTCCAAAAAAGCTAGGATTATGGGCATGAGCCATCATGCCTGGCCTGAACCTATATTTTAAATAAAACACATAAAATATTTTAAAATAATAGTAAATGTACCTAAATAATATTTTAGAATATTTTAAAATAAAAATATTTTAAAATAATAATAAATGTATCTAAAGTCACTTATCAAGTGAACCAGCATCATGCTCTACCTCCAACAAATTTGACTTGGAAAATCCACCTGCTTTGTACAGCAGATTATATTTAAGTACACGATGCTTTCAGACATAGAGATTTATCTCTACAATAGCTCTCTTGTAAAATCATCTTGTTCCAAAGACTAAGAATCTCGAATGGGAGAGAGAGATGTCTGTTTGACTGTGGATTATTGCTGCAGGAGTGAGATCAATGGTATACAAGTCTCTTCAAGGAAAGAGGGACTCTCTCTCTCTCTGCCTTGTTAAGTAAAGGCATGAGGTCTGTGATTTCCTTGAGCCATTGGGAGTGATCAATAAACTCAGCCTCACAGATTCCTGATAGATAACTCTGTAGTCCTCAATATGCTCAAAGGACCCTAGGGAATCTTCTCAAACTCAAAGACCCCCAAGAGCAACATGAATGTGGAACAGGAAAGTCTGTTAAACCACCAAGACTCCTAGAGCTCCCATCAGCATCAATAAGTCAAACTCATGGCCAACCTCCCTTTTTTAACGGAGAAAATTATGACAAGGAAGAGATCTGACCTAACCAACTCTATCTTGCTTCTAACCTCCAAGTTGTCGTTGTTCATTCCTGGGCATAGGCCAAACTAAGTTTGGGAGGAATTTAGTTTACAGTGTAACTTTAAAACAAAGATGATAACAACCTTTTCCCGAGATGGACCCCCTTCTTGCCTGGGGACTAGTCTGCCTTTGTAGGACTAACAAAGTAGCCATAAGACTAGAAATTAAGATTTAAGGCTGGGCGCTGTGGCTCACACCTGTAATTCCAGCACTTTGGGAGGCCGAGGCAGACAGATCACCTGAGGTCAAGAGTTTGAGACTAGCCTGGCCAATGTGGCGAAACCGCATCTCTACTAAAAAATAAAAAAAAACTAGCCGGGCGTGGTGGCGGGCGTCTGTAGTCCCAGCTACTCTGGAGGCTGAGGCAGGAGAATGGCGTGAACCCGGGAGGCAGAGGTTGCAGTGAGCCGAGATCGCGCCACTGCACTCCAGCCTGGGTGACAGAGCAAGACTCTGTCTCAAAAAAAAGAAAGAAGAAAGAAAAGAAAAGAAATTATGATTTAAAAGTCATGCAGGTGGAGGCCTGAACCTCCCTGGATTGCTCCTAGGGGTAACATCACTGTTATAAAACATATGATCAGTGCTTGAGATATTTTGCAGACCCTGCAGACACCACTCAGACCAGTAATCTGGCTCAACCAGTTCTGCAATCCCACCCAGGAGCAGAAGACAGCAAGGAAAATCCACTTTGACCCCCTGTGATTTCATTTCTGATCCGACCAATCAGCAACTCCTCACTTCCTGACCCTCTACCCATCTAATTATCCTTAAAAACTCCATTCTCCAATTTGGGAGACTTTTTTGAGTAACAATAAAACCCTCGTCTCTGGGACAGTCAGCTCTGTGTGAAATAACTCTTTCTCTATTGCAATTCCCCTGTCTTGGTAAATCAGCTCTGCATTAAAAACAAGTATTATCATGGGCGGGGCACGGTGGCTCAAGCCTGTAATCCCAGCACTTTGGGAAGCTGAGGTGGGTGGAGACTAGCCTGGTTGACAGGGTGAAACCCTGTCTCTACTAAAAATACAAAAAATTAGCCAGACGTGGTGGTGCACGCCTGTAATCCCAGCTACTCGGGAGGCTGAGGCCAGAGAATCTCTCGAACCCGGGAGGCGGAGGTTGCAGTGAGCAGAGATCGTGTCACTGCACTCCAGCCTGAGTGATAAGAGTGAAACTCCATCTCAAAAAAATTAAAAAATTAATTAATTAAAAATTAAAAACAAAGATTATCAGAAGTTAAACCTGGTAAGGGTTAAAACTTTGACAGAGACAGTCAATGTAAAGAAAGTAAAAAAATAAAAAATCTAAAATAGGCTGGAGAGCTGGCCTTGGGTCCGGAAACCATCACTGACCGGCTGGTGTTACTGGGTCTCTAGGGCTTGTTACTTCTATTGGTTAAAATGAGCTTAATTGGAGGAAGTAATTTCTGAGGGCCTAATTAAGCTCTACGATTTTAGAATATCTATTATCTACGGAAGCCCAGAAAATGTGCACCATGGCTTATTCCTTTGTTCATTTATTCATTCATTTATTTGGTTGGTTAGATTCAAAGGCCTCTGGGTCTATCTTCCTGGGAAATTTCTAGGATCAACTGCTGATAGCAAATAAAGACATCCGCCAACTGAAAAATCAGAGAACAGTTTATGTATAATGTATCCTAGGAAGGCTCTGCAGAACCAAAACTGTGGTGCTCTGAGGGCCTGGAAGTCCCATTTCTCTCCTAACTGCTTCATGGAACCAGGCCCACCTGCTCTCAGGGCCAGGACTCAGTAAAGAAACTTGGACACCATAGCACAGTGTTAGCCCAGCATCTGCACTCAGACAGTAACACTCTTTCCTTGCTCCTTGAAGCCCTTTCTCTCTCTCTCTCTCTCTCTCTCTCTCTCTTTCTCTCTCTCTTTTATTTTACATTTTAAACTTTAGATTCAGGTGTACATGTGCATGTTTGTTACATGGGTCTATTGTCTAACGGTGAAGATTGGGCTTCCAGTGAACCCATCACCCAAATATTGAACATTGTTCCCAGTAGGTAATCTTTTTATCTTTACCTCCCTCCCACCCTTTCCCTTTCAGAGTCCCTTGTCTCCATTATCTCCATTTTTATGTCCATGTTTACTCATCGTTTAGCTCCCACTTATAAGTGAAAACATGTGGTATTTGATTTTCTGCTTCTGAGTTTGTTCACCTAGGATAAGGGCCTCCAGATCCATCCATGTTGCTGCAAAAGAACATAACTTCATTCTTTTTCATGGCTGCGTACTATTCCATGGTGGATATGTACTATGTTTTCTTTATCCAATCAACTTTTGATGGACACCTAGGTTGGTTCCATGACTTTGCTATTGTGAATAGTGCTGCGAAAAACATACGATCGCAGGTGTCTTTTTCATATGGTGATTTCTTTTCTTTTGGGTAGATACCCAGTAATGGGATTACTGGATCCCACTGGATTGAGATAGCTACAAACTGTTTTCCATAGAGATTAAACTAATTTACATTCCCAATAACAAAATAGAAGTGTTCCCTTTTCTCCATATCCACACCAACATCTGTTGCTCTTTGACATTTGAATGATAGTCATTCTGACTTGTGTGTCTTTTGAACTTTTGTGTGTCTGTAATCCCTAAGCCATCACTTGTCACTGACCCCAAGTACACATTAGGCTGTGTTTCTAACCTGCAAAATTGTGTCTTGCACACAATTTCTGCTTGTCCTCTTGACTTCATCTGCTTCTGGTCACTCCAAAGAGCCACCTATCCCCTCAAACCTGAGCTCCCAGGATACTACTTGACTGGAGCCTCAGTGGACCTAACCTGGCCCTTAGGTTGGTTCCATGACTTTGCTCTTGTGAACAGTGCTACTATAAGAGGGGTATGGAGTTGTTGGACATCAGGAGGGCTTGATACTTTACTGTGCTTTAGTTTCTTCATTGTGCTTTAGTTTCCTTGTAAAGAACATAAGATTGCAGGCCGAGGTGGGCAGATAACCTGAGGTCAGCAGTTTGAGACCAGCCTGGCCAACATAGTGAAACCGCATCTCTACTAAAAATACAAAAATTATCCAGGTGTGGTGGTGGGTGCCTGTAATCCCAGCTACACGTGAGGCTGAGGCAGGAGAATCACTTGAACCCTGGAGGCAGAGGTTGCAGTGAGCCGAGATGGCACCACTGCACTCCAGCCTGGGTGACAGAGCAAGACTCTGTCTCAAAAAAAAAAAAAAAAAAAAGAATTGAAGATCATAAGACACCATGTTCATTTGTCTTGGGATCAAATCTCTAAAATTCACAACTCAGGACTATAAGCCAGTGATTGAAAGTAACAAAGAACAAGAAAGGAGGTGGGAAGGGGAAGGAAGAGGGGGAGGACTTGACCAAACCTAAGAATTAGCAAAGATCCAGAAACTTACTCTGTTACCATTGGTACCAAAAGAGGCAGCTGAGATCTATTAAATTTACTGAAACTTGAGATCAGTTATTTTATAGAAAATACTTTAGATAAAATTAATTCAATCTGTAATTCTGAGTTTTAAGCAGTAAAAATGATTCCCTAGGCTAAAATGTTGGGCTTTAGTAGGGGATAGTAACCTTCTTATTACTAAGCACAATGTCCTCCCAAGAGTTCTGACTTAAACCCTGTAGTCGAGCCAAGACATCTGGCAATTTCAAAAATTGAACTTGATCTTTAACAAATATAGATACAAATGTGAAGGACTTAAAACCGCTCTTCAGAATGAGCTTTAATGGGCTGCGTTGCCTTTTAGAAATGTTTTCTAATGAGCCTTCAGACACGAAATGATTCCAATTTGTGATGCATTGGAAGAAAAACCAAGAGGAGAAATTGCATTTGCTTTTCCCTACTGGGTTGTTAAGGGCTCCAGATTGACAAGCTTCAGACGCTCAATTGTGGGCAAAGCTCTTCGAGTTCAACTCCCTCTCTTGCAGGAGCTGGCACTGGAAAGGACTGAGTACAATGCAGCCCTTCATATCTGAAACAGACCAGCAATCCACAGACAGTCGGGTAGTAAATGGAGACGGCAGCCGGTCAGTGCCAGGCACCGTGCTAGTCACTGGCTGGGTGCAAAGAGAGAGGGAAAGAATGCAGAGATGAAAAAGACACAGGACAGGCCGGGCACGGTGGCTCACACCCATAATCCCAGCACTTTGGGAGGCTGAAGCGGGCAGATCACGAGGTCAGGAGATGAGACTATCCTGGCTAACACGGTGAAACCCTGTCTCTACTAAAAATACAGAAAATTAGCCAGGTGTGGTGGCACCTGCCTATAGTTCCAGCTACTCTATTCCGGAGGCTGAGGCACGAGAATTGGTTGAACCCGGGAGGTGGAGGTTCCAGTGAGCCGAGATTGTACCACTGCACTCCAGCCTGGGTGACAGGCTGGGTATGAAAAATAAAAGAAAAAGAAAAAGAAAAAGACACGGGATATCCAGCCTAGGCACCATAGCAGGACACCGTCTCTGCAAAAAATCAAAAAAACTAACCAAGCATGGTAGTGCATGCCTGTGCTCTCAGCTACTCTGGAGGCTGAGGCAGGAGGATCACTCGAGCCCAGGAGTTCAAGGCTGCAGTGAGCTATAATCGCACCACTGCACTCCAGCCTGGATGACAGAGCTAGACCCTGTCTCTAGAAAAAAAAAGAAAAAAAACAGGATTCATTCATAAATAGGGTCCCATCACACACGCTCAGATTTATGTATGTATTATGGATACATAAATGGGCCAGAACTGGATAGTACGCCCTGCTTTCCGAAAGTCAGCCTTCCAGATACTCTACATTTCATGGAGGATTGGTCTTCGTCCAAGTAGAGAAGTGGGCCTCTGAACTTGCAAGCTTCACTTCCCTTCCTAACCTCCCTCAGACGCCTCTGACTACGAATATGCACCCACGCATTTCCTGAGTTTCTCAGGGAGTCTCAGACACTGAGGTGACAGCCTGTGCGTCGGGTTCCTATTTAGAAAATGCACCTAGTTGGAGGCAGTGTTTTAACCTTTACCTCCTTCCAGATCTTGGTGCAAACTTACACTGGGAAGAGTAGACTTTAGGCTTGCTATATGAGCTTTTCCATGAGTCACCAAAATTTAGAGAGACCCAAAATATAATAAGGTGATTTTAAAATTCCCAGCAGGTCTGGTGCAGTGGCTCATGTCTGTAATCCCAGCACTTTTGGGAGGCTGAGGCACTTGAGGTCAAAAGTTTCAGACCATTCTGGGCAACAGAGCAAGACTGCATCTCTACAAAAAATAAAAAATTAGCCAGGTAAGGTGGCACGCACCTGTAGTCCTAGCTACTCAAGAGGCTGAGACAGGAGGATCACTTGAGCCCAGGACGTAGAGGCTGCTGTGAGCTATGATTGCACCTCTGCCCTCCAGCCTGGGTGACAGAGAAAGACTCTGTATCTAAAAAAAATAAATCAATGGTCACTTTCTGGGCAAAGTTCCAGTCTCTTTCTCTTTTGCTCTCCAATTATTTCAAGAGCTGTAGTTAGGAGCCCATCACTGGCCATGGGCTGGGCACTTAAGGGACTACTTGAGATGGAGATAGTCAAAAGAGTAAAGATCCAGGAAAGGGCCAGATGTGGTGGCTTATGCCTGTAATCCCAGCACTTCTGGAGGCTGAGACAGGGGGATCACGAGGTCAGGAGATTGAGACTATCCTGGCCAACACGATGAAACCCCATCTGTACTAAAAATACAAAAATTAGCCAGGCATGGTGGCGGGCGCCACTCGGAGGCACGGGCAGGAGAATCACTTGAACCCAGGAGGCAGAGGTTGCAGTGAGCCAAGATCACGCCACTACACTCCAGCCTGGGCAATACAACAAGACTCCGTCTCAAAAAAAAAAAAAAAAAAAAAATCAAGGAAAGAGAATTCCCAGGCCTTTGGAATCTTTGTGGGTTCCAGGGGAGCACCCCCACTCTGTATGGCACATCAGGCTTGAGGGCATCCATGGGATTCCAGTATGCACATTAGGAAAAGTAGCCCCCAGGGCAGACTGAGCTTCAAGCGGACAGAGCTTGGGAACCCTCTAGTTCTTTGGACCTTGCTAGGATGGACACTGCCCCGGGGCAAGTGCGTGCCTTGGCAAGTGGAACCAACACTGGTCTTCAGCCCTGCTCATGCCGTAGCCAAGAGCCCTATTCAGGCCATAGACTGTCAAACTGTAGGCAATGACCCTGTGCCAGGAAATGGTTTCCCTTCTCAGCTTCTCCCTGGGCGTTTATCTGCTTCTGCTAAGTCCATTGGTAAGATGTCTCCAGTTTTCAAAATGACCTGGGCCTCTCTTCATCAGCACCCCATTACCCCTGACCCCAAGCATGCCTACTTGGACTTCCACAGAAACCATCCTCACTCTTGAGCAATACCATCATGCTGCCTTGCTTCCAGCACCTCTGAGAGGCTAATATTCAGCGTTCTGGAGAGATGGCTAATAATTGCCCACAACAGACATAGCAGCATGGTTAAGAATCTTGCTCAACTGGGTACGATGGCTCACGCCTGTAATCCCAGCACTTTGGGAGGCTGAGATGGGAGGATGACTTGAGCCCAGGAGTTTAAGATAAGACTGAACAACATGATGAGACCTCGTTTCTATAAAAAATGAAACAATTAGCTGGATGTGGTGGTGTATGCCCCTGTGGTCTCAGCTCCTCAAGAGGCTGAGGTGGGAGGATCACTTGAGCCTAGGAGATTGAGGCTGCAGTGAGCTGTGATTGAGCCACTGCACTCCAGCCTGGATGACAGAGCAAGACCCTGCCTCAAAAAGAAGGAAGGAAGGAAGGAAGGAAGGAAGGAAGGAAGGAAGGAAGGAAGGAAGGAAGGAAGGAAGGAAGGAAGGAAGGAAGGGAGGGAGGGAGGGAGGGAGGGAGGGAGGGAGGGAAAGGAAAGGAGAGAGAGAAACAAGAAGGAAAGAAAGAAAGAGAGAGAGAACGAAAGGAAAAGAAAAGAAAGAAGGGAGGGAGGGAGGGAAGGAGAGAGAGAAACAAGAAGGAAAGAAAGAGAGAGAGAGAGAAAGAAAGAAAGAAAGAAAGAAAGAAAGAGAAAGAAAGAAAGAGAGAGAAAGAAAGAAAAGAAAAGAAAAGAAAGAAGAGAGGGAGGGAAGGAGAGAGAAAGAAACAAGAAGGAAAGAAAGAAAGAAGAAAAGAGAAGGAAGGAAGGAAAGAAAGAGAGAGAAGGAGGGAGGGAGGAAAGAAGGGAAATAACAGAAAGAAAGAAAGAAAGAAAGAAAGAAAGAAAGAAAGAAAGAAAGAAAGAAAGAAAGAAAGAAAGAAAGAAAGAAAGAAAGAAAGAAAAAATAATCTCGTGCTGCAATTGGCAACCAGACTGTCTAAATTACAACTCATGCTCCACCCCTTTCTTAGTTATATAAGCTTGAGCAAGTTTCTTAAGCTCTTTGTGCCTCTATTACATCCCCTGTGAAAAGAGGATAGTAATATTAATATCGCAGGGTTGTTGGGAGGATTAACTGAGTCAGCAAATGGAAGCAGTACCTGCTCCAGGCAATATTTAGTTATTTAGCACTTACTATGTGCTAAATACTAGCTGTTATTACTATTTGAGTGAAATGAAAGATGTTCTATAATGAGATATTTACAGTCCAAGACGCCCTACTGTGTGCCTTCAATATGTTTGTGTGATCAAATATTGTTCAAAAGGAGGTTTTAAAAAGCCAGTTTTTTTTTTTTTTTTTTTTTTTTTTTGCAACAAGGTCTTACCCTGTCACCCAGGTTGGGTGTGATCTCAGCTCACTGTAACCTCTGCTTCCCAGGTTGAAGTGATTCTCCCACCTCAGCCTACCAGGAAGCTGGAACTACAGGCTCCCGCCACCATGCACGACTAATGTTTGTGTTTTTAGTAGAGAAGGGGGTTTCACCATGCTGGCCAGGCTGGTCTCGAACTTCTGGCCTCAAGTGATCCACCTGCCTCAGCCTCCCAAAGTGCTGGGATTGCAGGTGTGAACCATTGCGCCTGGCCCGCAAAATATGTTTTAAGTAAAAGGTATATAGGGCAGTTCTTCTTTTGCCTAAGTGCGGGGAGTAAACTCATGCATAAATAGGGTCCTATCACACATGCATGTATTTATAAATGTATTATGTGTACACCAGTGGGACCATACTTCATGTGCTGTGAAAGTTCCTTTTAAACTCATTGAGCCTTATCCACCTTATTCGTAAAATGAGCAAATAATTACACAAGATGATACATCTAACCTGTCTTCCAGTTCTCTCCCTCTTGTTTCTAAGTTTCAGCACAAACTCCTACTCTCCCTTGACCCTTATCATTCTGCTGTTCTTCTCGTTCTCCTATGTCTTCCCAACATGTTAGGGCAAAAATTGAAGAAGATTTTTGAAAAGAACTGTCCATGATTCGCCTCTTAGGGATGGTCACTAAAAATAGTGTGCTTCGTGTTGTCTTCCTTGAGCAAGGCAGGGTTGGTCCCCTCTGAATCTCGGTTTAGAATCCTATGGAATGGAGATAGAGAGGAATCTGCACACCAGCCTGGAAGGAGTTTCAGGAGTTTGTGTGGTTGTTTTGTTTCGTTTGAGACAGAGTTTTGCTCTTGTCGCCCAGGCTGGAGTGCAATGGTGCGATCTAGGCTCACTGCAAACTCCGCCTCCCGGGTTCAAGTGCTTCTCCTGCCTCAGCCTCTGGAGTAGCTGGGAGTGCAGGTGCCCGCCACCACACCAGGCTAATTTTTGTATTTTTAGTAGAAATGGGGTTTCTCCACGTTGGCCATGCTGGTCTCGAACTCCCGACCTCAGGTGATCCTACTGCCTCTGCGACTCAAAGTGCTGGGATTACAGGAGTGAGCTACCACACTCGGTTCTTTTTGTTTGGTTGGTTGGTTGGTATTTATTTATTTATTTATTTATTTTTGAGATGAAGTCTTGCTCTGTCTCCTAGGCTGGAATGCAGTGGCGTGATCTCAGCTCACTGCAACCTCCACCTCCGGGGTTCAAGAGAGTCTCCTGTTTCAGCCTCCCTAGTAGCTGGGAATACAAGCACATGCCACCACGCCCAGCTAATTTTTGCATTTTTAGTAAAGATGGGGTTTCACCGTGTTGGCCAGCCTGGTTTTAAACTCCCGACCTCACATGATCCAGCTGCCTCAGCCTCCCAAAGTGCTGGGATTACAGGCATGAGCCACTGGGCTCAGCCCCTTGTTTTGTTTTTTTAAAACAGAGTCTCACTCTCTCGCCCAGGCTGGAGTACAACAGCGTGATCTCAGTTCACTGCGACCTCCATCCCCTGGTTTCAAGCAATTCTCGTGCCTCAGCCTCCCGAGTAGCTGAGATTACAAGTGTGCACCACCATGCCCAGCTAAGTTTTGTATTTTTAGTAGAGACTGGGTTTCGCCATGTTGACCAGGCTAGTCTTGAACTCCTGACCTCAAGTGATCCACCAGTCTTGGCCTCCCAAAGTGCTGGAATTAAGTGAGCCACTATACCCAGCCGGGGTTTCAGGATTTTTAAATGAGATTATGGAGATCTAAGTGCCTAGTATTGCACGTGATAAACGTTGGTTCTTTCTGAACCATGGTGCTGCTTAGAAGCATGATCCAAATAAATTATATTTTATTCCACAACTCAGCAAACCTCAGCCTGTGCATAAACCTTTCCTGTTCAGTGTGATTTTTCTGCCTGGCTTCCCTCTTCTGTCCTTTCTCTACCACCCTGTGTTTTGCTGATGGCCAATCAATGGCACATTTTTCTTAAACAGCCTGCACTTGGTATTTTACTACCAACCATGAGGGCCCCCGCCTTTTAATTACTCCTGCTGAGCCCAGCACTATATATAACACTAATGTTTCTGGGACTGCCGGCAATTAAAACCAAAAATAAATAACACATTACAAGCTGCAAACCCAGCTAGGCTCGGGTAATGCTACGGATGGATAGGAGGCTTTTTGTTTTTAATTGCTCAAGTTTCTCCAGGCCCCACTGAATATAAACACCTGACAAGCAGCTGTTTGCCAGGGGACAGAGCAGAGGAAGCCTTGACTGAAGTCTCTTCTCTGATGTTCTGTCTCTTGTGCTGGGTCCCCAGGGAGCTGACTGACATTCTCCTGCCTCAGTGTTGGTCTCTGTAAAAGGGAGATGTTCAAGAACAAAGCCGATGGTAGACACACATGTTTATGAACATGTTGCTCTTGGTCCTGTATCAAATTGGAACAAGCTTTATTGATTTTTGCTGTTGTTTTTGTTTTTCTAGCTTGAAAAACAAAAAAAGACACAGAAAGAGTAGTTTTGATGAATACTTATTTCATTTAGTGAACATGTGAGGTTAATACCAGAGGTTGTCCACAACCAGGGACTACCATTATAACATCCAATTGTTAAAGCCCAACTTGAAAAATTAACTTTATTTATTTTTTTCTAAAGGAAGTCCTTGGGTAGTACCCATGTCACAGTGTTGGCTGAGCTTAGGACAGCTCCAAGTCGTGGGATCCAAAAATACAGGGGGGGGGGGGGCGGGGCAGGAAGGACCTTGAGTCTCATCCATTCCCTTGCCCACTCCATAGCCCCCTTGAAGGAGTTCTGATTTTTTTTTAATCTAATAGACATAAGATTAAAGGATCAAAGATTCCGACATTGCAAATGCATCTGATACGTTTCTGTGAAATTGTTCATAGAAAGACAGGGCACCAATAAAACTCAGTTTGAAAAGGTCAAGAATGGACTGGGCGTGGTGGCTCATGCCTGTGATCCTAGCACTCTGGGAGGCCGAGGCGGGCAGATCACTTGAGGTCAGGAGTTGAGACCAGCCTGGCCAACATGGTGACACTTTGTTTCTATTAAAAATACAAACATTGGCCAGGGGTGGTGGCAAGCACCTGTAACCCCAGCTACTTGGGAGGCTCAGGCAGTAGAATCTCTTGAACCCAGGAGGTGGAGGTTACAGGACTGCAGTGAGCCGAGGTTGTGCCACTGCACTCCGGCCTGGGCAACAGAGTGAGACTTCATCTCAAAAAATAAATAAATAAATGAAAAGATCAAGAACGATCTCCTTTGTGGAGCTCCCGGGTGCCTCCTTAGAAGTCCTGCTCAGCACCAAGAGACATGTGGCCTCCAAGGCAACCTCCCCTCCACCCCAACTCTGAGCAGCCACCTGCTAATGACTGAGTGTGTAAACGGGTATGCACTGCCGCCCATTGAAGCAGCTCTCCGCACCTGCCTAGCCAGCAGATGGCTGCGGTATGGCTGAGTCCCCCCCACACCTCCCAGTCTTACTGCCTAGACTGCCAAGAAATGCAAGATGGAAAATTCGAACACACCAGGGCAAATCCACATGCACTTTCCTTTACCCGTGGGTGTTAGCGGCTTTGCTGCAGGCAAAAGCAACTCTCTTGAAAGCAACAAATAATGAGCCTTGACAGCAGCAGCGCGGTGCGAGTGCTGACTTATGAATGTCATCATTGTTCTTTCCTGCTATGGGCATTAGTCCATGTTCAGCCCTAAGCCAGAAGGTCTGCATAGAGAACAAAGCTGATTATCTCCACAGCCACTTGATTCACTTGATTCTAGACGTGTGGCTAATGCAGGTAAACAAGTGCAAGCCAGGTCTCATAGTTGAGGAAGAAACACCCAAGGATAAATCCAAGAGGGTCCAGGGTTATATTCTTCATTTGTTCCCATTGCCCATTGCTTCTTCTCAATGGTTCCCTGCGAAAGGGAGGAGCTCATGAATGGCTTTTGGTTCTGTGAGAAGGACCAGCCTGCCTCATTCATTAAGCTCAAGAATCATCATATGTTAACCACCAACAAGCCAAAGGGAAAAAAGAAAGAGTACTAGCTCCCTCCTCGAACTCCAACATTGCTCACCCTTCCCCAGCACCTGTCAAAGCTCTGGGTACCAGCCTCCCTGCTGGGCAGGGGGCACGTTGTCAGCAGCCCAGCTGTCTGGCACAGCCCAGCTGGAAGCTGAGACTCCGTTGCCTCTCCATCCCTTTTCAAATCACATCCATCAAGACCTTTTTCTCCCCCTGTCAGGTTCCTGGCCTCCACCTCCACCCGCAGCACACCCTCTGATTGGCCTGCTTTCCTTGAACAAATGTTTTATTTCTCACATCAATGGGTATCTTGGCACTGCAGCCCCTATTATACACTGGATTGAACACTATACCCATTTAATGTGAGGGGTAATCATTTTTCTCTCGCAAATATGGAGCAGAGATTGTTAAGGTTTTCACTCACTACTCATGGTGCGATTAGACATTTTGGCCTCTGAGACAAGTGTTAGAAAAGGCCAGACGAGAACTGATGAATGTTCCATTTGAGTGCAAAGATGGTACAGGAGGTGTGTGACCCGTGGGGAGAAAATGAAGACCCTGCCTGCCCTTTTCTGCAGGGCGAGCAAATTCAGACGCCTCCAGGGCTAGACACATCACACAAAGGTGAAAAACTACCCTTGTAAAAATCACAAGGAGGGAGTAGTGGAGCTTCCTCCCTGTGGGCAGGGATGCACACCCCTCCAAAGGGCATTCAAATTTAAACTGAAAAATAATTGCAGCTGGCTCCTGGTGGTTCCTGCCTGTAATCCCAGCACTTAGGGAGGCCAAGGCAGGCAGATCATGTGAGGTCAGGAGTACGAGACCAGCCTGGCCAACATGGTGAAACTCCACTTCTATTAAAAACACAAAAATTAGCTGGGCATGGTGGCAAACACCTGTAATCCCAACTACTCAGGAGGGAGGCTGAGACAGGAAAATCACTTGAACCCGGGAGATGGAGGTCACAGTGAGTCGAGATCACACCATTACACTCTATCCAGGGCAACAGAGCAAGACTCCATTTCAAAATAACAGTAATAATAATAATTGCTATCCAAAAAAACCACAAAAATCTATGCACAGACCACTTTAGGGAGGCTGCTAGTCTGCTGTTTTTGGATTGTGACTACCACATGGGTTAGTCTCACAGTCACCTGGGTGTCAACATAGCTCTGTCACATCCTGGCGACCTGACTTTGAAAACTTCCCATCATCTTCTAAGCATTCATTTCCCAGGTATCAAAAAGAAGTTGTAACAAGTCACAGCGCTATCAGGAGCTAATGAAAGCTGTTCTGTTGATGAACCTAGCACAATGCCTGGCTCATAGAAAAGCTAATCAGTGTTTAGTGCTTTTACTCCGACACTTCACTTTCACTAGGCAGGCAGTAATCATTGAGGATTCATCCCCCAACAAACCAGGTAAATCAGGTAAATGAACCTCTTATAAATGCATCGAGTTGCCTGAAGTAGGTAATTTAGGAATACTCAGTCAGTAAAGGAGTCTCACTAGAGACTGCAGTCTAATAATCCTCAGTAAAAAGCAGTCTTGTCTCTGTGTGTGTGTGTGTGTGTGTGTGTGTGTGTGTGTGTGTGTGTGTTTTAGACATAAGCTCGCACTCTGCTGCCCAGGCTGGAGTACAATTATCATAGCTCACTGCAGCCTCAACCTCCTGGGCTCAAGCAAGACCCCCTGTCTCAACCTCCCAAGTAGCTGGGACTACAGGCATGCACCACCACGCCAGCTAATTTTTAAGTTGTTTTTGGTAGAAGTGGAGTCTCACTATGTTTCCCAGGCTGGTCTGGAACTCCTAGCCTCAAGCAATCCTCCTGCCTTGGCCTCCCAAAAATGTTGGTATTTACAGGTGTGAGCTACCATACCCAGCCAAAAAATTCTTCCTCAAGTAAAAAAACTTGGGAATAGGTCATTGAGCCATGCCATGCACTCAGCCATTCATTCACAAGCTCTTGTTAAGTATCTAGGCAGGACCAGCCCAAACTGGGCCTGCTCTGTCGTTAACAAAACGTCAAGCATCCTCATAGGCATAACAGAGCCAAACTATGACTTATGAACCCTGGGCACATGTAATGGAAAAAAGCTTTGACCTCTGACAACACCTGAAATCAACAATTCCTGCTCGTGGAACCAAGGAGACTGGGATGTGACCAGAATCTAACTGTCGGAACTCCTTTAAAAGTGAGGGGTTTAGGCGGGTGGCGGGGGGGGATGGTTCATGCCTGTGATCCCAGCACTTTGGGAGGCTGAGACAGGTACATCACTTGAGGCCAGCAGTTCGAGACCAGCCTGGCCAACATGGTAAAACCCCATCTCTACTGGTGGTGTGTGCCTGTAGTTCCAGCTACCCAGGAGGCTGAGGCAGGAGAATTCTTTGAACCCAGGCAGTGGAGGTTGCAGTGAGCTGAGATCGTGCCACGGCACTCCAGCCTGGGAAACAGAGTGAGACTCCGTCTTCAAAAAACAAAAAACAAAAAACAAAACAACAACAACAACAACAACAAAAAAGAGGTTCATTGGCCAGGAATATCTGGGACTAAAATCCTCTTCAACATACTTTCCTGTAAACTGTCAAATTTAAAGCACTCCCATCAGATCCTGCCATGCCAAATTTCTGAAATTCTTTCCTTTGCCCTCTGACCCTTTAAAATTTGCCCCAGACCCTAAATCAGGGAGACAGGTTTGAACCCAATTCCTGTCTCCTTGCTGGCCAGACTTAAAGCCTTTCTTTTCTCAAAAGCTGATGCCATAGTATTGGGTTCTGTGTACGTTGGGTGGTGAGCCCATTTGCTTGATAACACCTCCTAGGTTCCAGACACCGTCACTTCAAATTTGCTCTCTTCCTGATCTTTCGACTTATTGTTTTTAATGTATTGATATATAATAGATGTACATATTTTGGGAGTGTATGCGGTAATTTAATACATTCGTATAATCTTTAAAACTCAGATCAGTGTAATTCATATATTCATCGCCTTAAATATTTGTCTTTTCTTTATGCTAGAAACATTCAAATTATTCTCTTTTAGCTATTTTGAAATATACAATAGATTATTGTAAACTACAATTACCTTACTGATCTGTCAAATACTAGGTCTTACTGGGTCCTTGAACTCCTAGCCCCAGAATTCGTTACAGGCAATTCAGACTGGTGTTCTGATTTCACTCAGATCACAGGAGTACGAGGAATATCTTTTCTTTATCCATGCATAAACATCGATCAGATGACTTTTAAAATCATCTAATTGCTAATTGCACATCTGTTTAGAAATGTCCTTTGTCCAATATTCCCTCAGAGCAGCTGCACGGGAACCTGAGCTGTAATTTCTCTCACATGTCTATCAACATTTACACCCAGCTCTATACCACCTACAGAAATGCTTGTAGCACTTAAAACCACAGCTGCTTTTCAGCACTCACACTGTAATTCCCCCAATTAACAAGGCTTAAAAAATCATTCCAGGGTGGACCAGGAATTATGTAAGCCACAGATACAACAGTGATTATACCTGGCCCTTCTGGCTGGCTCTCACCCCAGCCACAGGAATCGCTTTGCAAATGCTAATTAGTTATATTCACTCGGGGCTGCCCCACGCAGAATGTGGCAGTCATTGGAAACTGGAAGAGAAGCCCTGAGTCACCTTCTCAGTTGAACAGGAAAGTCAATGGCTCAGAGCCCAGCTGACTGCATGGAGCGTACCAGAGAACAAAATGAGGCAGCAGAGGTGTAAAAGTTGCAGGTACCAAGGGGAAAAGAATGGAGTAATATTGGCCAAAGGGTTCCTAAAATTCGTCCAGAGGCGGAACCATTGGAACGATCTCTACTGGAGTTATGATTGGGTAGAAAAGAGCTGAACCGGCGTCTCTCCAAACTGACACTCTTGCACCTGGGTTAGGTTTGCCAAACCTCTTGACGTTAACACCAAGGTGCTCATGTCACCAGTGGAGAGTGTCCAGGTTCTTGGCGCTTTGAACAAAGACTTGGATAAAACACACAAGCAAAGCCAGGAAAGAATGAAGCAACAAAAGCAGAGATTTATTGAAAATGAAAGCACACCCCACAAGGTAGGAGCATGCAGAGCAAGCCGCTCAAGGGCCCAGTTACAGAATTTCCTGGGGTTTAAATGCCCTCTACAGGTTTCCCATTGGTTACTTGATACACACCCTATGTAAATGAAGTAGTGGCTGCCCAGAATTGGTTGCAGAAAGCAACCAATCAGAGGCTGAAGTGAAGTTGCAAAGTTATACTCTCATGCCCACGATCAGCCTGATTGGTTGCAGGAGGGGACCACTTGGAGGTGCTTTCAGTTTTTCAGTTGTCATGCAGAAAAGGAGTGGCAGGGAGTGGCGGGGGCTGGTCATTTTGTTACTTGGGCATGGAAAGTTGGGGGTTTCCTTTTGATTTAGTTCTAGGAAGTCAGTGCTAATTGGCCTTAGGTTCTCTGCCTCCAGACCCTATTCTCCTGCCTCAGTCATTTAACGAATCTCCCTACCTCTGGCCTCTCCCTCCTCCAAGTAAATATACTCACTGCCGTCAATCTTCCTAGATCACAATTTCACTCAGGTAATTATCCATTAAGAATCTCTAACCCAGTCAGGCATGGTGGCTCACATCTGTAATCCCAGCACTTTGGGAGACCAAGGCAGATGAATCACCTGAGGTCAGGAGTTTGAGACTAGCCTGGCCAACATGGTGAAACCCTGTCTCTACCAAAATACAAAAATTAGCCAGACGTGGTGGCACATGCCTGTAATCCCAGCTACTTGGGAGGCTGAAGCAGGAGAATCGCTTGAACCCAGAAGACAGAGGTTGCCGTGAGCGGAGATTGCACCACTGGACTCCAGCCTGGGCAACAGAGCAAGACTCTGTCTGGAAAAAACAAAAAAAAAAAAACAAAAAAAACCCCATAGAATCTCTAACCCCCCATAACCACCCCCCATCACAACTCATTGCTTAATATAGGGGTGAGGGCAAAAACCAGCCTGCTACCAATAAAGTTTTATAGGAACACAGCCATAGTCATTTATTTGCATAGGATCTATGGTACATCAATGGGGGAGTTGAGTGTTGTAACAGAGATCATATTTGACCTGCAAAGCATAAAACAGTTACCATGTGGCCCTTTAAAAGCATAAGATAGTTACCCTTAAAAAAAAAAGTTTGCCAAGCCCTGGTTTATGGCAATGCTTTCAACACTTTTCCTCCAAAGCAGTTTTAACAGAAAAAGATACTCATTGACCTCTTACAAGTGCAAAAATACTTTGAAGTCTCCTGGTTGTTCTTAAAATCACGTGACTTTTGCACAAGCATGCCTTTGTCTCAGCATAAAAATCACAGCTTTTGCATTTGTCCCAAATCTAGAGGTGAAACTGATGACCCAAGAAAATGTATGATGGCTGGTTAGTTATTTTGTGCTCCAAACTAAGAAGGATTGCCCATGGGTTAAATTCCAACCTTTCTGGCTAGTATTTGAGGGTCTGCACTGTTGGTAACCTAGGAGATTGAATGGAAATTGATTTAATCACAGCCCAGTTAGGAAAACAAGCCACCCCAAGTATTAGAAAAAGAAGGAGTTTTGGCTGGGCATGGTGGCTCACGCCTGTAATCCCAGCACTTTAGGACATCGAGAAGGGCGGATCCCTTGAGGATGGGAGTTTGAGACCAGCCCGGCCAACATGGCGAAACCCCATCTCCACTAAAAATACAAAAATTAGCCAGGCGTGGTGGTGCGTGCCTGTAATCCCAACTGCCTGGGAGGCTGAGGCAGGAAAATCACTTGAACCTGGGAGGCGGAGGTTGCAGTGAGCTGAGATCATACCACTGCACTCCAGCCTGGATGACGGAATGAGAATCTGGAAGGAAGGAAGGAAGGAAAGGAGGGAGGGAGGGAGGGAAAGAAAGAAGGAAGGAAGGAAGGCAGGAAGGAAGGAAGGAAGGAAGGAAGGAAGGAAGGAAGGAAGGAAGGAAGGAAGGAAGGAAGGAAGGAAAAGGAAGGGAGAGAGAAAGAAAGAAGGGAGGGGAGGAGGGAGGGAAAAAGAGGGAGTTTTACACAGGAGATTTGTTACAAAGGGGATGAAAGATCTGAGACATATAAGAGGGGACAATGAGACAACGGAGAGATTAACACGGCAGGAAATAACTATTCCCTGACCCCTACCACTCTCATGCCCTGCCCCATGGCTGTAGAGACAAAGAGAAGAGGCTGAGTCCTTGGACCTAGAAGCTAGGTACATGGACAGAAGTTGGAGCTACAGTGCACCTGTGGTGGTGAAGACAGGTAACCAAAGTCCTGGAAGAGCAGTATTAGCCACCAAGACTTCTCTGCTCTTCCACCTCCCGCCAGTTCCCCTACTGGCTACACCCAGCCAGAAGCCAGGTGTCCAGGGATGTCTGGAAAATGTGATTTTGTTCACAGTACAGAGTAAGAGAAGGTCAGGTCATGGGTCTAAGAGCAAATAAGCAAATGGCCGGCACAGACGGCCATGAAAGCAGGTTGCCATCATGAACAAAAGTCCATCCAGATGGCCACCAAGTGACCCAAAATGACAGAGCCTTGAGGAATTCATGATAGCTCAGCATGTCAGTGTTACCACCCAGAGCCTCCCTCTGACCACAGATTATTGAATCCTGGGAACAGATTCATTATGATGAGATTCATCTGAAAAGCTGACACACACAAAAAAACCCAGAGTAACCTTCTAGCTGATGAGACATTTTTAAAAGCCTGAACACTATTTCCCTGTTTGAAAACTGCCAGGAAATTCAGCCCATCAGCAGAATCTTTGGAGCACGGCTGCGGAATCAAGGAGAGTTTGTTTTAGGATCAGGATGTTTGTGGGCATCAGGTTTCCATGGGGTAAGCAATCGTCTTCCCAACCATGCTCTCCCTGACATTAAACACCGATCCTTCTCATCTTCCCATCAAGGTATCTCCCCGTGGAATTTTGCCTGTAGCTCTGCCGGCATTTGCTCCATGACTAACTCGTCATGCTTCCATGACTGGCTAATGGGCAACGCTTTATTTGGATATGCCAACACAATCAATCAAGCCTTAATCTGGTCCGGGAGACATACTGTCTCTTTGAGAAGACTTAGCACAGTTTTGGCGTTACTCATTCCATGTTGCTGGATGACTTAACTCTCAGAAGGCAGTTGTTTCTAGGACATTGGCATGGGAGAATGGGGCTATGAAAGAAGATAGGTTTACTGCAGTCCTTCTCTCTGTTACCTTCCTTTGTTTTTCTGGTTCTCGGTTGTAGAGGATCATTCCTAGTGTGCTTAACATATCCTGAACTTTCCCGCGTGTACTTTCCCATCTTTGTGGATCTACTTTCTGCCATAAAATGCCCATTCTCAAGCTTCTCCCAGTGCCCAGGTCTCAACTTGATACCCTCATTGGTATACTACTGGTTTATTCATTGGTCTATCCTGATCCCCAAGTCAAGCTAACATGATGGCCCCTCCTCTGGAGCCTCAGAGCATCTTGTTTGAATCCTTCTTTACTTAAAATACAATGCTCCACCATTATTGTGGTCATAGTGTCAGAAGCATTTGAACCAGAGCAACTCCATCTTGAAAAGGGGTTAGGCAAAATGAGGCTGAACATCCTCAGCCGGCTGGGCATTCTTAGTCACAGGATGAGATTGGAGGTCGGCACAGGATACAGGTCATAAAGACCTTGCTGATAAAACAGGTTGCAGTTAAAAAGCCGGCTAAAACCCACCAAAACCAAGATGGCAACAAGAGTGACCTCTGGTCGTCCTTATTACTACACTGTCACCAGCGCCATGACAGTTTACAAATGCCATGGCAATGTCAGGAAGTTACCCTATATGGTCTAAAAAGGGGAGGCATGAATAATTTGCCCCTTGTTTAGCATATTATCAAGAAAATAACCGTAAAAATGGGCAACCAGCAGCTCTCATGGCTGTTCTGTCTACAGAGTAGCCATTTTTTTATTCCTCCACTTTCTCAATAAACTTGCTTTCACTTTACTCTGTGGACTCACCCTGACTTCTTTCTTGTGTGAGATCCAAGAACCCTCTCTTGGGGTCTGGATCCAGACCCCTGTCTAGTAACAATAGGTATTGTTTGACTTCCAAAATGATATACCAAAGGACAAGGATCATGTCTTCCTCACCTCTATATCCTCAATAGTGATTGAATACCATAAGATCCCAATTCCTGAGTAAATAACTCTGATAGATGACCTGGTGGGTTAGACAGCTCTATTTTTTCTTAATGTTCTTCTTTCTTTTGGCCTAAAATCTTGTTTTGTTTTATTTTGTTTTGTGCGTTTGGGCTGCTAAAATAAAATATCTTATACCAGGTAGTTTGTAAACAGTAGAAATCTATTGCTTATGGTTCTGGAGGCTGGGAAGTCCAAGATCAAGGCACCAGCAGATTTGGCATCTGGTGAGGGCCTATTTCTCACAGATCTTGACTTCCATGTGTTCTTGCATGATGGAAGGGGCAAACAAGCTCCTGTGGGACTCTTTCATACGGGTACAATTCCCATTAATGAGGGCTGTACCTTTCTGACTTAATCACCTCCCAAAGGCCCCATCTCCAAATATCATCACACTGGAAGATAGGTTTCAACATAAATTTTGCAGGGATTAAAAACATTCAGTCTGGCTGGGTGTGGCAGTTCACTCCTGTACTCCCAGCACTTTGGGAGCCCGAGGCAGGTGGATCATCTGAGGTTAGGAGTTCAAGACCAGCCTGGTCAACATGGTGAAATCCCATCCCTACTAAAAATACAAAAATTAGCCAGGCATGGTGGTGGGTGCCTGTAATCCCAGCTACTCAGGATGCTGAGGCAAAAGAATCACTTGAACCCGAGAGGCAGAGGCTGCAGTGAGCCAAGGTCACACCACTGCACTCCAGCCTAGGTGACAGAGTGAGACAGTCTCAAAAAAATAAAATAATTTAAAAATAAAAAATAAAAACATTTAGTTTGTAGTGACAACCCTTTAGATATCTAAATTAGAGCTATTAGGTTGTACCTGAGTCTCTTATTCTCTCAGTCATACCTTCTAGACTTCAGAATCTCCATTACATTGGTTCTTTCTGATGAGTACCCATTCCTGGGATCTACCCACCACATCTACTGGACTTGGCATTCAAATTATGCCTATACTAAACATTATTTCTAGGCTCTTATTTGTTGGTTACTGTCACGTGCTCTTAGAAGTAACTCTAGTTCATTCTCCCACAGCCCCCACTCCCACCTAGGTATTTCTACTCTTCTGAACAATGCTTGTTTCTAGACCACCTTTTTCCAGACCAGCTCTAGATTATCCATTCCTGGGCTCAATCTACAAATGCTAGAGCTGGTGCTCCTATTGGGATGGAGCTGTTTCTACCCTGTATCCTCTCAGTTATCACAGAGGTCTTACTTAATATTCAAGTGCATTGATATAAATTTGTTCAGTCTTCTAATAATTTTATTCTACACCCAACCTCCTGCAGCCAATGTATCACCAAGAGAAAGAGAGAGAGCATCTAAATATCTCTCAGACACCCAGCTACTTGCATGTTCAATATTACCCTCTGCTCTCACCAGACAACTAAATAGCCTGCCCCCCAGTCTATTCTCCACACAGTATACACAGTAAGCTGTTGAATGCAAATCTGGCTATAATATTCTCTCACTTAAAACACTCAGTGGCACTCCTTTGTTCTTAGGACAAAGACCAAAATTCCTAACATGATCTTTATGACCTTCCATAGCTTCTTTAGAAACCACTTAACTGTCTTACTTCCTCTCCCTAAACGAGATCAGGCAAACAACTCTATTGCAGTTTCATAGACCTATGTTCATTACCATGGTCATGTAACTTTATGTTTACATGGGTGACTATTTGATTTTTGTTGCCTTCCCCTCTAGAGTGTAAGCTGAGTTCATGTGGCAAAGACCATGTCTGTTTCTGCTCATCAATATATCTCCAGCATCAGTCATGGGACATGAAACATTTAAAAGTCCTCAAGAAGCATTTGTGAATAGTAAAAAGAAGGAAGGATGGTACAGTGGGATTAATAATAATCCCCCAAAAGATATCTACATTCGAATCCCCAGAATGTATGAACGTTACCTTACATGACAAAGGACATGAAGAATGTAAAGATACAAAGGATGTGAAGATATAAAGGGTGTGAAGATATTAAGGGTGTGAAGATATGAAGGGCATGAAGATATGAAGGGTGTGAAGGTATGAAGGATGGGAAGATATGAAGGATGGGAAGATATGAAGAATGGGAAGATATGAAGAATGGGAAGATATGAAGGATGGGAAGACAAGAAGGATGGGAAGCTATGAAGGATGGGAAGATATGAAGGATGTAAAGATAAGAAGGATGGGAAGACATGAAGGATGGTAAGATATGAATGGTGTGAAGATATGAAGGATGGGAAGATATGAAGAGTGTAAAGATATGAAGGATGGGAAGATATGAAGGATGGGAAAATATGAAGGATGTGAAGATATGAAGAGTGTGAAAATATGAAGGATGGAAAGACATGAAGGATGTGAAGGTATGAAGGGTGTGAAGATATGAAGGAGTGGAATACATGAAGGATGGGAAGATATGAAGGATGGGAAGATATGAAGGATGGGAAGATACGAAGAGTGTGAAAATATGAAGGATGGAAAGACATGAAGGATGTGAAGGTATGAAGGTGTGAAGATATGAAGGGTGTGAAGATATGAGGATGTGAAGGTATGAAGGGTGTGAAGATATGAAGGAGTGGAAGAATGAAGGATGGGAAGATATGAAGGATGTGAAGATATGAAGGATGGGAAGATATGAAGGATAGGAAGATATGAAGGATGGGAAGACATGAAGAATGTGAAGATACGAAGGATGGGAAGATATGAAGAGTGTGAAGATATAAAGGATGTGAAGATATGAAGGGTGTGAAGATACAAAGGATGGAAAGATATGAAGAGTGTGAAGATATAAACTGTGTGAAGATATGAAGGATGGGAAGATATGAAGGGTGTGAAGATATGAAGGATGGGAAGATATGAAGGATGTGAAGATATGCAGGATGTGAAGATATGAAAGATGGGAAGATATGAAGGGTGTGAAGATACGAAGGATGGGAAGATATGAAGGATGAGAAGATATGAAAGGTGTGAAGATATAAAGGGTGTGAAGATATGAAGGATGGGAACATATGAAGAGTGTGAAGACAAAGTGTATGAAGATATGAAGTATGGGAAGATATGAAGGATGGAAAGATATGAAGGGTGTGAAGATATGAAGGGTATGAAGATATGAAGAATGGGAATATATGAAGGATGGGAAGATATGAAATTTGGGAAGATATGAAGGGTGTGCACTTATGAAGGATGGGAAGATATGAAGGATGGGATGACACGAAAGTTGTAAAGATATGAAGGGTGTGAAGATATGAAGGATGTGAAGATATGAAGGATGGGAAGACATGAAGGATGTGAAGATAGGATTAAACTAAGGATATTGTGATGGGGAGATTATCCTGGATTATCTGTATTAGTCTTATGTAATCAAAAGATCCTTACAAGAGGAGGGCAAGAAACTCACAGGAGGAAGTAGGAGACATGAGAATAGAAGCAAGAGGTTGGGGAGATTGGAGGAAGAGGTCATGAGCCAAGGAATGCAGGTAACCTCCAGAAGCTAAAAAAAGCAAGGATATGGATTCTCCCCTTAAGACTTTGGAAGGAGGCTGAGCATGGTGGCTCATGCTTATAATCCTAGTGCCTTGGAAGATCATGGCAGAAGGATTACTTGAGGCCAAGGATTCAAGACCAGCCTGGGCCACATAGTGACATCCTGTCTCTACAAACAATTTTAGAAATTAGAAAATAAAAATAAAATATTTGGGAGGAACCAGCCTTGCCAACACCTTAACTTCATCCTGGTGAGATTCATTTCAGACTTCTGGGCTCTATAACCATAGGAAAATAATTTTTACTTTTGAGACAAAGTCTCACTTTGTCGCCCAGCCTAGAGTGCAGTGGCATGATCTTGGCTCACTATAACCTCCACCTCCTGAGTTCAAGCAATTCTTGTGCCTCAGTTGGGCACCACCACGCCCAGCTAATTTTTGTATTTTTAATAGAGATGGGGTTTCACCATGTTGGCCAGGCTGGTCTCAAACTCCTGACCTCAGGTGATTCGCCCTCCCCAGCCTCCCAAAATGCTGGGATTACAGGCCTGAGCCACTGCGCCTGGCCTTAAATGTATGTTGTTTTATGCCACCAAGTTTGTATGAATTTGTTTTAGTACCTATAGGAAACTAATACAGATGGTAAGAAAGAAGGAAAAGAGAAAGACAAAATATTTGTCTTTGTTTAATATTTGGGAAAAGAGAAGAAGACTTTATCTAAAATACCTAAGAGGAAAGATCATTTCAGGAAAGATTAAAGTTCATTTCTCCAGCTGGGGTTCACTGTCCCTCAAAAGAAGCCGTCTTCATGGGCATGGAGTGCTCCCAATTCATCCACTTCTGCCAAAGACTTCCAGCTCCCCCATCTTCCTGGCCCTTACTCTTCAGTGTGTCACTGCTGCCTGCTCTGTGTTGACACCTCTAAACTCGCTAATTCCTAGGGCTCTAGCTTCCCTGTATGCTGCTAGGCATCTGACCTCTCTCTCTTTCCATGCCCTGTCTCCTCCTCATTGGCGTCTGTTTAAGCCCCGATAGCTCAAAGGGCTGGAGCAGCTCCTGTACACCCGGAGTTACACTTGAAATAGGCAGAGGGTAGAGCTGGAGCTCACATCTTCTAAGTCCTCACTCAACGTTCTCTGTCTCACACACACACGATGCCTCTCTGTCCATGGGTCAGAAAGATCAGGATACTGGGAGACTGTATCTAGGGACATAAAAGTGGCCCTTACGGCCGAGAACGGTAACTCATGCCTCTAATCCCAACACTTTGGGAGGCTGAGGCGGGTGGATCACAAGGTCCATGAGTTGGAGACCAACCTGGCCAATGTGGTGAAACCCTGTCTCTACTAAAAATACAAAAATTAGCTGGGCATGGTGGTGCACACCTGTAGTCCCAGCTCCGAGGGAGTCTGAGGCAGGAGAATCGCTTGAACCCAGGAGGCAGAGGTTGCAGTGAGCCAAGATCATGCCACTGCACTCCAGCCTGGGTGACAGAGTGAGATTCTGTATCAAAAAAAAAAAAAAAAAAGGCCCTGACTAAAAACTTGCCAACCAGAGACCAGGAAAACCCAACTGTATTTCCATCTGCAAATCCTGTTCAAATATATTCCAGAGCTTGTTTTTTCTCCCTCATTGAAGGCCAAGACTTGCCTGGCATGTGTCCTAATTTCTTTCTGCCTCAAAGAAGCCCCCTGACCGAAAGGGGCTGGTTCTCCTTCTATTCAAAGGAGTACAACCTCCTTGCCTCAGCAGATGACATGACATTTGCAGAAAGCCTGAATTGAGATGCTCTGGAGCGGGTGATGCATTGAGAAAGCCCTTCGCTCTGTTCCTGTCCATCAGCCTCACTGGAGATCATCTGCCCCATGTCTGTTTCTGCATAGCCAGCCCTCAGAGCCAGTCAGCACAGGGAGGCAGGAATCAGGCCAGCTGCCTGACGACTTTAATGTTAAAATGTGTTGAACATTCACAGGCCACGGAACTCTGCGAAGTGAACCAAATGGACCTCCCTAAAGCCATAGGCTCACTCCATCACATCCCAGCTGCAGACCTCTTGCAACAAGGGAACAGACTTGCTGGGGAAGGTTTGGGGATTTTTTTTTTTCTTCCTGTTGAACTGCTAACGCCAGATGCGGATGGCGCAATTAGAGAACTGACAGAGAAAAGTCAGCAGCAAGCATCGCGTCCCCAGAGAACAAGAATGTACCCTTTCCTAACAGGCACTTTGTGGAAACATCTTTAGATGTTTGCAGCCCCTGTGCGCACTTAAAGGATGAGGTCATTATGAAGTGATTAGGAGCTATGGCAAAGACTGGTTAGCTCCTCAAAAAAGCACTTTCCTCTTCCTCTTGGGTATACAGCTAGGTCACATTTGTCAGCTCCCCTTGTACTAAGGTTGCAGCCATATGACTGAATTTTGGTCAATGAAATGGGTTCTGTGTCACTTCAACAAAAATGGAGTCTGGCAGGTCGCGGTGGTTCACGCCTGTAGTCCCAGCACTTTGGGAGGCCCAGCACTTTGGCAAGCCAAGGTGGGCGGATCATCTGAGGTCAGGGGTTCAAGACCAGCCTGGCCAACATGGTGAACCCTCGTCTCTACTAATACAAAACTTAGCTGGTTGGTGGTGCCTGCCTGTAATCCCAGCTACTTGGGAGGCTGGGGCAGGAGAATCGCTTAAACTCAGGAGGCAGAGGTCTCGGTGAGCCGAGATCTTGCCATTGCCCTCTAGCCTAGGCGACAGAGTGAGACTCGGTCACTAAATAATTAATAAATAAATAAGTAAATAAAGGAGTCTTCCACGACACAGAGTGACCAACTGTGATGGAAATACTGAGTGTCAACTTGATTGGGTTGAGGGATACAAAGTATCGATCCTGGGTGTGCCTGTGAGGGTGTTGCCCAAAAGAGATTAACAGTTGAGTCAGTGGGCTGGCAAAGGCAGATCCACCCTTAATCTGGGTGGGCACCATCTAATCAGCTGCCCGAGTGGCTAGAATATAAACAGGCAGAAAAATGGGAAAAGAGAGACTGGCCTAGCCTCCCAGCCTACATCTTTCTCCTGTGCTGGATGCTTCCTGCCCTTAAACACCAGACTCCAAGTTCTTCAGTTTTGGAACTCGGACTCGCTCTTCTTGCTCTTCAGCCTGCAGACGGCTTATTGTGGGATCTTGTGATTGTGTGAGTCAATACTGAATAAACTCCTCTCTCTCCATATATATTCCATTAGTTGCGTCCCTCTAGAGAACCCCGACTAATACACCAACCATCCCAGTTTGCTCAGGACTGTCCTGGTTTTAGCAATGAAAGTCCTGCTTCCTGGGAGATCCATCCATTCCTGGCAAACTGACAGTTAGGGACCCTAGCGCTCTCCCCCATCACCATCTCCAGCCAGCTATATCAAAAGTGTACCCAGGCCCTGGATCATGGTTCTAAAGCTCGAACCTGCATTAGTATTATCTGCAGGTCTTGTTAAAACATACATTGTTGGGCCTCAGCTCCAGAGTTTCTGATTCAGTAGGTTTGGGGTGGATCCCAAGAATTTACGTTTCTAACACATTCCCCCAGGGAGGCCTGTGCTTGCGCACCAGGGACCACACTTGCAGAAATATTGCCCTAGGTCACCACCTTGGCTGAGTGGCTCTCAAACTTTGCTACATATTAGAGTTACCTGGGGAGTTAAAAAAAATCTTTTTTTAAACCTAGGCTGTCCCCCGGATCCATCAATCCAATCAGAGTTCCTAAGAGAGGATCCCAGACATCAGTGGTGCTTAAAGCTCTATCGGTCAAGTGTGAGAACAGGTACCCTAGCTCAGTGTTTTCAAATGTGAATATCCCTGTCAATGACCTGAGGGTCTTGTTAAAAATGCATACTCTTGGCCTGGGCACGGTGGCTCACGCTTGTGAGCCCAGCACTTTGGGAGGCCAAGGTGGGAGGATTACTTGAGGTCAGAAGTTCGAGACCAGCCTAGTGAACATGGTGAAACCCCATTTTTTGTGCTAAAAATTCAAAAATTTAGACCGGCGTGGTGGTGTGCGCCTGTAGTCCCAGCTACTTGGGAGACTGAGGCACAAGAATCACTTGAGCATGGGAGGCAGAGGTTGGAGTGAGCCGAGATCGTGCCATCGCACTCCTGCATGGGTGACAGACTGAGACTCTGTCTCAACAGAACAAAACAAAACAAAACAAAAACCAAAAAAGCACATTCTTATTAGGTTGGTCTGGAAGAGAGCCTGGGATTCTGCACTCTTAGCAAGTTTCAAGGTTATGATTGAGCTACTGGTCTGGGAGCTATACTTTGAGTATGTCAAAGTAAAAATCTCTGAAATTGAACATTTTATTTGGGAAGAAAGAATTGCAATTTGGAGCATACACACAGACCGGGTAATCTCTAGTATATCAGAAGCACAAAGAAAAGGTTGGCGATTTTATTGTAAAAAGAGAAATGTTCTATATATATATATACACACACACACACATTATTTTTCAAGAAAATGCATTGATATTGGCAAGGTTTTGGGGAGTTGGCAAAGCTCTGACTGGTGAGTGACGGTGGTGGCTAAAATCAGTCTTAGAGTCAGTCACAGTAAGTTGTTTCAGTAGCTATTAGAGAAAACTGATCTCAGATTACAACAGGCAGTTTCAGCAGCCAGGCTTGCAGAAAATTACATTCCGGGGGCAATACTATATGTCCTGGCTTCTCAACTCTGTTGTAGTTGGGTATGACAGGAATGACTCAACTGGTTAGATCTACATTCGCAAGTAGCACAATCTCAGATCAGTGTCTCTAGGACTCTGTCTGCATTCAGAATACATGGAAAAGGTTGTTAAAATCCAGAGATCGCTAGGCACCCCATCCCCAGAATTTCAGACACAGTAGAACTGGGTAGGGGTCTAAGAAGTTGTGTGTTTAATAAGTTTCCAAAGAAAGTTCTGGCTAATGTTATCAAAAGAAGGGTAGGGAATAAATTGTGAGTGAGAAACAGCAAATGTTCACTATTTTAATATGGATCCTGACCCTTTTTTGTTGTTGTTGTTGTTTTTGAGATGGAGTTTTGCTCTTGTTGCCTAGGCTGGAGTGCAATGGTGCGATCTTGGTTCACTGCAACCTCCGCCACCCAGGTTCAAGCAATTCTCCTGCGTCAGCCTCTCCAGTAGCTAGGACTACAGGTGCCCACCACCACACCCAGCTAATTTTCATATTTTTAGTAGAGATGGGGTTTCGCCATGTTAGCCAGGCTGGTCTCGAACTCTTGACCTCAAGAGATCCATCTCAGCCTCCCAAAGTGGTGTGACTACAGTCTTGAGCCACTGCACCTGGCCGACCCTCACTCATTTTAAGGAAGAACTAAGGCTCCTGCAATTAACGACAAACACTACATCTGCCTAAAGTTCTTCATCTGACACTGGAAGTGCTCATGAGGACAAAAACCTCTTAAAATCTCAATATTAACGAGATAGCTCCTGATATAGGCCAAATCAGGTTAGAAATATCTTACCGTCAATATTTTTACTATGATAAAAAGAAGGAATGTGACTGCGACTCCTACCACAAAAGTACCAATTAGTGTTTGTAGATTGCTGTCTAAGTATCAGGCTCTGTCATAAGCACCTAAAAAGGCGTCCTTACAACAACCCCATGAGAGAGGAACTATTATCGCATTCACATTGCTTTTGAGTAAACTGAGGCACAGGGGAGCTAACTAACATGGCTAAGATTGTGAAACTAGAACCAGAAATCAGAAACCAGACAGACTAACTCCAGGGTACATTGTACTAATTATTGTCCTGTACTGCCTCTCTTGGGGATGAGGAAAAATCTATAATCTGGACAGAAACAGCCAAATATTATCATTTATAATAATTATCGCTAATGTCCTTTTCTCCTTCCCAACTCTTAAACTTGTGGTATTCGCTAAGGAATGTAGGGGCTTTAATATTTTACAGATACAATATAAAACTGCAGAAACAAAGGCATGAAATGGTCAACCAAAAGCTAAAGGAACACTGAATGCCTGTAAATGCCCTGAATGTCTGCTGCTGCTGCTGCTGCTTCTTTTTTTTTTTTTTTTTTTAAGACATAGTCTCTCTCTGTCACCCAGGCTGGAGTACAATGGCATGATCAAGCTTATTGCAACCTCCGCCTCCCAGGTTCAAGTGATTCTCGTGCCTCAGCCTCCTGAGTAACTGGGATTACAGGTGTGTGCCACCACACCCAGCTAATTTTTGTATTTTTAGTAGAAACGGGGTTTCACCGTGTTGGCCAGGCTGGTCTTGAACTCCTGACCTTAAGTGATCCACCTGCCTCGGCCTCTCAAAGTGCTGGAATTACAGGCGTGAGCCATCACGCCCAATGCCTGCTGCTTAGCAGAAGCTTTGAAAAACTCTTTTAGTCCCTGTCCTACAGATGGATGATGCTGAGTGAGTAGAAAGTATCTTCCAGCCCATCTACGACTTTGGACATCACTTGACCTCCCTTAGCTTCAGTTTCTTTATCTGGAGAAGTGGTAGGAAGAACAGAAGCTACCTCATTGGATCGAGTTGAGAATTAAACAAGGTATCTCATGTAAAGTACTCAGCTTAGTGTCTACCCCATAGTAAGCAGTAAAGAAGCATTAACTATAACAAACTATTATTATCATCGGTTTAAAAAAATAGACTTTGGGGCAGGTTCAGTGGCTCATGCCTGTAATCTCAGTACTTTGGGAGGCCAAGGTGGGCAGATCACTTGAGATTAGGAGTTTCAGACCAGCCAGCCAACATGGTGAAACCCCGTCTCTACTAAAAATACAAAAGTTAGCCAGGCATGGTGGTGCATGCCTGTAATCCCAGCTACTTGGGAGGCTGAGGCAGGAGAAGCACTTGAACCCGGGAAGCAGAGGTTGCAGTGAGCTGAGATCGTGCCACTGCACTTCAGCCTCAGTGACAGAGCAGGACTCTGTCTAACAAGAAACAAAAAACAAAACCAACAATAACACAAAAAGACTTTGTAGGGTTATTATGAGGATTAGAAATAATATATATCTCACACCTGACATTACATAAACATAAAAAACTCTAGCCATTATTAATATCCCCACAGTGGGGATGCATCATGCTACCTTTGGGTGAATCAGTATTTATGAAATGCACTGTGTATCCAACATTCATTAATTCATTCCTTTATTACTCAACAATTATCCTATTGTTTTCCCTTTTTTTTTTTTTTTTTGAGACAGAGTCTTGCTCTGTTGCCCAGACTGGAGTGCAGTGGCGTGATCACAGATCACTGTAGCCCCCACCTCCTGGACTCAAGTGATCTTCCCATCTCAGCCTCCCAAAGAGCTGGGACTACAGGCACACACCACCATATCTAGCTAATTTTTTTTTTTTTTTTTTTTTTTTTTGGCAAAGATGAGGTTTTGCCATGTTGCCTAGGCTTGTCTCGAACTCCTAAGCTCACATGGCCCTCCTGCCTTGGCCTCTCAAAGTGCTGGGATTACAGGTGCGAGCCACTCTGCCGAGCCACAATTGTCTTTCAAGAAGGGGTCCCATTCCGCATATATGTTAAAGGTGGAGCCACTGGAATCTATGGATGGATCAAATGTGGAGTATGAGA
The DNA here is from genome assembly GCF_047675955.1 of Chlorocebus sabaeus. Classification (NCBI taxonomy): domain Eukaryota; kingdom Metazoa; phylum Chordata; class Mammalia; order Primates; family Cercopithecidae; genus Chlorocebus; species Chlorocebus sabaeus. The sequence goes on along the minus strand of NC_132931.1, from coordinate 6,034,783 downwards.
GAAAGAGAGGAGTAAAAGTTGATCATGAGGGCACAGTCCTACTTCCTACTGTGAAGCAAAATGAGCAAAGATGGAAACAGAAGGACATGAAGCTGGAAACACAGACAAAGTTTACATCATGAGGAAATCTGTACACAAGAAATCTCTTCTTCATGCCGAAGGCAATGTGGAGGCATTGAAAGGCTGCAAGCAGAGGGATGCTGACTTGAAGATGAGACAGGGTGCAGCGGAACCAGCAGAAATTCTTACCTAATAAAACAGTTCGGGTGAAATGAGTCCTGAACTAAGACAAGCCCAGCGGGAATGAATAGGGTACGGAGATGTGTGAGTGAAAATATTGGTGTGTTGCTATGAATTGTTGGTTTCTTGAATGAGAAGGGTGAGGGAATGGAGAAAACTAGATGGAGCCCCAAGTCTCTGTCTTGAAAGTCATGGCAGAGATGCCCAGTTACCAAGCCTTCCTCATTTTCATCAGAAATCCAGCTACCAAGGGACCACCTTAAAAAAAAAAAAAGTTTCCCAGAATTCTTTGCAGCTGAAGGTAACCATGTGACACCATTCTAGCCAATAAGATATAAGTGTTGAGTGTTGCTTTCTGGAAAGTTTCTCAAAGAAGGCTCACTCTGGTGGAACACACTATCTCATCTCACCTTTTTTCTTTTTTCTTGCCTAGAACATGGCCAGGAAAGTAGATGGACGGTAGGTGAGCTCCAAAATTGAGGCTCGCATGCCCTGCATCAACAATGCAGAAGCCATACTGAAACCACAGCGAGGAGTACATACTAAGGACATCAGAGCAAAAATCCTGGATTCCTAATGATCCCATGCTGCCATGGTGCTAACCCTGCATTGCTGGAGCAGCTACAGAGGAAAGAAAAGATTGGGGAAGGAGCTACCACTATAATTTTCCTAACCCATAGAGAAAATTAAAAAGAATCATACAAAGGACCATTTTCTTCCCTCTGGTCTCAGGTTGAGCAATGTGTATTATTTTCTCTGGGCTTTTCACCATTTACTACAGACTACAAACACAGAACCATAGAATTTAGGGTACACCTTCAAATCACTCTCATCTGCCAGGGGGAAATTAAATGGTGCAGAATTGCCTCTAGTCACTACTACACCCGTCCAGGATAAAAATCCTCTCTGCGGCTACAGCCTGGTCCTTATTTCCAGCACTTGCCTTCATCCGTCCCCAGGCTGCACCAAGCAGTCTTAACGCATGCCCATACAAGCCACTTACAAGTTACTTAGCCCTTTTACATACATTTCATCCTAGCTGCCCTTTTAAAGAGTATCTATGGGTATGCTGGTCATGGTGGCTCACACCTGTAATCACAGCAGTTTGGGAGGCCAAGGCAGAAGGACTGCTTGAGCCAAGGAGTTCAAGATCAGCCTGGGTGACATAATGGGACCCATTCTCTAGGAAAAAAAAAAAAAATTAGCCAGGAATGGTGGAGTGTATCTATAGTCCCAGCTACTTGGAGGGGCTGAGGTGTAGGGACATCATTTGAGCCCAGGAGTCTGAGGCTGTAGTGAGCTGTAATTATGCCACTGCACTCCAGCCTGAGCAGCAGAATGAGACCCTGTCTCGCAATAATGAAATAAAATAAAATGAAGAGAATATCTATGGGTATATTTCTATCATGCAATGTTCTGAAACCCTTGGCTTTAAATGAAATGGGCTGGAATATGTCGCACCCCATAGAAGCAGGAATGGTTCTCCTCCATGAAGCTCCCTCATAATGTGGCTGTCCTGACCTTATTTAATAAACCCCCACCCAGGACTTTACCTCTACCCTCCTTCCTCCACGCCTAGAAATGTAATATTATTAATTCATATAGAGAAGATCCTTCTCTCAGAGGAAAACTCACATTAACCAAACCTGCAGCCTTGATGTATAAAACCAAACAGTGGCTTCTCAATGTACAGTGGGACATTTATTTATAACTGCTATATAAAAATGGTGTTTAAGGAGCATACATACAGAGCAAGAAAAATCTCTTAGCTGGACTGAATGTTGTAGAGACAGAATGAAGCAGAATTCGCTTTAACAATGAGACTTGGAATGGGTTGACTACAACTTTCACATCTATCCTATGGTAGTGGTGCCTGTGGTTACAGGACCAGAAACTCTTAAAGATGTTCAGTTAAGGCCGGGCACGGTGGCTCACACCTGTAATCCCAGCACTTTGGGAGGCTCGGGTGGGCAGATCACTCGAACTCAGGAGTTCACGACCAGCCTGGCCAACATCATGAACCTGTCTCTACCAAAAATCCAAAAATTAGCCAGGCATGATGGTGCATGCCTGTAATCCCAGCTATTTGGGGAGCTGAGGCAGGAGAATCACTTGAACCCAGGAAGCGGAGGTTAGTGAGCCAAGATTGCGCCACTGCAATCCAGCCTGGGTGAAAAAGTGAGACTCTGTCTCAAAAACAAACAAACAAACAAAAAACCCAAAAATTAGCCCGGTGAGGTGGTGTGTGCCTGTAATCCCAGCTACTCAGGGGGTTGAGACAGGAGAATCGCTTGAACCCAGGGAGGTGGAGGTTGCAGGGAGCTGAGATCACACCACTGCACTCCAGCCTGGATAACAGAGCGAGACTACATCTCAAAACAAAAACAAGATCTTTAGTTCAAGCTCTATCTCCCTGCGTGATGTTACCTAGATTTCCGCAGATTCTCCTGATTGCCAACGTCTTTCTTTGACGATGTGAGTAGCGATACTAAGATGCCTGTGTATGCTTACTGTCTCTTTAAGATGACTTTGCAGTATTTCCACTCTAATCTATTATGCATCTGTATTAAAGTTTAACACTCAGAAGGCATCCTTATTTCCCTCATTTCTAAGTTCTTAAAGAATGACTCACGTTCAGACCCCAAGAACTGACAAAAGCAATGAAAGTAGTTTGATTTCTGCCTCTGGCACAGAATCTCTTTTCATAACTTCAGCGTCTAATGTTATGTTTAGTACTGGTAAGACTTTAAATTCTGGGCCACAGGGAACTTCTTCAGGAAGGTCACACATAGTCATCTCTGCTGGGAAAATAAGCCACTGGCTGGGTGCCATGGCTCACGCCTGTAATCCCAGCTCTTTGGCAGGCTGAAGTTGGAGAATCGTATGAGCCCAGGAGTTCAAGACCATCCTGGGCAACACAGTGAGACCCTCATCTCTACAAAAAATGAAAGAGTAGCTGGGCATGGTGTCGCATGCCTGTAGTCTCAGCTACTTGGGAGGCTGAAGTGGAAGGATTGCTTGAGGCCAGGAGTTCGAGGCTGCAGTGAGTCGTGATGGCACCACTGCACTCCAGCCTGGGTGATAGAAGGAGACATTATCTCAAAAAAAAAAAAAAAAAAAAAAAAAGAAAGAAAAGAAAGAGAAGAAAGAAACAAAGAAAAAGAAAAAAGAAAGAAAAGATGCTGCAACGTTTCTAGAATAAGGCTTTACAGCAGGATCTCTATGGAATTCCAAGGCTGGCTGAACATAATTGTGCCTCTGTTGGTAGGGGCCAGTGAACAGCTTAATTCATATTTGAATCTTATAGGGAAATCATTGGCATTGTAACATAACAATTTTCCTAACCGTTGTCACTTCCTATAGTTCAAGCCCTCTCTCTCCTCCCTAGCAGGCCAGATTAATCATACTGTATTTGGACAGCTGACGAGTAAGCCCAAGTATAAAAAGGGTTTTGCTGGCACCAGAGGCAGGTTCCGAACACATTACTGATGAGATCGTCAATTTCTCTGGCACTGGCATTATGAAAACAACTTGCTATTGACATACAAGTCACCATATGCAAAAATATATCATTCCAAGAGGCAATCTGCATGGGTAGCTGCAGTGCTTAAAAACACAGGAGAGGAAAAGGAATCTATTGGCTCCCTCCTTCCTCTGAGCCAGCCTCTGACTGTCCCCAAACAATCCCTCCACCACCTGCCTGCCCAGGCCAGAAATGTCAGAAAGGAATTGAGGGTACCACAACTACTGCCTGTTTCCAGCCTTGCTGACGGTGAGTTCTGCAACACTGTCTGGACTTGCATCTGTAAAACGAGATGGGCCAAGCACAGTGGATAATGCCTGTAATCCCAGTACTTACTTATTTATTTATTTTATTTTTGAGACAGAGTCTCACTCTGTCGTCCAGGCTGGAGTACAGTGGCAGGATCTCGGCTCACTGCAACCTCCGCCTCCCGAATTCAAGCGATTCTCTTGCCTCAGCCTCCCAAGTAACTGGGATTATAGGCATCTGCCACCATGCCCAGCTAATTTTTGTTTTGTTTTTGTTTTTTAGTAGAGATGGGGTTTCACCATGTTGGCCAGGCTGATCTTGAACTCCTGACCTCAGGTGATTCACCCACCTTGGCCTCCCAAAATGCTGGGGTTATAGGGCATGAGCCACTGCACTCAGCCCTCCCAGCACTTTTTGAGGCTGAGGCGGGAGGACCACTTGAGCCCAGGTGTTTGAGGCTGCAGTGAGCTGTGATTGCACCACTGCACTCCAGCCTGGATGGCAGAGCAAAACCCTGTCTCTAAAAATAAATAAAATAAAATAAAACAAGATGGTTGAACTAGTAGGTTTCTAAAGCTCCTACCAATTCTCATATTCTATTTTATTTGGGGCTTCATTAAAATTACATAGCTCTTCAGGCACATAGGGATCCATTCACTTCATAATAGAAAAAGGTAAGGAAGCAGTAATTCATCTGGCAAATATTTATAAGCATCTTCCACATATAAGGCACAATGCATTCTGTGGCAGTCACAGTTACATCAACGTGGATATGCTATTTCATTCTACAATTTTGTCTTGGTGACAATTTGATGAAGATGGAACAAGAAGTCGTTAAAATTACAAGATTTTTATTTGATTATTTCTTCTTCTTCTTCTTCTTCTTCTTCTTCTTCTTCTTCTTCTTCTTCTTCTTCTTCTTCTTCCTCTTCCTCTTCCTCTTCTTCTTTTTTTTTTGAGACAGAGTTTTGCTCTTGTCACCCAGGCTGGAATGCAGTGGTCTCAGTTCACTGCAACCTCTGTCCCCTGGGTTCAAGCAATTCTCGTGCCTCAGCCTCCCAAGTACCTGGGGTTACAGGCATGCACTACGATGCTTGGCTAATTTTGTATTTTTAGTAGAGACGGGGTTTCTTCATGTTAGCCAGGCTGGTCTCGAACTCCTGACCTCAGGTGATCTGCTCGCCTTGGCCTTCCAAAGGGCTGGGATTACAGGCGTGAGCCACTGTGCCTGGCCTGCTTACTTATTTTTTCTCTGCTCTGTACCTGCCAGTTCTTCTTAGCAAGTTTCTCAACTCCATCCCACCCCTATGGATCTCACAAGCTTCCCAGAGTTGTCTCCAGACTCAGGAATGGGATGGGGCAAGGAGGGGAAGAGGAGCTGAGTGAGTCAGGAATGGGCAAAACAGAGGAGAGTGTGGTGGTAAGGGGTGGATGGGGTCACAGCCTGACTTCACTGTGGGATCTGAGTTCAAGTGCAGCCTTGGCCATTTACCAACCTTGTATCATTAACCCTGTTTCCCTTATATAAAATTGGGTCAAGAATATACCTTCCTCACAGGCCCATTGAGAGATTAGGAGGAATAAATATAATACATATCAAGTGCTTAGCACATGTCTGAGTTAGTTTGCATTGCTGTAAGAGAACATCTTACCCTGGGTAATTTATAAAGAAAAGAGGTTTAGGCTGGGCACGGTGGCTCACTCCTGTGATCCCAGCACTTTGGGAGGCCAAGGTGGGAGGATTGCATGAGGTTAGGAGTTTAAGATCAGTCTGGGCAATATGGCAAATCCCCATCTCTACAAAAAACCACAAAAATTAGTTGGGTGTGGTGGTGCACACCTGTAATCCCAGCTACTCGTGAGGCTGAGATGGGAGGATCAACTGGGCCCGGGAGGTTGAGGCTGCAGTGAGCCATAATCACACCACTGCCCTCCAGCTTGGGTGACAGAGTGAGACTGTGTCTCAAACAAACAAGAGAAAGAAAAGAGGTTTATTTGGCTCACAGGTTTGCCGGCTGTCTGGACAAGAAGTATGGCACCAGCATTGGCTTCTAGTGAGGGCTTCGGGAGGTTCTTACTCATGGCAGAAAGGGAAGAGAAACAGACATCACAAAGCCAGAGGGAAGGAAAGAGAGAGGCAGGGGTGCCACGCTCTTTTCAACAGCCACCTCTCATGAGAACTAATAGAACTCAGTCATGACCCAGAGGAGGCCACCAAGCCTTCCTTGAAGGACCCGCCCCATGACCCAAACACCTCCGACCAGGCCACACCTCCAACACTGGAGATCATATTTCAACATGAGATTAGGAGGGGCCAAATATCCCAACGGTATCAGCACAGTGTTCAGGACAGAATAAGTGCTCAGTTAAAATAAAGCTATTGTGATCAAAGACATGGAATCAACCCAAATACCCATCCATGATAAACTGGATAAAGAAAATCTGGTACATGTATACCATGGAATACTATGCAGCCATAAAAAGGAATCAGATCATGTCCTTTGCAGGGATGTGGATGAAGCTGGAAGTCATTTTCCTTAGCAAACTAACACAGGTACAGAAAACCAAATACCTCATGTTCTAACTTATAAGTGGGAGCTGAACAATGACAGCACACAGACACAGGGAGGGGAACAACACAATGGGGTCTGTTGGGGCTAGGGTTGGGGGAGGGAGAGCATCAGGACAAATAACTAATGCCTGCTGGGCTTAATACCTAGGTGATGGGTTGACAGGTGCAGCAAACCTCCATGGCACACGTTTACCTATGTAACAAACCTGCGCATCCTGTACATGTACCCCAGAACTTAAAATAAAAATAAATAAATAAATAAAAAATAACGAAGCTATTCTGATCATCAGAGAAGGGCGAGGTTTAGAAATTTGACCATCATCCACAATGTCTCTGTTCAATTCCTAGGGGATTCAATAAAATCATAAGCACTATATCTGTGTCGAATCAGTCATGTCAAAGGTTCTTCCTCCTTTACATAAAATATCATCTCCGCTCTCGCAAAGCGGAAGATAGAAAATGTGCATGACTGGCCGGTCATGGTGGCTCACACCTGTAATCCCAGCACTATGGGAGGCCAAGGCGGGGGATCACTTGAAGCCAAGAGTTCGAGACCAGCCTAGCCAACATGCTGAAACCCTGCCTCTACTAAAAATACAAAAAGTAGCCAGGCCTGGTGGCATATGTCTGTCATCCCAGCTACTTGGGAGGCTGAGGCAGGAGAATCGCTTGAACCCAGAAGGCAGAAGTTGCAGTGAGCCAAGATCACGCCACTACATTCCAGCCTGGGTGACAGAGTGAGACTTGGTCTCAAAAATAAATAAATAAATAATAAATAAATAAATAGATAATCTAGCTTTAAACTCTCTACAGGCATACCGAGGAAATATTGCAGGTTCGGTTCCAGATCACTGCAATAAAACAACTATTGCTACAAAGTGAGTTACACAATCTTTTTAGTTTCTCAGCATATAAAAATTATATTTACACTCTGTCGTAGTCTATTAAGTGTGCAATAGCACTATGTCTAAAAAATTTACATACCTTAATTAAAAAGTACTTGATTGCTAAAACATGCTAACGATCATCTGAGCCTTCTGTGAGTTGTAATCTGGTTACTGGTGGAGGGTCTTGCCTTGATGTTGATGGCTGTTGACTGATCAGGGTGGTGGTTGCTGAAGGTTGGGGTAGCTGTGGTGATTTTTTAAGTAAGACAACAGGGAGATTTGCCGCATCAATTGACTCTTCCTTTCACAAAAGAAATAAAAAATAAAAAATAAATAAAATAAAACATTCTCTATACCACGCAGTGTTTCATAGCATTTAACCCACAGTAGAACTTTTTTCAAAATTTAGAGTCAATATTCTCAAGCCTTGTTCCTGGCTTTATCAACTAAGTTTATAGGTTTATGCAATATTCTAAATCCTCTGTTGCCATTTCATTTTTTTTTTTTTTTTTCTTTTTTGAGACGGAGTCTCACTCTGTCGCCCAGGCCGGAGAGCAGTGGTGCGATCTCGGCTCACTGCACCCTCCTTCCCCGGGTTAAAGCAATTCACTTGCCCCAGCCTCCCAACTAGCTAGGATTACAGGCACATGCCACCACACACAGCTAATTTTTGTATTTTTAGTAGAATCAGGGTTTCACCATGTTGGCCAGGTTGGTCACGAACTCCTGACCTCAAGTGATCCCCTCGCCTCAGATTCCCAAAGTGCTGGGATTACAGGTGTGAGCCACTGCACCTGGCTGCTTTGCTGCCATTTCAACAATGTTCACAGCATCTTCACCAGGAGTAAATTCCATCTCAAGAAACCACTTTCTCTGCTCATGCATAAGAAGCAACTCCTCATCTGTTTAAGTGTGATCATGAGATTGTAGCAATTCAGTCCCATCAGCAGGCTCCATTTCAATTCTAGTTCTCTTGCTGTTTCCACCACATCTGCAGTTCCTTCCTCCACTGAAGCCTTGAAACCCTCCAGGTCATCCATGAGGGTTGGAATCCACTTCTTCCACACTCCTGTTCATGCTGATATTTTGACCTCCTCCCATGAATCATAAATGTTCTTAATGGCTGGCTCACGCCTGTAATCCCAGCACTTTGGGGGCCGAGGCGGGTGGATCACAAGGTCAGGAGATCGAGACCATCCTGACTAACACGGTGAAACCCCGTCTCTACTAAAAATACAAAATAATTAGCCGGGCATGGTGGCGGGCGCCTGTAGTCCCAGCTACTCAGGAGGCTACTCGGGAGGCTGAGGCAGGAGAATGGCATGAACCCAGGAGGCGGAGCTTGCTGTGAGCCGAGATCACGCCACTGCACTCCAGCCTGGGCGACATAGCGAGACTCCACCTCAAAAAAAAAAAAAAAGAAAAAAGAAAAGAAATGTTCTTAATGGCAACTAGATGGTGAATCCTTTCCAGAATGTTTTCAATTGACTTTGCCCAGATCCACCAGAGGAATCATGATCTATGGCAGCTACAGTCTTATGAAAAGCACTTCTTTAATAATAAGACTTGAAAGTTGATATTACTCTTTGATTCATGGGCAACAAAATGGATGTTATGTTAGAAGGCATGAAAAGAACATTCATCTCCTTGTATATCTCCATCGGAGCTCTTGGGTGACCAGGTGCATTGTCAACGAGCAGGAATATTTGAGAAAAACAAACCTGTTTTTCTAAGCGGTGGATCCTAACAGTGGGCTTAAAATATTCAACAAACCACCTTGTAAACAGATGTGCCGTCAGCTTTGCTGTTCCATTTATAGAACACAGGCAGAGTAGATTTAGCGTAATTTTTAAGGGCCCTAGAATTTTTGGAATGGTAAATGAGCATTGCTTTCAACTTAGTGACAAGCTGCGTCAGCCTCTCACAAAACAGTCAACCTGTCCTTTGAAGCTTTGAAGCCTGGCATTGACTTCTCTCTAGCTAGGAAAGTCCTAGATGGCATCGTCTTCTGACATGAGACTGTTTTGTCTTCATTGAAAATATATTGAGTGTAGCCACTTTCATCAATGATCTCAGCTAGGTCTGGATAACTTGCTGCTTCAACCTCACACTTTTATGTTATGGAGACAGTTTCTTTCCTTAAGCCTCATGAACCAACCTCTGCTAGCTTCCAAATTTCTTCTGCAGCTTCTTCACATCTCTCAGCCTTCACAGCATTGAAGAGAGTTAGGCCCTTGCTCTGGATTAGGCTTTGGCTAAAGAACATGTTGTGACTGCTTATATCTACTATTCAGTCCACTAAAACTTCCCCCATGTCAGCAACAAAGCTATTTCATTTTCTTATCACATGTGTGTTCACTGGAGTAGCACATTTAATTTCTTTCAAGAACTTTCCCGTCGCGTTCACAACTTGGCTATTTGGCACAAGAGGCCTAGCTTTCAGCCTAAATCAGCTTTCAACATGCCTTCCTCACTAAGCTTCATCATTTCTAGCTTTTGATTTAAAGAGAGAGATGTGCAACGTGAACACTTAGCAGCTTGTATGAATTGGTTATTAATTGGCCTAATTTCAATACTGTTTTGTCTCAGGCGATAGGAAGGCCCATAGAGAGGGAGAGAGGCCTGGAAGCAGTTGGACAGTGGAGAACTCAGAACACACACAACATTGATCAATTGAGTTCACTGTTTTACATAAGTTACCATTTCACACAGTTCGTATTTCCCCCAAACAATTGTGATGGTAACGCCAAAGATAACGTGTTTTAGATCATCATAACGGAGATAATAATAATGAAACAGCTTGAAATATTGCCAGGATTACTGCAATGTGACACAGAGACATGAAATGAGCATATGCTGTTGGAAAATGGTGCTGGTAGACTTGCTTCATGCAGGGTTGTGACAAACTTCCTTTTTATTCTTAGGTTCTGGGATACATGTGTAGGATATGCAGGTTTGTTACATAGGTAAACGTGTACCATGGTGGTTTGCTGCACCTAACAACTCATCACCTTGGGTTTTTTTGTTTTGTTTTGTTTTGTTTTTGAGACAGTTTCGCTCTTGTTGCCCAGGCTGGACTACAATGGCACGATCTCGGCTCACCGCAACCTCTGCCTCCTGGGTTCAAGCAATTCTCCTGCCTCGGCCTCCTGAGTAGCTAGGATTACAGGCATGCACCACCATGGATGGTTAATTTTGCATTTTTAGTAGAGACTGGGTTTCTCCAGTTGGTCAGGCTGGTCTTGAACTCCCGACCTCAGGTGATCTGCCTGCCTCGGCCTTCCAAAATGCTGGGATTACAGGTGTGAGCCACTGTGTGCGGTATTAAGCCCAGCATGCATTAGCTGTTTTTCCTAATGCTCTCCCTACCCCAACTCCATCCCCCAACAGGCCCCAGCGTGTGTTGTTCCCCTCCCTGTGTCCATGTGATCTCATTGTTCAGCTCCCACTTACAAGTGAGAACATGTGGTGTTTGGTTTTCTGTTCCTGCATTAGTTTGCTGAGGATAATGGCTTCCAGCTCCATCCATGTCCCTGCAAAAGTAATTCATCACATAAACAGAACCAAAGACAAAACCTCAAGATTATCTCAATAGACTCAGAAAAGGCCTTTGATAAAATTCAGTACGCCTTCCTGTTAAAAACTCTCAATAAAGTAGGTATTGATGGAACATACCTAAAAACATTAACAGCCACTTACGACAAACCCACAGCCAATATCATACTGAATGGTCAAAAGCTGGAAGCTTTCTCCTTGAAAACCAGCATAAGACGAGGATGCCCTCTCTCACCACTCCTTTTCAACATAGTATTGGAAGTTCTGGCCAGGGCAATCAGGCAAGAGAAAGAAATAAAGTGTATTCAGATAGGAAGAGAGGAAGTCAAAGTGTCTCTTTTTGCAGATGACATGATCCTGTATCTAGAAAACCCCATCGTCTCAGCCCGAAAGCTTCTTAAGCCGATAAGCAACTTCAGCAAAGTCTCAAGATACAAAATCAATGTGCAAAAATCACAGGCATTCTTATACACCAAGGACAGACAAGCAGAGAGCCAAATCACGAGTGAACTCCCATTCACAATTGGTACAAACAGAATAAAATACTTACAAATACAGCTAACAAGGGAAGTGAAGGACCTCTTCATGGAGAACTACAAACCACCACTCAAGGAAATCAGTGAAGTGACAAACTTTCAATTTGTAAAATGTGCAATCTCTGCAAAGTGCAATAAAGTTACATGCAATGAAACAAGGTGTGCCTGTGTTCAAACATAATTCCAGCAATCCTTTTTGAGCCTTCTGCTGCAGCCGAACTGGTCTGGTCAGAGCACACCATCCTAAAACTCACCTGGTGCACAAGACCCTTCCTCTCTCTTTTTAGTAGCACAGTTCCTTCTGCCTGAAGGCTCTTGCTTCTCTTCTCTTCTCTTCTCTTCTCTTCTCTTCTCTTCTCTTCTCTTCTCTTCTCTTCTCTTCGCTTCGCTTCACTTCTCTTCACTTCGCTTCTTCTTTCAGGCATATGTTCATCTCCAGCTTCCTTCATAGAGCCATTCCTGACCATTCTGCCCTACAAAACCCCTCCTTTCCCTCAAAAGAGTGTTGTCCACCTGCTGCTCTTGGTTGGCATGAACATGCTACTCTCTCAATGCTGGGTGATGTTTCACAAGTTTATGGAAATTCAACATTAATTTATTATTATTATTATTATTATTATTATTATTGAGGCTAGGCATGGTGGCTCATTCTTATCATCCCAGTGCTTTGGGAACCCTAGAGGGCAGGAGCATTTGAGGTCAGGAATTAGAGACCAGGCTGGGCAATATAGCGAGACCCCATCTCTACAAAAAGTTTTAAAAAGTAGCTGGGCATGGTGGTGCACTCCTGTAGTCCCAGATGGGATTTGCGAGGCAAGCAGGTAGGTGGCCAGAAGACCTCTAGGAGGTTCCACCCAGAGAGGGAAGGAGATGGAATGTGAGGCAAACAGTTTCACCCATTTCATAGACCGAACAATCTGGTGTCATCCGCGTGTAAGGATGTGAGCAGACAGGACAGGTATCCTGTTTGGGAGGCGAAGGCAGGAGGATCAGTTGAGTCCAGGAGTTTGAGGCTGCAGTGACCCGTGATTGCACCACTGCACTCCAGTCTGGCAACAGAGCAAGATCCCATTTCAAAGGAAAAAAAAATAAAAAGTTATTGACATCCCCTAAGGGCAAAATACCCTGCAGAGATGTGAAGGCATAATTGCACCCTTCAAGGCGTTCGTAATCTGGCGAGGAAGTTAAGTACGCAACCCCAAACTCAGAAGATAACTGAATACAAGAACTGTTCCTTAGTTGTATGAGTAATGTGTGAATGGGTAAAAGATAAGAAATTCTGACACCTACCTCTCCTATCAGGCTTAATACTCCTACTAATGAAGCAGGTGGAGCACTGGACACAAACCCACAAGGCCACTGTAGAATTATTCCTGAGGTTTATCCCATTAGTACAGCGGGTTTTTTTGTTTTGTTTTGTTTTTCTTTAGAAAGTGTCCACTTGGAAGGCACAGGTATGTCTTCCTAAGGGGGTGCAGTACAGGATAGTTCCATTGATAGGAGAGAGGAGGCTCAAAAAGATGGAACATGGCACCTGGAACGTGGCCAGAAGAGCTCTAGGAGGCTCCACCCAGAAAGGGAAGGAGATGGGATGTGGGGCAAGCAGTTCCATCCTTTACGTAGGTTGACCTGAGCTTGAACAATCTGGTGTCATCCCCGTGTAAGGGTGGAAGTAGATGGGGCAGGTGTCCAAGGTTTCTAGCAAGCTTGACGGTGAAACTGATGTCAAATGTCAGGGCAGAAAAAGCTGCTATCTGGGGTCAGACAGGCTTGAAAGTCAAGGCAGTAGGGTCTTATACGGGATGGCTGTGGATATTCAGGGCGGGTGCCCAGAATGGAGCCCATTCACCTGCAGGGAGAGGCTGCCCTCACCCTTGAGGACTTCCTGCCTGGGGAAATTTCCTGCCCTTGTGAAGACTTGCTTCTGAAGCCAGAAGACAATCTCAGTTGGGCCTGAGACCCCAGTAAAATGGTTCCCACCAAAGTCCTGGCAATGCTGCCCTGTCCTTTCATGGACACCAAGTGACTCCCAACTTTAAAGGGACAAAATATGCCTGGAATACTCAGACACCTTCAGTCCCTGGCATGCAGTGGTCAGAGCTGTTTAATTCATAGCCATTGTTTAGTACATCATCAGCTGCAGGTCTTCCAGAGCGTCTTCAAAAAATCAGTTTCTATCTGAACCTGGCGTTCGAGCCCAGCCACCCCTAGCCAATATGGTAAACTGAGAGAAGTTGAAGAAGTTGGTTGCAATGACCCTCAGAGTCACTTTCCCATTGCTTGATGACTCGCCTGTGGATTCAGGATCCCCACCCCACCTACATACATGGAGATGTCCCTTTTATGTCTCTGCTAACCACCTACCTAGAATAAGCTAGAAATAGACCCCATCAACCTTTTCAGGAATGAGGAGAGGCAGTACAGCATTGTGATTAAGCGAACTAACCATGGCATCAGATCACCTGCCTTGAATCTAGCTTCTGTTACTTATTTGCTGTGTGACTTTGGACAAGTTGCTTCACTTCTCTGTGCATGTTTCTATCAATAAAATAATAATAGCAATAACAGTAACCACTCATAAGTTTGTCATAAAGATTACATTAATCTGTGTAACATTCTTATGTCATTAGGGCTGGAAAATAATAGCTATTGTTATTTGCTTTTTAAAAAAATGCAGGCAGCACTTTGTTTCCAGGAAATGAGTTTTCCAGAGGTAAATGCCACACACTGAAGCAATCAAGTGGTCAACGGTATGGAGCAGAACCACGAACGCCAAAGCTCTCCATGTCTATCACGTAGACCTCCATCTCTGAGTAGAACTGGCATTGCCTGTGGGTTTAACTTTATCAGTTCTGCAAACCAACCTGCCTTCTTCATCTTTATTATTCTCTATGGTGATGTGATATCTTCATTCCTTTCCTCTATATAAATATCTTTTCTGTTTTCTGTATTTACTACTCAAATTGATGCATTACACCACTAGCTGTATATTTATCTTCATTCTGAAGGGGTAATAGATCTTTTTTTCTTTTTTTCATAATTCAGTAATTTAGTTTTCTATACAAAGCAATTCAAGTTTCTATTCCTGAGGGAAAGAAAAAAAAAAAGAAACAAGCAAATAGTGCTGTCTCAGTATGGAAAGAGGGGGGAATAAAACCAGAACAGGGACACAGTTTGATGCAGAAGCCCTGAGGGTGAGAGAGAGTGCAATTTCAAAGGGACAAATTATCCTCACAGACATCCGAGGTCTTTCACACCATTTGAATCTCACACAATTATTATTGGCAGGGTCTGGTTAGAGCAAGAAGACAGTTAACAGGTCTGAACAGGGGGCTGTAAACAAGCCAAGAGTCTTCTCTTCCAGATGCTCACGGAAGCCAGAAGGAAAAAGGCTGTCTGGAATTTGTGTCAAGAGCTGGAGGGCACCCAAGAGCGAAGGGGACCACTGCGCACAGGAGAGCAAGAGAGAATCATCATTCTCTTGGCTGCTGGTTGAGGTGAATCCTAACTTTTCTCCACTTGCAGTTAGTGGAATTGAATTTCAGTCAGAGCCAAGCAATTATCATGGGGAAGTAATCAGTTCGTTGTATAGACTGTGCCAGAGAGGCAGCAGAGCAGAGAGGCTTTATGTTCAGGCTCTGAATCCAGACACTGGGCTCAGATCCTGGGGCTGCCACTCTGCAGGCTCTGAACTCAGAAAACTCTGGGCTCAGATCCTGGGGCTGCCAGTCTGCAATCTCTGAACTCAGAAAACTCTGGGCTCGTATCTGGAGGCTGCTGCCCTGCACCTGGGTGCCACTGAGCAAACACTTCTCTGAGCCCCAGTTTCCATGTGTATAAAACAGAAATGGCAAGGGTGCCTGCCTTGAAGGGATGCAGTGGTATGACAGTAAAGTGAGTTTATCTATAGCAAATCCTCAACATAGGGCCTGGCACATGGTAAACACCAAGTATATATTAACAATTTTTTTTTTTTTTGAGATGGAGTCTTTGCTCTGTCACCAGGCTAGAGTGCCGTTGCTCAATCTCAGCTCACTGCAACCTCCAAGTCTCTGGTTCAAGCGATTCTCTTGCCTCAGCCTCCCAAGTAACTGGGACTACAGGGGCGTACCACCACGCCCAGCTAATTTTTGTATTTTTAGTAAAGATGGGGTTTCACCATGTTGGCCAAGATGGTCTCCATCTCTTGACCTCGTGATCTGCCCACCTCAGCCTCCCAATGTGCTGGGATTACAGGCATGAGCCACCACACCTGGCCTATATTAGCAATTTTTTAATAGCTGTCTTATAGAAGAAAACTTGGTTTGTATCGCATTTCACTAACAGCAACCAATACAACAATCTTAATAACTTTGTGTTTATCCTATAAATCTAACTGCAATTAACTCTGTGCCCCACATGCTAAAGCCATAATTATTTCTGTGCTAGACCTCTATAGGTTCTGTGGGTGAAGGTGAAGGTGCTATAAGCCAATGCCCTTAAGATTCTTAGCAGCCTTTTATAGTAGGCACTGTCCAAAATTTTTCTGAATTCTAAGCAAGTAGTCTTACAGCCACTCCCTTGATTTGGGCCTATCCTAAGGCCGTATCTTAGTTTGAGAAACTTTTAACACACCAGGGATGAAGTATTAATAATTATGTTTTTCAACCTTGCAGATGCTAAGCCTTCTATATTTTCTGTAAATTCTGCTTAGAAACAAAACATTTATTCCTTAGTTTCTCTCTCTGTCTTCCTATATCTTATCATATACAGATATAATTAATTGTTTGATTAATTAAAGCAGCTTGACTCTTTCAACATTGCCGTTAAAAATTTTCTTAGCCAGCATTTCAAGCACACAAGGTACATTTTCTCTCTCCAAGGCAATCGTTTCTCTACTATGTAGCATGGGGTGCCCTTTCTCCAACCTCCAATCAGTTTTCCAGCATCCACTAACAGCACCCACACTACAGTCTTCACCCATAGGAATCTTTAAATGGGATGGCTGTGGATGGCCAGGGTGGATGCACAGGGAGGAGCCCGTTCACCTGCACGGAGAGGCTGCCCTCGTCCCTGAGGGCTTCCTGCCTGGGGAAGTTCCCTGCACCTGTGAAGATATGCTTCTGAAGCCAGAAGACGATCTCGGTTGGGCCTGAGACCCCAGTAAAATGGTTCCCATCAAAGTCCTGACAACACTGCCCTGTCCTTTCATGGACACGAAGTGACTCCCAACTTTAAAGGGACAAAATATGCCTGGAATACTCAGACACCTTCAGTCCCTGGCATGCAGTGATCAGAGCTGGTTGATTCACAGCCATTGTTTAGTACATCATCAGCTGCAGGTCTTTCAGAGTGTCTTCAAAAATCAGTTTCTATTGAACCTGGCATTTGAACCCAGTTGCCCCTAAACAATATGGTAAACTGAGAGAAGTTGAACAGATTGCAAAGCAATGCTGTATATTTAATTTTTTTTTTTTTTTTTTTTGGAGAGATGGAGTCTTGCTCTGTTGCCCAGGCTGGAGTGCAGTGGCATGATCTTGGCACTGCAAACTCCGCCTCCCAGGTTCAAGCAATTCTCCTGCTTCAGCCACCAGAGTAGCTGGGATCACAGACCCACACTGCCACACCTGGCTAATTTCTTTTGTATTTTAGTAGAGACGGGGTGTCACCCTGTTGCCCAGTCTGGTCTCGAATTCCTGAGCTCAGGCAATTCACCATCCTTGGCCTCCCAAAGTGCTAGGATTACACCTGGCATATTTTAAGTTTTTCTTATGGCAGCAGCCTATTTGTCTTTAGTTATCGATTATTCCAAACGTTTATTCTTTTTCATGATTCTTCATGATTTCACAAAATCACAATGAGCTTGCCTGTGCCATACCTTTGCTAATTTCTCCTGGGTTCCCTCACTCATGTGGTTGCCTCCACTGGAGTACTGGCTGGCTGGAAGGTCAAAGATTCAAAGATGCCTCACTCATACATCTGGCAGTTCTTATTGGCTGCTGGTTGGGGTGCTGCTGTGCTCTTTGTGGTTTATCTTCCAAGAGGTTAGACTGGGCTTTCTCATAGCATGGTGACCTCAGTGACCCAAAAGAGTGAAGGCAAAATCCATAAGGCCTGTTAAGATATAACTTTGAGAGTCCCCAGTGTCATTTCCATCATATTTATTTCTCATTAATTGTTTTCTTTTGAGACAGGGTCTCACTCTGTCACCCAGGCAGGAGTGCAGTGGTGCAATCATAGCTCACTGCAGGCTCAAACTCCTGGCTCAAGCAAGCCTCTTGCCTCAGCCTCCCAGTACCTGGGACTCCAGGCATGCACCACCATGCTTGGCTAATTTTTTTTTTTTTTTTTTTTTTTTTTTTTTTTTTTTTTTTTGCAGAGACAGGGTCTTGCTGTGTTGTCCAATCTAGTCTTGGACTTCTGGCCTCAAGCAAACCTCCCACCTCTGCCTCCAAAAGTGCTGTGATTACAGGGATGAACCAGCAAACCCAGCTCTTTCCATCATATTCTAATGGCCAAAGTCAATCATAGGGCCATCCCAGATTCAAGGGGAGAGAAAATAGACTCCACCTCCCAATGAAAAGAGGGGCAAAGTCACATTTCAAAGGAGTATGTGAGAGGGTGCTGATGGCAAATAATATTCCACAAGGTTTGTCACTGTCTCAGGCCTTAGTTTATTCTCGTGTTGAACGAGAATAATTTGCAGAATTTGGTTTTCTGTGGCTCTGAGGATGATGATGAAATCAAGTGATCAAAAACAGGGCCCATAAATAAGTCAGTTTTCCTCTGTGTAGAAGTGGCAATCCATCTCCTAAAGCCAGGTTCTTTCCTCCTTTTCTTTCTTAAGAAAATCCTCTAACAAGTCTTACCTGATGAAAGTCATCATGTCTTCTCGGTCCTACCTGGCTATCACTCAGTCTTCTCCATGCAGTGCCCCTAGGAAAAGGCGTCTGCACTTTAAAAGGAACATATTCAGGTGTTTCTAAATGCATGAAAATTTTGAGACCATGGGCTTGATTCCATCCTCTGCTGTTCCCTGATGAAATGACATTGGGCAAGTCACTATCTGAGTCCCAATTTTCTTGTGACAGCAATAAAATACGATTCCAGGAATTCAACTATGACTTTAATGAGATAATATTTTAAAAATGCATTGTGTAAACTCTAAAGAGTTTATATTAATATCACTTAACTCTATTGCCGTGATGATTAATAGTATAGAAATCTCCTTTACCAATTACTACTTTGTAGTGCAAAGTCAGAACTGGGGCCACTGTTTTTGGCATAGCCTTCACTTAGAGACAAACATTTATCCTCTGATAAAAATATAAACATTTATGCCGGGTGCAATGGCTCATGCCTCTAACCCCAGTACTTTGGGAGTCTGAGGCAGGTAGACAGGTTAGGAGTTCAAAACCAGCCTAGCCAACATGGTGAAAACCCGTATCTACTGAAAATACAAAAATTAGCCTGGTGTGGTGGCGTGCACCTGTAATCCCAGCTACTCAGGAGGCTGAGGCAGGAGAATTACTTGAACCTGGGAGGTGGAGGTTGTGGTGAGCCGAGATGGTGCCACTGCACTCCAGCCTAGGTGACAGAGCAAGACTGCCTTGAAAATAAATAAATAAATAAAAGTAAATAAACATTTATTTGATGAAAGCCACAACATGGAGCATTTTGTCAATATTTGTTAGTTGGGCAATATTTGCCTCAACTTGGCCTTTGCTTCCAGAGTTTTTACACACAGGGTGAATCAGAGATGCTGCCAGGCAGCTCCATGGAGCAAAATGCTTCTCTAGCTCAGCTCTGAGCAATGCCCGAGGGTTGCAACCAGGCGCTCTGGTGCCCAGGTGCAGCATTTGCAGGAAGAAGGAGGAGCAGAGAAGGGGATCATGAACCACATACCAAAAAGCAGCTCCAGGGAAGAAACCTTTGTTTCCCACCTACCAGAAGATCATGTGCCCATTATTAGGACTCAGAATAAGCATCAGACTTGGGGAGTAAGATTCAAGTGTAAGCACCTCTGGAGACTAGTGCCAGGGGGGATACAGAGGGCCCTTCAGGAGAGGTCAGGGGCATGGCTCTTACAGGACTGAGAGCTCAGTGTTTGCACCTGGGTTATACCACCCTGCTTCCTGGACATCAAGAAAGGGGACCCCGGCCGGGCGCGGTGGCTCAAGCCTGTAATCCCAGCACTTTGGGAGGCTGAGACGGGCGGATCACAAGGTCAGGAGATCGAGACCATCCTGGCTAACACGGTGAAACCCTGTCTCTACTAAAAATACAAAAAAAAAAAAAACTAGCCGGGCGAGGTGGCAGGCGCCTGTAGTCCCAGCTACTCAGGAGGCTGAGGCAGGAGAATGGCGTGAACCCGGGAGGTGGAGCTTGCAGTGAGCTGAGATCCGGCCACTGCACTCCAGCCTGGGCGGCAGAGCGAGACTCTGTCTCGAAGAAAAAAAAGAAAGAAAGAAAGGGGACTCCATTCACCAAAGCTCACCAAGCAGGGAGAACCAAATGTCTTCACTTCATTAAAAAATATTGTTTAAGTGTTTGATCTATGTTTATGTATATATGTTGGAGGTTAGGTAGACATTGGGGAAGACAGTAAACTCAGTAATATAATATAGGCTCTGCACATTGGAGAAATATACAGTCAGCGTTTCCTCTGTGGTTTTACAATAGTGTGAATTCCAAATCATTCATTCATTCCTTCAAACAATATATTGAGTGTATTCCAGCTTATTCATTCATTCAAACACTATCTACTGAGCATATTCCACCTCATCCAGGTATTCATTCAAACAATATTTATTGAGCATATCTCAGCTCACTTATTCATTAATTCAGACAATATTTGTTGAGTGTATTTCAGCTAATTCATTCATTCATTCAAACACTATCTAGCAACCGTATCCCACCTCATTCATTCATTCATTCAAACAAGATTTATTGAGAGCATTCCAGCTCATTCATTAAAACAATATTTATTGAATGTATTTCAGCTCATTCATTCATTCAAACACTACCTACTGAGCATATCTCAGCTTATTCATTCGTTCATTCAAACAATATTTACTGAGTGTATTCCAGTTCATTCACGCAAAAAATATTTGTTCAGCATAGTTCAGCTTATTCATTCATACAAACAATATTGAATGTACTTCAGCTCACTCATTCATTTGTTCAAACAATACCTATTGAGAGTATTCCAGCTCATTCATTCATTCATCCAACCAAACAGCATTTACTGGGCATGTGCATAGCCATTGGGAATACTAAAGTAGACTAGGCAGGCACCGTCCCTTCCTCATGGTGCTTCCATTCCCAAGGACCCAGATGACAAACAGATGATGAACAAATGTGGTGAATACGTCATCATAAACAGCAATCAGCACTCCAGGGGGAATCAATGGAGAATGACAGGCAGGAAGTGTAGAGTGGAATGGGGAGGGCTCTGAAGAGCTCTCTCAAGAGGAAGGGAACCTGAAGACTGCCAGGGACATGTATGCAAGGAGAAAGTGAAAAGTGATTCCTGCAGAGAGATCACCTGAGGAAGGACAGAGACGGTGGGGCTAGAGCCCATGAGCAGGACAGCGATTTCCTCTGCTGCTGTGAAGTCGAAGCCCTCTGTGATCCAGCCCCCACTCCAGGGACCTTCTTCCACTGTACCCCAAACGCATGCTCAGCTCTAGCCACCAGACGTCCTGGCTGTCCCTGCACCTCTTTCCTCCCTGCCCCAGGGCCTTTGACTCTGCACTTTGCCCTGAGTGGTGCCATCCTAGTATTCCCACCCTATAAATCCAATGCTCAGGCCTCCTTCCCATCCAGGTACCAACCAGACTGAACCTGCTTAGCTTCTGAGATCAGACAAGATCGGGTGTGTTCAGGGTGGTGTGGATGACTGTAGATACATTCAGGCCTCCTTTAAAGCTCATGCAAAGGCCTGTTTTTCAACACCTCCAAGTCTTACCTCTACACTCTGACTAGAAGTAATCTTGGGCCAACTGCAGTGGCTCGTGCCTGTAATCCTAGTACTTGGGGAGGCCAAGGCAGGCAGATCACTTGAGGTCAGGAGTTTGAGACCAGCCTGGCCAATATGGTGAAACCCTGTTTCTACTGAAAATACCAAAATTAGCCAGGCGTGGTGGCGGGTACCTATAATCCCAGCTACTAGGGAGGCTGAAGCAGGAGAATCGCTTGAACCTGGCAGGCGGAGGTTGCAGTGAGCTGAGATCATGCCATTGCACTCCAGCCTGGGCGTCACAGCAAGACTCCATCTCCAAAAAGAAAAAGAAACAATCTTGACCTTTTCTATATTTATGTGTAAATACATATATTTATATATATGCATATGTACATGTACATGCATATGTACAATTAATCCTTCAATAACATGGATTTGAACTATGCAGGCCCACTTATACACAGATTGTTTTACATAAATATACTGGAAAATTTTTTGGAAATTTGCAACAATTTGAAAAAACTTGCAGACAAACACATAGCCTAGAAATATCAAAAAAAAAAAAAAAGAAAGAAAGAAAGAAAGAAAGAAAATAAACAGGCATGTTGGAAATGCATAAAATATTTGCAGATACTAGCACAATTTTGTTTGTTTTATGAGATAGAGTCCTGCTCTGTTGTCCAGGCTGGAGTGCAGTGGCATGATCTCAGCTCACTGCAACCTCCAACCCCCAGGTTCAAGTGATTCTCCTGCCTCAGCCTCCCAAGTAGCTGGGATTACAGGCACACACCACCAAGCCCAGCTAATTGTTTTGTATTTTTAGTAGAGATGGGGTTTCACCATGTTGGTCAGGCTGGTCTCAAACTCCTGACCTCAGATGATCCACCTGCCTTGGCCTCCCAAAGTGCTGGGATTACAGGCGTGAGCCACCGTACCCGGCCTATTTATTTGTCTTTTCACCCACATTATTGGTAAGGCTTTCAGTCAACAGTGGGTGTATCAGTCCATTCTTGCACTGCTATAAATAATTACCTGAGACTCGATAACTCATAAAGAAAAGAGGTTTAATTGGCTCACAGTTCCGCAGGCTGTACAAGAAGCATGACTCAGGAAACTTAACAATCATGGCTGGAAGGTGAAGGGGAAGCAGGCACATCTTACATGGCCAGAACAGGATGGAGGGAGAGAGGGCAGAGGTGCCACACACTTTTAAACAACCAGATCTCAGGACAACTCACTCACTATCAGGAGAAAGACGCGAAAGGGGAAATCTCCCCCCATGATCCAATCACCTCCCCCCAGGCCCCATTCCAACACTGGGGATTGCCATTTGACATAAAATTTGGGTGAGAACACAGATCCAAATCATATCAGTAGGCTATTAGTAAAGTTGTGGGCTGGGATGAGGGGGTTCAAATGTTTTTGACTGCATGGAACTCCCATGCCCTAACTCCTTCCTGCATTGTTCAAGAGTCAACAGTAGGATGGGCGAGGTGGCTCACGCCTGTAATCCCAGCACTTTGGGAGGCTGAGGCAGGCAGATCATTTGAGGTCAGGAGTTCGAGACCAGCCTGGCCAACATGGCAAAGCCTCCTCTCTACTAAAAATACAAAAAAGTAGCCAGGCGTGGTGGTGTGCACCTCTAGTGCCAGCTACTCTGGAGACTGAGGCATGAGAATGGCTTGAACCCAGGAGGTGGAGGTTGCAGTAAGCTGAGATAATGCCACTGCACTCCGCCTGGGCAACAGAGCAAGATTATCTCAAAAAAAAAAAAAAAAAAAAAAAAGAGTCAACTGTACAACTGTATATGTCTGTCTCTATCTCTAAATTATATTGTTTTGAAGCCAAAGAAACTTGAAGAATTATCTATTTTAGCCTCCTCCTTTTACAGATCAGAGGTTTGGTCCTAAAGTTTTAGGAGACTTGCTGAAGGTCACTTTGCTGAGATTTGAACCCAACAGGACACCTGCCCTTTGATGGCTCAGGGTGCCCCTAGAGGTGAGTGTTACAGGACTTAAATGGCTTGTGTTTACAAGATAAGCATGTTCAATTCAGGTTCCAGATGCCTGAATACTCACTCCAAGGAGGGATCCCCTCTCAAAGCCTTTTTCCCCTCCTCTCACGTTCACACCTGCTGCCGGGACACCAATGTCACCACATTGGTTTATACATCCTCGTATTCCCCATAGTACTTAGAAATGGAAGTTGCTCAATAAATGTTTGTAAATGAACGAACGGTGAGTGGGACACGAATAACGGGACTTCGCAGGGAGGTCCGGAGGGAATAAAGATTTACCTAACAATTTATGTTGCTCTTGACGTGCCATGCTTTTTTCCTTGCCCAGGAGGCCAATAGCACAAATACATGCCTTGCCATGAAAAATTCACAACCGCCCATTTAGTCAGATACCCTGGTGACACGACTTGCAAACTGGAAAGCCAAGGTCACAGCGGAAGCTGATGTAAATCAAATGTGTCTTAAACACAGCATCTTCCCGTTGGGAAATCTGACCCCTTTACTGTGCTTCCTCAAGGGAGGAGGCCACTTAGCACACTTCCCACTTAAAGAGAGAGAACGCCTGACAGTCAATGTGTCTGATGTTACCTTCCAGTCTTGGCCACCACCCCGAAGCCTCCATCTCCTCTGCCCCCAAGGCAGACCTTGTCATCCACACAGTGCATTAGGCAATTGCAGAAGGAGATAGAAAAAGCTTTAGAACTGCATTTCCCAAACTGTTCCACATGATACTTCCAGGTGTTTGACAAATACATGTGTTCTGTGGTCAAATCATTTGGGGAAGCCATGTGTCCTATATCCTATTCTTGAGGGTTTCACAAAGCATCCCTGAAAAATCCGGCAGGAAACAAACCTGTTTGATTTTGCTTAACTGAAGGTTTCCCCATCATTTTGATAAAAAACCCTTTTATCCCAGGCAACAGCAGCTCTGTGGCACTTTTGGCTCTGTGGTTATTGTTATTTATAATTACAGAGGCTATTCAGGGTCCTTATGCCTACCTGCCTTCACGCTTCCTGAGGTCCTTAAGAGAGAGAAGATTCACAGGAGAGCATCACCAGCATGGGAGAGCAGTGACTCAGCTTTACTTGGCCACAGTGTCAAGGAGAAAATCTGCATCCAGCCTTCTTGTTTACTCAGGTCCTCAGGTGCCTACCCAGTGCCCCCAGGACTTAGAGGCTGTCAAGGGAAAAAGAAATCTAGACTTAGCAAGAAAAGACTTTGGTTCAAAAGGATTATTGCACAGCGTGTTGGGCAGGAAGGTAGGAAAGAGACTCTTGCAATAGGGGCAGGAGGAGGAGGAGGAGGACAATCGCAATAGGATTAGGGGGACTATTGCAACAAGAAGAACACTAACCATAAAATCCACACGGCTCCAGAGTTAGGCTACGGGCAGTAACAAATGCTGGCCAGGATGTGAAGGAAAGGAAACACTTGCACACTTCTCATGAGAGTGTAAATTAGCACAACCACTATGGAGAATGGTTTGGAGGTTCCTCAAATCTAAAAATCTATCTACCATATGATCCAGCAATCCCACTGCCAGGTATACACCCAAAAGAAAAGAAATCAGTATATGGAAGAGATATCTACACTCTTTTGTTTATTGCAGCATTATTGACAATAGCCAAGATGTGGAAGCAAACTAAATGTCCATCAACAGACGAATGGATAAAGAAAATGTGGTACATATACACAGTGGAGTACTATTCAGCTGTTAAAAAGAATGAGATCCTGTTATTTGCAACAACGTGGATGAACTGGAGGTCATTACGTTAAGTGAAATAAGCCAGGCACCAAAAGACAAACTTTGCATGTTCTCACTTATTTGTGAGAGCTAAAAATTGAAACAATTGAACTCATGGAAAGAGAGTAGAAGGATAGTTAGCAGGGGCTGGGAAGGGTAGTGGTGGAGGCAGTGTGTTGAAGGGGTTTGAGGGTGGTTAATGGGTATAAAAATATCATTAAATAAAATGAATAATACCTACTATTTGACAGCACAACTGGGTGACTACAGTCAACAATAATTTTTTCTACACCTTCAAATAACTAAAAGAGTATAATTGGTTTGTTTATAACACAAAGGAAGGATAAATACTTGAAATGATGGATACCCCATTTACCCTAGTATGATTATTATGCACTGTATGTCAGTATCAAAATGCTTCATGTACCCTATCAATATATACACCTACTAAATACCTATAAAAATTGTTAAGGCCAGGCGCAGTGACTCATGCCTATAATCCAAGGTGGGTGGATCACCGGAGGTCAGCAGTTCAAGACCTGTCTGGTCAGCATGGTGAAATCCTGTCTCTACTAAAAATACAAAAATTAGCCAGGCGTGGTGCCGGGTGCGTATAATCCCAGCTACTCGGGAGACTGAAACAGGAGAATCACTTGAACCCGGGTGGCGGAGGTTGCGGTGAGCTGAGATCGCACCACTGCACTCCAGCCTGTGCAACAGCGTAAGACTCTGTCTCGAAAATAAATAAATGAGGATTAGGCAAAAGTGTCTCCTTTTACAGAGAAAGATAAGCAAAGCTAGAGAAAAGTTACGAGTGGGGAAGTGCAATGAAAGGGTAACATAATCAGATAACAGATCCAAGAATATTTCACCCTGAAGCCAGCCTGTTCTCAGGAGTGTATGCTAGCTCAGGCTGAGGGTTGGCCAGAGATCAGAGGCACCTTAAAGATGGGAACCATGCAGGAAGGATGGTAGGAAAAGAAAACAGAACAAGCTTCAGGCCAGCCCAGAACTACTACCTCCATGCTTCTATTTCTTTAGAAAAATAAATGAATACATTGCTTTGTCATTAAGCAATTGTAACTTCCAGTCTCTGTTGGCTCCACCCGATGCAATTCCTGATACACAGGCAAGTGGAAACAGAAATGGTGGAAATCGGGGATACTAAAAATACTTTCTACTATTATTGTCTGAAAACCTTGCCTTGCACCCCAAGGCCAAGCTCACTAAGTACAATACTTTACAGAGGTAAATTCTACCAAGGACTCCCCCTCCAGACCTGTGTCATGGTCCACAGGGCCCGCAGGCAGGGCTAGGTGCTGAAATGCCCTTCAAACTCCTTTTCCTAAAAGCTGAGGATACAGTGTGACAGCTGCAGGTGTGAGCCACATGGTCCCAAGGGTTTTGCCTTGCTGATACCACTAAGAGCCAAGTTCTCAGAGACATGCTGCTTGCAGCTACAGCTCCTGGGGAAAACAAAGAGAAACTCACAAAGAGAGAAGGCACTTCGTTGAAATTCACTCACCCAGGAAGAAAATGACAGAATTCAGCCAGGCGCGGTGGCTCACGCCTGTAATCCCAGCACTTTGGGAGGCCGAGGCAGGCAGATCACTTGAGGTCAGGAGCTCCAGACCAGCCTGGCCAACATGGCGAAATCCCATCTCTACTAAAAATACAAAAACTAGCCAGGCATGGTGGCACAGACCTATAGTTCCAGCTACTCGGGAGGCTGAGGCAGGAGAATCACTTGAACCCAGGAGGCAAAGTCTGCAGTGAGCTGAGACGGCATGACTGCACTCCAGCCTGAGCAACAGAGGAAGACTCTGTCTCAAAAAGAGAAAGAGAGAGAGAGAGAGAGAGAGAGAGAAAAGAAAGAAAGAGAGAGAGAAAGTAAAAAGAAAGAAAGAAAGAAAGAAAGAAAGAAAGAAAGAAAGAAAGAAAGAAAGAAAGAAAGAAAGAAAGAAAGAAAAGAAAGAGAAAAGGAGGGAGGGAGGGAGGGAGGGAGGGAAGGAGGGAAAGAAAGGAGGGAGGGAGGGAAAGAAAGAAAGAGAAGAAGGAAGGAAGGAAGAGAGGGAGGGAGGGAGGGAGGGAGGGAGGGAAAAGGAAAGAAAAGAAAATGATGGAAGTCCTATAGAGCCAACCTCCAATAGTACAGACAGGTAACTGTACCCAGGTAAGGTGAGAGTCACTCTCAGCCCACTTGGCTGCCTGCCTCCAGCCTGCTAGCTAAAGGAACAGGGAGAGGAACTGTGAAAAGATGTGGTGTGAGCAACTCCTCTGGAACTGGAGTCTATATGATTGAGATGCTGTGGTCTAAGCCTGCTCTCCACTGGCAATCATTCACAGTGAGCACGGGAGCTCAATGTGATGGTTAAGACCAAAGGTCCCCAGGTTCAGCCTCTGACTCACCGTTCATAACCTGTGTCACTTTGGATGAGTTACTTAACCCTCTGTATACAGTGCACTCGATCTGCAAAATAAGGATGATAGTGTACTCATCTCATATTGTGGGTGGAAAAGAGTTATTTAATAGAGGACATTAAGAACAGTGTCTGGCACATAGAAAGTCCCCAATAAATGCTAACCGTTATTATTCAGAGACATGTCTCACTGACCTCTTTAACTAATGGGCACATCGAAACGTATTTGCTTCTCCTGATTAGAAGAATTGTAAGAAAATCAAAAGGCATCAAATTCTCTTTCTGTCATTACTGCAAACTCTCGAGATAAGTTGCTTAGGGGTTAGTCTATGAGCCTTGGTTTCCTTACTTGCAAAACAAAAAGGTTGACCTAGATCATTATCACACAGAATCTTTTGAGTTTACAGCTTCTCATAGTTGCTCCATTTTCTCATAGCCAGGGATGGGAGGGAAAAAGCCAGAGTGTGCATACAAATGCTCCAGCTGGCTCCTTCACAACGGAGTCTGCACCTGCTGTGTTCTCCCAGGTGCACAGGAAAATGGTAGGTCACACAAAAAAGGGAAGAGAACGTGCTAGAAGAATCTGGTATCACACACACGCACACTTCCATATAGGCTCTGCACAACTTGCTTCCTTCAATGTTAAGCATTATTAGTGTAGAAGTCATGTCTGGTTTGCTTGTCTTGCTAGTCCCAGGGCCTGGCACAAGGCCTGGAATTGCATAGGTGCTCAGTCAATATTTATTGAGTAAATGAGGCAGAGGAGGTCCGGTTTGCAAAGACTGCAAGTCTAACAGCTTCAAGAGGTTATGTGGTCCTGTTTGTTGTCACCGCTGTTCCACATCCACCCTATAGATTCTATAGCCTCTCTTCTTTGGGGACAGAGTCTTCATGAACTTTCAGGCAGCATGGGAGACCAGAAGAAGCACTGGCCAGGGGTTCAGTGTTCCTGATTCATAGTCTCTGTTACAGTGGGTGGCTAGTCAGGCATAAGCAGGGCAGGAGAGAGCTTTCGCAACCCCACCAGGAATGTGAGGCAGCCATCAGGTGATGGTCAGGAAGTTGTTAACAGGCTCTCTAAAATAATAATTGGTTGCAGCTGGCGCCAGGGAACGGCAGTCTCCCAACAGATAGAAACACCTGAAACTGGTGATCAGCAGCTTCCCGATAACATCTCAGGAGTTGGGCGAGTGGGCTCATTCATGCATATTAAGAAGCAAAATAGCAGCGTTTCCCTGGTTTATCACCTTCTAGAAACATTCGGCTGGAAAGGGCAGAGTGCCTCCAGTGAGCATGCGTACAACTCCAGTAAACACACTGCGCGTGCTCACTTCCCAAGCGCTAACAGGCCACTGTGCCTGCGGACAGCCCACCCCACGGGAAGCATCATGGGAGAAGGGACGCGAGACTCTGGAAGTATGCCAGTGCATAAAACCCTAAGTCAGAGGTCAAACAGGGCACTTGATCTTTCAAGCTGTCCACTTGGCCCTCTTCCAAGTGTACTTTCCTTCCTTTCATTCCTGCTCTATAGCTTTTTTTTTTTTTTAAGAGATGGAGTCTCACTCCGTCGCCCAGGCTGGAGTGCAATGGTGCAATCTCTGCTCACTGCAAGCTCCGCCTCCCGGGTTCACGCCATTCTCCTTTCTTAGCCTCCTGAGTAGCTGGGACTGCAGGTGCTCGCCACCACGCCAGGCTAATTTTTGTATTTTTAGAGATAGGGTTTCACCATGTTAGCCAGGATGGTCTTGATCTCCTGACCTCGTGATCCTCCCACCTCGGCCTCCCAAAGTGCTGGGATTATAGGCGTGAGCCACCGTGCCCAGCCCTGCTCTATAGCTTTTTAATAAACTCTCACTCCAGCTCTAAGACTTGCTTTGGTCTCTTCTTCTGTGCCTATGCCTCCTCTGTCAAATTCTTCCTTCTCTGGAGGCAAGAATCAAGGTTACTGCAGACCCCTATGGATTCACCACCTGTAATCGTCTCATTCTCACGTGTTTGTTTGGCTTCTTTGTTTTGTTTTGTTGTTTCTTGAGACGGAGTCTCACTCTGTTGCCCAGGCTGGAGTGCAGTGGCATGATCTTGGCTCACTGCAACCTCCATCTCCCAGGTTCAAGCAATTCTTCTGCCTCAGCCTCCCGGGGGATTACAGGCATGCCCCACCACACCAACGAATTTTTGTTTGTTTGTTTGTTTGTTTGTATTTTTAGAGGAGACAGGGTTTCACCATTTTGGCCACCTGGTCTCGAACTCCTGACCTCAAGTCATCCACCTGCCTTGGCCTCCCAAAGTGCTGGGATAATAAGCGTGAGCCACCATGCCCGGACTCCATCTCACAATTGACTCTCTGTGTATCCTTAGCCTTGTAGGGCTCACTGAGCCCCTCTGTGAAATGATATTGTCTCTTAAAAAATGTTAGAGATTGGGCCTAGAAGGAAACACATTAAGGTCTTGTGTTTATATCTCAATGCTAAAATTCCACAGGACGTTTAATTTCTTTCTTAAACTTTTTCTGCATTTCCCAAATCTCTAACAATGGAAATAGGTTTTTGTAAGAAGAAGAAACAGTGCATGTTATTAAAATGTGAGGTCATTCTGGGCCCTATGTTTTGCTTATTTAGAATAATTTAAAAGCTATCATTTTTGGCCAGGCACAGTGGCTCATGATTGTAGTCCCAGCACTTTGAGAGGCCAAGGCAGGAGGATTGCATGAGTCCAGGAGTTCAAGACCAGCCTGAGCTACATGGTGAAACCCGGTCTCTACCAAAAATACAAATATTGGCCGGGTGTGGTGGCACACGCCTGTAGTCTCAGCTACTTGGGAGACTGAGGCAAGGGGATTGCTGGATTTTGGGTGGTAGAGGCTGCAGTGAGCTGAGATTGCACTACTGCAGTCCAGCCTGGGTGAGAGTGAGACTGTGTCTCAAAAATCAATCAACAAACAAAAAACTATCGTTTTTGAGTACTTTCTCCCTTTATTTCTAAACCCAACCACACATTCTCACCTCAGACAGCGGGATCTTCTGTTGATGGTAAAAAGTTAGGCTGTGCGGTGTTGGAAATGTCACCACCAAACAGTACGGTATTAGCCAAGGTATTTAGCCTTTTCACCTACCGTATCACCTCTTTTTATGAAGCAAAGGGACTAGATTAACATTGCCCTGGCTCTGAAATTTTATGCTTCTTTATGCAATCAGCCCGACGTACTTTGAGTGATCCTCTGGAGAAATGAGATGTGTATTATTGGAACAAGAGCCACAAGCCTTAGGAGTTCGGTTTGTCATTCCCGCTAGAGAAACCACCATGTCTTGCGATGCATCACGTCTCCTGGAAAGTGCATTGGTTTTATGAGGGCAACTGGGGATCAGGCACTTGAGTCCTCATCAGACTGGCTGTGAGAAAAACAGAATCTCCTGATTAAATCTGTAGTGGGAAAACGTTCCAGCCAACTTTCTGGAGTCAGTAGTTGGAATGATTCCAAAGTTATGAATGAATAACAGCAATGACAAACATGTATCCAGGGCTATCTCCGTCATCATAGCCTCAGTCACTTTACCTCCCAATTCCTTGCCAAACAGGGAAGAAAACCTCTATTTGGAGGGGAGAAAGCATGCTTTGTTTCTCAGTCCCCCTTTTGTCTGTCTTTTTGTCTGTCCCTCCCATGGGCAGCCACAAAGTGAAGCTCGACTTTCAGTCTGCGAAGGAACAGCAGGTACTTGTTGGCAGTCACCAAGTTTTTAGAGGTGACTTCTAAAATAGTGAGCAACTGCAAATTGTTATCCTCTGCCAATGAAAGTTCTCCAGTTTCCAGTACCTAAAAGGGGACGTAATACTAGTCATTGGGATTCTTTCTTAGCTGAATAAGGACAAGGCATTCTTCAAAGGGAAAGTTAACCTTGGATGATATCTGGGCTTTCTTTTTCTTGGCCTCCTTCTTTCTTTATTTATATATATTTTTTGAGACAGAGTCTTGCTCTGTTGCCCAGGCTGGAGTGCAGTGCTATGATCTTGACTCACAGCAACCTCCGCCTCCCGGGTTCCAGCAATTCTCCTGCCTCAGCCTCCCAAGTGGCTAGGACTACAGGCACATGCCATCATGCCCAGCTAATTTTTTTTTTTTTTTTTCAGTAGAGACAGGGTTTCACCATATTGGCCAGGCTGGTCTCGAACTCCTGACCTTGTCATCTGCCCGCCTTGGCCTCCCAAAGTGCTGGGATTACAGGGGTGAGCTACCACACCAGGCCTTCTTGTCTTACTTCTTGCTAAGAAAGATGATGGTTTACTTATCATCAATGTAAACTGCAGTTCAAAATTAAACAATTCAAGAATATAGCTGAGGCCTAAGAACAATGAGAATGTTTCTGTAATCTGAGGTCTTTCAAGGGCTCAAAATAATTAGGGAGCTACTGTGTATAGAAAGATCGGGCACTACGGGAGCTCTAAGGGGCTCCTTGACCACATTCCTCTAAAGCTACTCAAGACCAGTGGGTCATTAATCAAGGGTCATAACAAAACTTGGATGAGATTAATCACCTATGTGGAGGCGTTAATACATCCTCATCTAAGAAGCAGCGAGCCTTGCCCCTCTTCCCCTTCAGCCCACAGAAGTTCACAGAGAACCCTCCCTCCCCTGCCCTTCTGAACCACTCAACATCAGAACAAGCCAACTTCCCCTTCATTGCATTGAATCTCTCAGACACTGACCTAGCACTTTCCATGTGCCAATCATCAGTCAGGACCTGGAGGAATTAGCAAAATAAGATTATTTATGCTATGAGCAGAATGTAAGTCACAAAGAGGTATAGATAGCAATGTTTTCCCTTTCATCATATGGACAGAATCAGGGATGGGACCCAGAAGCATAACTGCAAAGTCAAAACTGGAAACAAACAAATGGCTGAGTACAAGAAACTCTGGAGACCTAAGAGAAAAAGTGATCTGTTCAATGTGGGAAGCTCAGGGAAAGCTTCCCAGTAATTTATAGCAGAATGACAGTGGTAGGAATGGCTATTAGTGTACAGGCATGAATATATTTATTTGGTTATGTTACAGTTGCTTGATGGGTCGGGCATGGTGGCTCATGCCTGTAATCCCAGCACTTTGGGAGGCTGAGGCAAGAGGATCACTTGAGCTCAGAAGTTCGAGACCAGCCTGGGCAACATAATAAGACCCCGTCTCTCTCTCTCTCTCTCTCTCTCTCTCTGAAAAAGAGAACTGCTTAATGATGGATTTCAGATGGAACAATAGAAAAGAGAAGAGTTAAGATTAACCTCCAAGTTACTGCCTTTTATACCTAGGCGATGGTGGTGCTACTTACCAACAAGGGAAGGACTTGGGTAGAGAACTTTATCAGATTTATGCCACTATCACTGCCAAGGACCCCTGAAAAGTGCCAGTTGACCTCAGCATCCTGGATGTATTCATGGTCCATATGAAAGAGTTTGAGATCCAGAAATGGTAGAGACAGCACCGCATTTGAAGAAGTACTGCAGACATCCAAGTGTCCAGTTCTATATTCCCAATGAGCACAAATGCTGTCTCTTAGGGTTCATGTATTGATGCCAACTTTCAGGAGGACTCCTCTAGTTTCTACTGGGGGACCAAAAAAGGAAGAAAGCCATGACATTAACAAGCACGACAGGAAAACAAGGAAGAGTAAACGGTCCTCATCCTTCCTCCTGCAAATTTCCAACCTCCCTGCATTGCCCTGTGCTGGCAGAGCCTAACTTGGAACCAGCTGACAAAGAAATGTGATGTGGCTGAGTCCCAGCCTCAACACAGCAAAATAGAGTACAGGATAGTTTTGGAGCTTGATATGGTTTGGATATTTGTCCCCTCCAAATCTCATATTGAAATTTGATTCTAATGTTGGAAGTGGGGCTAAGTGGCAGGTGTTTGGGTCATGGGGGTGGATCCCTCATGAATGGCTTGGTGCCCTCCCTGCAGTAACGAGTGAATTCTTGTTCTATTAGTTCACACAAGACCTGGTTGTTTAAAAGAACCTAGCATCTTTCTTCTTCTCTCTCCTGCTCCCTCTCTCGCCATGTGACACATCAGCTCTGCTCTTTCTACCATGACTGAAAGCTTCCTGAGGTCCTCACCAGAAGCAGATGCTGGCACTGTGCTTCTTGCAGAGCCTGCAGAACTGTGAGCCAAATAAACCTCTTTTCTTTATGAATTACCCAGTCTCAGGTATTCCTTTAAAGCAACGCAAAATGGACTGATAGAGAGCTGAAGAACAAGAGTTTAATTACCTGCACAACATTCAGGACCTCCACCCACAGTCACTGACACCTTGATACCTAACCTGCAGAGTTACTAATGTTTTCCATTATGAGGTGTGCACAGATGACAGATGAATATGAATCAAGAATGGTGCCCATTGGGCAGTGAAAATGACCCTTCCTGCAGGGAGTTACCAATACATAACTTAAGGTTCCTGAGGTTGCTACCATTGGCAGTCCAACTTCTCCTTTCAGAAACTTCTCACTGCATAATCATCACAAGGACCTCCCTAGAGGTATCAGATGCTAAGTTATACTTACCCAATAAGAATGGCCTCAGGCAAAAAGGAACCCCACAGGAAGAACCAATTGACCCTCCCAAGAACAATCATATGTTCCTGTCATGGGATATCCACAGTAGCCCCTATGTCTCAAGGCTTGGTCCCCTCCCTGGATTACAGTTCTTAGTGACCTCTCCATGTCTTCTTAGCTTTTTTTTTTTTTCTTCTTCTTTTTCTGGGAACCACCTTTAATATTATCCATGACTCTGTATTCAGATCGTGGACTACGCTTTGGTGGATAGATACCTAGTCCTGACCCTGTGAACTTACAACTTTGAACTCTTCCCCATGCCAACACTGTGCTGAACTTCAAGGGCTTCCAAAGGGGAAAAGAATCCTGACCTTGAACTCTTCCCCATGCCAACACAATGCTGAAACTCAAGGGCTTCCAAAGAGGCAAAGAATTGTGACCCTGAACTCTTCTCCATGCCAACACCATGTTGAACCACAGGGCATCCAAAGGAGAAAAGAATTCTCATCTCTAACTCGTCCCCATGCCAACACCATGCTGAACTTTAATAAAAGCCTCCAAAGGGGAAAAAGAATCCTGACCTTGACCTTTTCCTTATGCCAACACCATGCTGAACCACAAAGGCTTCCAAAGGAGAAAAGAATTCTGACCTTGAACTTTTCCCCATGCCAACACCATGCTGAATCACAAGGGCTTCCAAAGAGGCAAAGAATTGTGACCTTGAGCTCTTCTCCATGCCAACACCACACTGAACCATAAAGACTTCCAAAGGGGGAAAAATTCTGACCTTGAACTCCTTCCTATGCCAACACTATGCTGAACCTCAAGGGCTTCCAAAGGGGAAAAGAATTAGGGCAGAGGTACACCCCTGACCAGGGCCAACCAGAGAGGGGATTAGCATGAACATAATCTCAAGACCATCCCAACCATATCCCCTATTTACTCCCTCTCTGCAAGACTAATAGAGCCCATTTAATATATATACTATGCCAACGTCTGGAGTTCTCTAAAAAAGAGTAGGCCAATTCTACAAAGATGAATGGGGAAAATTCTGAGTATCCAGAGGCCTGTAAAATGGAGACAATTGTGCCTACTGCACAGACTCCTCTGAGGTCAGAAGAGATGAAAGCACAGCTGTGAACTGGAGAATGTGTAATATCAGTGGAAGAATTGTTGATACTGCATATGCACTTGATCGAAGACAATTTCCAAGTTGATAGAAGAGTAAGAGGAAAAGCATCAAAAGCAAATCTGCTTGGCCCCTTTTTTTAATCACTGCATTTCATCAGCAACTTTTGCTGTTTCCCCTGCAGAACAAACCTCATTCCTCCTCAGAAGGGAGCAGGCGAACACAGTTGTTTACTCGTTCCAGAAGCCATCAGGCTGACTTCAACACACGCTTAGAACAAGCCCCATTTTATCCAAGTGAATAATATGGTTTCCCTTCTGTAAGCAAAACCATGATATATAGGCAAACTCCACGTTAATTGGATAAACCAGTGGTAAAGCCCCAGAAGAACAATTAACTTGCATGTGAAATACTCCCAACTGAAATCTTGGAAAATTTGCATGTAATTAGTACTCCCTTGCAGCTCTCCGAAGTATAAAATACAATACATTAGGGCTTGTAACACTAATATCGCTGAGAACACAGCTAACGTGGGAAGTCTAATTCGCCACTAATATGCAGATGCCAAACTAGTTGGTGCTTGCTTTCACCTGTTTTGGCTAATTGTTTTCGGTGTGATTTAGAAACTCCATACCTTATGATGCAGTTGTTCCTGATGCAACAACTCGCCAGTGCTGGACTGTGGGAGGTCACATCATTTCGATTGCAAATTCAGAAGTGACTTTCGAGGAAATTTGGTCCAGTTCCCAAGCAATAAACCTGCTGCATCATAATCAGCTCAGAACAATTGGCAAATGATAGTTGCACCCATCAGAGATTCTGATTCAGCAAGTCCTGGTTGGATCTCATACATCTCAATTAAAAATAAACAATAGATCAGGCGCGGTGGCTCACGCCT
This sequence comes from Chlorocebus sabaeus, assembly GCF_047675955.1. Classification (NCBI taxonomy): domain Eukaryota; kingdom Metazoa; phylum Chordata; class Mammalia; order Primates; family Cercopithecidae; genus Chlorocebus; species Chlorocebus sabaeus. The sequence goes on along the minus strand of NC_132931.1, from coordinate 5,998,536 downwards.
GTCTGTCATCCCAGCACTTTGGGAGGCCGAGCCAGGTGGATCAGAAGTTCCAGTTCAGTCTGGCCAACACAGTGAAACCCCATCTCTACTAAAAATACAAAAATTAGCCTGGCGTGGTGGTGCATGCCTATAGTCCCAGCTACTGGGGAGGCTAAGGCAGGAGAATCACTTGAACCCGGGAGGCGGAGGTTGCAGTGAGCCGAGATTATGCCACTGCACTCCAGCCTGGGTGACAGAGTGAGACTCTGTCTCAAAAAAAAAAATAAATAAATAAAATAAATAAATAAACAATAAATGTCTTTTTGAATGCAACCAGAAGATCTTGTGGTACAACCAGGATTGGGAACCACTGATATCCTGAACCTACTCAATGCATGAATTCCCAAAACTGAGTGACCAGTGGGCATCCAGTCTGTTTGTGTACTCCCAGGAATAAGATTAATTTCTCAGACCAGGCATGGTGGTTCATGCCTATAATCCCAGCACTTTGGGAGGCAAAAACAGGCAGATCACCAGAGGTCAGGAGTTCGAGACCAGCCTGGTCAACACGGTGAAACGCTGTCTCTACTAAAAATACAAAAAAATTAGCCAGGCATGGTGGTGGACACGCCTGTAATCCCAGCTACTTGGGAGGCTGAGGCACAAGAATTGCTGGAACCTGGGAGGCAGACGTTAGAGTGAACCAAGATTGTGCCGCAGCACTCTAGCCTGGGCAACACAGTGAGACTCCATCTCAAAGAAAAAAAAAAAAGATTACTTTCTCAGTTCCAGTCAAAGGTGGTTGCTTGTATCCCATGTTGAGAGATCTTTTTTTTTTTTTTTTTTTTTTTTTTTTTTTGAGACGGAATCTCGCTCTGTCGCCCAGGCTGGAGTGCAGTGGCCGGATCTCAGCTCACTGCAAGCTCCGCCTCCCGGGTTCACGCCATTCTCCTGCTTCAGCCTCCCAAGTAGCTGGGACTACAGGCACCCGCCACCTCGCCCGGCTAGTTTTTTGTATTTTTTTAGTAGAGACGGGGTTTCGCCGTGTTAGCCAGGATGGTCTTGATCTCCTGACTTCGTGATCCACCCGTCTCGGCCTCCCAAAGTGCTGGGATTACAGGCGTGAGCCACTGCGACCAGCCGAGAGATCTTTTAAGGCTGCACCAGGATTCGGTGCAAGAGACTGCCAAGTTGATTAGCACTCTCTAGGTGCAGGTGAGGGCAGCATGCCTGCCTGTATTTTTCACCAGTGATAAGAGATACGTACTTCAAATCCCATTCAATAGCTTTCAGTTTGTAAAGATTAAAAATGGTGGTTTACACATAAGTGGGAGCTGAAAGATGAGAACACATGGACACGTGACGGGGAACAACATACACTGGGGCCTGTTTGCCAGGGGATGGGGGAGGAAAGCATCAGAAAAACAGTTAATAGATGCCAGGCTTAACACCTAGGTGATGGGACGATCTGTGCAGCAAACCACCATGACATATGTTTACCTATGTAACAAACCTGCACATCCTGCACATGTACCCCTGAACTTAAAACAGTAGTTGAAGGGCCGGGCACAGTGGCTCACACCATTTGAAAACCAGGCAAACCCAGCACTTTGAGGGGCCTAGGCAGTTGGGTCACCTAAGGTCAGGAGTTCGAGACCAGCCTGGCCAACATGGTGAAACCCCGTTTTTACTAAAAATACAAAAATTAGCCGGGGATGTTGGCAGGTGCCTGTAATCCCAGCTACTCAGGAGGCTGAGGCATGAGAATCACTTGAATTCGGTGGTTGCAGTGAGCTGAGATTGTACCACTGCGCTCCAGCCTGAGTGACAGAGTGAGACTCCATCTCAAAAAAAAAAAAAAAACGTTGAAGAAAAGAAAATGGTCTATTTCACTCACTGGCCTTCTATTAGAATAGGGGTGCCCAGGCTTTTGGCTTTTCTGGTCCACACTGGGAGAAGAAGAATTGTCTTGGGCCACACATAAAATACACTAACAATAGCTGATGAGCTAAAAACAATATTCAAAAAAATCTCATAATGTTTTAAGCAAGTTTACAGATGTGTGTTGGACCGCATTCAAAGCCATCCTAGACCGCATGCAGCCTATGGGCCAGGGGTTGGACAAGCTTGTATTAGAATATTGCAACGGATGGTGGGGCACAGTGGCTCACTCCTGTAATCCCAACAGGTTGGGAGGCTGAGGCAGGTGGATCACCCGAGGTCAGGAGTTCGAGACCAGCTAGGCGTGGTGGTGCACACCTGTAATCCCAATCCCAGCTCCTTGGCAGGCTGAGGCATGAGAATTGCTTGAACCTGGGAGGTGGAGGTTGCAGCAGTGAGTCAAGATCACGTCACTGCACTCCAGCCTGGGCGACAGAGCGAGACTCCATCTGGAAAAAGCAACAAAAAAAAAAGTATATTGCAAGGGAAACAGTAGGAGATCAGAGTCTGAAAACTTGGTTTTAACTGTAGCTCCAGCTCTTCCCAACAGTATTATTAGGTTGGTGCAAAAGCAATTGTGGGTTTTGTCGTTGAAAGTAATTTCTCAATACCTTGAGAAATTTGCCTAACCCTCCAAATGCCGAGTGCCCATTTGTCAAATAAGGACATGATATCTGCCTGACTTATCACATGAGATTATTTTAAGGTGAATCAAAAAATCTTGCAAACGTGAAGAGGCTTTGAAAATACTAGCAATTTATTTAAAAAAGTAAAGTACTCTCGCTGTCAGTATACTGTCAAACATTAGAAGTATTTTCCCAGGAGTAGGGGAGCTTCAGCAGGTAGCCAAATGTACACATGTCGTAATAGAGAATTCGAAACACTGAGCCCTTCTTCGCATAATGATATCGAGACTTCTTTTGTTATCAGAACAAAGGCTTGTTCAAACCCAGAGCAATCAGAAAGTGGGTTTGCCTGGTTTTCAAATGGCTTTTGTAAATATTTTACAAACATCTCCCTCTCTGCTTTTCTCTCTGCCTTGAACTGCAACTACCAAGCCTGGTGACTGATTGGAATTCTACTGACTCGCCTTTTGCTTAAGCACATTCTATACAATTGTGTCACTCAAATGGTAACTTGGCCTAATGGGCCTCACTGACTCCTGGTATTTTGAACTGAATACACTTAATTAGTTAAATACTGGATGATATAGACACTGCCTAGCCTGAAAGCACCAGATTGTAAAACTGATGGAATGATCAGGTATGGTTTGTTAATAATCTCCTTAAGGGCAAAGAATAGGTCTTACAATTTCCTGGTCTTTTTTCTTTCTTTTTTTTTTAATTTGAGATGGGTTTCAAACCTGTGTTTTAAAAGCGACTGATTAAGAGCCCAGTGCAGTGGCTCACATCTATAATCCCAGCTACTCAGGAGGCTGAGGCAGGAGGCTCACTTGAGGTCAGGAGTTTAAGGCTGCAGTGAGTTATGATTGTACCACTGCACTCCAGCCTGGGCAACAGAATAAGACTCTGTCTCTTTAAAAAATAATAATAATAATGTAAAATAAAGAAAATAAGTAGGTCATACGCGGTGGCTCATGCCTGTAATCCCAGCACTTTGGGAGGCCGAGGCGGGCAGATCACCTGAGGTCAGGAGTTCGAGATCAGCCTGGCCAACATGGTGAAACCCTGTCTCTGCTAAAAATACAAAAATTAGTCAGGCATGGTGGTGCATGCCTGTAATCCCAGCTACTTGGGAGGCTGAGGCAAGAGAATCGCTTGAACCCAGTAAGCAGAGGTTGCAGTGAGCCAAGACCATGCCATCCAGCCTGGGCGACAGAGCCAGACTCCATCACAAAAAAATAAAACAAAATAAAAATAAAATAAATAAATAAAATAAACATTGCTGATTAAATCTTCTATAGTTCAAAATAAAAAATAACAAAATTTAGTCATATCTCTTTGATCTACGGAATGGACATTGGAACTGGATTTATAAGTGATCTAGTATCAAGGTATCTGGTATCAAGGATTTCTCACTCTTAGAGCAATATTCTCATATTTAAAAATAAATGGCATTGATTTAGCATTAGTGCCTTTTTATATAAGAATTTATCTCAACAGAACTTTTAAAGATATAAAACACACAGTTTATGTAGCCTCAGGTTTCTCAGAGCCAAATCAAACCGAATAATAAAGTAAAACGGAATAATAAAATGATCAAATAGTGTAAGATCAAGTCAGGGCTGATTTGGAAGCAGCTTTTATAATTACTAGGCTGGAAGCAGTCTCTGTAGATTCAGCAGAACTGAATCATGAAATGAATTAAGACCATACCAAATTATTAATACTTTTCATATGCTGTAAAAAGCTTCTCTTCATGCCTCTCTGGGAACTGGTGCCAGATGTCTCGCAGAGCAGGCAGGGCAATTTGAGGAAAATTAATAAATAGCATAATGCTTATTGTTCCTTAATATCCACTTGTCTAATCCTTTGAACATCTGCGCGTCTTTATTCTTTTCAAAGAACTTTGAAGCACCTTATCTCTTTTCATCTTCCTAGCACCTTGAGTAAATCAAGATGCAGTCAGTGGTTCAGAGGTTCTTAGACCTCAGGCTCTGACACTCTTAGCCCTGCACCTGCCGGCAAGTTCTTAACTGGTCCATGCTCCCCTGGCCCCACCTGTCTGGTGACTGACAGCAGAGTGCAATTGTTGAGTGCGGTTGCTAAATGCAGTTAGTAATACCTTCAGGGTCCACCTCAGTTTAGGGGCGGAGCTGACCCTCACCCAGCACTGTCATTTTTTTTCTCTCTCTCTCTCTTTCATGGTTCTACTCTATTTTCTTCCAAATTTAAAATCGACAACCAATAAAGCAAACCGGATAGGCCATCATCACCCTGTGTTGCTTGCAGCTATGAGCCCTCAGTGACACAGAAATCCACCAGCTGTGTGACCTCGGGGAAGACACTGTACTTCTCTGGTCTCAGTTTCTTCGTGCAATACCAACCTCAAAAGTGTTGCGGAGGGAGCTGGGTGCAGTGGTTCATGCCTGTAATCCCAGCACTTTGGGAGGCCGAGGCGGGCGGATCACCTGAGGTCAGTTCAATACCAGCCTGGCCAATATGATAAAACCAAGTCTCTACTAAAAATACGAAAGTTAGCCGGCTATGGTGCCAGGCGCCGGTAATTCCAGCTACTCAGGAGGCTGAGGCAGGAGAATCGCTTGAACCCAGAGGCAGAGGTTGCAGTGAGCCAAGATTGTGCCACTGCACTCAGCCTGGGTGATAGAGCAAGACTCACTCTCATAAAAAAAAAAAAAGAAAGTTTTGGGAGGGTGAACGGGTTAAGGTGTAGAGTGTGTCACACAGCTGGGCTTCTGAGAAGCATTTAATAAATAATAGAGCAAGGAGAAGAATGGAGTAACTGAGCAAGTTATTATAGGGGTACTTGGGCCAGGTCAATTCCACCCAACATGGGACTCCTTGAGTGGGCAATTTGTTTTCTGGAACTCTCCACTGGGCTAGCAGAGGCTTTGTCAGTCCTGCATTGTTTGAACAGCTTTTTCTGCTGAACGCTGCATTTTTCTTCCTTGTCATTCATAGGTGTTACTTCCCTGTGACTTTTTGCATTCCTAATTATCTCAGCATCTGCTTCCAGAGGCACCAAGGGCCTGCCTAATCATGATACCTACCTGGGCAGACCATTGCAAAATAATGCAGATTAAGTTCTTTTTTACTTTTCTTTTTTTTTTTTTAAGAGACAGGGTCTTGCACTGTCACCCAGGTTAACATGCAGTGGTACGTTCATAGCTCACGGAAGCCTCGGACTCCTGGGTTCAAGTGATCTTCCTGCCTCAGCCTCCTGAGTAGCTGGGTTTAAACGTGTGTGTCACTGCAGCCAGCTAATTTTTAAACATTGCTTCTTGCAGGCTGGGCATGGTGACTCACATCTGTAATCCCAGCCCTTTGGGAGGCTGAGGCGGGAGGATCACTTGAGGTCAAAAGTTCAAGACCAGCCTGGCCAACATAGTGAAACCCCATCTCTACCGAAATACAAAAATTAGCTGGGTGTGGTGGTGCATGCCTGTAATCCCAGCTACTAAGGATGCTGAGGCGCAAAAATAACTTGAACCCAGGAGGCTGAGGTTGCAGTGAGGTGAGCTGAGAGTGCGCCATTGCACTCCAGCCTGGGCGACAGAGTGAGACTGTCTCAAAAAAAAAAAAAAAATTGCTTCTTGCAGAGATGGGGTCTTGTTATATTGCCCAGACTGGTCTCAACTCCTGGCTTCAAGTGACCCCCCCATCTCAGCCATCCAAAGTGCTGGGATTGCAGACATGAGCCACACCACCCGGAAAAGGTGAAGCTCTTAGCCCAGCATTGCTCTACGATAAGTGCTGCGTAAACGTTTAAGCTGTGGCTGCCAGGCACCCTCCATCCCCTGTTTTGCTCTTAGAAGAGTGAGAGCAGTTAAATGATTAACGAACTAAAGTAAGTTTGCTCTACCAGTCAGTGACTTAAAAAGATGTCATCTCAGTGGAGACATCTTAACAGTCACATTTTATTTGACCTTGTGTGTCAGTCATATCCAAGAAATCATATCTGGGTCACTCTCAAGAGTGTAGAGTGGGCTGGGCACGGTGGCTCACGCCTGGAATCCCAGCACTTTGGGATTCGTGGCAGGCAGATCACGGGTTCAGAAGTTTGAGACCAGTCTGACTAACATGGTGAAACTCCGTCTGTACTAAAAATACAAAAATTAGCCAGGCGTAGTGGTGTGCGCTTGTAATCCCAGCTACTCAGGAGGCTGAGGCAGGAGAATCACTTGAACTCGGGATGTGGAGGTTGCCGTGAGCTGAGATTGCACCACTGCACTCCAGCTCGGGCAACAGAGCGAGACTCCGTCTCAAAAAAAAAAAAAAAAAAAGAGCTTAAAGTATTAATTCAGGTCTGTGCATTTCTAAAAAAGTGCCCAGCTTACATTAGGACTGTGTGTGAACAGTCTGACTCTTTTGAGACATCATCCCTATCTGTGTTCCCTAAAGAGGCAGAGGTCCAGGTGGCTCTCTGTAGACTCTTTGTTACATGATAATGACCTGTTTGTTGGACTTTTTCTGTTATGTCTCAACTGACTAGCTTTATCTTTTCACAGTTGCATCTCAATCGATTGTCTTTATGGCATGAGTTGATAGGTAACCTCTGAATGGCACATGGTGGTTTTCAAAATGTACAAACAACTCTGAAATGAAGTCTATTATTCCCACTTCTGTGTGACAGTTTCCTTTTTTTTTTTTTTTTTTTTGAGATGGAGTCCTACTCTGTCACCCAGGCCGGAGTGCAGTGGCATGATCTCAGCTCACTGCAACTTCTGCTTCCTGAATTCAAGCGATTCTTCTGCCTCAGTATCCCAAGTAGCTGAAATTACAGGTGCCTGCCACCAAGCCCAGGTAAGTTTTGCATTTTTAGTAGAGATAGGGTTTCACCATGTTGGCCAGGGTGGTCTCCAACTTCTGACCTCAAATAATCCGTCTGCCTCGGCCTCCCAAAGTGCTGGGATTACAGGCATCAGCCACCACGCCTGACCGTGATAATTTACTTCTGTGTAATTTCTGTCATCTTGAGATTTTTTCCCTATACAGGATGTAAGTATTATTCCATTCTCCTCCTTCCCCTACCGTTTATTAAATGTTTCTCAGGAGCCAAGATCTGTGACAAACTCTTTACACCTTACCCCATTCACCTTTCCCAAAACTTTTGGGTTTTTTTGGTTTTTGTTTTTGTTTGGTTTGATTTTTGAGACAGAGTCTTGCTCTGTCACTCAGGCTGGAGTGCAGTGGCATGATCTCAGCTCACTGCAGCCCTCGCCTCCCAAGTTCAAGGGATTCTCCTGCCTCAGCCTCCCAAGTGTGCTAGGATTACAGGTGCGCACCACCACACCTGGCTAATTTTTTGCATTTTTAGTAGAGATGGGATTTCTCCATGTTGGCCAGGCTGCTCTCAAACTCCTGACCTCAGCTGATCCACGTGCCTCGGCCTCCCAAAATGCTGGGATTGTAGGCGTGAGCCACCAGGCCCGGCCTTACCCTTCCCCAAACTTTTGAGGCTGGTATTGCATGAAGAAACTGAGGCCAGAGAAGCTCTGTGTCTTGCCCAGCATCACATAACTGGTAGGTTTCTGTGTCATTTAGGGCAGCGGTCCCCAAGCTTTTTGGCACCACGGACCAGTTTCATGGAAGACAATTATTCCATGGATGGGGGTGGGGGGAGTGGTTTTGGAATGATTCAATCCCATTACATTTCTCATTAGATTCTTATAAGGAGTTGGAAACCTAGATCCTTCGCACGTGCAGTTCACAATAGGGGTTGCACTCCTATGAGACTCTAATGCCGTTGCTAATCTCACAAGAGGCGGAGCTCAGCTTCACCAACTCACCCACCGCTCACCTCCTGCTGTGCAGCCCACTTCCTAACAGGCCACAGTCCTTGCTCTGGGGGTTGGAAACTTGGGATTTAGGGCTCATAGCTGCAAGCTACAAAAGGCAATGATGAGGCTGGGCACGGTGGCTCATGCCTGTAATCCCAGCACTTTGGGAGGCCGAGGTGGGTGGATTTCCTGAGGTTAGGAGTTTGAGATCACCCTGACCAATATGGTGAAACCCTGTCTCTACTAAAAATACACAGATTAGACAGGCATGGTGACAAGCACCTGTAATCCCAGCTACTCGGGAGGCAGAGACAAGAGAATCGCTTGAACCCAGGAGGAGGAGGTTGAAGTGAGACGAGATTGTGCCACTTCACTCCAGCCTCGGCGACAGAGTAAGACTCAGCCTCAAAAAAAAAAAAAAAAAGAAAGAAAAAGAAAACGAAAGAAAAAAAAGAGGCAATGATGGGCCAGCAGCAAAGGTGTATCTTAAAAATATATTGAAAACATGCAAAAAATAAAACTTTGGAAGGGAGTGGCCGTGAGGCTTACGGAAACATCGAAAGGGCTAAAGACCCAGTGTTGAGTCTAGGCAGCTGGGAAAAATGCCCCATGCTTCACTCGAAAGTTTGGCTCCTTGCTTCTTGTGTGTGTCTCATGCCCAAGCCCAGTGTGGGAACCTCTGATGGGCTGAGCCCAGGTCACTAGTCTGGGCCTGGAAAAGGAAGTGTCTATTATAAGTAAGCCCCTTGGAGTGGGAGGGAGCCTCTGCACACCACCAACTCCCAAAAGTTGGAGATTTCCCACATCATAAGCAGATGTGGAGGTCAAAATAATGCCTCTCCAAAGATGTTCACAGAACCTATGAATATATTCCATTACGAGGCAAAAGGGAATCAAGGAAGAGGCAAATGGAATTACGGTTGCTAATCAGCTGACCTTGAAATAGGAAGATTATCCTAGATTATCCATGTGTGATGTAATCAGTAAGGTTCAATGTAATCAACAAGGGTGGTCCTAAATAGAAGAGGGGTACAGAAGAGTCAGTGTCAGAGGGAGGCAGCCTGAGAATGACTCAACTGAACATTCCTGGCTTTAAAGATGGAAGAAAAACCCATGAGACAAGGAACACGGGTGGCATCTGGAAGCTGGAAAAGACAGGGAAATGGATTCCATCCTAGGGCCTCCAGGAAGGATCCCAGCCCTGCAGACACCTGGATGTGAGCCTAATGAGGCTTACTTGGACTTCTGAGTCTCAGAACTGTACGATAATAAATTTCTGTTGTGTGAGGTCACTGTGTTTGTGGCAATTTGTTACCATAGGTCAGACGCTGGGTCTCCAAGACACATGTCCGCTAGAACACAGAGTTCGGGATTCAAAACCAGGTCTGTCTGTTTCCAAAGCCCATGCTCAAGAGTACTGTGCCATAGTGACTTGCACTGGGGATGATTCAAAATGAGGGCACTGAGGGTTGGAACAGAACCGCGTGGTGAAACAGATGGCATGAAAGGTGTGGAGTGTTGCAGTAATCCGAGCGAGACATAGAGGAAATGGAGAGAAAATAAATCCAGGCTTTAGAAATGCTGTCTGGTGTCTGTAGGGGAGAAGAGCTGAGATTCAAGTAAGGGGCCTGCCAACATGTGTTTTGGTTTGAAGTTACCATGTAAACCTGCGCATGAGAGCTGAAGGTTGGAGAGAGACTTTCAAAGCATTAGGGGCTAAATAAAGTTATGCAAAATTTTGACTATCTCACGCATCCAAGTTACTCAGGGGCTATAGTGTGATCCAAGAAGATAGAATTAACAACCATAGCAAAATCAGAAACACACTGAACATTTGGAGGAAGGATCAGATTTGGAGTAAGTCTCTTTAGCATCTATGTTAACTGCAGCAAAGCACAACAAATTCATTTAGGACTGCAAAGAAGGGAAAGTGTAAAAAGTTTCTAGGGCACAGAAGGATGGTACATGCAATATTACTAAATTAAGACATTTAAAATTAGATTGATATCTTCTATATTTGATACGATATTTTTTCCTTTTCTTAAAAAAACATAGTTCTAGGGACTTTCAGATGTTTGCTTCTGATCCTTGTCTCTGGGTTTTCTCCATGAGATCTTAGATCCGTCCATTGTAAATCAACCATGGCGGCAATGTAGAAACTGAATGGACAAATACAGCTTCTGCAGTTTGGGAGAGACACCTAGAAGTAATTTTTTATAGAATTCAGCTTCAATTTTTTTTTCTTTTTTGACACAGGGTCTCACTATGTTGCCTAGTCCAGAGTGCTGTGGAGCAATCACAGCTCACTGCAGCCTGGAACTTCTGAGGTTCAAATGATTCTCCCGCCTCAGCCTCCTAAGTAGCTGGGACCATAGGGGCATGCCACCACACCCAGCTGAATTTTTTGTGTTTTATAGAGACAGGGGTCTCACTATGTTGTCCAGGCTGGTCTCAAATTCCTAGCTTCAAGTGCTCCTCCTACCTCTCAGCCTCCCAAAGTGCTGAGATTTACAGGCATGAGCCACTGTACGCAGCCTCAGCTTCCAGTTACTTCCCCAGCTATTTGGGACTCACAGCTGCAGACCATGCTTTTATTTTTTTAAATTTTATTATCTATATTGAAGGGACACAACATATTTTGATATACACATACGTAGTAAAATGATTATTACGGTCAAGCAATTGAACATATCCATCAACTTGCATAATTCCCTTTGTGTATGTGTGTGTTTGCATATGTGTGAGTTTGTGTTTGCGGGAAGAGCACCCAAAATCTACTCTGTTAGCAATTTTCTTCTACACAAGTAAAATATTATTAACTACAGTCCTAAGACTGTGCATTAGAGCTCCAGACTTACTCCTCCTATATAACGGCAACCTTGTACCCTTTGACCCACATCTCCCCATTTCTCCCACCTGCCTGCCTTTGGTGACCACCATTCTGTGCCCTATTTTTATGCATTTGACTCTTGTTAGATTCCACCTATATGTGAGGTCATGCAGTATTTTTCTTGCTGTGTCTGGCTTATTTTACCTAGCATAGTTTCATCCACATTCTTGCAAATGGCATGCTCCTCTTCTTAATTAAGGCTAAACAAGGTCAGTTGCAGTGGCTCACGCCTGTAATCTCGGCACTTTGGGAGGCTAAGTTGGGAAGATTGCTTGAGCCCAGGAGTTCAAGACCAGCCTGGGCAACATAACAAAACCCTGTCTCTACAAACAATACAGAAATAAAAATGTGGCTGGGTGTGGTGGTGCATGCCTGTAGTCTCAGCAACTCAGGAGGCTGAAATGGGAGGATCCCCTGAGCCCAGGAGGCTGAGGCTGCAGTGAGCTAGGATTGTGCCATGCACTCCAGCCTGAGTGACAGAGCAAGACCCTGTCTTAAAAAAAAAGTGACCAAATAATATTCCATTGTATGTATACACAATTCCTTTATCCATTCATGCATTGATAAACAGGCTATTTCTACTTGGCTATTGTGTATAATGCTGCAATGACTCTAGTATCTCTCTAGGAGGCACTGATTTTATTTCCTTCATGTATGTACCCAGTAGGGGAACTGTTGGATCACAGGGAAGTTCTATTTTTAGTTTTTTAAGGAACCTCGGTACTGTTTTCCATAATGGCCACACCAAGTTACATACTCACCAACAATGTACAGGGTTTTCTTTCCCCTGAAACCTCCACCAACACTTTCTCTTGTCGTTTGATAATAGCCATCCTAACAGGTATGAGGTGATATCTCATTATGGTTCTGATTCACATTTCTCTGATGATTAGTGATGTTGAGCACCTTTTCATATATCCGTTGGCCGTGTCTATGTCTTCTTGAGGAAAACATCTATTCAGTGAACCATGGTTTGTTGTTTTGTTTTGCTTTGTCTTGTTTTTGTTTTCTTTAGTCTCTGAGTTTCCCTAGTTGTCCCTCAGTAAAACAGAAGTTGGTCATGAATTCTGATAATCTAAAACAGGGGTCCCCAACAGTACTGGTCTACGGCCTGTTAGGAACCAGGCCGCACAGCAGGAGGTGAGCAGCAGGTGGGCACGTGAAGCTTCATCTGTATTTACGGCTGCTCTTCATCGCTCTCTTTACCACCTGAGCCCCGCCTCCTGTCAGATCAGCAGTGGCATTAGACTCTAACAGGAGTGTGAACCCTGTTGTGAACTGTGCATGCGCGGGATCTAGGCTGCGAGCTCCTTATGAGAATCTAATGCCTGATGATCTGTCACTGTCTCCATCACCTCCAGGTGAGATCATCTAGTTGCAGGAAAACAAGCTCAGGGTTCCCAATGATTCTACATGATGGTGAGTCGTAGAATTATTTCATTATACATTACAATGTAATAGTAATAGAAATAAAGTACATGATAAATGGAATGCACTCAAATCATTTCAAAACCATCCCTGCCCCGCAACCTTGGTCCATGGAAAAATTGTCATCCAAGAAACCAGTCACTAATGCCAAAAAGATTGGGGATCACTGATCTATCAGAATCACTAGAGCTCATTCACTCAGAAGGCCAACCAGTACAAACAAGAAAGGAACAAAGTCAGCAAACTCCTTTGAACTTCCTCATGAATCTTAGCTCATCCTTAGAATCCAGGAAGCCAAACATCTTCTGGCGTCTTGAGCCCTTGTTTTGTAATCTCTGTTCTGCCCAGTGTAACTTACCCTTCTCTCTCCCTAGCCCAGCTGGACTTCCAGCCTGGATGTGGCTCTGAATCATGCTCCCAGTACCTGGCCCCTGCCTGCCCCAACTTCACATATTGAAACTGGAGCTAAGAGATGCCTGCACCCTAATTCAGCCAACCTGATCTAGGGTAAGAAACATGCATGGGTCTCCTTCTTCCCAGGCCTGGATGCTCATACAGATTCTCTGGGTATCCTAGCTCTGTTTGTCTTTTGAATTTTTAATTTTTTCATCATCTTTTTTTTCTGATTCAGTCTTGATTTCTTACTATGCGGCTTTCTCCCTTGGGGATATGTGCTCAATTCAAGCATCTGCTCACAGTCTCCTTTTGAATACTCGGGCAAATATTCATTGAATTTTTGTTTCCTTGTTTTCCCCCTCTCTCAATAAATTATCCTGTCTCCTCTTAGAGGCCACCATGTCTCCCTTACTGAACTACACACTCTCATGTGCATGAAAAATCCCTCTGAATTTATCTTCATCTCCGCTGCAACCTCACCTTGATTATTTTCTGTAGCCAGCTCATTCTTGCCACTGTCGGATATTAATGCATTACAGAGATCACAGAAAAGTTTGCTGACTTTGTTCTTTCCTTGTTTGCCCTGGTTGGTTTCCTGAATGAATGAGCTATAGGGAAAGAGATGGCTGCCTGAGCATAGACCCGCAGGCAACCCCAGCTTCGAAGGGCCCTGTGCCACCGAAAACCACCAGCCCACAGTCTGCTTCCCAAACTCATCAGGCCATTTCTGCCTATGTCAGGAAGGGTGAGTTCAAAGCTAAGCAGAATGATGGAATGGCATCTACTGGCCCCAGCTGCCGTGTGTGGGTGTGGGCCGGGTCCACCCCAGGACTTCTCGGTCCCTATATAGGGCTTATAAACCCAAGGATGATGGTGATGCCACTGTTTACACTCTAAGGATCACTCTGCTTAAAATTCAAGAGATGATACGAGTTGTTTCATGGTGGGCAGTTCTATGCAAACCTGCTCCCAAAGTCCAAGTAAGCTGAGAGACTGAAGAAAGAGGCTGACGAATCCTATTTCTTAGAAAAAAACATTTGCCAGCCTGGCCAACACAGTGAAACCCCGTATCTACTAAAAATACAAAAATTAACCAGGTATGGTGGTGCACACCTGTAATCCCAGCTACTCGGGAGGCTGAGGCAGGAGAATCGCTTGAATCCCTGGGACAGGGAGTATTTAATATGGATTTATGAACACAAGCCACGTCTGTATCTTGGGCGGTGGTGAGATGAGATGGTGGATCCCACACCATCACTTCGGGACTGAGGGTTTATATACCATAGGGAAAGGGTGATTCAGAAGGAAGGCTTGGGATAATTGAAGTACAATAACATCAAGGTTGTTTGATTTAAGGGCAGGATTTACAATAAGTGGCTGCTTTTGTACAAGGAACAATAGATAAACTGGAAATCTTGGATGTCTTCCCAGAACTGGGATTAAGCAGAAGCCAACATGGCAGATTAGCTTCCAAGATGGAGTTGCTCTGGCCTCCATATAAGTATAGAACAGTGTATTCCAGGCTAGGCATGATGGCTCACGCCTGTAATTCCAGCACTTCGGAAGGCCGAGGCGGGCAGTTTACCTGAGGCTAAGAGTTTGAGACCAGCCTGGCCAACATGGTGAGACCCTGTCTCTACTGAAAATACAAAAAAAATTAGCTGGATGTGGTGGTGCATGCCTGTAATCCCAGCTACTCGGGAGGCTGAGGCAGGAGAATTGCTTGAACCCAGGAGGTGGAGGCTGCACTGAGCTGAGATCATGCCACTGCACTCCAGCCTGGGTGACAGAGTAAGACTCCATCTCAAACAAAACAAAGTGAAAAAACAGTGTAGTCCAACATACTTGGAGGAGAAAATATAAGCACCATACAAATGTCAGGCATCACTCTATGTGCCAATCCCTCCCCACATTCCTCAGGACTCTGCACTTTCCAAAAAACACCAAAAACAGGGATTGCATTCTTTGCTGCTCCAAATAAAGACTAAGGGTAAAGGAACATTTTTTAATCCTAACATAAAAGTGGGGAGCATTTCCCTTGTGTCCTCTCCCCAGGACATGATGGACTAGTTCAGAGCTCATCAGTGGAAGGCAAGTGGGCCAGGGAAATACCATGGCCTTCGTGTTTGCAAGTGGTTCCACCTTTTCTAGCTGCACAGTCTAGGACAAGTTATTTAATTTCCCTGAGCATTAAATGTGTCCTCTTGTGTAAAATGGAGGAAATATTTCCTATGTTGCGTGTTTGCTTTACAAAGGAAATGAGACAACACACTTCATTGCAGTGTCTGCCCTTCTCCCTAGCTTCTGATCTGGTAATGACCTTCCAGGTTTGATATTGTTACCAAAACACCAGGGACCAGGTCTAGATCCTGCTGCTCACTGCACAGAAAGCCAATCACTGAGACAATTAGTATCGCCAGTGAAGAAAGACTTTAATCAGGTACTGCCACTGAGGAGATGGGGACTCAGTCTCAAATCCATCTCCTCTGAACCAGTTAAGTCAGGGGTTTACATAGCAGGGAAGAAATGTAACCTCATGCCGAAAAACAGGAATTATGGAGGGATAAGGAAGAGGAGTTTGTCAACAGGTAACAGAGGCTTGGTTAGGCAATCATGACAGGTGAGGGATCTGGTGTCTCATTGTCTTGGCGATCTGGTGAGTTTCAGTTCCTTGATACTATCTGGGAGGACTGATGGTTGGTTTCCTGAGAAAGTAACTTGGATAAGATAAATGTAAGTTTCTCAAGTTTTAAAGCCTAAAGGGTCAATTTCTATGTTTATTCAAATGAAACCATAAACATCAATTCTATGGGACAACTGGGCAGGTTTTAGCATTAGTTTGTAATTTTGTGGGACTTTCACCAGTGTAAAAAATTCTCTAGGCAGCAGGACTGCCCAGGTTCTAATCTTACTTTTGTTTCTAGATTGCTGAGGGATCTAAGGCAGGTGATAAACATGATAGTAGAACTCATAGGATTTTGGGAGGATGTAAAAGAGATCACTGATGTGAAATACCAGCAGATATTTCTAACTTTTATTTATTTATTTTAAGAGACAAGGTTTTGCTCTGTCACCCAGGCTAGAGTGCATTGGTGCAATTATAGCTCACTGCAGCCTTAACCTCATGTGCTCAAGTAATCCTCCTCCCTCAGCCTCTGGAGTAGCTGAGACTACAGGCATGCACTACTATGCCCAGCTAATTTTTAAAATTTTTAGTAGAGATGAGTTCTTTCGTAGAGATGAGTTGCCAAGGCTGGTCTCGAGCTCCTAGACTCCAGTAATCCTACCATCTCAGTCTCCCAAAGTGCTTGGCTATAGCTTATTTGGCTGGGCACCACCATGCCCGGTCAAATATCTCTAACAAGTATTCATTAATATCCAAGTTCGTGATTATTCTGACATCTTATCATTTCCCTAGGATAATACAGATGGGAAGCGTGGGGTTAAGTCGAATATACTTGCCAGCTAAAAAGAAGACTATGTTGATGTTTATAGCACCTTTCTATCTATAGAACCTTGTGTACATTGATCCAGAAAACCCTGAAATGAGTGAGGCAATTCATAATTGCTCCCATTTTACCAAGGAGGTAATTGGGATGTGGAGAAGGTCAATGGCTTTTCCAAGGTCATAGGGCCAGTAAGTGAGAGCACCAATTCTTGTGACACTCAGTTCAATGATTCATAGTCCGCTGACTTTCACAGTGAGAGTTAAGTCAACGGGAGCATGTCCTCCAGGCTGGAGTTAAGACAATTTTCTTTTAGACCTTTAATAAAGCCATTTGTTTGTTTTACAGCCACGTGTAGTTTTTTTCCTCTTCTCTGCCTGCCGCTTGCCTCTTAGCAAGAAAAGGACATCAGCTCAGTTATTCAGCTGGTCTTTGAGATTCTGGGCATCAAATAGAATCACTCTCTGAGGTCAATCCAAATGATTATTTGAGGGACTCAATTTCCTTTAGAGAAGGCACATTGTCAGTTCAATCTGCTGTGGAATTTGTAGTATTAATGAATTGAAGTATGCTTTAGGGATTTCTCCCAGATGCTTATTTTAATTTAAGCTCTAGGGGTTTAACTTTTTCAAAATACTCAATTTTGTTCATTATGAAAACTAATAACTGGCTTATTTCACTGCTAATTTGGGTACGAAGGTTAATTATCTATAGTGGAGTGGTCTCGAGCTAATCTGAAGTCTACCTGAACAGGGCACTGTGGCTAATTGATTCCCCTATGCACTGAGAAATGAGTATTTCTTTGTGGGGGGAAAAAAGCTCCACTTGATGTAGATTCTTTTTGTCTCTGCTCTTTGTAAAAGGAGCTGTGAGTCTCCAAGATGGCAGGCAATCTTTCCGTCTGTAGGGTGTTGTGGAATCCATTCAGTTATCTCAAATATAGCATTCTGCTCAGTTCTATCTCAACATCTTCCTGTACCCCCACAATAGGCAATGTGAATATCTATTTTAAATTATGGCTGGGCATGGTGGCTCATGCCTGTAATCCCAGCACTTTGGGAGGCCGAGGCATGTCGATTACCTGAGGTCAGGAGTTTGAGACCAGCCTGGCCAACATGATGAAACCCCGTCTCTACTAAAAATACAAAATTAGCTGGGTGTGGTGGCAGGTGCCTGTAATCCCAGCTACTCAGGAGGCTGAGGCAGGAGAATCACTTGAACCCAGGAAGTGGAGGTTGCAGTGAGTGGAGATCACGCTGATGCACTCCAGCCTGGGTCACCGAGTGAGACTCCGTCTCAAAACTAAGACAAAACAAAACAAATAAATAAATAAATTATGATAGCATGACTGCAATCCAATTAGAATGCCTTGCCTTCTAACATACACCAACAATAATAATATCAACAGTAGCAATAGTAATGCATTATTCTTTATGGTTTCAAAGGGGCAAAAGATCTCACAGCATTTCCAAAATTTTCCTAAGAGCCCCATTAAGTACTTTATTCCACAACTTCACGAATGCAGAAATTGAGATCCAGAGAGATCCACGTGTCCACAGCAAGAAGGTGTGAAGAGTGAGAACTGAATATGGGTTTCCTGCTTCCTAATTCTTCGCTCTTTCCATTTTACCACACCACCTATGTTATCTGTAATGTATTCCAAAAGCCATGTTACCTTTAGGGTTATCTACTATATCAGACACACAGCTATATAATTCTGTTGCGTGTACTCTAAGAAATCCAGTTTTGGGCTCTGTAAGGTGACTCATGTCTGTAATCTCAGTTCTTTGGGAGGTCGAGGTGGAAGGATTGCTTGAGGCTTGGAGTTTAAGACCAGGCTGGGTAACATAGCCGGACTCCATCTCTAGAAAAAAATATTGTTTTAAATTAACCAGGCATGGTGGTGCATGCCTGTAGTCCCAGCTACTCAGGATGCTGAGGCAGGAGGATATCTTGATCCCAGAAGATCCAACTATAGTTGTGCCACTGCACTCCAGCCTGGGCACCAGAGAGAGACCCTGTCTCTGCAAAAGAGGAAGGAAGGAAGGAAGGAAGGAAGGAAGGAAGGAAGGAAGGAAGGAAGGAAGGAAGGAAGGAAGGAAGGAAGGAAGGGAGGGAGGGAGGGAGGGAGGGAGGGAGGGAGGGAGGGAGGGAAGGGAAGGACAAAAGGAAGAGAGTATGGAGAGAAGGAAGGAAGGAAGGAAGCAAGGAAGGAAGGAAGGGAGGAGAAGGGAAGGAAAAAAGGAAGAGAGTATGGAGAGAAGGAAGGAAGGAAGGAAGGAAAGAAGGAAGGATGGGAGGAGAAGGGAAGGAAAAAAGGAAGAGAGTATGGAGAGAAGGAAGGAAAGAAGGAAGGAAGGAAGGAAGGAAGGAAGGAAGGAAGGAAGGAAGGAAGGAAGGAAGGAAGGAAAGAAGGAAGGAAAGATAGATTTCAATTTTGCCTCCAGGGAGTAAGATGAACTAACACTGCCTGTAGGCTCCTAGAGGCACTCTTTGTCATGTGATGATACCTTTTTTTTTTTTTTCTTTTTTGCCTGTAAGGTCAACCCTTTCTCCCTCTGCTGATCCTGTTCTTCGGATAGCAGGCACAGTGTCTGAACCTAAGTGATGCTCCCATTCCTCTCAAGGAACTAAAGCCAGATTTGGCCCTGAAGTTTCTTTCTGCACATTAGCCTTTGGAGCTCTCTCTCCCGGTCCACCTCTGATTTATTTAAAAATTACTTTCTAAACCAACTTGAAACCACTCAAAATTAATTTAAACTCCCCCAAAACTGAATTTGTCAATGTCCACCATTGTAATTTGTTACCTTGCATTATAACCTACTACAGAACTGTGGGGCTGTCAGAACTCCAATGATGTAGTGTGGTCTCCATGTACAATATATCATAAGAGTGGTTTCAGCTCGGATGATCGATGGAGCAAGCCCGGGAAGAATTTAAAAAGAGACCAAAATTTCTCAGATTTTTGTATTCCCTTTAAGTGGTTGAAGGCGTCACCCCCAAGAGATTACTGAAAGTCTAAATCATTTTTTCTCCTTCTTGCTCTGTATCACACAGAGGTCTGCAAAGGCAATTAACCCAGCATGTTGGCAGAAGTGCTGAGGCATAATTGGCTGTTGCTGTGGCCTTGTAGCTTTGGCCATGACATTGCCCTATCAGTTGGGAAAGGGGAAATGAATCTGCTTTTGCTTAAAGACGTCACCAATTAGGCACGATCATGTACCACTTATCCCTTTGGCAGACTCCAGAGCTTCGGGTCCTTGGTAAGGTTTGTCCACAAGAAAGGGGAAAGAACTTACTTCCAGTCTGCACACCTGGGTTTCCCTTTGAGGTCAGTGCCTCCCAGACAATTGGCTGGGTTTAACTCATCAATACCAGACTGAGTCTCTGTAATCATGGAGAATAACCAGAACACTCTGGAAAAATAATAAAATGTCCTTTACTTCAAAGTGAGATAGAACGCTTTTTATTTTATTTTTTTGGCAACAGGTTCTCACTCTGTTTCCCACGGCTTACTGCAGACTCAACCTCCTGGCCTCAAGTAATTCTCCCACTTCAGCTTCCCAGGTAGCTAGGACTGCAGGCTTGCACCACTACACTTGGCTAATTTTTGTATTTTTTTTTTTTTTTTGTAGAGACAGCCTTTCACCGTGTTGCCCAGGCTGGTCTTGAATTCCTGAACTCAAGTGATCCGCCCACCTCAGCCGCCCAAAGTGCTGTGATTACAGGTGAGCACCACTGCACCCGGCCAACATCTGTACTTTTTATCCATCCGACTTGCTTTCTTGAGTGAAAGAAAAAGGGAGAGTTGTAACCACTGCGTTGAGAATTGTTGGTGCCCCTTTGGGATTAAAATTCATACTAATGTGTAAATGACTTGTGTACGATCTTAATGGAATCTATTAAGTTTAGCCAAATACAGCTTCCTTACCTATTTTAAGTTCAACTTAAAGCTCTCTCTGTCCATAGTGAACTGTGACTTAGCTGGGTGCGAAAGCAGACTGTAATCTACTCTTGTGCCAACTGCCAAGTTTTGGCAAATGAAAGGCAGCCAACTGTTGAAAACGTGTTCAAATAAGGTGTATTAGTCAGGGCTCCCTAGGACAGAACTAATAGGATAGATATATATATAAAGGGGAGTTTATCAAGGAGTATGGACTCACATGATCACAAAGTCCCACAATAGGCTGTCTGCAGGCTGAGGAGCAAGGAGAGCCAGTCTGAGTCCCAAAGCTGAAGAACTTGGAGTCTGATGTTCGAGGGCAGGAAGCATCCAGCATGGGAGAAAGATACAGGCTGGGAGGCTAAGCCAGTCTAATCTCTCCACATTCTTCTGCCTGCTTTAATGCTGGCTGTGCTGGCAGCTAATTAGAGGGTGCCCACCCAGATTGAGGGTGGGTCTGCCTTTCCCCGTCCACTGACTCAAATGTTAATCTCGTTTGGCAACACCCTCACAGACACACCCAGGAACAATACTTTGCATCCTTCAATCCAATCAAGCTGACACTCAGTCTTAACCATCACATAAGGCAAATGCTGAGCTGTAACCAATCTGGCTATTTCTGTACCTCACTTCCGTTTTCTGTACATCACTTTCCTTTCTCTGTCCATGAACCTTCCACCACGTGGTTGCACTGGAGCCTCGCACAGAGCCTCTCTCCGCGCTGGAGCCTACTCTGGCTTAAGGGCTGCCTGATTCACGATCATTCTTTGCTCTATCACACTCTATTACATGTAATTTTTTTTTTTTTTTTTTTTTTTTTTTTTTTTTTTTTTGGAGACAGAGTCTCACTCTATAACCCAGGCTGGAATGCAGTGGCATGATCTGGGCTCACTCCAACCTCTGCCTCCTGGGTTCAAGCAATCCTCCTGCCTTAGCCTCCTGAGTAGCTGGGACTATAAGCACCTGTCACCATGCCTGGCTAATTTTTGTTTTTGTTTTTGTTTTTTGTTTTTGAGATGGAGTTTCACTCTTGTTGCTCAGGCTGGAGTGCAATGGCAAGATCTCGGCTCACTGCAACCTCTGCCTCCTGGGTTCAAGCGATTCTCCTGCCTCAGCCTCCCAAGTATCTGGGATTACAGGTACCCACCACCATGCCTGGCTAATTTTTTGTATTTTTAGTAGAGTCAGGATTGCTCTATGTTGGTCAGGCTGGTCTCGAACTTTCGACCTCAGGTGGTCCTCCCATCTTGGCCTCCCAAAGGGCTGGGATTACAGGCACGAGCCACCATGCCCGGCAGATTTTTGTATTTTTTAAGTAGAGACAGGGTTCCACTATGTTGGCCAGGCTGATCTCGAACTCTTGACCTCATGATCTGCCCGCCTCGGCCTCCCAAAGTGCTGGGATTACAGGCATGAGCCACCGCACCTGGCCATGTTAAATGTAATTTGTCTAAGGTTTTTCTTTTAACAAATCGAATGTGGGAGCAGAGGTCTACCCACGGTCTGGGAAAGATTTCAATATAGCTGAGATCACTGAGGATAACTGTTTCAATGTCAGAATTTTACAACGAAAATTAACTTTTTCTTTGCTCCCTTCTTTGGCATGATGTTTCTCCTAAATAACAACAAATATATACACACATACATACATGGTACAAACATAGCTCAGAGCATACACAGGAATGTACCAAGGACAGGGTTCTGTCTTCACGCCAGGCTTCCAGTCATGGGCAAAAAGGAGGACAGTCCGGGTGCAGTGGTTCACACCTATAAACCCAGCACTTTGGGAGGCCGAGGCAGGCGGATCACCTGAGGTCGGGAGTTCGAGACCAACCTGGCCAACATGACCAAACCCTGTCTCCACTAAAAATACAAAAGTAGCTGGGTATCGTGGTGCACGCCTGTAATCCCAGCTACTTGGGAGGCTGAGGCAGGAAAATCACTTGAACCTCAGAGGCGGAGGTTGCGGTGAGCCGAGATCATGCCATTGCACTCTAGCCTGGGAAGCAAGAGTGAAACTCTGCAACAATAATAATAATAATAATAATAATAATAATAATAATAATAAAAGGAGGACAAAGGCAGATGCAGGCCGACCCCTCGACCATGTGGATCAGCTGTGGCCCTCACTCTCAGACAACCACAGCTTTCAAACAGACAGAAACACTCCCAAGGGCTGGGAGTGGGGCAGGGATAAGACACATCCGTGGACTGCTCCAAAACACTCTTCTGGACCAGCTATGGCCTTGCTAGGATCCAGTGCATCATCAGAGCATGTTTGGTCCACTAGCAAAGGCCCAGACCTGCTCACGTCACTGGTTCCTCTTAGACTTAGCAGCTCTTATGTTTGCATTTGAACCTTAGCTCTGTTACAAGCAATGAGACAGTGTGAGAAGGCAGATTATCAGCAGATCCAGTGCACACAGCCTCCAGGGAATGACATGTTCTGTGTGACCTTGGGCTGGTCACTTATTGTTCCATCTCCTGCTCAGCACAGGACCTGACTTACACAGGTGTTTAATAAAACCCGATCTCCCAGTCACCAGATTCAAAAGGTGCAGGTATCTCAAATACATCTTATGGCTTGACTGTATCTAAGCTTCATTATAAAGGCTTGCTTTATTCTTATTGTTTCTAAACCAATGACAGCATCATGGCCCCACAGAGACTCACCCAAGGAAGGAGGCGATAATTTCATTCTTGCTGAAGACACGCTATTCTAACGCAGATGATGAATACACTTTACCTGAGCCAACCCACTTGAATTAATCACAGCTGTTCTGTTTCTCAGCATCTATTATGCAATTTTCCCTTGCCGTGGGCTCCTTTAAAAGAATGGAAATACCAAGCAAAATAACTGAGGGGAAAATAACATTTAATGAAGAATCAAAATTTAATCTAAAACATGGAAAAGAACTTAAAAGACCCAGGCTTCCAGAGCTACACACGGTATTTCCACAGGTTAAGAAGATCTTTAAAAATCAAGAAATTAAATATCCATCACATGTCTAATGCCCCTGCTAATTATACTAAATCAGATTTTATCGTGATTAGAACTTTAGTCTGTGTTCTCATATGCATGCCACGTTCTAAAACTGAGTTTTTTTATATATATATAAATATATATATTAATATATTTATATTTTATATATATAATATATATATTTTAATTATACTTTAAGTTCTAGGGTACATGTGCACAACGTGCAGGTTTTTTACATATGTATACATGTGCCATGTTGGTGTGCTGCACCCATTAACTCGTCATGTACGTTAGGTATTTCTCCTAATGCTATCCCTCCCACCTCTCGCCTCCCCACAATAGGCCCCGGTGTGTGATGTTCCCCTTCCTGTGTCCAAATGATCTCATTGTTCAATTCCCACCTATGAGTGAGAACATGCGGTGTTTGGTTTTCTGTTCTTGCGATAGTTGTCCATTTCCCCCAAATCAGAACGTTGTGTATGTAGAAACAGCATCATCACATATCTTGATATTTACTAAAACGGGGCCAAATTCCACTAGTTCTACTTGTCAAAGAAGTAAACACGCTGTAGTGGAAGTAAAATGTGGAATCTGAAAAGCAAACTCACCCCCTCATCTGTGAACTGTTGGCTTTGATTTGTCTACATTTCCAAAGTCATAAGGAGAAAGTGACGTACAGGGCGTGCCGGATAAGGAGACTCCCCGCAGGGTGAGACCCTGTATATTCTCTGAACAGAGTTTTGTTCTTGAGTACACAATGCCATTCTTGGATGTACTGTTAGGGGTTTATTTTTATTTATTTATGCATTTATTTTTGAGACAGGGTCTCATTCTGTCACCAAGACCGGAGTGCAGTGGTGCAATCATAGCTCACTGCAGCCTCGACCTCGTGGGCTCAAGCGATCCTCCCTCCTTGGCCTCCCAAGTAGCTGAGATGCTTGATGTGGGTTTTAAAAAGAAATTGCTTTCTCTCTCCGTCTCTGAACACAAATGGGTGAGTACCTATTCTGAAGAGCCTCAGGGATGGGAGAGAGATTCAAGGGAAGGGAAGGGAGAAACTGGTTGTGGAAAATGTAGCCACTTGTATCTTCAATCTGATCTTCTTCAACAAGCAGATACTTCTGTAACATAGTATCCACCTGCCGCTGCCTGAGCTGCATGATGTTAGGCAGGAGGTGATAAGGAGGAGCTGGGGATAGAGATTATCATCTATAGTTCTCCTACCCTTATTTATTTTGCCATTTTTTGCCCCTGAATTTATTTATTTTTAAATGGCTGGGCATCCCAGTACTTTGGGGGACTGAGGTGGGAAGATCCCTTGAGGCCAAGGGTTCAAGACCAGCCTGGGTAACATAGTAAGACCCCCATCTATACAAAAAATTAAAACTTAGCTGCATATGGTGGTGCACACCTGTAGTCTAAGCTACTCAGGAGGCTGAGGTGGGAGGATTGCTTGATCCCAGGAATTCAAGGCTGCATTAAGCTATGATGGCACCACTGCAGCCCAGCCTGGGTGACAAAGCCAGACCCAGTCTCTGTAAAATGGGGGAAAAAAAAAATCCTCTAAACAGGGAAAAGAGAGTGAGGCTAAGGGATAGAAAACATCCTCCGATGTTGGTGGGTTCCACAAGAAGGCTTTAAAACCTGCTTCCCTTGGCCGAGTCCTAGAAATAGAGGACGAGAAGCAACAAGAAAGTCAACAGGTAGATTTGGAGAGTCAGATCAGAGAATCCTGGATTTCCTCTTACTAGGCAGAGCCCAGAAAGGCAGCAAGACCCTAGCAAGCAAAAGATCTCATAATGCACAAAGTCCTTGGGTTTTCCCACCTCTCAGGGCATCTTAGGTGAAGAGTACTTTTCCTGGATGCCCAACAGCACCACAGACTTGGCACAAAACTCCACGAGAGATGAAGGGGCTGGGCAAAAAAGAGTTAACATAGCAGGTCCGAGACTTGTCCTTAGAGAGCCTTCTTTGCAAGACTGGCCTTTGGCTAGCATCTGTGAACTTGAATTTTGAAAGAATTTCTCTAACTGATGAGACTGACTCACTGTGCCTAATTGGTTTGAACAAACATTGTGATACATGCTGAGTACCTGCTTTGCTTATGGGAGCCTGTACTGAACAGAGGGTGCCTATGTGATGAGCCTCCAATAAAAACCTTGGACACTGAGTCTCTAATGAGGCTCGTTGATAGAAAGTGTTTCTCACGTGTTGTCACACTCTTTGCTGGAGGAACTAAGTCCATCCTAAGTGACTCCACTGATAGAGGACTTTTGGAAGTTTGAATCTGCTTTCCTTGAACTTTGCCTCATATGCTTTTCCCCTTTGATGATTTTGTTGTGTATTCTTTCATTGTAATAAATCATAGACATAGGCTGGTCATGGCGGCTCATGCCCATAATCCCAGCACTTTGGGAGGCCGAGGTGGGTGGATCACCTGAGGTCAGGAGTTCGAGACCAGCCTGGCCAACATGGCAAAACCCTGTCTCTACTAAAAATACAAAAAATTGGCTGGGCATGGTGGCAGGCGCCTGTAACCCCAGCTACTCAGGAGGCTGAGGTAGGAGAATCACTTGAACCTGGGAGGTGGGATTGCAGTGAGCTGAGATTGTGCCACTGCACTCCAGCCAGGGTCACTGTGTCTCAAAATAAAATAATTAATTAATTAATCAATCATAACATAAGGACAAGTACAGGCTGAAATCTGCAAGTTCTCCTGGTGATTACTCCAGCCTGGGGCTGATCTTGGGCTCCTCAACACAGAGGCTGTCCATTGGATCAGAAAGATATAAGAGAAAACTATAGGGACCAAATGTCAAAGTCCAGACAAGTAGAGAGATGCTTTGGAGTCCATATAGATAACAAAGAAGAACCCCTACCACCAGGACGGGCACCACCAAGACCCTCAACCCCAGGACTGACTGAGAGGACCATGAATCAGCTGACATAACATCCATGCCAGAATGCAGAATGCAGGCTTGTGAGAGAATTAAGTTTATTTTATATTTATTTATTTATTTATTTATTTATTTATTTATTTATTTATTCCTTGAGACAGAGTTTTGCTCTTATTGCCCAGGCTAGAGTGCAATGGTGCCATCTTGGCTCACTGCAGCCTCCGCCTCCCTGGTTCAAGTGATTCTGCTGCCTCAGCCTCCCAAATAGCTGGGATTACAGGCGCCTGCCACCACACCTGGCTAATTGTTTGTAGTTTTAGTAGAGACGGGGTTTCGCTATGTTGGCCAGGTTGGTCTCAAACTCTTGGCCTCACGTGATCCACCTGCCTTGGCCTCCCAAACTGCTGAGATTACGGGCATGAGCCATCACCCCCAGCCAAAAATAAAGTTAATTTTGGAAAATTAAGTTACGTTTCTATAACTCTCATGCTTGTTCTTGCTACCTTCAGGTTCTCCGAGGAGAAAATGCAAATTACAGAGGATTAAGGGGAGGCAGTAACACAGAGGTGTAGCTCACCCTAGTTGAGCTAACATGTTCCCTTGTACCATCCAAGAGTATGGAGTCTTAGCCCCCAAATCTTTTTTTTTTTTTTTTCTTTTGAGATGGAGTTTCACTGTTGTTGCATAGGCTGAAGAGCAATGGTGTGATCTTGGCTCACTGCAACCTCTGCCTACTGGGTTCAAGCAATTCTCCTGCCTCAGCCTCCCAAGTAGCTGGGATTACAGGCATGTGCCACCATGCCCAACTAATCATTATTATTATTTTGTATTTTTAGTAGAGATGAGGTGTCTCCATGTTGGTCAGCCTGGTCTCGAACTCCCAACCTCAGGTGATCCACCCACCTCGGCATTCTAAAGTGCTAGGATGATAGGCATGAGTCACCAGGCCCGGCCCCCCAAATCTTTAGACTGCCCTTGACAACTGTAGAGTCTGCATGTGTCTCCATGAGCCTCTATCCATTCCTCCTTATGTTCCCTTCATTCCCATTCCCCCTCATCCTTATGTCTTTATAACTCATCCCTGCCTGCACACTCTCCAGTTAAATTGTTCTAAAAAGTGAGCCAGTCCCACCTCTCTCTTACATCTGGTACCTCTTCACAGCCTTGGACCTGGGCCGGACCTGGGTGGTGAGTACCTTATTCTCCAAGTGGCCCTGCTCTCGGTAGAGAGGAAGGATAGAGCTGGAGGGGACTGCAGAGGAGGGAAAACTGGGAGATAATTTACTTCCATGTTTCTTTTTTATTTGCATGCACATCATGGGGGCAGAGGGAGGCATCTTGCTGTCCAAGGATTAAGATCCTGCCAATGCCCATTATCAGGTCTACATGCGAGATCCATAACCTCCCAGCTCACTCAGCTTTGGTCTAATGCTTAAAGAGCGTTTCCTGAATGTACATCCCTAGATGCTTTACAAAGCAGTCTTCCAGTATCTCAGCACTAGGAAGAGCTGGGCCTAAAAGCCCTGGTCTTCCCCTCCTTATTTCCCATATACCTTGGAAAAGACACTCACGGAAGGAAGTTTGTTGTACCACATATTTTGTAAAAAGTGGGTTCCTTTAACAATTTCATTTGAGACAAAAGTCCAACCAGGCGTGGTGGCTCATGCCTGTAATCCCAGCACTTTGGGAGGCCGGGGCGGGCGGATCACCTGAGGTCGGGAGTTTGAGACCAGGCTGACCAACACGGAAAAACCGCGTCTCTACTAAAAATATAAAAAATTAACCAGGCATGATGGTACATACCTATAATCCCAGCTACTTGGGAGGCTGAGGCAAAAGAATCGCTTGAACCCAGAAGGTGGAGGTTGCAGTGAGCCGTGAGCTGAGATCACACCATTGCACTCCAGCCTGGGCAACAAAAGGGAAACTCCGTCTCAAAAAAAAAAAAGTCCTGAGGTTTTAAATGCATAAATCAACAGACTGTTTTATGGTTCTCAACCTAGTGCCCCTCATTTGACAGGGCCCCCCAGTGATATGCTGCAGGAGAACACAGGAGACAGGAGTGCCTGTGTCCTTTCTTTCTTTTTTTGGTTTTTGTGTTTTGAGACAGGGCCTCACCTCTGTCTCCCAGGCTGGAGTGCAGTGGTACAAGCATAGCTCATTTCAGTCTCAAATTCCTGGGTTCAAGAGATTCTGTCACCTCCACTTCTCGAGTAGCTGGGACCACAGATGCATGCCACCATGCCCAGCTAATTTTTAATTTTTTGCAGGAACAGGGTCTCACTATGTTGCCCAGGTTGCTCTCCTGCCTCAGACTCCCAAAGTGTTGGGATTACAGGCGTCAGCCACCGCACCTGCCCAGGCATGGGAGTTCTTGATGTCAGCCTCACAGGTGGTACCTTGAACATTCCTAACTTCTCCTTAACAACAGACAATACATCTACTATTCATGAGCTTATCTAAACCTTTTCTTGAAGTTCTTTATATTGTCAACCTCTAATGTAGTCCTATTTTCCAAAAGAGAATTAAGTTTGAAGGTAGTTTGGACCATTGTATCAAGTCCTTGGTCAAGGCCAGGCACGGTGGCTCATGCCTGTAATCCCAGCACTTTGGGAGGCCGAGGAGGGGTGGATCACCTGTGGTCGGGAGTTCAGGACCAGCCTGACCAACATGGAGAAACCCCGCCTCTACTAAAACTACAAAATTAGCTGGGCGTGGTGGTGCATGCCTGTAATCCCAGCTACTCAGGAGACAGGTAGGAGAATCACTTGAACCCGGGAGGCAGAGGTTGCTGTGAGCCAAGACTGCGCCATTGCACTCTAGCCCAGGCAACAAGAGCAAAACTCCGTCAAAAATAAATAAACAAATAAATACAAGTCTTTGGTCAAGACTTTGACTTTGGTCATTGTGGGTCTCTCCCAGAGTCCAGTAATGTTTCAAAGTGCCCCAAACCATAAGAGTCCTATTATTAAACCATAACTGGAATTTACTTTTTCCATTGTAACAACCTTCCATACCTACCTTTCTCTATTCTTAAGGGCAGATTATTCATCAATTGCCACCTCTAACCTACATCCACCTACTCCAATAGAATGTCTAATACCAAAGACACTGAAATGCAGTATTGGAAAGCATGATCCCTTTCTGTTTTGTCTCACTAGAGTAGCCATTGAACCTGACTTGATATTTCATTTTAATTGCAATGAGAATGCTGTCCTCCACAAAGGTTTTATTCACTCCACAAGGGCCTCAACACTCTATTTTGTCTGAACTTTCTTCATTTTACTCTTTAATGTTAACAGGGCACTTTTATTTTACGTTCCTTTGAATGTTTTCTTTTAATTACCAGATGAATGTTTTTGTACATGAAAGGAAACAGGAAACGAGGCTAAAAACTTCATTTCTTTCTGTAGCATCAAATGTGATGAGCTTTTACATGAAATACAGCATAATGGGTTACGTTTGATGTGAATAGAGTGTGTGTCTTTTAAAAGAGTAATATTCTAATAATAAGGACAAATTGTAGACAGAGGTTCACATTTTCCACAGTGCTTTTCCGGTCATGATCTCACCCTGTGAAAAATGAGGGTCAATACAATTATAGTCGCTTTATAGATACAAGAAAAAGCTAAGTGCCTGGGGACATTCACAGACAGTCCCATTCTCTGGCTGTGATGCCATAATGCCATTCAATCAGGCCAGTCTGACATCTAAAAGGTATTCACACCAAACTTGATCTCAAGTGTCAAAAAGACTTCCATTCACACTCACACATGCACGCACACGTGCACACACACTTGCGCACACACATGCGCACACACACGAGCGCATGTAAAATGGGTGAAATTCGCAAAAGGCCTATGGATTACTCTAAACTCCATATATGATTCATTACATGAGATGGTCACATAATCTTACATAGAATAAAATTCAACCAAAGCAAGAGGTGCCATGGCCTGGACTATTCTCATGTAAATTTCCTGGTTGTGATATTGTACTATGGTCATTCAAGACGTTACTATTGGGGAAAACTGTGAATCTGTAATTTTATTTATTTTTTTTTGAGACAGGATCTCGCTCTGTCACCCAGGCTGGAATGGCGTGATCTCGGCTCACTGCAACCTCCGCCTCGTGGAATCAAGCGATTTTCCTACCTCAGCCTCCTGAGTAGCTGGGATTACAGGTGCACGCCACCATGTCCAGCTAATTTTTGTATCTTTTTTTTTAGTAGAGATGGGGTTTCGCCATGTTGGCCAGGCTGGTCTCGAACTCCTGACCTCAAGTGATCTGCTTGCCTCGGCCTTCCACCCATAGTTATTTCGAAATAATAAGTTCAAAAAAACCGTGATTTTAGTTAAATTTAATTTTTTATGTCCTTTATTTTTCAGCAGGATATCTAAATTTGCTTTTCCAAAATAAAAGACTCAATTGTCAATTACACACACACACACACACACACACACACACAATGCATTGCTCTACTACATGAGGGAAGTCATGACGTGCTTTTGTCTTATTTTATGTTATTTTTTAGTGATGACTTCTAAAGTTATTACCGCAATGCATTCCCAGAATAAAATAAAATGAAAATTTATTTCAAAGGATTGGGGCAATGGGTGACATCTCATAAAAAATTTAACAGGACTAAGCATAAAGCAGACATGTAGATTTTAGTGATTGAAACCACACATGATTCATTGCATGAGACGGTCACATAAAGCTTATACAGAACAAAATTCCACCAAAGCAAGAGATGTCATGGCCTGTTTACATCCACATTAACAATACAATATCTATAATATTATTCTCTTCAAGTTGGGGCACCATAGTTTGAGAGGGGCATCAATTAACAAAAGTTGAAACCAAAGAGAATAACAAGATTTCTCGTCATGAAGAAATAGCGAGGAAATATCTCATCAGGACCAGATGCAGTGGTTCAAGCCTGTGCTCTCAGCACTTTGGGAGGCCAAGGCAGGAAGATTGCTTGAGGCCAGAAGTTTCAGACCAGCCTGGCCAACAAAGCGAGATCCCCTCCTCTACCAAAAATTTTAAACACTGCCAGGTATGGTGGTGCATACCTGTAGTCCCAGCTACTTGGGAGGCTGAGGCAGAAAGATCACCTGAGCCCAGGAGTTTGAAGCTATAGTGGGCTATGATAGCATCACTGCACTCCAGCCTGGGCAACAGAGTGAGAACCTGTCATTATAGAAAAAAATTAATCTGGAGAAATAGAAATAGAGATGTAAATGGAGCTTGGGAGCTGTCTTCTCATATTTCAAGGGCTGTCATGAGAAAGCAAGATTAAATCAATCTACAGAAATTAAAGCTAACATCAGTGATGAGAATTAGGGAATGGACCATTTGACTCTATATAAGGAAGACTGAGAGTCTCATTAAGACTTGTCAGCTTCGACTATGTCCCCAAATGGCCTTCTATGTGGCTGGAAGTTCCTACCATTTATGTCACTCCTTCAGGATGGGGTAGCTTTGTCAAGAGGTTCAGATTAATGGTTTACCTGAAAAGGATAACCCCTCAAATAATTAGTTCCAACTCACACATTTGCAGATTAATTTCAGAAACCAGCTGTCACCTAGGAGAGCAGAAAGAATGTTTCTAAAAGAATGTGACACCACGCAACCATACAGCCCAAGTGAGCCTGCAAAGACAGCTGTGTTAGGAGAGGTGGGGTTGGGAGGAAAAAACACATTCAACAAGAAGCACCCATTGAACGTTCTTCTTCTTCCAAAATTCCATTTGCACACAAGAGGGGCTTCTGCTACATCCCCTTCTTTTCCAAGATGAGTGGTTCTAGAGAACCTCTTAACTTTACACACACACACACACAATGAATGCACGTAATGTGGGGGGGGGGGGATCTCAGTCAGATCCTTAGATTATCCCGGTGTCAATTTCCCAATTGTGATATTGTACTATCATCATGTAAGAGGTTATCATTGGGAGGAAGCTGGGTGAAGGGTACACAGGACCTCTCTCTATTATTTCTTGTAACTTCAAGTGAATCTATAACTATTTTAAAATAATAAGTTTCATGCTCACCTCAGCAGCACATATACTAAAATAACAAGTTTAAGGAGGCCAAGGCAGGCGGAACACTTGAGGTCAGGAGTTCCAGAGGAGCCTGGCCAAAATGGCAAAACCGCCTCTCTGCTAAAAATACACACACACACACAAAATTAGCCAGGTGTGGTAGTGGGTGCCTGTAATCCCAACTGTTCGGGAGCTGAGGCAGGAGAATCACTTGAACCTGGGAAGCGGAGGTCGCAGTGAGCTGAGATTGCACCACTGCACTCCAGCCTGGGTGACAGATAGAGAGTCCATCTCAAAAAAAAAAAAAAAAAGAAAAAGAAAAGAAAAACAAAAACAAAACAAAAAACAAACTCTAATTTTAGTTGAATTTTGTTTTTTTATCATTTTTATTGTTTCAGCAGCTTATTTAATTTTGTTGACAATATAGAGATTTGATTATGAATTACACATGCCAATACCCAAAAGATCCAGCACCACCTCGACAAGTCATTGGAGAGTTCAACCTACTCCATTCATCACTCCTCCACCCTTTCCTCCCAAGAGAATAGTCAGGAACTCATGGTCACTCCTCAGATAGCAGGGACAGTGCAGAGAGAGAAGAAGGAAACAGGTTAAGCAAAGAAGGAAGAAAAGGAAGAAAGGAAAAGGAGGGAAGAAAGCAAGAAAGAAGAAAAGCCAGCAGCTGTCACTCAGAAAGATAAACATTTTACAGCCCAGCTTGACTGTGTCAAGAACACTTGTGTTTTAATAGTATGCCTGCAAGCTTTCAAAACAAGTGTTTACCTGTCACAATAAACAGTTATGAGTGAGGAACACAAAACAGACAGAACCCAGAGCTGGCAGGCTGCCAGCCCTGCCACGTGCTGCTCTGAGCCGAGCCTGTCATCCAGGCTGCATCAGTACAGCTTCTCTGTCGCCTCTGCCCCTGGAGTCCCCTATCATGCATCGCTGAGCCTGCAGGGTTAGGGGAGGGCATCAGAGGGCCAAGAGGCCTGGTACAACTGGATCCCTGGACGACACACAGCAGTGGCTGACCAGAGGGCAGCCCACAGGAGCCAATGAGTCATAAGAGATGGGAGCCCCCTAAACTTCTGGGAAGACCCTTTATGGAGCAAAAACAGAAAGTGCCACACACTTTTCATCCTTCCTCTCCTTAAAGGGAGGCTAAGGCAGGAGGATCAGCTGAACCCAGGAGTTGGAGGTGGCAGTGAGCTACGATCATGCCACTGCACTCCTGCCTGTGCGTCAAAGTGAGACCCTGTCTCAAAAGAAAAAATAAAATCATCTGGGTGCAGTAGCTCACGCCTATAATCCCAGCACTTTGGGAGGCCAAGGAGGGCGGATCACCTGAGGTCGGGAGTTCAAGATCAGCCTAACCAACATGTGGAAACCCCATCTCTACTAAAAATACAAAATTACCCGGGCGTAGTGGTGCATGCCTGCAATCCCAGCTGCTTGGGAGGCTAAGGCAGGACAATCGCTTGAACCCAGGAGGTGGAGGTTGCAGTGAGTCGAGATTGTGCCACTGCACTCCAGTCTGAGCAATAAGATAGAAACTCCATCTCGAAAAAAGAAAAACAAATTACTATAGGCTCATGTACAAAGTGAGTAAAATAACAAATGCCATACCTATATTTATTATATATTTATAATCTGCTACCAGGAACTGATAGTCTCATAAAAACTTTTATGAAGTACTTTATACTATGCAAAGAGCTTTCATATCCATCTGTCCCATTTAATCTGCACAGTAATCTCTTAAGATAAACTGGGCAAATAGTATCATCCTCTTTTTGAGGAAACTGGGTAAGTTACTTCACTTCTGAGCCTCAAACTCCAACATCTAATAAACAGACAAGCAAGGATTCCAACACACAAACATATGGTTCAAAAAACTGATAGTTCTCAAACATGGATGTGCAGAACAAACCCACGTTACTAGTTTAAAATGCAAATCCCCAGGCTGGGTGCCGTGGCTCAAGCCTGTAATCCCAGCACTTTGGGAAGCTGAGACGGGCAGATCACCTGAGGTCGGGAATTCGAGACCGGCCTGACCAACGTGGTGAAACCCCGTTTCTACTAAAAATACAAAAAATAGCCGGATGTGATGGCGGGCGCCTGTAATGCCAGCTACTCAGGAGGCTGAGGCACGAGAATCACTTGAACCCAAGAAGCAGAGGCTACAGTGAGCTGTGATTGTGTCACCGTACTCCAGCCTGGGTAACAAAGTGAGACTCTATCTCAAAAACAAACAAACAAAGAAACAAACAAACAAAAACAGATCCCCATATCTTAACCCCAGGGCCTTAGAGTCAGTGGGTGTGGATAAGGACCCAGAGGTCAGCAATTTTAATTGTTC
This sequence comes from Chlorocebus sabaeus, assembly GCF_047675955.1. NCBI lineage: Eukaryota > Metazoa > Chordata > Mammalia > Primates > Cercopithecidae > Chlorocebus > Chlorocebus sabaeus. Next base: position 5,963,804 of record NC_132931.1, on the reverse strand, counting down.
AGGAAGCTGATTCTTAAGCCAGGTGATTCTTAAGCAGGTATTCAGGGAAATGCAATTTGAGAAATGTCCGGGAATTGAAGAACGAAGATGAACAGCAGACATCCCAGCCCTTGTAAATTTACTATCCGAGCTGAACAGAGTTATCACAGTAGCAGCTAGCCCCATGTTTGGCTGTTGAGTGCTTGAAACATGGTGAGTGGTACATGTTGAAATGACTTGTGGATATATTAGGTTAAATAAAATACGTCACTGAAATTAATTCCACTGTGATCCCAGCAGTTTGGCGGGCCAAAGTGAGTGGATCACCTGAGGTCAGGAGCTTGAGACCAGCCTGACCAACATGGTGAGACCTTGTCTTTACAAGAAATGCAAAAATTAGCCAGGCGTGATGGCGTGTGCCTGTAATCTCAGCTACTCAGGAAGCTTGAATCCCGGCGGGTAGAGATTGCAATGAGCCCAGATTGTGCCACTGCACTTTAGCCTGGATGACAGAGTAAGACTCTATCTCAATAATAATAATAATGATAATAATTCCACCCCTTTCTTTTTACTTTTTAAATGTGCTTACTAGACAATTAAAAATTACCCATGAGGCATACACTCTGCCTCGACAAGACAGTGCAGGTCTGCAGGAGTTCGAGGGTTGTGTGAACAGCAGATTTCAATACATTATGACAAAGAGAATTCAGTGGCTCTAGGAAGACACCCAGGAGGTGTTTTTCACCTGCCCAATCTAGTCTCAGGAATAAGCAAGGACATGAAGGAAAGGTGGGAACAACCGCAGAAGGAACGGCCGCAGTGGAAATCGGCCAGGTGAGGTGGCTCACGCCTGTAATACCAGCACTTTGGGAGACCAAGGTGGGCCGATCACCTGAGGTCAGGAGTTCAAGACCAGCCTGACCAACATGGAGAAGCCCTGTCTCTACTAAAAATACAAAAAAAATAGCCGGGCGTGGTGGCAGGTGTCTGTAATCCCAGCTACTGGGGAGGCTGAGGCAGCAGAATTGCTTAAGCCCAGGAGGCAGAGGTTTCAGTGAGACGAGATCATGCCATTGCACTCCAGCCTGGGCAACAAGAGCGAAGCTCTGTCTCAAAAAAGAAAAAGAAAGAAAAAAGAAAAAAAACAGGAACAGGGGCAATCGGTGACGGCTTCAAAGCATTCAGTGTAACTCTGAAGGGAGCAGAGATGATGCGGGAATAGGAAGCTGGAGCCTGTCAAGGAAGCCTTTTCAATGCCATGCCAAGAAGCCTGAAGATGATCTAGAGAAAACTGCCAGTCACTAAGGGAAAAAGGAAAAAAGAAAACAGCAAGATCAAAATTGGCATGGAGATCATTCACTCTGGCTGCAGTGGGAAGGATGGATTTAAAGACAACGAAATTTCTACCAAAACGACATAGGGCTGGGCACGGTGGCTCACGCCTGTATTTCCAGCACTTTGGGAGGCCGAGGCGGGCAGATCACCTGAAGTCAGGAGCTCGAGACCAGCCTGGTCAACATGATGAAAACCATCTCTACTAAAAATACAAAAATTAGCTAGCATGCTGGTGGGCACCTGTACTCCCAGCTACTGGGGAGGCTGAAGAAGGAGGATCGTTGGAACCTGGGAGGTGGAGGTTGTGGTGAGCCAAGATCACGCCACTGCATTCCAGCCTGAGCGACAGAGTGAGACTCTGTCTCAAAAAAAAGAAGAAGAGAAAAAGAAAAAAGAAAACCATTTAGTCAGTGACAACAATAGACCAATGAGTGAAATAAAGACCCAAATTAGAGTAGTGCTTGAAAGTTCAGAGAGTAAGCCACAGAATCAAAAAGCTCAATAAATGCTTTAGGAGAGGTAAGCTCAGTGGCACGTGCCTCTAATCCCAGCTACTCAGGAGGCTGAGGCAGGAGGATCGCTTGAACCTAGGAGTTCGAGTCTGTTGTATGTGATTATCACACCTGTGAAATAACCTCTGCATGCCAGCTTGGGCAATATAGACAGACTTTGTCCCTAAAAACAAAACGAAACAAAATTTATAAATAAAGAAATAAGACATGCTTATGAGATAAAAACTGGCAAAGCTTGCTGTCTGCGAGACTCCACTGAAATCCAAAGACACAAATAGATTGAAAGTAATAGGATGGGCTGGGTGCAGTGGCTCATCCCTATAATCCCAGCACTTTGGGAGGCCGAGGTGGGTGGATCATTTGAGGTCAGGAGTTCAAGATGAGCCTGGCCAACATGGGGAAACCCCGTCTGTACTAAAAATACAAAAAAAAAAAAAAAAAAAAGAGTTGGGCGGTAGTATCACACACCTATAATCCCAGCTACTCGGGAGGCTGAATCAAGAGAATCACTTGAGTCTGGAAAGTGGAGGTTGTGGTGAGAGGATATCATACCACTGCACTCCATTCTGGGTGACAGAGTGAGACCTTGTCTCAAAAAAAAAAAAAAAAAAAAAAAAAACGGAGAAAGTGATAGGATGGAAAAAAAATTGTATGCAAATAGAAACCCTCTGAAAGAGAGGGGGGTGGCTACACTTACATTAGACAAAATAGACTTTCACTTCAAAAAGTTTACGACAAACAAAGAAGGGCATTTTATGTTAATAAAAGGCATGATACAGCAAGAAAATATAAGGATTATAAACATTTATGTACCTCATAACAGACCATAAAAATATACAAAGCAAAAACTGATAGAACTAAAGGGAGAAATAGACAATTCTACAATAATAGTTTGAGACTTCAATACTCTACTCTCAATAATGGACAGAACAATCAGACAGAAGATAAGTAAGAAAATAGATGACTTGGCTGGATGTGGTAGCTCACGCTTGTAATCCCACCACTTTGGGAGGCCGAGGCAGGTGGATCACGAGGTCAGGTGTTCGAGACCAGCCTGGCCAACATGGGAAACCCTGTCTCTACTGAAAATACAAAAATTAGCCAGGTGTGGTGGTGCCCACCTGTAATCTTAGCTACTCAGGAGGCTGAGGCAAGAGAATTGCTTGAACCCGGGAGGCGGAGGTTGCGGTAAGCCGAGATTGTGCCACTGCACTCCAGCCTGGACAACAGAGTGAGACTCTGTCTCAAAAAAAAAGAAAAGAAAGAAAGAAAGAAAATAGAGGACTTAACACAATAAACCAACTAGATCTAACAGACATATACAGAACACTCTATTCAACAACAGTATACACATTTTTCTCATTGTACATGGAACATTTTCCAAGATAGCCCATATGTTAGGCCACAGATTAACTCAAAATGTGTTATATACATTCAACAGAATATTATTCAGCCTTAAAAGGGAAGGAAATTTTGACATATGCTACAATATGAATAAATCTTTTTTTTTTTTTTTTTTTGGAGATGGAAATTCACTCTGTCTCCCAGCCTGGAGTGTAGTGGCACTATCTCCAGGCTGGTCTTGAACTCCTGACCTCAGGTAATCCACCCGCCTCGGCCTCCCAAAGTACTGGGATTAAAGGCATGAGCCACCATGCCCAGCCGAATAAATCTTAAGGACATTATGCTAAATAAAATAAGCTGGTTGCAAAAGACAAATACTGCATGATTCCACTTATATGAGGGAATTGACACAGTCAAATTCACAGAGACAGAAAATAGAATGGTGGCTGGCAGGGGCTGGTACAGGGAGGATGAGGAGTTGTCATTTAATGGGTATAGGGTGAAGGAGTTAAGGATGTGTCACCCCAAAATATGCCCAATTTGCATATTGATTTTTTGATTCGAAGACATTGGAGAAACTGCAGTTTCAGAAAGGGCTAGCTAACTGTCCCTTCTGCACACACAAAGCCATAAAGATTCCTTCCCTGTACCAGAAGGAGAACACCGCCCTCATCATCAGAGACAGGGAATTGAGCACTGCAATGGACCTGAATAAACTTACCAAAGTAACCCTTACCTTCCGCTAGTTTTGTACGCTTCCATATATCTCCTAGTGACTCCTAGACATTTACTGTCCCTGGTCTGATCTCCTTTGTCCTGTCATTTCTTCTCTACTTTATCCTTCTTTGTCTAAAAAGTATAAAAGCACCTTGCTTTGGCCACTTCTTCAGACTTCATTCCCTTGTGGAGATCCCATGTATATGTAAAACTAATAAAACCTGTACATTTTTCTCTTGTTAATATGTCTAGTGTTAATTTGGTTTCTAGATCCAGCCAAAGAGCTTAGTAAAAGCTAAAGGAGGGTTGAACGTGGTCTCTGGCTCCAAGATTTCCATTTTTTTTTTTTTTTTTTTTTGAGAGAGAGTCTCACTCTGTCACGCAGGCTGGAGTCCAGTGGTGCCATCTCGGCTGACTGCAACCTCTGCCCCCTGCCGGCTCAAGCGATTCTCCTGCCTCAGCCTCCCAAGTAGCTGGGATTACAGGCGTGCGCCACCATGCCCACCTAATTTTTGTATTTTTTAGTAGAGACGGGGTTTCACTATGTTGACCAGGTTGCTATGGATCTCCTGACCTCGGGTAATCTGACCGCGTTGGCCTCCCAAAGTGCTGGGATTATAGGAGTGAGCCACCGTGCCCGGCCAAGGGTTTTCATTTTGCAAGATGCAAAGAGTTATGGAGATGGATGGGAGTGGTGATTGTGCAACAGCGTGAATGCCACTGAACTGTACACTTGAAAACGATCATGACTGTAAATTTTATATTATGTGAATTTTCCTACATTTGAAAAAATGGGGGACTATGTCGGCAGAGTTGGATGATTCATTGGATACGGGCAATGAGGGGAAGGACTCCGGGCTTTGGTGATGGTGAGGGTGACTGGTGACCACACAAATTGAGCCTGGAGGCCAGGCGTGGTGTCATGCCTGTAATCGCAGCAGTTTGAGAGGCCAAGGCGGGCGGATCACCTGAGGTCAGGAGTTTGAGACCAGCCTAGCCAACATGGTGAAATCCCATCTCTAGTGAAAATACAAAAATTAGCTGGGTGTGTTAGTGGGTGCCTGTAATCCCAGCTACTTTGGAGGCTGAGGCAGGAGAATTGCTTGAACCTGGGAGGGGAAGGTTGCAGTGAGCCAAGATTGCACTATTGCACTCCAGCCTGGGTGACAACAGTGAAATTCCATCCAAAAAAAAAAAGAAAGAAAGAAAGAAAAGAAAAGAAAATGAAAATGAAAACCAAATTGAGGCTGGGATCCCAGGAAGTAGAGCATGCATCTGCCCATTTGGAAGAAGTTGATTAATTTAGTCATTTGCAGGTTGCATAATAAGGGGTCCATATGACTTTCAAATACATGTATCACCATCGAATAAGTGGGAAATGTGAACTGGATGTTCAGACATGAGTGGAATGGTATTAATATTTGGGGATCGTTTGTGCAGAGACTAATCCAGATCCCAGAGCAGATTGAAATCACAATGGGAGAATAGGATGTAGAGCCAAGTACAGAATCCTGGGACACAGCAGTGTTTGTTTCTGAAATTCAGCATTGTTCAGCCTAAATAATGCCACACACTCATTTGATTCACTTCTACCCTAACTGGCTCAGGTGAGCTCATGGGCCCAGGACGGAAGTCACTTCTGAGACATTTTCCTGTATTGCAGTGGGATAGATTTGCACATATGGACTTGCCTGGGTAAACTCAAGAAGAGTTAGGTGGCCGGGCACAGTAGCTTATGCCTGTAATTCCAGCACTTTGGGAGGCCAAGGCCGGTGGAACACTTGAGGTCATGAGTTCGAGACCAGCCTGGCCAACATGGTAAGACCTGGTCTCTACTAACAACACAAAAAAATTAGCCGGGCATGGTGGCACATGCCTGTAATCCCAGCTACTCAGGAGTCTGAGGCAGGAGAATTGTTTGAACCTGGGAGGTGGAGGTTGCAATGAGGTTTGATCGTACCACTGCACTCCAGTCTGGGTGACAGAATAAGACTGTCTCCAAAAAAAAAAAAAAAAAAAGTTAGGAAAAGACATCATATTCCTCTGTTTCTAGAAATCATTGTACAATTTTTTCTTGTTGGCTGAAATTGCACAGAAAAACACAAGCAACTGAGGTTTTTCCATGTCTTTTCAAGTTTCTTAATAGAAGGTAAGTTTCAGAGAACAGGGATACATATTCAAAATTCTTTTGCATCTTCATCCTACTCCTGCCCTTGGGGATTAGCAGAGTGACAGACAAGTAAGAAAACATCATCTCTTGAGAAGTAGGCTTTCTGTTTTTTCTTTTTTCTCTTCTTTCTTTCTTTTTTTTTTTTTTTTTTTTTTTTTCTTTTTTTGAGATGGCTCTGTCACCCAGACTGGAGTGCAGTGGCGTGATCTTGGCTCACTGCAACCTCTGCCTTCCAGGTTCAAGTGAGTCTCCTGCCTCAGCCTCCCGAGTAGCTGGGACTACAGGTACCTGCCATGACACCCGGCTAATTTTTGTATTTTTAGTAGAGACAGGGTTTCACCGTGTTGACCATGCTGGTCTCGAACTCCTAACCCCAAGTGACCCACCCACCTCAGCCTCCTAAAGTGCTGGGCTTACAGGGGTGAGCCACCAGGCCCGGCAAGAGGTAGGCTTTCAATAAATATTTGCTCAAAAAAAAATCTATACCCCAAGAACATACGTTGCAATTATGACAAATGAATGGATGACTATTCTGTTAAGTGCCCTTGGGCTATATCAGTAAGAGTATTAAAATAGTTACCAACATTAAAGTCTCCCTAAGGAGATCCACCCTGTCCTATGATTCAAATAACACCTGAGACAGTGACTTCCTATTTCTTATTTTCATAATTTTCCCTTTAAGTTCCAAAGATGTGTACCTTATTGCCTACTTTGAGGTTTCTACTTTGATGTGTAGAAGGAATCTGAATTAACATAATCAACACAGAACTGTTGATTTTTGTCTTCAAATTCGATCTTCTCTCTTCTTCCCTAGTAACTCAATTCTTCTAACTCAAACTCAATTCTTCTATTTCTTTTATGTCCCTATATCCACCTAGTAGTCTAAGTTGTCTGTTCACTCACCCTCATTGCCAATGCGATCTCTCTTGTCCAAGTCTCACCATGGACTATGACAATGACAATGGCCTTCTAACTGGCCTCTCTGCCTCTTCTCCTGACTCCTATAGTTCATTCTTCAGTCTTTAGCCAAGATCTTTTCAAAATGGAAATCATATTGAGTCACTCCTCACTTGCTTTCCTATTCCAGCTCTCTTTATTTAAAACCCTCCGGTGACTTCTTATTGAATTTGAAACAAAATCCAAACTCCCAACTAAGACCTCCTTACAATATCGACCCTGATTTCAATGCTGATATTATTTCCAAGCATTTTCCCTACTTTCACTTTTTTCTCTAGCCCTCCTTTCTGCATAAAATATTATTCATGACTGACTCCTTGCTATTTATAATTCAATGTAAATGACACCCTCCTCATAGGTACTTTCCTCAATCACCTAAACTAATTTTAGCCCACACAGATCAGCTGTACCATATATTAAAACATAATACAAAGTGTCTATAACTAAAACAGTGTGGCCCTTGCCAATTAGTAGACAGATAGACCAATGAGACAGAATAAACAGCCTAGAAGGCCGGGCGTGGTGACTCACGACTGTAGTCCCAGCACTTTGGGAGGCCAAGGTGGGCAAATCATCTGATGTCAGGAGTTTGAGACCAGACTGATTAACATGGAGAAACCCAATCTCTACTAAAAATATAAAATTAACTAAGCATGGTGGCGAATGCCTGTAATCCCAGCTACTCAGGAGGCTGATGCAGGAGAATCACTTGAACCCAGGAGGCAGAGGTGGCAGTAAGCTGAGATTGCAGCATTGCACATTAGCCTGGGCAACAAGAGGGAAATTCCGTTTCAAAAGAAAAAAAAAAAACAACAGCCTAGAAATAGACCCACCTCCATATGGAAATTCACTATATGATGAAGACCCACCTCAAATCTCTGGGGAAAAAATGACTTTGAAATTCAGTAATGCTGGAATAACTGAATAGCCATTTGGAAAAAGATAATAATGAATTCACACTCACATTATGTGCCAGAATAAACTCCAGATGGATCAGAGCTACAAATGTAAAAACTAAAACCATCTAAGTACTAAGAGAAAATATGAGTGGATCTCTTCATGGCCTGAATGTAGAGAAAAGCCTTGTAACTCTGACTCAAAATCCAGTTGCAATAAGATAAGATTGATTGGCCAGGTGAGGTGGCTCATGCCTGTAATCCCAGCACTTTGGGAGGCCGAGGCAGGTGGATCACCTGAGGTCAGGAGTTCAAGACCAGCCTGGCCAACATGGTGAAGCCCTGTTTCTACTAAAAATACAAAATTAGCCAGATGTGCTGGTGGGTACCTGTGGTCTCAGCGACTCAAGATGCTGAGGCAGGAGAATCACTTGAACCCGGGAGGCAGAGATTGCAGTGAGCCAAGATCGCCCCACTGCACTCCAGTCTGGGTGATAAAGTGAGACTCTATCTCAAAAATAAAATAAAATGAAATAAGACTTATCAATTCAACTCCATCAATTTTTTAAAAACTTAAAAATAGGGCCGGGCGCGGTGGCTCAAGCCTGTAATCCCAGCACTTTGGGAGGCCGAGACGGGCGGATCACGAGGTCAGGAGATCGAGACCATCCTGGCTAACACGGTGAAACCCCGTCTCTACTAAGAAATACAAAAAACTAGCCGGGCGAGGTGGCGGGCGCCTGTAGTCCCAGCTACTCGGGAGGCTGAGGCAGGAGAATGGCGTGAACCTGGGAGGCGGAGCTTGCAGTGAGCTGAGATCCGGCCACTGCACTCCAGCCTGGGCGACAGAGCCAGACTCCGTCTCAAAAAAAAAAAAAAACTTAAAAATACTTTTGCAAATGTATTGATGCATAACAAATCAGTCCAAAACTCAGTAGTGTAAACCACTATTATTCATTATAGCTTAGTCATCTCTGGGTCAGCTAAAATGAACCGGGCTCTGCCAGGCAGCCTCTCCACCGGGCTCACTTATGCGCTTATTGAGTACTGGAGGTTGGCTCATCTACACTGGACTTAGCCGGGATGCCTCTGCTACAGGCATCTTTTCCTCCTTGGGCCAGCAGAACATCTGACACATATTCTTCTCAAAGTGAAGTCAGAGGTACAGAGAGGATGACGACGGAACCTATCAGGTACTATGCGTATTACCTGGATGACGAAATAATCTGTACGCACAATTTATCTAGATAACAAACCTGCACACATGTACCCCTGAACCTAAAATACAAAGTTTTAAAAAGTAAATAATAAATAAAAATGATCTTCCAGCCATTCAGAGGTTCTGCTTTTATGAAAGCAATTGAGGGCCGGGCACGGTGGCTCACACCTGTAATCCCAGCACTTTGGGAGGCCGAGGCAGGCAGATCAGGGGGTCAAGAGATCGAGACCGTCTTGGCCAACATGGTGAAACTCCATCTCTACTGAAAATACAAAAAAATTATCTGGGCGTGGTAGCACACACCTATAGTCCCAGCTACTTGGGAGGCTGACACAGAAGAATCAGTTAAACCCGGGAGGTGGAGGTTGCAGTGAGCTGAGATCGTGCCACTGCACTCCAGCCTGGCAACACAGTGAGACTTCATCAAAAAAAAAAAAAAAAAAAAAGAAAAAGAAAAAAAAAAAAAAGAAAAAAGAAAAAGGTAAAAATAAAGCAATTGAGGCCACAGGTCCTCCAAGAGATCCAAAGACAATCTTTAAGACCACGTGCAGTGGCTCATTCCTGTAATCCCAACACTTTGGGAGGTCAAGGCAGGAGGATCTCTTGAGACCAGGAGTTCAAGACCAGCCTACACAACATAGCAGAATCCCATATCTACAAAACAAAAACAAAAACAAAAACAAAAACACTCTTTAAAAAGACCTGAGAGAATGAATGGACAGGCACGGTGGCTCACGCCTGTAATCCTAGCACTTTGGGAGACTGAGGTGGGCGGATCACTTGAGATGGGGAGTTCGAGACCAGCCAGACCAACATGGAGAAACCCCCTTTCTATTAAAAATACAAAATTAGCCAGGCATGGTGGTACTTGCCTGTAATCCCAGCTACTTGGGAGGCTGAGGTGAGAGAATCGCTTAAACCCGGGAGGCAGAGTTTGCAGTGAGCAGAGATCACACCATTGCACTCCAGCCTAGGCAACAAGAGTGAAACTCCATCTCAAATAATAATAATAATAATAATAATAAATAAACAAGAGAAACAACTAAATTCTGAAGCAATAGAACAATTATGCACTAGCAAGATTTTCAGTAGGTTGCACAACCATACATAGAAACGGGAGAAAACCCAGAGGAACTTGTATGTTTGAAGGAGTCAGAACAGTCTGTTACTAAGCATATAAAACCCAGGCAATCTTCTATTATTCAGCCCTTAGTTCTCATTGACCAGGAAGCCCCCTGACCGATACTGGATGTTGTTGAATGATTTGAACAGCACAGCCACAGAAGGTCCTAATGTATCCCAGGCATTAGCATCAAAGGGTCTGCCTTGTCCCACATCCAGTTGGAAGAGGAGCAAGAACCCCTCTGAGGGGCCTATGGGTGGCCCTATCCATGGAAATAAAGGAAAATCCTGAGTTCTTTCCAAGGAAGTTCCAGGCACCTAGCTAGCCCTGAGAAGTGAATAAGCAACTTGATAATCGAGAAGGTAATTGAAGCTTAAAACAACATCAAAGGAAGCTGGATACATGAGACGCTTTGTTCTCTATAGAAATGAAAGATAGCATCTTAACATATGTCCCTGAGTTGTTTTCAGAAACCTGGACCCCACCAAGTGAATCCCCTGGCACACAGAATTCAGATAAGGGGGAAATGAGAGCCGAACCCTGACCCCTCCAACCGCCCATCCCCCCACTGCCCCCCCAACCTGTTCTTTGTTCTAAGCTTTTTCCTAAGGAACCTGGAGGAAGTCATGCCCACAGGCCAGAGCTAACATTCTTTTCTGCTGATCCCAAATTTTTATTTTATTTATTTATTTATGTTATTATTATTTTTTGAGACAGAGTCTCTCTTGGTTCCCCAGGATGGAGTGCAGTGGCACAATCTCAGCTCACTGCAATCTCCACCTCCTGGGTTCAAGTGATTCTCCTGCCTCAACCTCCCCGGCAGCTGGGACTATAGGCATCTCCCACCACATCCGGTTAATTTTTGGTATTTTTAATAGAGACAGGGTTTTGCCATGTCGGCCAGGCTGATCTCGAACTCCTGGCTTCAAGTGATCTGCCCTCTTTGGCCTCTCAAAATGCTGGAGTAACAGGTGTGAGCCACCATGCCCAGCCTGACCCCAGATTTTTAGGTAAAGCTTCACTTCCTTAACCAGTCAGAAATCAGAAAATCTTTGAATTCACCTATGACCTGTGGGCCCCCGCCTTGAGATATCCCACCACCTTTTTAGGTCAAAACAATGTATGGGCTCCATGTTTTCATTTATGACTTGACTTGTAACTTCAGCCTCCCTTTAATCCTCTTTATCTGTAAGCCATGGGGGAGTTCGAGTCTTTAGCTTGAACTGCCCGATCTCCTTGCTTGCTGCCCTGCAATAAATGACTCACTTTCTCTCACTGTGATTCCGCTGTTGGTGTGTGGCTTTGCTGCACTGAGGGAGCAGACCCAAGTTTGGTTTACTAACAGGTTCATCTAAATTTGTAGCATGGGCAGTTTCGAATCCACCAGACACTTACCCCTGAGGGGTGGAGGGCGGATTGGAGGTAGACACAGTGTGAGTCGTATAAGTGAATCCAGAGGATATAGAATTGTGGAAAGTGGAAAAGATGAAGAAAAAGAGGGAAGAGAAGCCAGTACCATTAAGGGAAACAATTTAATACGAAACATTTGAAAGTTTAGGGATACTCCTGCAATTAGGCAATTGAGAGAACTGCTAAGAATTGTTATTTATTTATTTATTTATTTATTTATTTATTTATTTATTTAATGAGACAGAGTTTCACTCTTGTTGCCCAGACTGGCGTGCAATGGTACAATCTCGGCTCACTGCAACCTCTGCCTTCAGGGTTCAAGCGATTCTCCTGCCTCAGCCTCCCGGGTAGCTGGGATTACAGGTGCCCGCCACAACGCCTGGCCCATTTTTTGTATTTTTAGTAGAGACGGGGTTTCACCGTGTTGCCAAGGCTGATCTTGAACTCCTGACCTCAGGTGATCCACCTGCCTCAGCCTCCCAAAGTGCTGGGATTGCAGGTGTGATTGCTGTGCCTGGCCTAGAATTTTGCAATCAGCTTTGCAGTCTGCATTTTAACTCCTGCCATTACCTATGAGTGAGTGGTTCTGCCCATGCACATGTGGTCTGAGTTTTTCCAGGGCCCCTTGGTCTTTGGCTGTGATGAAGCCAGACAAGTGCCCTCAGGAGAGTTCACTGGTGTAAGATCAATGCAGTCTGGGCACAGGGGCCACGCTTGTAATCCCAGCACTAAGGGAGGCGTGGCAGGTGAGTCACTTGAGGCCAGGAGTTCGAGATCTGCCTAGCCAACATGCTGAAACCCCACCTCTATTTAAAAAATACGAAAATTAGCCAGGTGTGGTGGTGTAAGACTGTACTCCCAGGTACTTGGGAGGCTGAGGCATGAGTATCGCTTGAATCCATGAGGCGAAGGTTTCAGCGAGCAGAGATCATGCCATTGTACTCCAGCCTGGGTAGCAAGAGCAAAACTCCATCTCAAAAAAAAAAAGATCTCCAACACGGAAAGAGAGGATGACATTATGAGCCTGAAGAGAGTCCTAGGTGTCTTTCTATCTTCCCAAGTTTCCCAACAAAGCATTTTGCATAGAGATGCTTAATAAATGCTGGTTCTGGAATTTTCTGGAGGTAAGTGGGATGTTTCCAGATCAGCAGCTGCAGCGGCACTAATGAGTATTTCCTGAATATTTCCAGGAACCTGGCACTCTGCCCAGTACTGGTGGCCTGAATCCTTCACCCTTCCTCATTCCTTCACTGAGCAGAAAACAGGGACCATCTTTAAGCCAAAGACAGAAGATAATCAAAATTCCACATAACATGTTCCCCTTTAAGCTGTTTATGAAAAAAGATAGGGAATGGTGGCTCACGCCTGTAATCCCAACAATTCGGGAGGCCAAGGTGGGCAGATCACTTGAGGCCAGGAGTTCGAGACCAGTCTGGCCAATATGGTGAAACACTATCTCTACTAAAAATACAAAAATTAGCCAGGCATGGTAGTGGGCACCTGTAATCCCAGCTACTCGGGAATCTGAGACATGAGAATTGCTTGAATCCAGGAGGCGGAAGTTGCAGTAAGCTGAGATGGCGCCATTGCACTCCAGCCTGGGAGACAGATGAAGACGCCATCTCAAAAAAAAAAAAGAAAAAAAAAAAAAAAAAGTGGCTGATTCAGTGTCCAGTGCAGTGTCTCACATCTGTAATCCCAGCTGCAGCGGAGGCAGGAGAATCCTTTGAACCTGGGAGGTGGACATTGCAGTGAGCCAGGATCACACACGGTACTCCAGCCTGGGCAACAGGGCAAGACTCCACCTCAAAAAAAAAAAAAAAAAAAGATTGCGGCCGGGCTGTTGCTCACACCTGCAATCCCAGCACTTTGGGAGGCCGAGATGGGAGGATCACCTGAGGTCAGGAGTTTGAGACCAGCCTGGCCAACATAGCAAAAACCTGTCTCTACTGAAAATATAAACAATTAGCCAGGTTTGGTGGTGCACCGTTGTAGTCCTAGCTACTCAGGAGGCTGAGGCAGGAGAATCGCTTTAACCCAGGAGGCAGAGGTTGCAGTGAGCCGAGATCGTACCATTTTACTCTAGCCTAGGTGACAGAGTGAGACTCTGTTGCAAAAAAAAAAAAAAAAAAAAGGAAAGGAAGGAGAAGGGAAGTGCCAGAAGAATTTCAAGTATGCAAATGTACTCATCCTATGATAGACTATTTCAAGATACCTCAGCTTCCCAGACCATCACCCCCATCCATCTCTTGGTACTTTTTGCTCTCCTCACCTTCGGGGTCTGTTATATTCCTAAATAAGGAGTTTTTCACTTTCCAAAAACTGTAAGTAACAAAAATAGGTTAATTAGGCTGTACTTAGTCACATAGAAAAGAGATCCCTGGCTTTGTAAAAGATTTGACTATGGGGTTAATTTAAATAGAATAATTTCCTTTTATTTTTCAAACGTGATCAGATTTACACACAGCTTCTTTTGGGCAAGATGAAGTACAGCCATAAAGGGATTCTGTAAATATCTCTGTTAAATTACAAGTTGCAGGAATGTATACACTTCAGTGCATTGGGGTTCAAGTCACAGTGGCCCAGGATTCATAGATTAAATTAAAAGATGGAGGGAGAACTGGACTGACTCAAGTGGCCTTGGGCAAATCACAATTCCACCATATGCATCAGTTTCCTTATCTGTAACATGATGAGATAGGGCTAAATTTCTCCTCTGGATTCCTGAAGTTTATAAATCAGTGAATTATTCAGTTCCTATTTGTGATTTTTTTTTTTTTTTTTTTTTGGCCTTGGATTAATTCAGAAGAACTGAATGCATTTACAGACGTATCCATTTCCATTCAATAAAATTTACCTGCCAGGCTCTGGGTGCCTGTGAGACAGAGATGAATACGATGTGGGGACCCCTCCCTGGAAGCTGATAGGAGAGGGCTATGGAAGGCAGGCTAAGGAAAAAAAAGTAGAAAGAGGATCTCCATCTGGGTGACAGAAGAGCATATTAGAAAACATCTGAGCCAATTCTCGAATCATGGTAGAAAATAAGGATGGACAAGGAGGTTTGACACAGTTCATTAGAAACCTTAAACACAGTGTTAGCTCTGCCCACACGTTAACTAATGCACTGTCCTGGGTTAACTCTTCAGCTTCACCAAATGTAACACTGAACCTCTGAGGAATCTTGAAAAAACTTTCCCCGTGGTTTACTACCAGCCTGGGAAGAGAGAAATGGGAAATTCTCCTATTCCAACAGCAAATCCGATCAGCTTCCTTTTCCACAATGTTAACTTCCAATCAAGGTGTAGAAACCTGGCTTCATTAATTTTAATGAATCATTGGAACAGGCTGAACAAGAACTCTTGCTAACAAGGGCTTGCCCGAGCAAGATGCCATACATCCTTCTGAGCAGGAAAGAAATCCCTGGAAAAATTTTCTAAATGCATGCCATGTCAAGGCCAATTTGGAATTTAAAAAAAAATCACTTTGGAATCTCTGGTTTTCTCAAGTCACAATTTACAATCTACATTTCAAGGTCAATTGAACCACTTGATGGCTAATTTGGGGACAAGGAAAGAGCTACATGAGAAATTATAAATGGGCACGAGGGTTTCCGACACCAACCAGACTCTCGCAGCCACACTCGACTGGGTCTGTAATGATTTCAGGTCATTCCAAAAAGCTCAGGTCAAAGGGCTCTGTGAGCACAGGGACTGTTGATTTAACACCAGCCTGGTGACATCCATTCTGCTCACTCTGTGGGTGGAATTTAAATGTGGAGGTATGGCACTAATGAGCTGGCAAGGGGGAAAAAAATAGGGATTTAAAGTGTTTGTGGAAACCTGACCCTTCTCTGAGAGTCAGGGGTTCTCTTTTCAATTCTAAGACATCCATCCTGTTTTAGAGACAACACTCTCAGTCCTGTAATGGGGACTGAGGGGAGTTAGGACTTGAAGTAAATATATGCAGGATGGGAAAGATGGCATCCTGCATATATTTATATAACGGTAATGTTACGAGAGGGCTAGCCGTCCGTGAAGATTTGGGTGGTCATTTTCGGAAGCATATTAGGGAAAGACGCTTGAGGAATACAGAGGACAGAATTGGTTGGTGTTTATGTTCAAACATAAAGGTTCTCACAGACAATGGTTAAGGGAAGCCACATCATTTTTTAGTATAGAAAACATAATCAGGCTGGGGGTGGTGGCTTACACCTGTAATCCTAGCACTTTGGGAGGCCAAGATGGGTGGATCATGAGATCAGGAGTTCAAGACCAGCCTGGCCAAGATGGTGAAACCCCATCTCTACTTTAAAAAATACAAAAACTAGCTGGGCATGGCGGCACACGCCTGTAAACCCAGCTACTCGGGAGGCTGAGGCAGAGAATTGCTTAAACCCAGGAGGTGGAGGTTGCAGTGAGCCAAGATCATGCCCCTGCACTCCAGCCTGGGCGGCAGAGCGAGACTCCATCTCAAAAAAAAAAAAAAAAAAAAAAAGAAAAGAAAAGAGAAAGAAAAAGAAAAAAAAAAAAGAAATGAAAACAAAATCAGGCTGGGCACAGTGGCTTATGGTTGTTATCCCAGCACTTTGGGAGACTGAGGGGGTGGTGAGCCCAGGAGGTGGTGAGCCCAGGAGTTTAAGACCAACCTGGGCAACATAGGAAGGACCTATCTCTACAAAATAAACAAATAAAAATTAGCTGGGCATGGTGGCATGCACCTACAGTCTCAGCTACTCAGAAGTCTGGAGGTGGGAGGATCACTTGAGCCCAGAGAATTTAGGCTGCAGTGAGCTGTGATTGTGCCACTTCACTTCAGCCTGGGCACCAGAGTGACACCCTGTCTCAAAAAACAAAACAAAACAAAATCTACCTGCAAAGCTAGACTAAGTGCCGACACAGATATGCAAATTCCAATTCATTTGGCTGAATCAGAAGTCACTGAGTGTTGTCTTTGCAGAATTGGTCTTAAGATCATGACCTGTTGTATTAGTTGTTCCTAAACTGAAGCATGACTAGAGCAGATAAGGCTGCATCAAAATCATTAGGGCAGCCAGGTGCAGTGGCTCCTGCGTGTAATCCCAGAACTCTGGGAGGCCGAGGTGGGTGGATTACGTAAGGTCAGGAGTTCGAGACCAGCCTGGCCAACATGTCGAAACCCTATCTCTACTAAAAACACAAAAATTAGCTGGCTGTGGTGGCAGGTGCCTGTAATCCCAGCTACTCTGGAGGCTGAGGCATGATAATCGCTTGGATCCAGAAGGTAGAGGTTGCAGTGAGCTGAGATCATGCCACTGCACTCCAGTCTGGGTGACAGAGTGAGACCACCTCAAAAAAAAAACGCCAGGCATGGTGGCTCAAGCCTGTAATCCCAGCACTTTGGGAGGCCAAGGCAAGTGGATCAGGAAGTCAGGAGATCGAGACCATCCTGGCTAACACGGTGAAACCCCTTCTCTACTAAAAATACAAAAAAATTAGCTGGGCGTGGTGGCGGGTGCCTGTAGTCCCAGTTACTCGGGAGGCTGAGGCAGGAGAATGGAGTGAACCCGGGAGGCGGAGCTTGCAGTGAGCCAAGATCATGCCACTGCACTCCAGCCTGGACGACAGAGGGAGACTCCGTCTCAAAAAAAAAAAAAAAAAAAAAAAAAAAAAAAAAAAAAAAAAAAATCAGGACATTTACCAGAAGTGCAAATCTTTAAACTCCATTTCCAAAGATTTGAGTCTGGTGGTTCTTTGGAAGTCTGAGCTTCTCACTGATCAGTTGAAGAAAACTGAGTTGCAGAATATATATTGTTCTTTCCTGATAAATCTTACTAAATGATCCTTGACAAAAACAGGATATAAATGCATGAAAAATTATCACCTGGATGAGCTTGATTGGAAAACCTTTGGCCACCCATGCGACATGTGCTAACTCACTTTTTAGGGGGGTCCATTTGGAGGACTTCCTCCCTCTTCACTCTTCCGGTTTTCTGGCTGAAACACCCAGTTCCCTGAATGTCATAGATCTGCCCCTAAACCGACAGCCAAACACATGCTTTCGCAGTAAAACCCTCCAGCTCAGCCCTGCACTTCATCAAGGTGTGCACTCAGCCACAATGCGTGCACGTGCCCCTAATACATTGTGACACCCTATTACTACAGGGCCTTTATGAGCTTCAAGGGAAATTACATTTTAAATTATAGCATACAAGTATAATGGAGAATCTAATTGTGGCAATGACAGTTTATTTATCAATCATTTATCATTTTGATTTATAAGGTGCCTAACTTGATTTAAAAGCAGCTAATGTTTAAAAATCTCTAGGCACCCATTCAACCAAATACACATTGAAAGCAACAAAGTGAATAACACCTGCTTTTCTGCAGCCCTTTGTTCTTTTCCATACCCAAGGCTGAAGCTAGAAGCACAACCAGGTTGATCCCAGGAAGCTCCAAGCAACATCTCAGAACCACTTGATATCAAATCTCATCTATTGTAGAATTTGGCAGCTATGAAGTATCAATGTTAACAGAGAGCCCAGGTTTAGCTGTGTT
The DNA here is from genome assembly GCF_047675955.1 of Chlorocebus sabaeus. Lineage (NCBI taxonomy): Eukaryota > Metazoa > Chordata > Mammalia > Primates > Cercopithecidae > Chlorocebus > Chlorocebus sabaeus. Next base: position 5,945,609 of record NC_132931.1, on the reverse strand, counting down.
AATATTCTTGTAACCCAAATTCACAACGCTACAGATTTTTTTTTTTTCTTTGAGACAGAGTCTCACTCTGTCGCCCAGGCTGGAGTGCAGAGGTATGATCTCAGCTGACTGCAACCTCCACCTCCCAGGTTCAAGCCATCCTAGTGCCTCAGCCTCCCGAGTAGCTGGGATTACAGGTGTACACCACCACCTCCAGCTAATTTTTGTATTTTTAGTAAAGACATGGTCTTGTCATGTTGGTCTGGCTGGTCTCGAACTCCTGGCCTCAAGTGACCCACTCGCCTCGGCCACCCAAAGTGCTAGAATTACAGGTGTGAGCCACTGAGCCTGGCCAAGCTTCAGAATTTGGAGTGGGAACGGACCTGCAGAAGGGACCTGATTTCCACACCTCCATCCTCCTCCTTAGTTCTTTTTTTGCTCTGTTTTGTTTTTTTGAGACTGAATTTCACTCTTGCTGCCCAGGCTGGAGTGCAATGAATGGCGCGATCTCAGCTCACTGCAACCTCCACCTCTGGAGTTCAAGTGATTCTCCTGCTTCAGCCTCCTGAGTAGCTGGGATTACAGGCATCCACTACCATGCCCAGCTAGTTTTTATATTTTTCGTAGAGACGGGGTTTCACCATGTTGGTCAGGATGGTCTTGAACTCATGACCTTAGACCATCCACCCACCTCGGCCTCCCAAAGTGCTGGGATTACAGGCATGAGCCGCCGCACCCAGCCCTTCCTCCTTAGTTCTTTAAGATTCACCCAACGGAGTCTATAAGTGCTAGTCATTAGCTCTTCAAATGCAACTCACTCCATCATGTAAATTAACTAGACAGTATACATATCCTTGCTCCCAAATCATTCCTCCTTGACAACTCTCTATGGACTTTATTCTAGGATTTCAGCACCTCTCTGGCACTCAGTTTACTCTGATTTAAATCTGATGTCTCCTGCCATGACTGGCCCTGACACTGGCCCACCCTTGTCTGGGCCTAGCCTTTATATCTCACAGACACAATCTGCCCAACACCTGACTTCACCTTGCCCTGGTTTTCCACCTCGATGTTTTCATTCCACTTCTGGTAGCTCCAATGAGCTCACCATGAAGCATGGCACCAGTTGAGTTATCAGCAGTCTTTTTTTTTTTTTTTTTTTTTTTGAGACAGAGTCTTGCTGTGTCACCCAGGCTGGAGTGCAGTGGCATAATCTCGGCTCACTGTAACCTCCAACTCCCGTGCTCAAGTAATTCTCCTGTCTCAGCCTTCCAGGTAGCTGGGACTACAGGCACCCGCCACTATGCCCAGCAATTTTTTTTTTTTTTTTTTTTTTTTGTACTTTTCTGGTAGAGACCACATTTCACTATGTTGGCCAGGCTGATCTTGAACTCCTGACCTCACGATTCACCTACCTCGGCCTCTCAAAGTGCTGGGATTACAGGCTCGAGCCACCATGCCCAGCCAGAAGTCTTGAGAGGTGTGAAGTCCCAGACTTGCTATAGCAACTAATCAAAATTGGAGTCTTCGAGGTGGGGCCATCCCTACAGGTCAACTGCAGCAATCATATAGGGTTTTTCAGAGCATGGTTTCTGGTTCAACTCAGCACACCTCTTATAGCGAGCACTTCTTACATGTCAGGCACTAAACTAGGGCTCTGCTTTGAAGAGGTTCTCCTAGCCATTCGTTTGTTTTGTTTTGTTTTGTTTTGAGGCTGAGTCTCACTCTGTTACCCAGGCTGGAGTGTAGTGGTGCAATCTTGGCTCACTGCAACCCTTGCCTCCCAAGCTCAAGCAATTCTCCTGCCTCAGCCTTCTGAGTAGCTGGGATGACAGGTGCCCGCCACACACCTGGCTAATTTTTGTATTTTTAGTAGAGGCAGGGTTTTGCCATGTTGGCCAGGCTGGTCTCGAACTCCTGACCTCAAGTGATCAGCCTGCCTCGACCTCCCAAAGTGCTTAGATTACAGGCATGAGCCACTGCCCTCAACCCTTTAAGTTGTTTAATTCCCATCTTCCACCTTCAAAGATGGCGTGTTTTTCCGCTATACCCTACAGTCCTCCAACTCAACACATTCCCCTTCATTTGCTATGTTCAACTACCTCGTTTGGAAAAGGTCTTAGGTCCATCAAGCTGCCATGGTGAGAAGACAGAACTCTCATTTTCCTTCCTCTAATATCTCTACTAAAGAATGTGATGTGTTTCCAAATACTAGAACACCTGGTTGTCAATAGAAAATCTAATTTCCAAATGTCTTAATAACTTCATAATCATCACGTCTTGAATTAGGCTAAAATAGTCTTGAAGGACTCATTGTCTTCCCACAGTGAGGAAGACTAATCTCTGAAAATAACGGATGGCAAAATCATCTGCCTTCTTAAGCAGGGTGTGGGCCACTTGGGATTCACACCAAAATCTCCCCCATTGTATTGCTTAAAATTTAAAAAGGATCGGGCTTGGTGGCTCACATCTGTAATCCCAGCACTTTGGGAGGCCGAGGAGGGCAGATCACTTGAGGTCAGCAGTTCGAGACCAGCCTGGCCAACATGGTGAAATCCCGTCTCTACTAAAAATAGAAAAATTAGCTGGGTGTCGTGGTGCCTGCCTGTAATCACAGATACTCAGGAGGCTGAGGCAGGAGAATTGCTTGAACCTGGGAGGTAGAGGTTGCAGTGAGCTAAGATCATACCACTGCACTCCAACCTGGGTGACAGAGCCAGACTCTGTGTCAAAATAAATAAATAAAAACATAAAAATAAATAAAAAGTAAAAATAGAAAAAGGTAAAGGCTTTCTTGAAGGCATTCTTCACACTAATTTGAAGTCATGTAATGTTGAAAAACTAGCCCTCAACCTGTTTTCCTATTTTTTTTTTTTTTTTGAGGTAGAGTCTCGCTCTGTCGCCCAGGGGTGCAATGATGCAGTATTGGCTCACTGCAACCTCTGTCTCCCGGGTTCAAGTGATTCTCCTGCCTAGCCTCCTGAGTAGCTAGTATTGCAGGCGTATCACCACCACACCCAGCTAACTTTTGTATTTTTAGTAGAGACAGCGTTTCGCCATGTTGGCCAAGCTGATCTCAAATTCCTGACCTCAAGTTATCTGCCAGCTTCGGCCTCCCAAAGTGCTGAGATTACAGGTGTGAGCCACTGTGCTTGGCCTATTTATGATTTTGAAGGTGACCATTTTGCCTTTTGTTCTAAGAAGCTGTAATTACATTTTTTGAGGAATCATCACAGCAACTTGAATTTTTACCACACTTCAACTTCACATAAAAATTGAGCTATGGGCCGGGCGCGGTGGCTCACGTCTGTAATCCCAGCACTTTGGGAGGCCGAGGTGGGCGAATCACAAGGTCAAGAGATCGAGACCATCTTGGCCAACATGGTGAAATTCCGTCTCTACTAAAAATACAAAAATTAGCCAGGCGTGGTGGCACGCACCTGTAGTATCAGCTACTCGGGAGTCTGAGGCAGGAGAATCGCTTGAACCTGTGAGGCAGAGATTGCAGTGAGCCCAGATCGTGCCACTGCACTCCAGCCTGGGTGACAGAGTGAGACTCGTCTCAAAAACAAAACAAAATAAAATAAAATAAAAAATAATTTTTAAAAAATTGAGCTGTTAGGGGCTGGCTCAAACACCAGAGTAGTACATCTGATGTCGGAGCAAGGATGCAATCGGGTTGTTAGGAGCACAGAAATTTTGTTGTCTCTAATCTGCCCAGCTTGCAAGCAAACTTCAGTACTATCAGCAAATGGAGATTGGAATTGGCCATGCCAACTGCCATAGCCCCAGGGTCTGGTGTACCACCACCCCTCTGAATGGTAGCTTCCTGCAATCCCCACCTACACCTCTGGGTACCTCTTGTTTCATGGTCTATGCAGCAGCTCTGTACTGTGCCTGGAAAGCCCAGCTCTGAGCTGGAGGCAGCACCGCTAAACCCGCACCACTCTAACTTGGTTTGTCACCTCCCATCCCATTCTAATGGTCAGACTGTGTTCCACACGTTCCCCAGGTGGTTGCTACCTCTCTGTCATTGAAAGTATAATGTTCTTTCCCTCCTGCTCCTAGAATACGACACTGTGTTCTACCCCCTGGACTTGATTTTCTTTGAACCTGAGAGCAAATCTAGTTAAATACACACTAAGTTCCTCACAACACTTCAGATGCTTGTCAAAAGAATTCAAAGTGGGCCGGGCGTGGTGGTTCACACCTGTAATTCCAGCACTTTGGGAGGCCGAGGTGGGTGGATCACCTGAGGTCAGGAGTTTGAGACCACCCCTGGCCAACATGGAGAAACCTCATCTCTACTAAAAATACAAAATTAGCCAGGCATGGTGGCACATGCCTGTAATCCTGGCTACTCAGGAGGTTAAGGCAGGAGAATCGCTTGAACCCGGGAGGCAGAGATTTCAGTGAGCCGAGATTGCGCCACTGCACTCCAGCCTGGGCAACAAGAGCAAAACTCTGTCTCAAAAAAAAAAGAGGGCCGGGCGCGTTGGCTCAAGCCTGTAATCCCAGCACTTTGGGAGGCAGAGACGGGTGGATCACGAGGTCAGGAGATCGAGACCATCCTGGCTAACATGGTGAAACCCCGTCTCTACTAAAAAATACAAAAAAACTAGCCGGGCGAGGTGGCGGGCGCCTGTAGTCCCAGCTACTCCGAGAATGGTGTGAACCCAGGAGGCGGAGCTTGCAGTGAGCTGAGATCTGGCCACTGCACTCCAGCCTGGGCGACAGAGCGAGACTCTGTCTCAAAAAAAAAACTGTCTCAAAAAAAAAAAAAGAATTCAAAGTGGCATCAATGATCTCCAACCCTATCTATGCCTGATCCCATCTTTTATTTTATTATTATTATTATTTTGAGACACATTCTCACTCTATCACCCAGGCTGGAGTGCAGAGTGGCATGATCAGAACTCACTGCAGCCTCTATCTCCCAGGCTCAAACAATCCTCCTGCCTCAACCTCCCGAGTAGTGGGACTACAGGTGCACGCCAACGTACTCAGCTAAGTTTTGTGTGTTTTGTAGAAACAAGATTTTGTCATGTTGTCCAGGTTGGTCTTGAACTCCTAGGCTCAAGGGATCCTCCCACCCCAGCCTCCCAAAGTGCTGGGATTAGATATGAGCCACCATGTCTGGCCTTGACTGCATTTTTTGTCTAGAACTTTGAGGCCTCTCCATGAGCTATGCCTCGAGGAGTTACAGGAGGGGTTCCAGCTGTCAACAGAGGAGGCTACTTGAGTCCTAATACAAACCCTGAGAAGCCCAAAGCACAGAACATCCATCACCCTTCTCTGTACTTCGACCTCAGCAAAGAGTTTGAGCCCTTTCACAACACCCTAAGCGCCTTAAGGACAGGGACCAAATTGTAATGTCTGCATCCCCAGTACCTAGGACACTGCTATGAGCATCTCATGGGCTCAACTGATGTCTGTTGACTAAATGAACAAATGGGCCAGGCATGGTGACTCATACCTGTAATCCCAGCACTTTGGGAAGCCAAGGCAGGTGGATCACTTGAGCTCAGGAGTTTGAGACCAGCTGGGGCAATATGGTGAAACCCCGTCTCTACTAAAATTACAAAAAATCAGCCAGGCTTTGTGGCAGACACCTGTAATTCCAGCTAAAAATAAAAATTTAGGCTGGGCACGGTGGCTTACGCTTGTAATCCCAGCACTTTGGGAGGCTGAGGCGGATGGATGACCTGAGGTTGGGAGTTCGAGACCAGACTGACCAATATGGAGAAACCCTTTCTCTACTGAAAATACAAAATTAGCCAGGTGTGGTGGCGCATGCCTGTAATCCCAGCTACTCAGGAGGCTGAGGCAGGAGAATTGCTTGAACCTAGGAGGCAGAAGTTGCAGTGAGCCAAGATTGCATCATTGCACTCTGGCCTGGGCAACAAGAGTGAAATTCTATCTCATAAAAATAAAAATAAAATATTAGCCAGATATAGTGGTATGCACCTGTGGTCCCAACTACTCAGGAGGCTGATGCAGGAGAATCACTTGAACCCAGGAGGTGGAGGTTGCAGTAAGCCAAGATCATGCCACTGCACGCTCCAGCCTGGGTGATATAGTGAGACTCCATCTTAAAAAAAAAAAAAAATTAGCCTGGCGTGGTGGTGGGTGCCTGTAATCCTAGCTACTTGGGAGACTGAGGCAGGAGAATCCCTTGAACCCGGGAAGCGGAGGTTGCAGTGAGCCGAGATTGTGCCATTGCACTCCAGCCGAGGAAACAAGAGCAAAACTCTGTCTCCAAAACAAAACTAACAAACAAACAAACTTATTCATTAGGTGAATTTATTTACCTTATGATAATGAGTTCCACTGCTAGTGTAGTGTACATTATGTAAATTTTTTCACTAGTCTTATTTTTGTCTTTATGGCCTATCTGAAAGAAAGGAGATTCTAATAGGGTTTTTTTTTTTTTTTTTTTTTTGGAGGCAGTGTCTCACTCTGTCACCCAGGCTGGAGTGTAGTGGTGCAATCTCAGCTAACTGCAACCTCCGGTCCTCATGCCTCAGCCTCCTGAGTAGCTGGGATTACAGGTGCACACCACCACACCCAGTTAATTTTTTTCTGTATTTTTAGTATAGATAGGTTTTCACCATGCTACCCAGTTGGTGTTGAACTCCTGAGCTCAAGCCATCCTCCCATCTTGGCCTCCCGAAGTGCTGGGATTACAGGCATGAGCCACCATACCCAGCCTCTAACAGGTTTATTCAAATTTATTATTTATTTATTTTTTTTTTTTGAGACGGAGTCTCATTCTGTTGCCTAAGCTGGAGGGCAGTGACTCGATCTCGGCTCACTGCAAACTCCTCCTGGGTTCAAGCGATTCTCCTGCCTCAGCCTCCCGAGTAGCTGGGATTACAGGTGCCCACCACCACGCCCAGATAATTTTTTGTATTTTTAGTAGAGACAGGGGTTTCACTATGTTAGCCAGGATGGTCTCCATCTCCTGATCTCGTGATCCACCTGCCTCGGCCTCCCAAAGTGCTGGGATTACAGGCGTGAGCCACTGTGCCTGGCTGTTTTGTTTTTGTTTTTGTTTTAAGGCATTAAAATCTGTCCAAACAGTTAAAACTAGTCACATCTGCAGGCCGGGCTCAGACATAGACGCTCAGATTCCAAGTCTGAGAACATGCCAGCACAACACAGATCTGACCAGCTGAAGGTAGTCAAGATCAAGCTATCATCAGTCCTCAGACTTGGTAGCTCAATGGGTGGGGAGGGCAGAGGGGAATTCTAGAATAAAGGGGAGAGGGGCTGGGTCAAAGGCTAACGTTCGTGTCCGTCAGAGAAAAAGCCACTGGTAGGCAATGAGTACAATCTCCAATCTCTAAATCTTACGTTCTAGCCAGGGAGCCAGATGCTTCACCTAGGAAATACAGCTCAATGAATAACAACCTAAGAAAATATTTTTTTCTTCTTCTAGGGGGGTCTTACTCTGTCACCCAGGCTGGAGTGTAATGGTGCCATTCATCGCTCACTGCAGCCTCGACCTCCTGGTCTCAAGTTGATCCTTCCTCCTAGTGCAACAGAAGACTATGGAAAAGGCTACTCAGCACTCATTTTAGAGCTCAGGAAGGAGAGTGTAACCATTCAATTCCTAAAAGCTAAGCCTCATACCAGCCCATCTCACCCTCTAAGGTTAGCAGAGGTTTCTGCCATCTGGATTTTCGCTCAACTGAGTCTGAGATGGTTGTGTTTGTTTGTTTGCTTGTTTTTGAGACAGAGTCTCACGCTGTTGCCCAGTCTGAAGTGCAATGGTGCGATCTCAGCTACTGCAACCCCCGCCTCCTGGGTTCAAGTGTTTCTCATTTCTCAGCCTCCTGAGCAGCTGGGATTATAGGCCTGAACCACCATGCCTGTCTAATTTTTGTGGTTTTCTTTTTTTTTTTTTCAGTAGAGACAAGGTTTTGCCATGTTGGCCAGGCTGATCTCGAACTTCTGGGCTCAAGTGATCCATCCGCCTCAGCCTCCCGAAGTGCTGGGATTATGGGCATGAGCCACTCAGCCCGGCCAAGTCTGAAATGTTTAATTGGTTAAAAAACAAAGTAGCCAGGCGTGGTGGCTCGTGCCTGTAGTCCCAGCTACTCGGGAGACTGAGGTGGGAGGATCACTTGAGTCCAGGAGGTTGAACCTGCAGTGACCTGTGATTGTGCCATTGCATTCCAGCTTGGGTGACAGAATGAGACCCTGTCTCTAAACAAATAAATAAAATAACTCTTTCCCTTTTAGATGAGCTGACACAGGATGATTTCAGCCTCCTGCTAAGTCCAGGGATGGGAAGGGACACTCAGCACTGGGCCCCTATAATCCCAACTAGGCTTCCGAAATATCTCACCATGTGACATGGGACGGATGAACTTTGAAACTCTGGGACAGTCTCCTTGTCGCTGGACCAGGACCCGGGAGAGGTTCCCAGGCCAAGTTCTGATCTGCAATCCATTAGCAGAGATGATGCGATTATTGATAACTGAGGTCTGGAACCTCTCGGGGGAGATTTCCAGAGTAGAGCTTGATGGAAAGTCGCTGGGCTGCAAACCGGATGGGCACTGGTGACAATTTTGTTTACTGCTCTCATTTTGCTATGCACCATGCTTTACATAGGATTGACTCTAAACACATCATGCCAGCCATAGGCAGCCCATCAAGCTGTTGCCATCAGTGTTCAAAGGATGATCCAATCCAGCACCAGAAGAGAGTGACAAGAAATTAGGGCAGATGCTGTGGTTTCAGATGGATTTCCAGGGACAATGTTCAGTTCTGAACGGACCCCTCCTGAGAGCCCTGCATCTCAGCATCTACCTCGACTGATCTTAAAGATGCAGTCTCTGAACCCCGTATGTGACAATGACACAAACGTGAAACCGAGGAGCAGGTCTTCACTGTCCCTTCTATGCCCTCGTATTTCGCTGAGGCACCAGCAGACACCTTGTGAGGGGACAGCTGCCACAGCAGGGGTTGAACAATGGGAGAAACCCACAACAGCAATGCCACTTTTAACTGCAGTGATGAGCGTGTCACTGACCATCCCAAAGTCAGTTTCTCCATCCGTAAACTGGGATGAGTCAAGCCTGCTCCACAAGTTAGTTGTAAAGTCTGTGAGATCAAAGCCTGTAAAAGAGGCCACCCCGATGGGAAGTGCCTAATAAATGCCATTTACCTTTCCCCCATTTTTTTTTTTTTTTGCAACTGAATCTTGCTATGTTGCCCAGGCTGGAGTACAGTGGTGTGATCTCAGCTCACTGCAACCTCCGCCTCCCTGGGTTCAAGCAATTCTCCTGTCTCAGCCTCCCGAGTAGCTGGGATTACAGGCATGCCCCACCACACCTGGCTAATTTTTGTATTTTTTAATAGAGACAGGGTTTCGCCGTGTTGGCCAGGCTGGTCTGAAACTCCTCACCTCAGGTAATCTGCCCACCTTGGCCTCCCAAAGTGCTGGGATTACAGGCGCGAGCCACCACGCCTGCTCCCCTAATGTTTTATTTTATTTTTTTAAATCTTCCTGGATGGGAGAAGCCAGAGAGCCAGAGAACAAACTAGGGCCTGCAGAGAATTCTAAGGAGGGCTTCTCTTCAGGGAAGGTGGAGAAACTGCAGACCGGGGCCTAACAGTTCAACAGCGGCCAAAGAGGCAGGCTTCATTAAAAGATAATTGACCAGGGAGAGCAGCCCCACGCCTCAAGGTGAAGCACAGAGCACTTTTCCATATCAATAAGGTCAATTATCAGAGGATGTCGGTCTCCTTGGTGCGGCCATTAACCTATATTGCTCTTATTAACCTTTCTGATGAAGAATCTTTCAGAAATAATTACATTAAAACACAATTCTCTGCAAGTTTAAAATATGTGAACGTTCCATTTTAGTACTCCTGTGTCACGAGATAATGAACACCTGATAGCCAGCGACCACCATGAGGCTTTTCATCAGAGCCTTTTGCCTTGCTCTGTTGCATGACCAGGGCCAGTCCCGGAGGCTCAAGGAGATCCCTACACAGAGGGCTTTAGGGCTGGAAAGGGAGAAGAGGGCTTGAAGTAAGGGGTCAGACTTCTTTGTAGAGGAAATAACCACCAGTGTGGTATGTGTGACCCCTGAACAATGATTGCACCACGTCCTGCCCCTGGGCCTGGAGTTCGTTCTTTCTTTCTTTCTTTTTGGCAGTGGGTGGGATGGAATCTTGCTCTGTCGCCCAGGCTAGAGTGCAGTGGCGCGACCTCAGCTCACTGCAATCTCTGCCTCCCGGGTTCCAGCGATTCTCCTGCCTCAGTCTCCTGAGCAGCTGGGATTACCAGCATGTGCCACCATGCCTGGCTAATTTTTGTGTTTTTAGTAGAGACAGGGTTTCACCATGTTGATCAGGCTGGTCTCAAAACTCCTGACCTCGTGATCTGCCCACCTTGGCTTCTTAAATTGTTGCGATTACAAGTGGGAGCCACTATGCCTGGCCTCTTTCTTCCTATTTATTTATTTATATATTTATTTATTTTATTTATTTATTTTGAGACAGGCTAGAGTACAGTGGTGCTATCTTAACTCACTGCTGTCTCCGACTCCTGGGCTCAAGTGATCCTCCCACCTCAGCCTCCCGAGTAGCTGGGACTCCAGGCGTGCAACACTACACCCAGCTCATTTTTGTATTTTTTGTAGAGATAGAGTCTTGTTATGTTGCCCAGGCTGGGATGGAACTCCTGGATTCAAGCTATCCTCCCACCTCAGCCTCCCAAAGTGCTGGAATTACAGACACGAGCCACAGTACCGGGCTTGAAATGATCTTTTACACTCTGGTCCCACCATGAGATATCAGATGTCAAGAGAAAGTCCTGAAAGAGGGGATGAACCGGTTACTCAGACGTATTAATTCTGAGAGGTCTGAGGTAGGGATATGATCCTTTGCTGAGCACAGGTGAGTGTGGATCAGATATTACCGATGTTTCCAAAAACTGAGGTGAGGATGGTGAATGACCACAAAGGAGTTGAGATGGGATCAGGAAGTCAAAGGTGGCCGGACATACTTGGTTGACTTTGCACATTCCTGTAACCGCCTGAGCTCCAAAGAGGGCACAGAGAGACCTAGCTGGAAGTCATGCAGCCTCGAGCTATCACTAGTTCATGTTTTCACACATGTGACCTCCGCTTGGCTGTGCTCCATCCAAGTCACAGCTGCAGTGGCAGCAGTTCTGCAGTCCAAGAAGCACCATTTCATAAGCGGTTTCATTTTTTTTTTTTTTTTTTTTTTTTTGGCAAAGTCTTGCTCTGTCACCCAGGCTGGAGTGCAGTGGCGCGATCTCGGCTCATTGCAACCTCCACCTCCCAGGTTCAAGATATTATTCTGCCTCAGCCTCCCAAGTAGCTGGGATTACAGGCACACACCACCACACACCTGGCTAATTTTTGTATTTTTAGTAGAGACGGAGTTTCGCCATGTTGGCCAGGCTGGTCTCAAATTCCTGACCTCAGGTGATCCGCCTGCCTCAGGCTCCCAAAGTGCTGGGATACAGGAGTGAGCCACGTGCCTGGCCAGCCATTTTATTTTTGACAGTTGAGACACCAGCTTTATTTTCCACCTCGATGCCCATTTGAGGCAGGAGATCAACTTGTGTTCCTGAGACTGAAGAGCTTTCAGAACCACATCTAGAACCTAGCAAGCCCTCCATTTCATCTCATTAGTAGAAGTGAATGTGTATGAGGCAGACGCAGGAAGCAATTGAGGGTTTGGCCTATAAACATAAACTCTAAGCAGGCACTGGCCACTTTCTATCCTAATTCTGCCAACATCAAATTTGCCTTTCAGTATTTCAGAGTTTTCATTCCACACAGAAGCACCTTTCCAATTTTGTCACAGGAAGTTCGTGGGAAATGGGGTTTCCATTAGGTTCCATATATTCCATGATTCAATTAAATCACAAGCTTAGTGGACTACATGGAGGGAAAATATTTCCCGTAGACACAAGCCAAGGAGATGGGCATGGGATTCTGTAAAACTGTGTACAATGCTAGACCTGTGTAACAACAAATGCATAATAGTTACCAATATCAACCTGGCCAGGCATGATTGCTCACTACTGTCATCCTAGTACTTTGGGAGGCTGAGGCAAGAGGCTCACTTGAGCCCAGGAGTTTCACACCAGCCTGGGCAATGTAGCAAGACCCTGCCTCTACAAATAAATTTTTTTTTTTTTTTTTTTTTTTTGAGACAGAGTTTCGTTCTTGTTGCCCAGGCTGGAGTGCGATGGCGTTGTCTTGGTTCACTGCAACTTCCACCTCCCGGGTTTGAGCGATTCTCCTGCCTCTGCCTCCAAAGTAGCTAGGATTACAGGTGGGCACCACCACGCCCAATTAATGCGTGTGTGTGTGTGTGTGTGTGTGTGTTTAGAAGAGATGGGGTTTCACCATGTTGGCCAAGCTGGTCTCGAACTCCTGACCTCAAGAGATCTGCCTGCCTCAGCCTCCTAAAGTGCTGGGATTACAGGCATGAGTGCCCGCGCCTGGCTAAAGTTTACCTCTTGAACCAGCCTTTATCTCAAGGTAGATACCCAGAGATTGAGCATCCAATTCTCCCTGTTGGGAAGGAAAAAAAAAAAAAACAAAAAAAACAAAAAAAAACCACAAAAGGATTCCTGAAGCATCTTAGAGTTGAAACATCCCAAAGATGAAACAGAAGCCAGAATTCAGGAGCACCATGGTCAAACCTTGTGAGGTCCGCTGGCCAAGTGCACTAAGGCCAAACATTGACAGTGAGTTTCGCAGTGGGAGAAAAAAAAGACATTTATTTGCAGCATGCCAAATGAGGAGAATCAGACAGTTCACGCTTACAACCCAGCCTTCCAGTTGGCTTAAGGTAAGGGTATTTATTTATCTATTTTTATTTGTTGTTTTTTTTTTTTTGAGACGGAGTCTCGCTCTGTTGCCCAGGTTGGAGGGCAATGGCGCGATCTCGGCTCACTGCAAGCTCCGCCTCCTGGGTTCATGCCATTCTCCTGCCTCAGCCTCCCGAGTAGCTGGGACTACAGGCACCGGCCACCTCACCTGGCTAATCTTTTGTGTTTTTAGTAGAGACGGGGTTTCACTGTGTTAGCCAGGATGGTCTTGATCTCCTGACCTTGTGATCCACCCGCCTCGGCCTCCCAAAGTGCTGGGATTACAGGCGTGAGTCACTGCGTCCGGCCTGGTAAGGGTATTTAAAGGAAGGCAGGGCTACAGGCAAAGTCATAATCAGTACTTAGGGGCGATATGTTGGTTTGACCTAAAAAGGTGGGACATCTGGAAGCAGGGGGTCCACAGGTTACAGGTAGAGGCTGCAGTGAGTCAGGATTCAAGGATTTTCGGATTTGTGATTGGTGAAGGAGGTGGAGCTTTGTTTAAAAATGTGGGGTCTGCCAGGAGCAGTGGCTCATGCCTGTAATCCCAGCACTTTGGGAGGCCAAGGCGGGTGGATCACGAGGTCAGGAGTTTGAGACCAGCCTGGCCAACATGGCGAAACTCCGTCTCTACTAAAAAATACAAAAATTAGCCGGGCGTGGTGGCAAGGGCCTGTAATCCCAGCTACCTGGGAGGCTGAGGCAGGAGAATCGCTTGAACCTGGAAGGTGGAGGTTGCAGTGAGCCGAGATCGCACCACTGCACTCCAGCCTGGGTGACAGAGTGAGCCTCTGCCTCAAAAAAATAAATAAATAAATAAAACAAATAAAAAAAAAAAAAGGTGGGGTCAGCAGAAAATGTTAGCTCTAGCCTGTGAGCATGACCTCCTCCAGGCCCCTCAGGGAGAAGTTTAGAACAAAGAACTAAGCTCAGAGTTCAGTCGTCAGCTCCCCTTCTTCTGAGGTCTATGTGCCAGGGAATCCATTGGTTGGGGGTCCAGGTTTCTGAAAACCAACTCAGGGACATGTGCTAAGATGTCATGTTTAGTTTCTACAGGGAATCAAACATCTCCTGACTCTAACTTTTTTGGCTATTGTTTTTTTGTTTGTTTGTTTTTGAGACAGGTCTCGCTCTGTCACCCAGGTTGTAGTGCAGGGGTGCAATCTCGGTTCACTGCAACCTCCACCTCCCAGGTTCAAGTGATTCTTCTGCCTCACCCTCCCATAGAGCTGGCATTACAGGTGCCTACCACCGTGCCCAGCTATTTTTTTTTTTTTTTTTTTTTTTAGACGGAGTATTGCTCTTTTGCCCAGGCTGGAGTGCAGTGGTGCAATCTCTGCTCACTGCAACCTCCACCTTCTGAGTTCAGGAGATTCTCCTGCCTCAGCCTCCTGAGTAGCTGAGATTACAGGCACGTGCCACTGCACCTGGCTAATTTTTGTATTTTTAGTAGAGATGGAGTTTCACCATGTTGGCCAAGCTGATCTTGAAGTCCTGACGTAGTGATTGGCCCACCTCAGCCTCCCAAAGTTCTGTGATTACAGGCATGAGCCACTGCACCTAGTAATGTATTTTTTTAGTAGAGATGAGGGTTTCACCATGTTGGTCAGGCTGGTCTCGAACTCCTGGGCTCAAGCAATCTGCCCACCTCAGCCTGCCAAAGTGCTGGGATTCCAGGCATGAGTCACTGCACCCGGCCAGATTGTTTTAAGCTACTATTAGCTTCTTGCTCATCAAGTTGCTTGTTTACTTCTCAGGGCAAGCTGGGTGCCTGGAATTTCCCTTGAAGGAAGTCAGGATTTTTATTTCCATGCTTGGGGGTCTCCAGCAGCTCCCTCAAAGGGAGTCCTTGCTCTGTCTCAAAGCCAAATACTATATCCACTTTTACAGGGCAAACAGCAAGCCAAAATAAAGAACCTGCCTATCAAAGTGGCAGTCCAGCCTAGGTGTTGGGGACACAGGCTCCAGAGTATTCTAGCCGGAGCTTGCTTTTAACTCCATCATTCCCTAATTACAGAGCCCCAGGAAAAAAAAAAGAAATGCTTCATATTTTTTTGCATCTTACTTTCTTCATTGCTAATATAGGGCAGTTGTGAAGATTGAATGAGTTAACACAAGGCAGGCTTCGTTAGGTTTATGCCCGGTTCATAGCAAGCTCTAAATGAACATAGAAAGAACAGATGAGGAAAGATACACACTGAGTCGGACACGATGGCTCACGCCTGTAATCCCAGCACTTTGGGAGGCCGAGGCAGGCAGATCACTTGAGTCCGGGAGTTCGAGACCAGCCTGGCCAACATCGCGACACCCCGTCTCTACTAAAAATACAAAAATTAGCCAGGCATGGTGGTGCATGACTGTAGTCCCAGCTACTTGAGGGGCTGAGACAGGAGCAACTCTTGAACCCAAGAGGTAGAGGCTGCAGTGAGTTGAGATCGTGCCACTGTACTCCAGCCTGGGTGACAGAGTGAGACTGTCTCAAAAATAAGAAAGAAAGAAAGAAAGAAAGAAAGAAAGAAAGAAAGAAAGAAAGAAAGAAAGAAAGAAAGAAAGAAAGAAAGAGAGAGAGAGAGAGAGAGAGAGAGAGAGGAAGGAAGGAAGGAAGGAAGGAAGGAAGGAAGGAAGGAAGGAAGGAAGGAAGGAAGGAAGGAAGGAAGGAAGGAAAGAAAGAAGGAAAGAAAGAAAGAAAGGAAGAAAGAAAGAAAGAAAGAAAGAAAGAAAGAAAGAAAGAAAGAAAGAAAGAAAGAAAGAAAGAAAGAAAAGAAAGAAAGAAAGAAAGAAAGAAAAAGAAAAGAAAAGAAAAGAAAGAAAGCAGGGAGGGAGGGAGGGAGGGAGGGAGGCGCTTGACTAGAGAGAATACAAGCCCACCAGCCAGTGCTGTCTCAAATGCAGAAGGAGCAACATGGATCTACTTTTCCCTGTATGTGTTAAAGTCCTAACACATTAGGAACAAAGTGATCAAATGGAAAAAAACACATACCCTGGGGAGTTGTAAGGATTAGATGTAGGCTGTGGTGACAAACACAGATAACTTCAGGGGCCCGGCAGGCAACCATATGGAACCGCTATTCTCAAACTTGAATATGCAACAGCAGCCCTGGAGAGCCTGTTAAAACATTTTGACTGCCCCCAACTCCCACCTCCCAGAGATTCTGATTCAATAACTGAGGCCTTGGAATAAGTACATCTAACAATTACCCATTGATGCCCCATGCTGTTGGTCTCCTGAACACACTTCAAAAACCACTGACCTAGCCCAGGCGTGGTGGCTCATGTCTGTAATCCCAGCACCTCAGGAAGCTGAGACGGGAGGATCACTTGAGCCCAGGAGTTTGGGAGCAGCCTGGGTGAGAAAATTAAAAAGTAACCAGGCATGGTGGTGCACACCTGTACCAGCCCCAGCTACCGAGGAGGCTAAGGCAGAAGGATTGCTTGAGCCCAGGAGTTCAAGGAGGCAGTGAGCTATGACGGTTGCACTGCACTCCAGCCTGGGCAACAGAGCAAGACCCTGTCTCAAAAACAAAGCCAAACAAAACAAAAAAACACTGGCCTAGAATAGCAGGGAAAGGTAGAATTGGTAGCGAATTGGATGTCACCACAGGGGAACGTGGCCTCTGAGCCACCAAATCTTCAGATGTTTAAAAGAAAAAGCCTTTTTTTCCCCTTAACTTTTGTTTTAGGTTCCGGAGTACATGTGAAGGTTTATAAGTAAACTCATGTCACAGGGATTTATGGTACAGATTATTTCATCACCCAGGTATCAAGCCCAGTACCCAATAGTTATTTTTCTGCTCCTCTCCCCCCTTTACCCTCTATCCACCCGCAGGTAGACCCCAGTGTCTGTTGTTTTCTTCTTTGTGTTCGTGAGTTCTCATCGTTTAGCTCCCACTTTTAAGTGAAAACGTGTGGTATTTGGGTGTCAGTTCCTGCATTAGTTTGCTAAGGATAATAGCTTCCAGCTCCATCCATGTTCCCACAAAATACATTATTTCATTCTTTTTTATGGCTGCATAATATTCCATGGTGTATATGTACCACATTTTCTTTGTCCAATCTGTCATTGGTGGGCAGTTAGATTGATTCTATGTCTTTGCTATTGTGAGTAGTGCTGCAATGAACATTCATGTGCATGTGTCCTTATGGAAGAATGATTTATATGCCTCTGGGTATATACTCAGTCATGGGAAGAGAGGTCTTCAATTTGGAACTCGATGTGAAATACCTTGATGTCTGTGCCACTGCACAGCCCAAACCGAACCCGGCTGCCCTTGTGTGTCTCCTGGTACAGCAACATGGTCTGAGCAGCCTCCTAAAAGGCACCAGGCCAGGGTAGACGATGACACAGCCATGGCCATGACTGCAAGGTAGGAACAGGGTGAAAACCAGGTGAAAGAGAGGGTAAGTGGGGGAGGCTGACCATTTTTAGGACGCATGTGCTTTGCTGCTGTTGTAATGTTAGAAAAGGAGAACAGCTTGTGTTTTTGACTGAATTTAGAAGCTACTCTCTTAAAATCAGTATGTAAATGCGATGTGAGGGGGGTGGGTTCCTTAAAGCTGTAGGTAACATTTTAATAAAAAGAAAAAGAAGGAGGGTGGGGAGCCAGAGATCATTCAGAGAGAAAAAGGGATTGGGCGAAGTGGGTTGGCATCTCCAACCATAACACACCTGTTAGCTTTCAGATGTGAGTATCTGGGACACCCATGTTAAGGAGTTAAGTTGCATTAAAATAAAATAAAATTTAATTTCTTTTCTTCTTTTTTTCCTTTCTCAAAAAGACTTTCTGAAAACCAGATAATATGAGAGTCTCAAAAACAGTCCCTGGAAATCCTGAAGCTGTTTTTCATCTGTACGTGTTTCCATGGATAACATTTGCAGATGAAATTCTCTAATTATTTGTAATAGTAATTAAATAGGGAGTACACATTTGATTTCCACTGGAATCTTTTTATCAAGCCGACATAACAAGGCTTTTAAAATGATCATCTAATTGTCCCGTGTTTTCATGAGAATTATTACCCTTATGAAAATCAAGGTCATTGTGGTTTTCACACCAGACATAAAACTTAATATTTTTTTCAAAATGAATGTTCAGTAAGGAGAATTTGTTCACGTTACTAATACATTTATTCAGATAGGTAAAGATCTCTATTATGTGTTTTTTTAATTTGCATAATATTTATTTATTTTAATTTATTTATGTTCTTAGAGTCTCACTCTGTCTCCCAGGCTAGAGTGCAGTGGCGCGATCTCAACTCATTGCAACCTCCACCTCCCGGGTTCAAGTGATTCTTGTGCCTCAACCTCCCAAGAAGCTGGGATTACAGGCATGCACCACCACACTCAGCTAATTTTTGTATTTTTAGTAGAGACGGGTTTTCACCATGTTGGCTAGACTGGTCTCTAACTTCTGACCTCAGGTGATCCTCCCACCTTGGTCTCCCAAAGTGCTGGGATTACAGGCATGAGTCACCGCGCCCAGTCAAATTTGCGTAATTTTGGTCATTAAGACTAGAATCCATGATTTCTACTTATCATTCTAGTTGAACAATTTGATTGAAATTAATCCTAAACCAAATAAATTCATAGTCCAAACTATATATTTTTAAATGGGGGGGAGAGGGTCCAGATGCGGTGGCTCATGGCTGTAATCCCAGCACGTTGGGTGTCTGAGGCGGGCAGATCACTTGAGGCTAGGAGTTCAAGACCAGCCTGGCCAACATGGTTAAACCCCATGTCTACTAAAAATACAAAAACTCGCCAGATGTGTGGTGCATGCCTGTAATCCCAGCTCCTCGGGAGGTTGAGGTAGACAAATCGCTGGAACCTGGGAGGCAGAAGTTGCAGTGAACCGAGATCACGCCACTGTACTGCAGCCTGGGTGACAGAGTGAGACTCTGTTTCAAAAAATATATATAAAAGTAAAAATAAAAAAAATTAAAAAAAATAAGGGGGGTTGTTTTAGAGCAAGGATTTTACATTTTGTTTGCTTTATTTATTTATTTATTTATTTATTTATTTATTTATTTATTTTTAAGACTGAGTCTCACTCTGTCACCCAGGCTGGAGTGCAGTGGCGCCATCTCGGCTCACTGCAATCTCTGCCTCCCAGGTTCGCACCGTTCTCCTGCCTCACCCTCCCAAGTAGCTGGGACTACAGGCACCCACCACCACGCCCAGCTAATTTTTTGTATTTCTAGTAGAGAAGGGGTTTCACCGTGTTTGCTAGGATGGTCTCGATCTCCTGACCTTGTGATCTACTCGCCTCAGTCTCCCAAAGTGCTGGGATTACAGGTGTTTTATGTTTTTAGTTATCAGCTTGGTTTGAAGATGGAGGCATACATCTTAGGACTTTCTCTTGGGGCCTCGATTTCTTTCAGAAGTGGGACTGAAAGCAGACACAAAGAACAATGTCCTGAACTCTAACCAGGGAGTTCTTTGTAAACCAAGCCAAAGGTTCTAAATACCTAGTACCCATTAGCTTGAGGAGATTGCAAATGATCTGTCCTCCAGCTACTATGGGAACGTTGCATTGTGAACAATTATACTCATTACCTCTTGGCAGAACCATGAGTTTGTCCAAACTCAACCAGTTCGTCATCACAAACACACTTAGGTTGTGTGTTGTGCTAAGAGATGAGACATCCAAGGGCAGGTTCCAAGAATCCATGACTGTGTTTTTTTTTTTTTTTAAGATGGAATCTTGCTCTGTTGCCTAGGCTGGAGCACAGTGGCATGATCTTAGCTCACTGCAACCTCCACCTCCTGGGTTCAAGCAATTCTCCTGTCTCAGCCTCCCAAGTAGCTGTGATTACAGGCCTGTGCCACCATGCCCAACTAATTTTTGTATTTTTGTCAGAGACGTGTTTTCGACATGTTGGCCAGGCTAGTCTCGATCTCCTCACCTCAGGTGATGATCCACCCACCTCAGCCTCCCAAAGTACTGGGATTACAGGCATGAACCATGTCACCCAGTGAGTCCCTGACTCTCAAAGTGGCCTTAAAACTTAAGGCCTGCCCTTGAACCCCGCCCTTGTACTTGTCTCACTGTCTTTTTAATCATGGGCATCTACTGCTATGACCACATCTTAATTTTGAGCCCCTTCCCACCTATTCCATTGATACACGCGAAGTTGTATTTTAATCTCTGATTCACTTAATTACCTACACTGTGCTCAAGATCTAAGCCCACAATTACTGTTTCCATGGGAATAAGATTCGCTGTGTCTTTTCCATCCCCCTCCATGTTTATTTTAATGCCACCTTCATCAGCTCTCCTGGGCATTCCCTTTTTTTTTTTTTTTTTTTTGTGATGGAGTCTCGCTCTGTGTCCCAGGCTGGAGTGCAGTGGTGCGATCTCGGCTCACTGCAAGCTCCACCTCCTGGGTTCACGCCATTCTCCTGCCTCAGCCTCCTGAATAGCTGGGACTAGAGGCAGCCGCCACCACGCCCGGCTAATTTTTTGTATTTTTAGTAGAGACAGGGTTTCACCATTCACAGGATGGTCTTGATCTCCTGACCTTGTGATCTACCCACCTTGGCCTTCCAAAGTGCTGGAATTACAGGTGTGAGCCACCATGCCAGGCCTGGGCATTCCCATCTTTATGGAATGCTCTCCGTGCCAAACCAAGAGGCCCTCAGAATGGGCCATAAGCCCAAATCATACTCATGGCCACCATATGCCTAGGTAGTACCCGTAGCCTCTTTGTTCCCCAGGGCTCAATTATCTGCAAAAGAACCCTTGAAAACTCCACCTCTTGGCCCTCAGATTTCCACCTGAGAAGGACATCATGGTTGGTTGATGTGTTTGTTTGTTTTGAGACAAGGTCTTGCTCTGTCATCCAGGCTGGAGTGCAGTGTGGTGACCTCCCTGCTCACTGCAACCTCCATCTCTCCAGCTCAAGCGATCCTCCTGCCTCTCAAGTAGCTGGGACTACAGATGTGTGCCACCACACCTGGCTAATTTTTGTATTTTTAGTAGAGACAGGGTTTTGCATTGTTGCTCAGGCTGGTCTTGAACTCCTGAGCTGAAGTCATCTGCCTGCCTCGGCCTCCCAAAGTGCTGGGATCACAGGCGTGAGCTGCCATGCCCAGCCAGACATCAGGGTTTCTAACAACGCTTCTGCCCTCTTCCAGCACAGATTTTAAGAAGCAATGCTCATAGTGCAAGACAGTAGATGTCATTGAGTGGCAAGAATAATCAAGCTCTAAGAATGTCAGTGGGTGAAGCCATCTTGGTTAACTCCAACATTCAGCAAAAGCTTAGAGATGGAGAAGTGACTGATACCGAGCCTCGAAGAGTACAATTTGGTGGAACATGAAGGTGGGAAATGTCCAGGTTCCTTATTTTCATAGACGAGGAGACTAAAGTCTAAAGAGGTACAGACCAGGCGTGGTGGCTAACGCCTGTAATCCCAATGCTTTGGGAGGCCGAGTGGGTGGATCACCTAAGGTCAGGAGTTTAAGACCAACCTGGCCAACAAGGTGAAAACCCATCTCTACAAAAATACAGAAAACTGCCGGGCATGATGGTGGGTGCCTGTAATGCCAGCTACTCAGGAGGCTAATAAGGCAGGAGAATTGCTTGAACCCAGGAGGCAGAGGTTGCAGTGAGCCGAGATCATACCATTGCACTCCAGCCTGGGTAACAGAGCAAGACTCCATCTCAAAAAAAAATAGATAAGTACATAGGTACAAAACAGGCATGGTGTGCATCCTACTTACATCAGTTACAATCTGGGCCATCACAGGAGGGCAGCTGTAGCCTCCCTCTCTTTACTTACTCATCAGCAAAATGAGAAAAGCAACAATTGCCTGGTAGGGTCATTGTACACAGAAGAATCTGTCCTTCTCTACCCAAGTGAAGGGTCTCTCAAGAGCTCTCTCTGCATGCAGGAGATACTTGCAAAGACAGTTCCCTCCCCACCTGCTCACTTTTAACGAGGCATACCAAGCAGCAGAAAGACCGTCTCTTAGAAGTCAGTCAACTTCTAAGACTAAATCACGGATCTGTCACTTACCTATGACTTCCCAAGACATTTCACCTTTCTGAGCTGCAACTCCCTTCCTAGCAATGAGAAATGCAGGGTTCATCTCACTTAGTTGACACACAGCCCCAGCACAGCACAGGCACTTGACAAACGTTTTATTTCTTTTTTGCTTGAGTTCTCACCCTGACTCTGTTACGTATCTCTGTGTAACCTTGGGAGAATTATGTAACCTTTCTGGGGCTGAATTTCTCTACCCATAAAACTAGGGGATTTGACAAGATCCTTTTTGAATTTCCTTCCAACTCTAACATTCCATGACTTTGAGCCACCCAAGGGATATGGTAATGGGTTACTTTACACAAAAGACTTGGATGTAATATTATGAGCTGTAACATAGGCTTCCAGCAAACTCTCCCGCTCTCCCCAGCAGAATTCCCTGTTATTCTGAGTGTCATGAATAATCCAATACAACACATGCTCTGTCTGTGCCCTGCTCGTGTCCATGGGATCTCACACTTGGGGCCAGCCAGAGGTAACACTGTAAAGCTAGAGAAACATGCTGTCAACAACCTTCTTCTCGTAGCAATGGCCCCTGTCCACTTAACTCAGCTTCAACTACCAGGGTCAATACTGCATACTCTAATTACTTTTAGCTTCCACGACAGCCTCAAAATTCACCCTCCTTTCATTCCATTCATTGACACCCGATGTGCCTTCTGTCAATCTTATGAAATGATTTATTTAAGCACATATGACTTGCTTTGAGGATAGAAAGATGTGGCCAGACGCAGTGGCTCATGCCTGTAATCCCAGCACTTTGGGAGGCCGAGGTGGGTGGATCATTTGAGGTCAGGAGTTAGAGACCAGCCTGACCAACATGGTGAAACCCTGTCTTTACTAAAAATACACAAAGTAGCCAGGTGTGGTGGTGCACACCTGTAATTCCAGCGACTCAGGAGGCTGAGGCAGGAGAATTGTTGAAACCCAGGAGGCAGAGTTTGCAGTGAGCCGAGATCATGCCACTGCACTCCAGCCTGGGCAGCAGAGCGAGACTCTATCAAAAAAAAAAAAAAAGATACAAAGGTGAACAAAACAGAGAGCTTCCCTTTGAGGAGCCTTTAATCTGAAAGGTAGAGAGACCCTAACACACGATGATAAACTGGACAACGTTTAGCGCTAAAATAGAAATCAATTAACATTCTCTTAGGGGAAAAAAGGAGAAAGTTGCCCCCTGAAGCAAAAAAGGAAGGCTTTGCAGAAAGGTAGCAATTGGAGCTGTACAACAGGTATAGGTCAGATCTGATAGGCAAGGATGGAGAAAAAGAGTATCGTGGACAAACGGAAAATATAAACAAAAATATTGAGTGATAACATGCACAATGAATTTTGGCAACAGATAATAATCTGATCTGGCTAGGTGACGTGAAAAGGAGCAATGAGATGAAGTTAGCAAGTTTGGTGGAAATCACAAAATGCCTGGAAAATTTAGTTAAGGATTTTTTTCCATAGACAATAAGGAGTCATTGAAGGTCATGGAGCATAGAAGGGTGACAGATCAGACAATCTCTGTAAGAAGCATAAAGGGCTGGGCGCAGTAATCCCAACACTTTGGGACACCAAGCTGGGTGGATCCCCTGAGGTCAGGAGTTCAAGACCAGCCTGGCCAGTGTGGCAAAACCCCATCTCTACTAAAAATACAAAAAAAATTAGCTGGCCATGGTGGTGGGCACCTGTAATCCCAGCCACTTGGGAGGCTGAGGCGGGAGAACTGATTGAACCCAGGGAGGTGGAGGTTGCAGTGAGCTGAGGTCATGCCACTACACTCCAGCCTGGGCAAGAGATTGAGACTCTATCTCAAACAAACAAACAAACAACAACTACAACAAACAGAAGAAGAAGAAGCATAATCAAAGAGCTGTGTTTGGGAGGATTGAAACAGAGACAAGGACAGTAGGTAGCGGGGTGGAAGACCCTCCTAAGTGATTTGGTGAACGATGATGGGATGTGAGAATCAGGTAGCAGCCCAGAAATGGAAACTGAAACTCAAGAGGGAGACCTATCAACAGAACAGGACTATGATGAGAGAGAAGGGAAAGAAGTGCAAAAAAACAAAAACAAAAACAAAAAAACAAAAAAAAACACACAAAAAATCAAATCTTGATGGCACCAAACATCCTAACTTCCACCAAAGAGGAAGTTAGGAAGAAGACAAGACTAGGCTGGGGTGGGAAGACCACCAATTTGGTTTTCCAGACGATGAGTTTTGGATGCCTTTGAGGTGACCCCAAGAGAGACGACTGGGCCAGATTTCGGGACAGAAATGTGGCTAAGGGCTCAGACTAGAGAGTGAGTTGAACCCAATTAAGTGGCATCAGAAGCCAGGGGATTGAATAAGTGTGTAAGAAAGTAAGTGTTGAGAGGATGGGTGCATTGGCTCATGCCCATAATCCCAGCACTTTGGGAGGTCGAGGCGGGCGGATCATGAGGTCAGGAGTTTGAGACCAGCCTGACCCACATGGTGAAACCTCATCTCTACTAAAAATATAAAAATTAGCCAGGTGTGGTGGCATACGCCTGTAATCCCAGCTAGTCAGGAGGCTGAGGCAGGCAAATTGCTTGAACCCAGGAGGCGGAGGTTGCAGTGAGCTGAGATGGCGTCACTGCACTCCAGCCTGGGCGACAGAGCTAGACTCTGTCTCCAAAAAACAAAACAAACAAAACAAAAAAAAAGGCAGAAAATGAGTGTTGAGAGAGAAGGGATGGATGCCAAGGATGAAACCTTGGGGAGAGTGACACGGATGCAGCTGATTTAGGAAAACGAATTTGAGGAGGGTGGAGCCCATAGCTGGAACCATTGACATCTTGGAAGTCATGAAAGTGGAGATTCCAGGAGAGGTCATGACGGGGCTGGCGGGAAGGAGAGGACTTCTACCAGCTTAGTCTTTCATTTTAATCCAGAACTAGTGCCTTATCCTGAAGCTCCTGGGCCAGTCTGGTAGGGGATGGTGGGGAGTAATTTCAGGATGGAGAGCCCTGTCTATCCCTCCCCTTTTGAGAGGCTCAGCTCTGCTCTAGCACAAGCAGGAGTCTCAGATTTTCCCAGCAGCTTTGTCAGCCTCTCATAGGACAGTTTTCATGGGTGCAAAGAGATGGTGAAATCTGAGATTTTTGTTTCCCAACAGAATCCCTCTTTGGAGGACATAACTTTGTCTATAGAAAGACATAGAGTTGGCAGGACATGGTGGCTCACGCCTGTAATCCTAGCACTTTGAGGGGGCTGAGGCAGGTGGATCACCTGAGGTCAGGAGTTTGGGACCAGCTTGGCCAACATGGTGAAATCCCGTCTCTACTAAAAATACAAAAATTAGCCGGGTGTGGTGGCACGTGCCTGTCACCCCAGCTACTCAGGATGCTGAGTCACAATAATCGCTTGAACCCGGGAGGTGGAGGTTACAGTGAGCCAAGATCACACCACTGCACTCTAGCCTGGGCTACAGAGTGAGACTTGGTCTCAAAAAAGAAAGAAAGAGAGAGAGAGAGAGAGAGAGAGAGAAGATGTAGAGTCTAGAGGGAGTAGGTGAGTGGTACAGAGAATATGCATGAACAGATACCAAGATATCAGAGGGGAATAGAAGCTGCTCTGCACCACAGAAGGAGACAGAGGAATTTCTGAAGTCAAGTTGGAACTGAGAGACTGAAGGATAGAGATGGGCATGGGAGTGAGGAAGGGAAATTTGCAAGCTAGAATACGGCTGAACCTGGGGACAAGCAGTGGGGCAAAGAATTAAGAATTGATGTTACTGGCCAGGCACGGTGGTTCACACCTGTAATCCCAGCACTTTGGGAGGCCACAGGGGGCAGATCACGAGGTCAGGAGTTTGAGACCAGCCTGACCAAGGTGGTGAAACCCCATCTCTACTAAAAATACAAAAATTAGCTGGGAGTGGTGGCACACACCTGTAATCCAGCTACTCCAGAGGCTGAGGCAGGAGAATCACTTGAACCAGGGAGGTGGAGGTTACAGAGAGCCGAGATCGCACCATTGCACTCCAGCCTGGGCGACAGAGCAAAACTCAGTCTCAAAAAAAAAAAAAAAAAAAAAAAAGAAGAAGAAGAAGAAGAATTAATGTTACCTAGAAGAAACTTAAATGCGTATTACTCAATGAAATAAGCCAACCAGGGAATGATATCTACTGTATGATTCCAACTAAGTGACATTCTGGAAAAGGCAAACCTATAGAGACAATAAAAATATCAGTGGTTTCCTGGGATTAGTGGGGAGGGGAGGATGAATAGGTGGAACACAGAGGAATTTTAGGGCAGTGAAAATACTCTGTATGATACTGTAATGGTGGATACATGTCATTATGCATTTATCAAAACCCATGGAACGTACACCACCAGGAGTGAACCCTAAGGCAAACTATGGACTCCAGGCGATAACCACGTGTCAAAGTAGGTTTGTCAACTGCAATAAATATACCACTCTGGACCAAGATGTTTATAGCATGGGAGACTTTGGGGGTCAGGTAGGTGAATGCAGAGAGTATATGACAAGACAATACTTTCTGCTCGATATTGCTGTACACCCAAAAGTGCTCCAAAAAAGAAAGTCTATTTAAAGGAGCAAAAGAAGAATTAATATTGATCTTTCTTCCTTTAAATACTTGTTTACATTGCTTCCCTGTAAACCTCTCTTCTCTCTTCCCTTTTGACTCCTGTACACTTTGATAAACTCTTAGCAAAAATAGATGGGGGAATCTGTTTCTGCTAAGAGTTTATCAAAGTGTACTGAAGTCAAAATGTCTTTGGCATACATTGAGTGTGTGTGTGTGTGTGTGTGTGAGAGAGAGAGAGAGAGAGAGAGAGGAGAGAGAGGGAGAGACAAATTAATGGAAAGGCTAAATTTTAAGTAGAAAGAGAATCCTCACAGGCCCAGAATGCAGAGACCCAAAGGACCAGGAGAGTCTGAGTCTTAGAGAAGTTACAGAAATTGAGGGGAAGCTTTGGTTTGCTCCAGACTGGAAGTGGGAGTGTGAGGCACCCCTCTCCAGACCTCAGTGATCAAAGAGGCCACACTGACAGCCCAGTGACGTTGGAAGGCTTCAGATTGTCATGGTTAATCGCAGCCATGCTTTGCAATCACAGTCATTCTGGAGAACAGATCAGAGTCAGGAAAAGGGCACTGCATGAACTAGAAATGGACAGATATGGTCTCCAGTCCAAGCTCCTGCATGAACACTGGCTGCCAAGACCAGCTCAGTTGGGGAAACCCTAACCCAGTGGAGCTAGAGGAATTAAAGACACATACACAGAAATATAGAGGCAAGAAGTGGGAAATCAGGGGTCTCACAGCCTTCAGAGCTGAAAGCCTCGAACAGAGATTTACCCATGTCTTTACTGACAGCAAGCCAGTGATAAGCATTGTTTCTATAGATCATAGAATAGCTAAAAGTATTCCTTGCGGGAAACAAAGGGATGGGCTGAAATAAAGGGATGGGTCTGGCTACTTATCTGCAGCAGGAGCATGTCCTTAAGGCACAGATCGCTCATGCTATTTTTTGTGGTTTAAGAACGCCTTTAAGCGGTTTTCTGCCCTGGGTGGGCCAGGTATTCCTTGCCCTCATTCCGGTAAACTCACAACCTTCCAGCGTGGGCATCATGGCCATCATGAACATGTCACAGTGCTTCAGATAGTTAGTTTATGGCCAGTTTTGGGGCCAGTTTATGGCCAGATTTTGGGGGCCTGTTCCCAACACTGGCTTTGACCTTGACCAAGGGCTTGGATGTCATGGTCCTTTCTGCTCTAAAAGTCTGTTTCTAAAGCAGGGATTCCACTTTTTTGTTGTTGTTGTTGTTGTTGTTGTTGTTGTTTTGAGGTGGCAACTCACTCTGCTGCCCAGGCTAGAGTGCAATAGTGAGATCTCAGCTCACTGCAACCTTCCCCTCCCGGGTTCAAGCAATTCTCCTGCCTTAGCCTCCCGAGTAGCTGGGACTAGAGGTGCATGGCACCACGCCTGGATAATTTTTGTATTTTTAGTAGAGACGGGGTGCCACCATATTGGCCAGGCTTGTCTCGAACTCCTGACCTTGTGAACCACCCAGCTCAGCCTCCCAAAGTGCTGGGATTACAGGCATGAGCCACCGCGCTCGCCCCCCAACCCCCCCTTTTTTTTGACACTTGCAAAAGAGAAACACCATTTGCAGTTGGCCATTTTCCCAACCACACGTAGTATTGAAACATAGCAGGTGTAGAGCATCCTGCGGGAAGCACAGGGCTTCTTTTGTTTCAGGGGTTACCCAGTAGCAAATGCCAACCCCACCTCCTCTGAGGGTGGCTCAAGCTGCCATACTTTCTTTACCTTGGGCTGACTGCAGCAAGCAATTACCTGCGCCCTGGCAGAGCGGTCAGGGAAGAACGGGAAGCAGTCGTCTGCTGGGCTCAGAACAGCGGCAACCACATAAGCATTGTGCATGGTGAAATAATCTTCTCTGACTTTCATTAATCTCTTCAGGGCCCTCAGAGGTCAGAGATGTTTAAACAGTGGGGGAGGTTGAACTTGCTTACTAGGCCGGCTCAGCTAATCTACTCCCTAAGGACTTCTGGCTTCCTCAGTTATGGCCAAACCACCAGGTGAGCAAGAGGTGAACGGCAAGGTGTGCAAATATTTGGCTTCATCCATGATCAAATAAATCATTTTTCCTTTCCCTGAGCTCTAGGAAAACCCAGCAAAGCTCCTGGACCTGCCCAGAAGCAGAGATTTGTGCACAAAAGGCACACCCTGTTTAAAGGAAATGCAAATGTGTACAGAAAGTCTAAAGAAAGTCCATTTTTACACACACAAAAATTATGACAGGGATTTCAAAACTTCACTGTTCCAACAACATACCTTCTCAGAGCATGTGAACTTGTACATAGGAATAGGTAATATTACGCACGGGAATAAAATATCTTTGCATGATGAGTTAAAATGAGGTTTAGTTTTCAAAACCTCTTTCCCATAATTATTGGAGATTTTGCTTGTTTTTCTGAGACGGAGTCTCGCTCTGTCACCCAGGCTGGGGTGCAGTGGAGTGATCTCGGCTCACTGCAACCTCCGCCTCTGGGTTCAAGCGATTCTCCTTCCTCTGCCTCCTATGTAGCTGGGATTACAGATGCGCGCCACCACTCCCGGTTAATTTTTGTATTTTTAGTAGAGACGGGGTTTCCTCATGTTGGCCAGGCTGGTCTCAAACTCCTGACTTCAAGTGATCCACCCGTCTTGGCCTCCTAAAGTGTTGGGATTGTAGGAGTGAGCCACTGCACCTGGCTAGGATTTTATTTTAAGTTTACAGTGTTTTCCAGAAAGTCCCGAGTTCCAAACCTGGCGGTAGTTGGGACAGTATTTAGCTGTCCCTTCCCCAAAAGGAAACTAACACTGGCTTTCCTGTGACACCTTTGGCAGTTACGGGAGCCCTGTCGTGCTTCCTAAGCAGCATCTCACGCCCTGCACCCTATTCTGAGTTCTTGCAAACGATGCTAGATAAGCTTGATAACAAGGCAAAAATATGTGGTCAAATTGTTTGGTGGGCTTTATATGTATCAATTTTTCTTTTCTTTTCTTTTTTTTTTTTTTTTTGAGGTGGAGTTTTGCTCTTATTGCCCAGACTGGAGTGCAGTGGTGCGATCTCGGCTCACTGCAACCTCCGCCTCCCGGGTTCAAGTGATTCTCCTGCCTCAGCCTCCCTAGTAGCTGGGATTACAGATGCCTGCCACCACGCCCAGCTAGTTTTTTGTATTTTTAGTAGAATCGGGGTTTCATGATGTTGGCTAGGCTGGTCTCAAACTCCTGACCTCAGGTGATCCAACCGCCTTGGCCTCCCAAAGTGCTGGGATTACAGGCGTGTGCCACCGTGCCCAGCTGTATCTATTTTTCTAAGGTGAGAGTCACAGCTCCTCTCCTCCACTTCACTGTGTGTGGTCATCCCTCTTGCACCCGTCAAGTCACGAACCCAACGCGCCTCCCATTCTGGTTAGAAAATGAAAGATTTTGAGATAGTTGATATGCTAATTACCCTGATCTGATCACTACACATTCTGTGTATCGAAGCATCACAACGTACCCCAGGAATGTGTGCAATTATTATTTGTCAATTCAAAAAAAAAATAAAATTAGGGAGTGACGGTGCATGCCTGTCGTCCCAGCTACTTGGGAGACTGAGGTGGGAGGATCACTTGAGCCCAGTATTCTCCACCAGCCTGGGCAACATAGTGAGACCCCATCTCTACAGAAAATAGAAAAAGTAGCCAGGTGTGATGGTGCATGCCTGTAGTCCCAGCTACTCGGGAGAATGAGGTAGGAGGATCGCTTGAGCCTAGGAATTTTAAGCTGCAGTGAGCTATGATTGCACCACTGCACCCCAGCCTGTGTGACAGGGCAAAACTCTTTTCTATGAAATAAATAAATGAATACATAAGTAAATACAATACAATACAATTTAGAAAAAGAAATATACATTTAACATCCCATAAAAGTGTCTCAATGGAAAGCTGTAGACACATGGAGGACATTCAAGAAAGCTCACTCATCAACTTTGTATTTTTAAGTAATTATAGGCTCATAGGAAGTTGTAAAGATAACACAGAGTGGTCCCCTGAACCCTACACCCAGTTTTCTCCCAGTTGAACCTATAATGGTTTTTTATGTTTTTGTTTGGGTTCAAGTGATTCTCCTACCTCAGCCTCCCAAGTAGCTAGGATTACAGGTGCTCACCACCCCACCTGGCTAATTTTTTTTATTTTTGGTAGAGATGGGGTTTCGCCATGTTAGCCAGCTGGTCTTGAATTTCTGGCCTCAAGTGACCTGCCCACCTAGGCCTCCCAAAGTGCTGGGATTACAGATGTGAGCCACCGTGCCCAGTCTGGAAGTTTTATATGTAGTAATTCTGCTAAACATATTCTAATTTTCACTAGGATTTCTTATTTGTTCCATTTTAAAGTGCATTTTAAAACTTTCAAATATACGGAATTTCCTAAATTTATATTTTTGTTACTGATACCTAATTTAATTATTTATGATAGACAGAAAATATTGCCTATATATTATTCTTTGATGTTTTCTGAGATTTACAGCCTAGTAGCTAGTCAGTTTCTGCAAATGTTGCTTGGAATCATACATACACACACGCACAAACATGTATATATATATTCACTAATTATGAGGTACAGAGTATACCTTGTCTATTGGAATTTCAGAATATATTTAAATAATGTATGTCCTTACAAATTTTTGTCCACTTGACAAAAGCAGGGTTACTGATAGTGATGTAAAATCTCTCATAATCATTATGGGTTTATCCAATTCTCCTTCTAATTCAGTCATTTTTGAGACTACATTATTATTTAAAGTTCAAAATTGTTGGCCAGGTGCAGTGGCTCACGCCTGTAATCCCAGCACTTTGAGATGCCGCAGTGGGCAGATCACCTGAAGTCAGGGGTTCGAGACCAGTCTGGCCAACATGGTGAAACCCCATCTCTACTAAAAATACAAAACTAGCCAGGTGTGGTGGCAGGCACCTGTAATCCCATCTACTTGGGAGTCTGAGGTAGGAGAATCACTTGAACTCGAGAGGTGAAGGTTGCAGTGAGCCGAGATCACGTCATTGTACTCCAGCCTTGATAATAAGAGTGAAACTCTGTCTCAAAGAAAAATATAGGAATAAAGTTCAAAATTGTTACATGTTTTTGAAGAACTGTTACTTTTAACGTCATGTACTTTTCATATTTATGCCTAATTATTCTCTTTGCCTTAAAGTGCATTTGTCCAATCTTAATACAGATCAAACAGTTTTGTCTCGGTGAGTATATGGCTTTTCTATCTTTTTCATCCTAATGCTCCAGCCTCTCTGCAACTTTGGGTGTGGGATGTATTACTTGTATGTTACTCTGAGGTGGATTTCCCTTTTTTTTGGTTCAATCTCTCAATGTCTGTCTTTTAACTTTCAAGTCAAGTCCATTTACACTGAGTGTGCCTGTTGTTTTTTTTTTTTTGTTTGTTTGTTTTTTTTTTACCATCAACATGGACTTTATTTACAAAATGTAAATTGAAATTTATCATGAAAAAGTTGATGCTGGAAGAATATCTAACGTTATAGAAGGGAAAGATTATTGTTGCAGAAAAGTATTTTTTGACATTGGATAATTCTATATGGAAAAAACTGCAAAAAAAAAAAACCTACTGATTTTATGTATCCATTTTTACATTCTATTTTGTTCTTTATCATGATTTTGTATGCTTCTTTGTATTTCCTTTCCTGCCTCCTTGGATTAATCAATTTCCCATTATTCCTTTATTTCCCTCTGCTACTTAGGAATTACGTATTCAGATTCTGTTCATGAAATGGTCATCCTTCAAATTTTAACATGCCTACTTGGCTAAATAAGACCAAAGTTCAATCAATATCGCTACCCATCTCTTCAAGGATAAGATGGCCTTGGAACACTTCATTCTGACCAATATCCTCCTGCCACTTCAAGATTATAGGCCAGTATTTTGATTCCTTCCTTCAGTTGTGAAACCCAGGATCTGTGGCCGCCATGTTTCCCGATGTACAAAGAAAGTTGACCTAAAAGATTGAAGTCAGTATGCACAGAGAAACTGAGATGACAGGCAGGAAAAATTCTGAAATAATCTGCATTCCGGGCGATAGTTGTCGCTGAACTTGAACTTCATCCTTGCCTTTCCCATGGCTTATAAAGCCCACCGTGAAGAGCATTTCCTCCTTCAATCTTAGAGCCCATGTCCTGGGCTTCAGTCTGATTGGCCAACCCAAGTCACCTGTCTTTCCTTGAACCAATCCACTGGTCAGAGGAGCCAGTGAGTGAGTCATGGAGGAAAAGGACAGTGGTGTCATTTTCTCTTGGATGGAATGGGCCACCTCAGAGAATGGTGGATCCCCAAATGAAAATGGCATGCTATTATGAAAAGAAGGGGAGATTGACATCTGGCAGCCCCAAATGGCAAATATCCATGCCTCAAATAAAGGGGCAGTTAACTGTGGGGCAGGTGTACTTCACTCATTCTTTTTTTTTTTTCTTTTTTTTTTTTGAGATGAAGTTCCACTCTTGTTGCCTAGGCTGAAGCGCAATGGTACCATCTCAGTTCACTGCAACCTCTGCCTCCTGGGTTCACGCGATTCTCCTGCCTCAGCCTCCCAAGTAGCTGGGATTACGGGCATGCGCCATGATGCCTGAATAACTTTTTGTATTTTTAGTAGCAATGGGATTTCACCATGTTGGCCAGGCTGGTCTCGAATTCCTGAATTTACGATCCACCCGCATCGGCCTCCCAAAGTGCTAGAATTACAGACGTGAGCCCCGCACCCAACCTCTTTTATTCATTCATGTACGTGACATTTAGTCATGCATCCAAATATTAAATACCTGTGTGTCAAACACCTACTAGATGTTGGGGAAGAATTGGTGAATAAGATATTCCCGGCCCTTGAAAGATTCCAACTTCAGTTACCAGCAGACCACTGGAGCACTGACTAGTAACTTCAATAATAGGTGTATCCCCAGGGAGCTAAGGAAATAAAGATAGGTCAGGAAAGGCCTCCCCAGTAGGAGTAATACTTTGCATCCTGTAGAGTAAATAAAAGTTATAATGTGGAGAGAAGCAGAAGAACAAAGGAAACTTCATTACAGTGTGGGAGGGCACAGCACATGCCAAGGCTCAGAGCATGATGTGGTTGGAGAGCGCTCTGCCATCTTCCAACAATCTCTGCTCTTTCAAATTCTGCATCATTTGCTTCAAGCCATCCCCATTCCATCCATCCATCCATCCATCCATCCATCCATCCATCCATCCATCCTCTGTTACCTGCATCTTTAAAACACTGTTGCTCAGTGTTGTTCAGTGAGTCTTAGTTCTTCACCTATAATCTTTCTTCTCGTACATGAGACTAATGAGGCCCAGAGAGGTTTGGTCACTTGTTCTAATTTGTGAAACTATCCTATCTTCTTAGGTAAAAATCAGAGCTCACTGATTTGATTCATATCCCTATAGAATTTAGCACAAAGTCTACCAATTATTGAATAGTTGGTAAATGTTAAGTGACTCACACCTGTAATCCTAGTACGTTGGGAGGCTGAGGTAGGAGAATTGCTTGAGGCCAGGAGTTCAAAATCAGTCTGGGCAACATAACAAGACCCCATTAATTTTCTTTTAAATTAGCCAGGCATGGGGGCATGCACCTGTGGTCCTAGCTACTTGGGAGGCTGAGGAAGGAGAATTGCTTGGACCCAGGAGTTTGAGGCTGCAGTGAGCTATCTCACTACTACACTCTAGCTTGGGTGAGAGAGCAAGACCCTGTCTCTCTAAAAAACAAAACAAAACAAAACAAAACAAAAATAAATAAAGGCCAGGCGCAGTGGCTCACATCTATAATCCCAGCACTTTGGGAGATCTAGTCAGGTGGATC
Source organism: Chlorocebus sabaeus (assembly GCF_047675955.1). NCBI lineage: Eukaryota > Metazoa > Chordata > Mammalia > Primates > Cercopithecidae > Chlorocebus > Chlorocebus sabaeus. Next base: position 5,911,312 of record NC_132931.1, on the reverse strand, counting down.
ATTTGAGGTCAGGAGTTCGAGACCAGCCTGGCCAACATGGTAAAACCCCATCTCTACTAAAAATACAAAAACTAACTGAGCGTGGTGGTACTCTCCTGTAATCCCAGCTACTCAGGAGGCTGAGGCAGAATTGCTTGAACCCGGGAGGCAGAGGTTGCAGTGAGCCAAGATCACACTACTGCACTCCAGCCTGGGTGACAGAGTGAGATTCCATCTCAAAAACAAAACAAAACAAAACAAAACAAAACAAGATGAATTAATGATTAGCCTGAAGCTAATCTCTTGGCTTGTGCCCTCAGATATACTCTTGCAAAGCCTTTGAAGCAGAAGTTAATGATAATGAAAAGCAATTAACAGTCATTTAATGAGTGTTACCAACTAAAAACTGGGCCAAATGTTTTTTTGTGCATTTATTTTAATTCTCATAATATCTCTATGAAGTTAGTTCTATAATAATTATAATTACCCCAAAAATAACAATTAGGCCCATTTAATGAAGGAAACTGAGGTTGAGCATTGTTAAATCACTTGCTCTAGGTCACATGGGTAGTACGTAATGGAACTTAGATTGAATCCAGAGCTATCTGTTTCTGCAGTACCAGCTGTTAACCACTACATTCTAAGCCTTCTTGAAGACAATTGAAAGATGGCTGAGGTCGGGCACAGTGGCTCACACCTGTAATCTCAGCACTTTGGGAGGCCAAGACAGATGGATCACCTGAGGTCAAGAGTTCAAGAGCAGCCTGGCCAATGTGGAAAAATCCTGTCTCTATGAAAAATACAAAAATTAGCTGGGTGTGGTGGTGGGTGCCTGTAATCCCGGCTACATGGAAGGCTGAATTAGGGGAATCGCTTGAACCTGGGAGGTGGAGGTTGCAGTAAGCTGAGATCATGCCACTGTACCCCACCCTGGGAGACAAAGTGAGACTCCATCTCAAAAGAAGGAAGGAAGGAAGGAAGGAAGGAAGGAAGGAAGGAAGGAAGGAGAGAGAGGGAGGGAGAAAGAGAGAAAGAGAGAGAGAAAGAGAGAAAGAGAGAAAGAAAGAAAGAAAGAAAGAAAGAAAGAAAGAAAGAAAGAAAGAAAGAAAGAAAAGAAAGAAAGAAAGAAGAAAGAAAGAAAGAGAGAGAGAGAGAGAGAGAGAGAGAGAGAGGGAGGGAGGGAGGGGGAGGGAGGGAGGGAAGGAAGGAAGGAAGGAAAGAAAGGAAAGAGAAAGAAAGAAAAAGAAAGAAGGAAAGAAAGAAAGGAAAGAAAGAAAGAAGGAAAGGAAGGAAGGAAGGAAGGAAGGAAGGAAGGAAGGAAGGAAGGAAGGAAGGAAGGAAGGAAGGAAGGAAGGGATAAAAGGAGGGAGGGAGGGAAAGAAGCCTGAAACACAGGAAATGCAATTTACACCTTCATCTCCTTCATCTCTGCCTCTCAGTGTAACCGCCTGCACACCTCCGAGACCTTTTTCCAGAAAGAATTGCTCATCTGTCATTCTGGAAATCTGGGCAAACACAGAGCCAGCAGCAGACAGGAAAGGCCCAAGTGGCTGGGTTTTCTAGCTGTGATCTTTCCCAAGGCAAACCAATCTGCATCACCAACATCCACTCAACAATCCTACTTTCTAATACTTCTCCTATAGAAGGGGCTCTGGGTATGGTGCCCTTGCATCAGTAGATATTAAACTACCCTACACTGTGCTACTTTATGGGCAATTAATGAGGTGCTGGACATCCAGAGATGGTTCAACATGATGACTGCCCTCAAGAAATCCCAGTAGAGCATTTAGAGGTGCTGTGGTCAGTGTATTAGAATAATAACAAGGGGAATAACAGCAGCTAAACTTAGAAAGCTTACCAAGGATCAGATGCCTTAACAAGTTACGATTTCCAAATGTTACAATTTCCAACCTGCTTTACACATATTAACTAATTCATTCTTCGTAACAACCCTATGCAAAAGTTACCATTATGCCTGTATTTTACAGTTTTCCTATATTTTTATATGGACACAAAAAGGTTCACTCATTTCCCAAGGTCACAATAAATGGTTGTAATGGAGTTGCTTCCTCACTCTCCCCAGTGCTCAATCACCAGTTCATAAATGTACCCTGGAATCCATCCACTTCTTTCCATCTCTTCTGCCTCTATCCTAGTTCATAACACCGTCAGAACCCAGGCTGTCTAATTCCCAAAGCCGGCTCTGTAATTGTGACTGACTTCCGCCTCATGGTCCAATACGGATACTTGGGGTTCCACCCATCACATCTGCATCCCAGGCAGCAGGAAGGAGAAGATGGCAAAGAATAAAGACTTGGGCTAATTCCAAAAGCCAGCCAGCTCAGTAACTGTGCAATGAGTTCTAGATTCTCAAAGCATCCCAAATGTGTCTATGAAGGTACCTTGGGATCAGTTTGCAAGCCTCTCACGGAGTCTACAGCAGGAAAAGTAGCAAAAGGCTTCCTGGGAGGCACATCAGTCTGTCAGAATGTTAAACTCCTGAGTTTTGGCCGAGTGCCGTGGCTCAAGCCTGTAATTCCAGCACTTTGGGAGGCCAAGGTGGGTGGATCACCTGAGGTCAGGACTTCGAGACTCACCTGGCCAACATGGTGAAACTCCATCACTACTACAAATATAAAAATTAGTCAGGTGTGGTGGCAGGTGCCTGTAGTCCCAGCTACTCAGGTTGAAACAGAATTGCTTGAACCGGGGAGGTGGAGGTTGCAGTGAGCCAAGATCTCACCATTGCACTCCAGCCTGGGCGACAGAGAAAGACTCTGTCAAAAAAAAATCCTGAGTTTTTCATTCTGGAGGTGCCGCTGACTGTATAACCTATACCTCAAGTCCCCAAATATGTAAAGTAAGAGTAGTAACAGTTCTTATATCCTGGAGTCCTGGAGAAGAATGAAATGAGATCATCCATATCAATGGCTAAGCACTCTGCCATGCGTATAGTACACACCTCAGTAAATGCTTAGCTTAGGAAAAAATAGAAAGTGACTTTTAGAGGAAGACCTGCAGAATGAGTAGTAGGCGTGAGTTAGGCAAAGAGAGGAAAGAAAAAACAAGAGATGATGTTCAGAGACAAGAGGAAGCAAAGGTTTAAAGGAGGCAGCTGAAGAGATGACAGCAGACAGTGAAGGCTATTTGGATGGACAGGACATCTTCAGAGGCATAGCAGGGTGAGTCAATGAGAGAGGATCTTGTTTTAAGCACAAAGGGATGATATTGTTCTCTGTTTAAGAAGGAAATGTTCAGGATCAGTTTCTTCCCCCCGCCCCCCCCCCCCCCCCCCACCCGCCGAGGAATCCAAAACCAGAGATGATGGTGGTGCAATTAGGATAGAGGCAGAAGCGATAGAAATAAGTAAATTGGCTGGGCGCGGTGGCCCGCGCCTGTAATCCCAGCACTACGGGAGGCCGAGGCGGGTGGATCACCTGAGGTCGGGAGTTTGGGACTAGTCTGTAATCCCAGCACTTTGGGAGGCCGAGGCGGGCAACTCACCTGAGGTCCGGAGTTTGGGACCAGCCTGACCAACATGGAGAAACCCCATCTCTACTAAAAATACAAAATGAACAGGGCATGGTGGTGCATGCCTGTAATCCCAGCTACTTGGGAGGCTGAGACAGGAGAATCGCTTGAACCCAGGGGGCAGAGGTGGCAGTGAGCCGAGATCGTGCCACTGCACTCCAGTCTAGGCAACAAGAGCAAAACTCCGTCTCAAAAAAAAAAAAAAGAAAGAAAGAAAAAAAGAAGTAAGTCCATTCCAGGTTGCATCTAGGACTAGGACTTGGTGATTGAGTGCTGGAAAGAGGGAGGAAGCATCTCCATGACAACCAGGCTTCAGTTTGGGCAAAAGGTAATACTTTTGAAGGGGTTTTTTTTTTGTGTGTTTTTTGTTGTTTTTTTTTTTTTTTTTGAGATGGAGTCTTGCTCTGTCACCCAGGCTGGAGTGTGGTGGCGCAATCACTGCAAGCTCTGCCTCCCGGGTTCAAGTGATTCTCCTGCCTCAGCCTCCCAAGTAGCTGGGACTACAGGTAGACCCCAGAAATGAGGGGTTCAGGTCCCCATGAGCCAAATACTTCAATGTTAGGCAGCCCTGATCATTAGAAATCTTTTTTTTTTTTTTTTTTTTTTTTTTTGAGATGGAGTCTTACTCTGTCTCCCAGGCTGGAGTGCAATAGTGCAATCTTGGCTCACTGCAACCTTGCCTCCTGGGTTCAAACAATTCTCCTGCCTCAAGCTCCTGAGTAGTTGGGATTACAGGTGCGCACCACCATGCCTTTTTGTCTTTTTAGTAGAGACAGGATTTCACCATATCAGCCAGGCTGGTCTTGAGCTCTTGACCTCAGGTGATCCACCGCATTGACCTCCCAAAGTGTTGGGTTTACAGGCATGAGCCTGGTTAGTTCTTTGAGAACTAATTCTCCTATGAGAACTGGTTCTCATAAGGCGTGTGCCACCTAGATCCCTCTCATGCACCTTTCATAATAGGGTTCATGTTCCTATGAGAATCTAATGCCGCAGCTTATCTGACAGGAGGTGGAGCTCAGGCAGTAACACAAGCCATGGGGAGTGGCTGTAAATCCGGATGAAGCTTTGCTGTCTTACCTGATGCTCACCTCCTGCTGTGTGGCCCGGTTCCTAACAGGCCAAGGACCACCGTGGCCTGGGGTTTAGGAACCCCTGTGGTAGACCATCACCTCCCCGGACTGGCACCCTGCTCCTCTTAATGCAGTCAGAGTGGCACAGGTTTCTTCAGGGGCTGATGACCCTGTGGCCAATATTGAGTTTGAGGCTTTGTGAAGTCAGCTCATCCGTCAAGGACAAATATGTTGGCATCTTTTTAAATGGCATCCAACCTCTCTGCAGAAGTGGGCAGAGTGATTAGATCCTAAAAGGCAGTTCAGAGATGTTCCCTGACAGCGTTATGTGAGAAATCAATTTTAATCTCTCTCCTATTATTTCAGGGGGAAGCAGCACCTAGAATAAATACACCAGCATTATCAGCAAAGCAAATGACACACATACGTGCAACCCTGCAAGCGCTCTCAGTTGCCTGGTTTCTCTTGGTGAGAAAGGTAACGTGTGCTAAAGGGTGCACACAAACGGCGCAGGGACAGTAGAACATTGGCTACCCTCAAAATATCCCCTGTGTCTACTAAAACCTGTGTCTACTAAATAAAAGGAAGGAAGGAAGGAAGGAAGGAAGGAAGGAAGGAAGGAAGGAAGGAAGGAAGGAAGGAAGGAAGGAAGAAAGAAAGAAAGAAAGAAAGAAAGAAAGAAAGAAAGAAAGAAAGAAAGAAAGAAAGAAAGAAAGAAAGAAAGAAAGAAAGAAAGAAATTATCCGGGAGTGGGGACATGTACCTGTAGTCCCAGCTACTCGGGAGGCTGAGGCAGGAGAATCACTTGAACGCGGGAGACAGAGGTTGCAGTGAGCCGAGATTGCGCCACCACACTCCAGCCTGGGTGACAGAGCAAGACTCCATCTCAAAAAACAAAACAACAAAAAAAAACCACAAAAAAAAACCCTTCAAAACCACATTAACATAGAACTAGAAGACACTCTATAGGTTTGTCTAGAGAGGCCTTACAGAAGAGTGAAATCTATGACTTTCAAAATTATCAGATGTGGATTCACTTCCTGACCCCTCCTACCATGGAAGCCATGTTGTGAATAATCAAGTCGAATCTCTTGGCCACAGTCAGACTCTTTATTTTATCTACAAGTAGCAGATCATAATCTCCGCTTCTCAGGGCCTCGTGAGAACTAGGGATGATGAAAGTCCCAGTCCAGTGATAACCACTTCACAGACAGCAGCATTCATGTTATCTAAGCTGACTTTCCACCCGAGGATGGGCTTGTCTCTGTGACCTTCCTTCCAAGCAGACCCTGATGTCTACCCTGGAGAGTGCCAGTGCACAGAAATGTGTGTTCAGTAGCAGGATGGATGGATGGATGGGCACCCTTGAAGCTGTCTGTGTGGCAGGAAGGACGCAGGCGCGAGAAACTCTCTGCCTTCACTCCCTATAGCCTCCTGGTCTCTAAATGAGGACCGTGATTAGTGTAATCAGATACTGGAATGTTTTACTGAAAGTGCTATGGTTGATAAGGTGGACCCATAAAGCAACTTTGCTTTCTCGCTACACTGCCCTGCAACCTCCCCTTCTCATGTCAGGGTTATTCATTCCTGTGGCTGGATGATATTTTAGGAGGTTCCAAAGCTTTTCTGGACTGGCCAACCTTAGTCGTAAGAACAGTATCGTTTCAGAGTAATAACATTCCACATTTCATTCACCCTCAGTGTCTCCTCTTCTCCAGAGAAAGGGCAAGGGCCTGTCGGAAACTCAGATGTCTGTGGCAGAAGAGTGGCCTGGGCAGAGGAAGAGGCTTCCAACTTGCTCATAAATTATCCTTCTTCCTCCCTGTCTAGTGTTGGCTGACCAGAGTGGTTGCACAAACCAGTTTGCCTGGGAAAGTCCCAGTGTGTACTGGTTGCCCAGATGTGAATACTGAGAGTGGATCCTTTTCACTCACATAATGCCCCCATTTGGACAACAATGCATTATTTGGCAACACTTTTCTCTTCTTTTTGGAGTCAGAGTCTAGCTCTGTCACCCAGGCTGGACTGCAGTGTCATGATCATAGCTCACTGCAGCCTCAAACACTTGGGCTCCAGCCATCCTCCCACCTCAGCCTCCCAAGTAGCTGGGACCACAGGCATGTGCATCAACACACCTGGCTAAGTTTTTTAAACTGTTGTGGACATGGGGTCTCGCTCTATTTCTCACTCTATTTCTCAGGCAATCACCATAGCCTCACAGTCCCACGCTCAAGTGATCCTCCCACCTCAGTCTCCTGAGTAGCCGCAACTACAGGTGCATACTACCATGTCCATCTAATTTTTGGGATTTTTTTGAGATAGAGTCTTGCTCTGTTGCCCAGGCTAGAGTGCAGAGGCACAATTTCAGCTCACTACAACCTCTGCTTCCCGGGTTCAAGCGATTCTCTTGCCTCAGCCTCCCGAGTAGCTGGGATTACAAGCATGCACCATCATGCCTGGCTAATTTTTGTATTTTTAGTAGAGACAAGGTTTCACCATCTTGGCCAGGCTGGTCTTGAACTCCTGACCTCATGATCCACCCACCTCAGGCTCCCAAAGTGCTGGGATTACAGGTGTGAGCCACCACACTCAGCTCTAATTTTTAAATTTTTTGTAGAGATAGGGTTGTGTTATGCTGCCCAGGCTGGTCTTGAACTCCAGGGTTCAAGCAATCCTCCTGCCTCAGCCTCCCAAAATGTGGGGATTAGTGGCATGAATGACTGCACCTGGCAGCCTACTTCTGACCCTTCAGATGTCCAGCCCAGGAAGAGGAGAAATTGGAACCACTTGAGTGGGTGAGACTAGTCGTGACATGATGTTGGCTTTCTGGAGGTGGAGGGTCCAGAGGTGACTCTTATCTTGCAGGGTACCTTAGTCCTTTTTTCAGAGCTGCTCCCCCATGAGGATCTCAGTTCCCTCTATGAAAAAAGAGATCTTTCTTTATGGAAGCTTCCAAGTTCTCCAATTCCTCAACTTCCAGATGCCACCTCTCACAAATTCTTACTGCTAGGATTCCTTCGCTCCTCCAGGCAGGCCTCCTGAGCAGGATCCCTTTCAACCAGGTCCAAGCCACACACACATCAAGTTCTCTCATGTCTTTAGAATACACCCATTTTTTTCCCTGACTTCCAGAGGGTATTGCAATATAGGCAGCACCAACCACAGCATGGCACCTTCAGGCTCTCAGGGTAGAAACCACATACCAGTTTGTGTGTTTCCTGATGTCACTGAAAATTGGTCACCTTCTCCAAGAGCAAGGATCCTCTCACATGGCTGTCATGAGTGATATGGTTTGGATATTTGTCCCCTCCAAACCTCATGTGGAAATTGATTCACAATGTTGGAGATGGGGCCTTGTGGTTAGTGTTTTGTCACAGGGGTGGATCCCTCATGAATGGCTGGGTGCCATTGTTGCAGGATTTTTAAGGAATCAGAGAGACCGATGGGGTTCAGGAGGATATTTACAAATTATTTACGTGCACCAGTCCAGTCGGATTGACATCCAAAGGACTGAGCCCTGAACAAAGAGTTAAGTTACCTTTTAAGCATTTCGTGGGACTGTGGGGAGCAGATCTGTGCAGGGGGAAGCATACTACAGAAGTGAGTAAAAAAGACAGTTATTCAATTGAGACATGCATTACATAATTTCTTACTTTTCAAGGAAAAACATGTTTTGCAACTTGACTTTACCTGTCTAGTGACCTTGCAGCTGCACAGCTAGGGAAACAGGGTCTTTACCATGCCTGAGAAGGCAAGAGAGATAAGGCTCACTAGCCACAGAAGAACAGGCAGTGAATTTTAAAGAGCTCTAGCTCTTTCTCTTTCTCAGGGGGAGTTGGGTCTTCTTACATATAACTGAATTTCTGCTTACACACTCTTTAATTTCTTTTAATTCCTGTTCCACCATCCTTGCAGTAGTGAGTTCTCGCTCTAGTTGTTCACACAAGATCTGGTTGTTAAAAAGAATCTGGCACTTTCTCCTTTCTCTTTTGCTCCCACTCCCACCATGTGATATGCCTGCTCCCTCTTTGCCATGATTGGAAGCCTCCCAAGGCCTCACCAGAAGCAGATGCTGACTTCATGGTTCTTATTCAGCCTGCAGAACTGTGAGCCAAATAAACCTCTTTTCTTTATTAATTCCCCAGCCTCAGGCATTCCTGTAGAGCAATGCAAAAAGGACTAACACAATGAAGAAGAAATGAAAAATACCATGACATTCCAATAGGTTTCTCCCAAGGGCTCCTGCTTCTGCTTCAATGCCTTTATTGCATACTCTCCAGAGGGATTTTGGACCTTCCATCTTCACAACCCCTCAGTGTCTTTTGCCTGGGTGGCCTAGCCCCTCACTTCGGGATGTGAAGGCGTTTTGTAAACTTTAAAGCACAGTGCATAATTGTCACAGCAGTTAACATTTCCTGAGCTGTAACCAAGTTCCAGGAGCTTTGTATTCATTACCCACTAAATCCCTGATAAAAATAAGCTGGGACCATCCTATAATATTTATTCTAAATGTCAACTATTTTTTGTTTGTTTGTTTGGGACAGAATCTCGCTCTGTTGCCCAGGCTGGAGTGCAGTGGCGTGATCTCTGCTCACTGCAAGCTCCGCCTCCCGGGTTCACGCCATTATCTTGCCTCAGCCTCCCAAGTAGCTGGGACTACAAGCGCCCACCACCATGCCCGGCTAATTTTCTGTATTTTTAGTAGAGACAGGGTTTCACTGTATTAGCCAGGATAGTCTCAGTCTTCTGACCTCGTGATCTGCCCACCTCAGCCTCACAAAGTGCTGGGATTACAGGCGTAAGCCACCACACCCAGCCAATGTCAACTATTTTTTTATGGGGGAAAAGTTAATTTATTTTTCTATTTTTTGGGACAGGGTCTCACTCTGTTACCTAGGCTGGAGTACAGTAGTGTGATCATAGCTCACTGCAGCCTCAACTCCCTGGGCTAAAGTGATCCTCCTACCTCAGCCCTCTGAGTAGCTGCGACAAGAGGCACACACCATCATGCCTAGCTAATGTTTTATTTTTTGTAGAGATGGGGTCTCGTTACGTGGCCCAGGCTGGTCTTGAACTCCTGGGCTCAAGTGATCCACCTCTACCTCCTTAGCTTCCCAAACTGTTTTTTAATTGTTTGTATAAATTAAAGAGGTACATGTGCAGTTTTGTTACATGAATATATTAAGCAGTGGTGAAGCCTGGACTTTTAGGGTAACCACCACCCGAATAATGCACATTGTACCCATTTAGTAATTTCTCATCCCCCACCCCCTACTAGTCTCCCACCCTTCCAAATCTCCAACATCTACTATTCCATACTCTGTGTCCTCGTATACACATGATTTAGCTCCCACTTATCAGTGAGAACATGCAGTATTTGACTTTCTCATTCTCAGTTGTTTCACTTCAGAGAATGGCCTCCAGTTCCATTCATGTTGCTTCAAGAGATAAGATTTCACTCTCTGTATGGCTGAATAGTATTCTATTGTGCCACATTTTCTTTATCCAATCATTCCTTGATGGACACTTAGGTTGATACCGTATCTTTTCTATTATGAGTAGTGCTGTGATGAACATGCACTTGCAGGTGTCTTTTTTATATAACAATTTCTTTTCCTTTGGGTAGATACCCAGTAGTGGAGTAGTGGGATTGGCTGGGTGAAATGGTAGTTCTTTTTTTTTTGGGCGGGAGGGGCGGACACAGTCTCACTCTGCCGCCCAGGCTGGAGTACAGTGGCTTGATCTCAGTTCACTGCAACCTCCGCCTCCCAGGATCAAACAATTCTCCTGTCTCAACCGAGTAGCTGGGATTACAGGTGCCCACCACCACACAGGGCTAATTCTTGTATTTTTACTAGAGGCAGGGTTTCACCATGTTGACCAGGCTGGTCTTGAACTCCTGACCTCAGGTGATCCACCCTTACTGACCTCCCAAAGTGTTGGGATTACAGGTGTGAGCCACCGTGCCCACCCATGGAATGGTAGTTTTATTCTTAATTCCCTGAGAAACTTCCATAATGTTTTCAATAAAGGTTTCACTAATTTATTTTACTTTTTAAAATGTTTTTATTTTTATGGGTTACTGTGGAACAGGTGGTGTTTGGTTACATGAGTAAGTTTTTTCTTTCTTTTCTTTTCTTTTTTTTTTTTTGAGATGGAGTTTCACTCTTGTTGCCCAGGTTGGAGTGCAATGGTGGGACCTCGGCTCACTGCAACCTCCACCTCCCGGGTTCAAGTGATTCTCCTGCCTCAGCCTCCTGAGTAGCTGGGGTACAGGCATGAGCCACCATACCCGGCTAATTTCTTGTATTTTTAGTAGAGATGGGAGTTCACCATATGGGCCAGGCTAGTCTCGAACTCCTGACCTCAGGTGATCCACCCACCTTGGCCTCCCAAAGTTTTGGGATTACAGGCGTGAACCACCACACCCAGCCCATGAGTAAGTTCCTTAGTGGCGATTTGTGAAATTTTAGTGCACCCATCACCTGAGCAGTATACACTGCACCCAACTTGGAGTCTTTTTTTCCTCGCCCCCTTCTCACCCTTCCTCCCTGAGTCCCCAGAGTCCACTGTGTCATTCTTAGGCCTTTGCATCCTCATAGTTTAGCTCCCACTTACGAGTGAGAGTGTATGATGTCGGTTTTCCATTCCTGAGTTACTTCACTTACAATAATAGTCTCCAGTCTCATCCAGGTCACTGTGAATGCCATTGATTCATTCCTTTTTATGGCTGAGTAGTATTCCATTGTATATCTATACCACAGTTTCTTTATCCAGTCATTGATTGATGGGCATTTGCTTTGGTTCCACATTTTTGCAATTGCAAATTGTGCTGCTATAAGCATGCATGAAGGTTGCACTGATTTAAATTACCACCAACAGTGTAGAAGACATTCCATAGCTGAAATGCTTATTGATCCAAAGTTATCCTTCTATGCCTTCTCCATATTTCTGATCCTGTCCTGGGTAACCACAAGAAAAAGTCAGATACTGAAGACCACATTTAAATCTTATTGAAATAATTTCTTTTAAACATCCCCAATGTTCCATGTGAAAGCTTCATAATCTCTTCATCCTGTTCACCTTTCTCTCAAAAACCTGGTATTTGTCTCTGTTCTTTTGTGTCCAGAACACAGGCATAGAATATTAGAAAATGGATGATATTGATAATGACAATAGTGATAACTTATATCAATTGAGTATTTACCATGTGGTAGGTACCATACTAAGAACTTTACATACATTTTTTAATCCTTCCAGAAATTCTATGAGGTATATTCTGATGTCAAACCCTTTTGAACATTAAAAATAAAGGCCAGGCACGGTGGCTCATACCTGTCATCCCAGCACTTTGGAAGTCTGAGGTGGGCCGATAACTTGACCTCAGGAGTTCAAGACCAGCCTGGACAACACGGAGAAACCCTGTCTCTAAAAAAAAATACAAAAATTAGCCAGGCGTGGTGGTGCATGCCTGTAGTCCCAGCTACTTGGGAGGCTGAGGTGAGGGGATTGCCTGCATGCAGGAAGTGGAGGTTGCAGTGAGCCAAGTTCATGCTATTGTCCTCCAGCTTGGGAGATACAGCAAGACTCTGTCTCAAAAACTTATTTAAAACAATTAATTTTAAAAACTGAGGCTCAACCCCATCTCTACTAAAAAAAAAAAAAAAATTGCTGGGCGTGGTGGCAGTCACCTGTAGTCCCAGCTACTCAGGAGGCTGAGGCAGGAGAATGGCATGAACCCAGGAGGTGGAGCTTGCAGTGAGCCGAGATCGCACCACTGCACTCCAGGCTGAGCTATACAGCGAGACTCTGTCTCAGACAAAACAAAACAAAACAAAACAAAACAAAACAAACAAACAAACAAAAAAACGGAGGCTCAGAGAGGTTCATTAACTTGCTCAAGATCACCCAGCTTGTAGTGGCAGAACGGGGATGTGAACTCGGGTCTCCCAGATTTCAACGTATGTGCTCTTAACAAGCATGTAGTATCAATACAAATAAAACTGTCCCTAAAGCTGTTTGGACGAAACTGATGGCTTAGATTTGACAGGGAGAACAGTAGCCTGGGACAGCAGCAGGAAGCTGTAGCCACAGTGGCTGTGACCAGGAACAGAGGCCACATCAGCCGGACTTACAGCCAGAAGTGCTCAGCTGCAGAGAGCAGAGCTGCCCACCTCCGCAGCTCACCCACAGACACTGACAGGCCGGTGTCTCGGGCACAGGTTTTGAAGTCAGTAGCATTTTGCTATGGGCAAGCCACTTATCCGCTTTGAGCCCTGGAAGCTTCATTTACAAAATGTTGGGCAAACATGTCTCATCTCAGCACTGTTCCAAAAGGAGGGGGATTAAAATAAAAAAAAAAAAAAAAAGGTAATGAAGGTAAAAACCTACCACAGAAAGAATCTTAGAGTCTTTTATTCTTATAACATAGGAGACTCTGAACCTACAATTTCCAGGTTGCCCTAAACAGACTTGCATTTGAAGAGGCAGATTCTACATCTATGCCAACGAGCTCATTAGCCAAAGATTTTTTGGAAGAAATGAATACATGAACAACGGAGCAATAAAGGATGCCCAGGAAAACCCATTAATGTCTCAGAATGACTCCTCTTGGTCAGGCGTGGTGGCGTATGCCTGTAATCCCAGTACTTTGGGAGGCCGAGGCGGGTGGATCACTTGAGGTCAGGAGTTCGAGACCAGCCTGGCCAACATGATGAAACCCCATCTCTACTAAAAATACAAAAATTAGCCAGGCGTGGTGGCACACACACCTCTAATCTCAGCTACTTGGGAGGCTGAGGCACAAGAATCACTTGAACCCAGGAGGCCCAGTTGCAGTGAGCAGAGATTGTGCCACTATGCTCCAGTCTGGGTGACAGAGAGAGACTCCGTCTCAAAAAACAAGAACAAACAAACAAAAAAAATCGAAAGTCTCCTCTTCTTCCCTCTCAGCAAAAGTCACCCCTGTGATAGCTATACTTCACAAAAGTCTCTTTCGGAGATTCCTGCCATTAACTCATACTACCACTTTTTTTTTTTTTTTTTTTTTTTTTTTTTCTGAGAGAGAGTCTCACTGTGTTGCCCAGGCTGGAGTGTAGTGGTGTGATCATAGCTCACTGTAGCTTCAAACTCTCGAGCTCAAGCAATCTTTCCTGCCTCAGCCTCCTCAGTAGCCAATTTTATATTCTTATAGAGATGTGGTCTTCTTATGTTAACCAGGTTGGTCTTGAACCCCTGGGCTCAAGTGATCCTCCTGCCTTGGCCTCCCAAAATGTTGGGATTACAGGCATGAGCCACTGGGCCCGGCTTCATATCGTCATTTCATAAAGTTTCTTGCAGTCTGCTTTCCTGGGCAGCCATTCAGCTCTAGCAGGGGTCCGTCACCTCCCACAGGTTTCCATCCTTCCCATATCCTTAAATGAACACCCATTCATCCCGGTTAAGTCCAGAACAGTGGCTCCCCCACTTTCTTCCCCGCCATATGAGCTCTGAAACCACCACCAAGGCAAATTGAGGATTCATGACAAAGATTCAGGCTTCTGGGAGTTTCCAAGGTATAAAACCTTTTAATTCCTATCAGTCATATGGTCCAGGCAGCCCAACGTAAAATTGGCAAGGTAACCAGCAATCCTCTTTGGTGGCGGATTTGATTTGTCCATGAAAGGGCCACAGCTGAGGAATTTGTGTTAAGGAAGTGATTCCAATAGGGATTAGATAAGAGAGCAATACATGGATCCTCATCAGAGCAGCCAGATGTGTAGACAGCCCCATGTGTAGACAGCCCTCTTTGTAATGTGCCTGCTGCCTGCCTCATCATTAAAACAGATCAACAAAAAGCAAAAGGCTTTGGCAAGGTTATCCCTAAAAGATGTCCAGAGAGTTCTTTCATCAACCTAATTGGTCATCTTCATTAAATGCTAAGCTTTTTTTTAGGACCAGATGCATTTCCACCTGGAGTTAAGATACATTTATCAGGTCCTTCCCTGCAGGGAACTTGGAAGAGAAGAAGGAAATGAATTTAAAGACCCAGATACCAGCGTCAGGAAACGGGACTTCTTCAAGCAGAAAGGGGGTCGTGCAGGGGCTCCTGGTAGAAATGAGAAAGTAAGAAACGTTTCTTTTCTTTTTTTTTTGTTCCCCACTCCATCCCCCTTCTGGCTCTCCATTCATCTCACTGAGAGCTACTTCTACCACTCAGTAAAACCTTGTACTAATTTTTTCTTTTTTTTTTTGAGATGGAGTCTCGCTCTGTCGCCCAGGCTGGAGTGCAGTGGTGCTCTCAGTTCACTGCAAACTCTGCCTCCCGGGTTCAAGTGATTCCCCAGCCTCAGCCTCCTGAGTAGCTGGGACTATAAGCGTGTGCCACCATGCCTGGCTAATTTTTTGTATTTTTAGTAAAGATGGGGTTTCACTGTGACCATTAGCCAGGATGGTCTTGATCTCCTGATCTCATAATCCGCCTGACTTAGCCTCCCAAAGTACTGGGATTACAGGCGTGAGCCACCACGTCTGGTCTCAGTAAGGGACATTTCTATCAGCCATGACCCCTGAACTTGAGTAGCCAAGCAAGCCCATCTGAAGCAGGGATTCCCAACCTTTTTGGCACCAGTGACTGGTTTCATGGAAGACAATTTTTCCACGGACCAAAGTGAAGTAGCGGGGGATGGCTTCAGGATGATTCAAGCACATTACATTTATTGTGAACTTTATTTATATCATGACGTACTTCACAAAAACCTCTTTCAGAGGTTCCCCTTATTAACTCATACTGCCATTTTTTTTTTTTTTTTTTTTTTTGGTGAGACAGAGTCTCACTGGGTTGTCCAGGCTGGAGTGCAGTGGTGCAATCACTCACCATATAATGAAGTAATTCTACAACTCACCATCATGTAGAATCAGGGGGAGCCCTGAGCTTGTTCCTGCAACTAGATGGTCCCATCCAGGGGTGATGGGAGACAGTGACAGATCATCAAGCATTAGATTCTCATAAGGAGCTCACAGCCTGGATCCCTCGCGTGCACGGTTCACAATAGGGTTAACACTCCTGTTAGAATCTAATGCCACTGCTGATCTGACAAGAGGTGGAGCTCAGGCAGGAATGTGAGCAATGGGGAGTGCCTTTAAATACAGATGAAGCTTTGCTGGTTCACCCACTACTCACCTCCTGCTGTGCTGCCTGCTTCCTAATGGGTCACAGACAGGTACCCAGTCCCCTGATATAAATAACTCAATCTCTTCTTCCCACTCCACTCAGCCTTGGCCGGGGGTATTTATTTTTGCATGTAACCAGTTGCAGTCTGCCTGCCTGGTCAGAATCACATTCCTAACTCCCGAAGAGAAGAATAGATTTTTATTTAGCATGCATCTTACTCTGTCACGCCCTTAAAATGCGTGAGAAGTGAAATAAAATGTTTGGAGTTTTTTTCTCACATTACAATGAGAAGTACAGCACAGAAACTTCTGCAGGTGGAGACATCCTGGACAATCAGTTACCCTCAAGTTGCTATGAAATTACAGCAATGGCAGAGCAGCAACAATCAAAAAAAAAAAAAAAATTCTCAAAATGAAGATTAGATATTTAGGGCCTGGCATGGTGACTTGTACCTGTAATCCCAGCACTTTGGGAGGCCGAGGCAGGCGGATCACTTGAGGTCAGGAGTTCTAGACCAGCCTGGCCAACAAGGCAAAACCCCGTCTCTACTAAAAATCCTTCCTGTGTCAAATTATCCTGTTTAGTATTGTATTTGTACAGCCTGTAAGCTATTAAAACGCAGGAAGATAAAAAATGGAGCAAAAGTGAAAACTGAGTGAGAGAATTCTGTTTTCTCAACTTGTAAGGGATAGTTTTTGTGAACAAATCACAAAATGTTTTCTGAGACTTGTTCAGGTCCTCTTCCTAGTTCAACATCAGCTACAGTGAACTGATCGCCATCTCCCCTTAAATAACTACTTTACCCTAATTGTCATCATTAGCAGATTGGTATTCTTTTTCTTTCTTTCTTTTTTTTTCTTTGAGATGGAGTCTTGCTCTGTTGCCCAGGCTGGAGTGCAGTGTTGCGATCTCAGCTCACTTGCAACATCCGCCTCCTGGGTTCAAGCGATTCTCCTACCTCAGCATCCCTAGTAGCTGGGATTACAGGCGCCCGCTACCACGCCCAGCTAAATGTTTTGTACTTTTGATAGAGACGGTGTTTCACCATGTTGGCCAGGCTGGTCTTGAACTCCTGATCTCAAGTGATCTGCCTGCCTCGGCCTCCCAAAGTCCTGGGATTACAGACGTGAGCTACTGCGCCTGGCCAGCAGGTTGGTGTTCTTATCTGTCTTTTAGGGAGTCACCTTTCTCTCAGGGCCACATCCTGCTTAGCCTTCAATGGAGTATATTTTTAAAACCGCAAGTGGATTTTATCTCTCTAAGGGGATACAAACTACTAGAGCCCAACTCGGCAGCTCTGCAAATGCTCCAAAGAGCCTCCAGTTGTCTAAGTTTATATTTAAAGCTGATTCTCTCAAAAAGCCTCCTAAAAATTAACTAGATGGACACTCTGAAACTCTCATTATCAGATAGAAGTTTGTTTGGTTATTTAAGTCTTAAAGTTTCCATTACTGAGCGTTTTGGCCATCAGTGTCCATTTTTCTGCCAAAACAGTTTTGGATGATCTGCATTTGGTCCGGGTCACTTCCCTGGAATTTGGAATGGATGACAGTGCCTCCTTGATGAGAACTGCAGCTTCCCAGGGTGAATGAGAAGAAGGAAGTTAACCGTACTTTCCTTTCCTTATGATCACTCTTCTCCATTAAGTCATCGTGTGTTGTGATAAGATAACAAAATACATGCTCATGAATAAGTACTTTTTTTTTTTGAGCTGGAGTTTCGCTCTTGTTTCCCAGGCTGGAGGGCAATGGTGCGATTTTGGCTCACTGCAACCTCTGCCTCCAGGATTCAAGCGATTCTCCTGCCTCAGCCTCCCAAGTAGCTGGGATTATAGGCGCCCACCACCACACCAGGCTAATTTTTTGTGTTTTTAGTAAAGAAGGGGTTTCATCATGTTGGCCAGCCTGGTCTTGAAATCCTGACCTCAGGTGATCCACCCACCTTGGCCTCCCAAAGTGCTGGGATTACAGGCGTCAGCCACTGTGCCCTGCCAGTGTTTTATTTTCTTAAATGTCTCCATAGTCCTCTGTCATAACAGGTTGAGCATCCCTAATCTGAAAATTCAAAATCCAAAATGCTCCAAAATCTGAAATTTTTGAACACCAACATGATGCCACAAGTGGAACATTCCATACCTGACCTCACATGGCGGGTTGCAGTGTAAGTATAAGAAAATGATTGCATGTCAGTAGCATATAAAATCAGATGCCAGATAACCACAGATCATCCACACAGGTGGCTGAGATAGTGGCACCTTTGCTTTCTGATGTTTTAATGTGCACAAACTTTGTTGCATTCACAAAATCATTTAATATCTTTATAAAATTACCTAAGGTGCACAGGAAGCATACAAGAATTTCATGTTTAGACTTGGGTCCCGCCCCCAGGATATCTCATTATGTATATGCAAATATTGCGAAATCTGAGAAAAAATATCTGAAATCCAAAACACTTTTTGTCCCAAGTATTTCGAGTAAGATATTCTCAACCTGTAGTTGAAATGAGCTCATCTGTTGGTGTGTTTACTGCTTATTTTCTGTGACCCTCCTACCCCCTCTTAAGTAAAAGGTACAATAAAGCAAGAACTTCCTCGGTCTTATCATGCTTCATGGGTCTCATAGTGTCATGGTGCAGTGGTTGAGAGTTGGGCATTAGTGTTAAACTGCTTCAGTTAGGATTCTAGGTCTTTTTCTTTTCTTTTCTTTCTTTCTTTTGTTTTTGTTTTTGTTTTTTTTTTTTTTTGTTTTTTTTTTTTTTTTTTGAGACCAAGTCTGGCTCTGTTGCCCAGGCTGGAGTGTGCAATGAAGCGATCTTGGCTCACTGCAACCACTGAACCTCTGCTTTTGCAGGTTCGTGTGATTCACCTGCCTCAGCCTCCCGAGTAGCTGGGATTACAGGCTCCCATCACGCCCATCTAATTTTCTTGTATTTTTAGTAGAGATGCGGTTTCACCATGTTGGACAGGCTGGTTTAGAATTCCGGACCTCAAGTGATCTGCCCACCTCAGCCTCCCAAAGTGCTAGGATTACAGGTGTGAGACACTGTGCCCGGCCTAGGTCTATCATTTAATGGCTCTGCCATTTGGGCAAGTTACTCAGCCTCTTTGTGACTCAGTTTTCCTACCTAAAATGAGGATAAAACTAGGAGCCTCATTAGGGATGCTTTGAAGATTGAATGAGTTGGTATGGGAAAAGCATGACATATAGTAAGTGCTGTAATGCATTTGTGATGATTTTATCAACTCAAAACCCCCCTGGCACATCACAGGCATTCAATAGATTTTGGTCGAATGAATAAATTAATTAACAATTCCTAATCCAGTGGTCTTCTTGGTATAAATATTTACACTTTAAAAGAAAAATATTGGCTGGGTGCGGTGGCACCCATGTAATCCCAGCACTTTGGGAGGCTAAGGTGAGCAGATCACTTGAGATCGGGAGTTCAAGACCAGCCTGGCCAACATGGTGAAACCCCATCTCTACTAAAAATACAAAAAAATTAGCTGGGCATGATAGTGGGAGCCTGTAACCCCAGCTACTTGAGGGGCTGAGACAGGAGTATTGCTTGAACCTGGGAGGTGGAGGTTTTCAGTGAGCTGAGATCATACCACTGCACTCCAGCCTGGGCAACAGAGACTCTGTCTCACAAAGAAAAGGAAAAATAAATAAAAATGTGACAATTAAATGTAAAAGCATACAAATGCAAAAACAATTGATCTTTAATTGGGAGACAAGCTAAGTCTGTAGGATCAAAGGAGGTAGAAGAAAAGAAAATAGTCTCTTTCGCAGAGAACGCAATTGGTGACCAATTTCACCAACACTGATTCTATGGTGTTCACAGGAGAGGCCCCATGGCACACAGTTTTAAAGTCATGCAGGCGTCCTCAATCACCAGGGAAAAATGAGTTGGGCAGGGTCTAATGTGTACCTTGGATTCCAAAAACATGGATTTCAAAAGGTTTAGGGGAAAAAAAAAAAAGATATCCAGGTTGAGCCTTTTGAATCCAAAAATAAAAAACGCTCCAAAGCCCAAACCTTTTTGAGCTCTTGCATGACGCTCAAAGGAAATGCTCATTGGAGCATTTTGGAGTTTGAATTTTCAGATTTGGGATGTTCAACTGGTATGCATGCAAATATTTCAAAATCTGAAAAAAAAATTCAAAATCCAAAACACTGTTGGTCCCACGAATTTCAGATAAGGAATACTCAACCCTCAACCCATAATAGCAGCGTATCTTCAGATTTTGTAACAAAATTAGTTGCAAGAGACTCAAGGGAATTTTTTTTTTTTTTTTTTTTTTTTTTTTTTTTTTTTTGAGATGGAGTCTTATTCTGTTGCCCAGGCTAAAGTGCAGTGGCACAGTCTCGGCTCACTGCAGCCTCCATGTCCTGGGCTTAAGCGATTCTCCTGCCTCACCCTCCCAAGTAGTTGGGATTACCGGTGTGTGCCATCACACTCAGCTAATTTTTGTATTTTTAGTAGAGACAGGGTTTCACCATGTTGACCAGGCTGATCTCAAACTCCTGACTTCAAGTGACCCACCCACCTCGGCGTCCCAAAGTGCTGGGATTACAGGCGTGAGCCACTGCGCCTCACCTCAGGGGACCTTTATTTTAAAAATTTGATTTATCCACCTTTGAATGATGCCAGTGAAGAAGGAAAAGAAGATATTAAGTAAAGGTGAGTTTGCATGGTAATATGAGGCTTCCAGATGAGCTCATATTTTAAATGGGCACAGAAAGGGTCTATATCCAAGGGATAAGAACAACACAGAAGTTGTAGGTCTCCTAATGGAGGCAGAAGACACTTGAAACTAATTCTGAGAGTCTTCCGTCTCCTGAGAGTGCTGCTGCCACAAACCAAGCCCTTTCCAGGGATGTCTTCATCCCATCCTCACCGGAGCCTCATGAGAGGGGGCAGTGATGTGTTACTCACCCATTTTACAGATGAAACAACCTGGGCCTCAGGGAAACAAGGTCCAATTTCACACAACTATTCATTTAACAATGAGAACGATTATCAGACAAAGACGAGAGAAGAATCAAAGCACAGGAGATGTGAAATCGGAGGGGCAAGCCCCCAAAACATCTTCGACAAATATTCGAGCCTGCCTTTGAGGAACTTAAAGTCTCCGCGTAGAGACAGTTGTGTCATTAAGCAGAGTTACAGGTGGCAGGGTCCACAGAGGAGGGGCACCTCCAGAATTGGTGGGGTCAGGGGAGGATTTCCACCCTAGCCGAAAGCAATCAGATTGAGCAGGTAAATAGGGAGGCTGAGGAGAGCATTCCTGCCAGATTAAACAGCGTGTGGCCTAGGAGATCAGGGACCAGGAGTATCAGTTAACATGGCAGAGTTTGCAGAGTTACTCAGTTCAGAAGATGTGTAATTATGTATTAAATGCCTGTCTCCCTCATTAAGCAGCAAGCACTATAGGGGCAAGAACCATGGCCCTCTGGTTTACTTGTGAATCCCCAGTCCCCGCAATGAGCTGCCGCTGAATAACAACATCAACAATAGTAACAGCTAACATCAATCGAACACTGAGTACTGGCGGTTTCATAATGTTCCTGCTAGAAAGTGCTCAATACGTATTTATTAGATGAATATTTCATGCATGTACTTATTCGTTTGTATTAGAATTCGTTTCTATTTCTTCACTCATTCCAAAGATTGAATAGCAAGAGTGGTGAGGCAATGTTGGGGTGTACTGAGGTTCACCCGGGAGGTCAGGGACAGCAGAGGGAAGGTGGGCTGTAGCCACAGGTGACAGGGGAGGGGCACTGCAGGGCTTCAGGTAGAAGATTTGATACACTTTGGTGTTCATTTCAAAAGTTCACTCTGGGTCAGGCGCGGTGGCTCATGCCTGTAATCCCAGCACTTTGGGAGGCTGAGGCAGGTGGATCACTTGAGGTCAGGGGTTCGAGACCAGTCTGGCCAACATGGCGAAACCCTGTCTCTATCAAAAATACAAAAATTAGCCAGGCATGGTAGTGATGTCTGTAATCCTAGCTACTTAGGAGGCTGAGGCAGGAGAATCACTTAAACTCAGGAGATGGAGGTTGCAGTGAGCCGAGATGGCGCCACTACACTCTAGCCTGGGCTACAGAGTAAGACTTCAAATTAAAAAAAAAAAAAAAAAAAAAAAAAAAAAATTCACTGTGGCTGCTGGACAATGTATTGGGGCAGAATAAGAGAGGATCCTAGGGCACCAAGACATCAGGACACCTCGGAAGGTCACAATACATGGTGGAGATACCAGAGTTATAGAAATAAGCAGTTACTAACCCAACTCACTATTTAAAAGAAGAGAGTGGTGAATGTCAGAAGCCCTAGATCAAAACAGGATCGGTGGCCACCAAATGAAAACAGCTGATGTTGATTTAAAGTTTGCATTATTCCCAGTGCTTTACACAAATCACCTGATTCAATACTCAAGACAAACCTATAGATAGATACAATTATTGTACCACAGTCACCCAGCTAATTATTGTACCACAGTCACCCAGTTAATACCCACATCTTAACTCAAGCTATCCACTCACACTGGCCACCAGTTACCGCTTCTCCTTCTTGGAGTGAACACAGCTCATTATTTTATAAATCTGCAGCCGTCTATGAGCAAGGTTCAAAGACAAGGAGAAATTGCATCTGGAGGATGAAAAGCACTAGAATCAGAGGACAGGGCTGGCTCCACGTCCCTGCAACCTGTGCAGTCTCTTGGGGCTCTGAGCCAGGAAGGGCCCTGAATTTGATTAATTGGTTTAATGCTCTGCCATTGCTGTCTGGAGATTCTTAATAAATTTTTGAAAAAGGGATCCTCGTTTTTATTTTGCACCAGGTTCCACGCATTGCGTAGCTGGAGGAAGCTGCATGTAGCAAATTCTGATCCACACAGAGAACATTTTATTCTTTCACATGGAGCTCTCGGAAGAACGACTGAATTTCCTTCTGATGAAATGTTCCCCTTCAGTGCATATATTCATGGAAAGACCGGACAACCACACAGGGAGATGTTGTAGAAATAATTTACTCTTCAAGTAGAGGGTTAGACCAGGCCATCTCCCAGAACCATCTACATCATTCAGAGAAATGATAGCACCACAGATTACAGCAAATTGCCTCCAGTGACGGTTTCTTTATGGATATGGATTTTAACCAGGGGTGCAGATGAGCATCGTTTGGCTTAGAGAGGATGTTTTTCAAGATAAATATACCCAGGCCCTACTCAAAACATACTGAATCAAAAGCTTCAAGGGCATGATGGGGGTCTGGGCCTTCAGAAACGCTCACCTGGTTTTTTTAAAGGTGTCCCTGATTAAGGACTGCTCCTAAAACAGAGGCTGTCCCTGGTTTCTAACCATCAGACATTGTTTCCTTTTTTCTTTTTCTTTTTTTTCTTTTTAAGGGACAGAGTCCCACTCTGTCACCCAGGCTGGAGTACAGTGGCACAATCAAGGCTCGCTGCAGCCTCCAACTCCTGGGCTCAAGTGATCCTCCTGACTCAGCCTCCTGGGTAGCTGGGATGGCAGGAGCGTGCCACCATACCCAGCTAATTTTTTATAGAGACAGGGTCTCACTACACTGCCCAGGCTGGTCTTGAACCCCTGGCCTCCAGTAATTCTCCTGCCTTGGCCTACCAAAGTGCTGGAACTGTAGGCACGAGACAGGGTCTGGCTCTGTTGCCGAGGCTGAAGTGCAGTGGCACAATCTCAGCTCACTAAACCTCTGTCTCCTGGGCTTAAGCCATCCTCCCACCTCTGCCTCTCAAGTCGCTGGAACTACAGGCACATGCTACCTCACCAGGCTAATTTTTGTATTTTTTGTAGACATGGGGTTTTGCCATGTTGTCCAGGCTGATCTCAAACTCCTGAGCTCAAGCCATCTGGCCACCTCAGCCTCCCAAAGTGCTGGGATTACAGGCAAGAGCTACTGTGCCTGGCCCAGAGATTTCTTAAAAGGAACATATTTGCTAAATATAAAGGCTGTTCTGTACTGGAACAAAAGCTAAGTTGCAGCTAGCTGATCCTTTTTATTTTTTTAAACAGAGTCTCATTCTATCACCCAGGCTGGAGTGCAATGGTGCGATCTTGGCTCATGGCAACCTCCACTTCCTGGGTTCCAGCAATTCTCCTGCCTTAGCCTCCCGAGTAGCTGGGATTACAGGCATGTGCCACCATGCCCTGTTAGTGTTTGTATTTTTAGTAGAGGCGGGATTTTGACATGTTGGTCAGGCTGGTCTCGATCTCCTGACCTCAAGTGATCAGGTTGCCTCCACCTTCCAAAGTGCTGGGATTACAGGCGTGAGCCACCACGCCCAGCCCAGACATTTCTTAAAAAGAACACAGAACTTTGCTAAATGTAAAGGCTGTACTGGTACAAAAGCTAAGTTGCAGCTGATCCATTTTTAGATCTTTCATCCCGGATTAAGTTCCAACTCTGCTTACTCTGCCCTACCTCTAACATGTCAAATATCCAAAAACCCCATACTACTCAACAAAACATAAAATGATTCAGAAACTTAACAGGAAGACAGACCCAAAGACAGACTGTATTTGACCAACATCTCCCTTGCCAGAGAAAGGTCAGATGAACCTCCTGTCTTATAATTCCTATCTCTTTTTTTTTTTTTTCAGTTTTATTGATTATAATAACATTTGCCTGCAATAGATTAACAGAATCATGTTGCACAGATTAACAGAATCCTGTAAGGCCTCCAGAGACATCATAAATCTACAGAGAACTGAATAAACTGAAACTACAAAGTACGTGGGGGTCAAGGCTAGCTAGCTTAGTGACCCCAAACTGCACCATCGCAACGAACTCCCTGTGTCCCCACACTGCCCCATATAAGCAGCCACCTAAGTTCCAAAGTCCTGTCTTCCCGAAAAATGCAAACAATGTTTGAACATGAAGGGCCACCTGCTGTGTTTTTTAAAATGTGACTTAAAACAATACCGTTCCAAATTGCATGAATCATCTCTAAATTTAGAAGTCGGTTCCTAATACTCACTGCCTGCTCTGAATCGTAAATAATGTTTTCCAGCATTCATGGCAGAATCGTTGCCAAGAACTTCTTAACTCGGTGCCTCGCACTCCCTGAGAGGTGAACACGGAACTGCTTGCTGCACTTGGCAAGAAAACTGAGGCTGTCTCTGTCTGTGTGCGGCAAGACGTCGGGATGGTTTAGTCAATTCTGCACAAAAATTAAAAGTCCCGCTCATGTCATTTGGAACAGTGATTTTCAAAGTGAGGGGTTAACATCGTATTGACTCCCGGACCCCCGCTCCCTCTGCCTGCCCACTTTTCCTTTCCCACTCCCACCAGCTATCTCCACCCTAAATCCCAGAATTTCTTGGCTATAAACTTAAAATAAAATCCTAACCCTTCCGCTGCCGCCACCACCAATCAACGGAACTGACACCCTGGTGGCCAAGAAGACCCCAGTAAAACCTTAAAAACTGAGTTCCGGCCAGGCGCAGGGGCTCACGCGTGTAATCTCAGCACTTTGGGAGGCCCAGATGGAAGGATCATCTGAAGTCAGGAGATCGAGACCATCCTTACCAACACGGTGAAACCCCCTCTGTGCTAAAAATACAAAAAGTAGCTGGGTATAGTGGCGGGCACCTGCAGTCCCAGCTACTCGGGAAGCTGACGCAGGAGAAGGGCGTGAACCCGGGAGGTGGAGGTTGCGGTGAGCTGAGATAGCTCCACTGCACTCCAGCCTGGGCGACAGAGTGAGACTTCTCAAAAAACAAAACAACAACAAAAAAACTGAGTTCCCAGCCATGACAGGTGGGTGATGAGGTTCGCCTCATAATACCCGTGCCCTTTTGCAACAATTGACCAGCGTTCATGTTAAAATAGAGACCACTAGACTGGCAGAACAAACTCCATGACAAATTATCAGCAGGACCCACAGCCATGCCAGGCAAGGGTTAAGTCACACACACCCCCGCCCCGCTACTTGAAGCATAAACTATGTTCTAACTGACACAAGGTTTTTCTTTTTCTCTAGCTCTGGCCTCCAGATAAGCAATATTAAAACAATCGCAACTCATCCAGTTCACAGGCCCTGTCTAACTGACCCCCGTTCCATCAGCCTTAGCTACAGCTTTGACTGGACAAGAGACCGATTTAACTTTCTCGTGATAAGAGACCACCCACAAAGGACTAATTCTGGCCGGTGTACAGAGATTGTGTACTTGCACGCCTCAGTGTACTGAAAAGACCTTCTGATGCACAGGACCTATCTGTAACACATTTAAATGTAAAGTCTCCACCGCAAAATGAACATGGACTGTGTATTACATGCATGTTTGTTCAATATGCATGCGCCAGGACCACCTTCATGAATACCCATAGCTCCTTGTGTAACTTGTTGAATATATATGTTTAGCCAACCTGTCCAGTATAAAGCCCCTACCCCAAACCCTCCTCTTTAGAAATGCCTGTCTCTGGTCTTGGCTGGCAGCTGTGCTTCCCAGCCTGTGGGATGGCCACTGTGCAAGCTGTGACCCTTTATATAAGCAACAGAGGGCCGGGTGTGGTGGCTCACACCTGTAATCCCAGCACTTTGGGAGGCCGAGGTGGGTGGATCACCTGAGGTCGGGAGTTCAAGAGCAGCCTGAATAACATGGAGAAACCCTGTCTCTATTACAAATACAAAATTAGCCGGGCTTGGTGGCACATGCCTGTAATCCCAGCCACTCGGGAGGCTAGGGAAGAATTACTTGAACCCAGCAGGTGGAAGTTGCGGTGAGCCAAGATTGAGCCGTTGCACTCCAGCCTGGGCAACAAGAGTGAAACTCTGTCTCAAAAAACAGAAATAGAATCTCATTCTCTTCCTTTCTCAATTTATAACATGTGATTTTTTTTTATGTTAATATATCAAATGCCTCAGAGAGAGAATGCAGTTTATAAAGTCTCATAAATGATTCCGGTATGTCTATCTCCTGATAACCAGTGGTGTCAGCCAATTTCTCTCTTTTCATCTGTTGTTCATCTAGATATAATTTCTCTCTCTCTCTCTCACCCACTCACCCACACCCACACATACACACACACACACACTCACAGCCATGCATGTTAACTCATTCATCAAAGAGGATTTTCTTTTTCTTTCTTTATTTTTGGCAATTTAACCCATTTTATTCCATACCTCAACAAAAAATCTCGGGTGATTAAAATCTTTGCATTTCAAGGGTTTGCTTTGGTGCTCTGTGAATGTGGTGGACATCTTGTGGGATTAAGGTAGTGACCCCTGTCACGACAGTGGTTTCACTTGACTTTTTGTACAACCCAACTGGGTCTCTCAGGGACCAACGGCATCATCCCCACTGTAATTTCTATCCTTAGCACCATCTCCAAGCAGAGAATCAAACTACAAGGCTGCAACCCCTCACCAGGGTTATTGCATCCCTCCAATCCCACTTCTCCCCGAATACCTACCTTGACCTAAAGATGACTGGAAAGAATATAGCTCATCCACATTAAAAAACAAAACAAAACAAAAAACAAACAAAAAAACCTGCAGAAATTATGAGCTGCATTGTAGAGGGTTGTTATGATGTTTTTATTTTTTCTTCCTCTTCTTTCTTTCCTTTATTTTTTTGAATGGGATGTGGCTGTATCTGCTCAGGCTGGTCTCAAACTCCTGGCCTCAAGTGATCCTCCCACCTCAGCCTCCAGAGCAGGTGGGATTACAAGCACAAGTCCCTATACCCAGTCTGTATTTTTAAGATACGTATCAAAAACCCACTTAAAGGGCTGGGTGCGGTGGCTGACGCCTGTAATCCCAGCACTTTGGGAGGCCGAGGTGGGCTGATAACCTGAGGTCAGGAGTTCGAGACCAGCCTGAGCAACACGGTGAAACCCCGTCTCTACTAAAAATTTTAAAAAATTAGCTGGGCGTGGTGGTGGGCACCTCTAATACCAGATTCTCAGGAGGCTGAGGCAGGACAATCGCTTCAACCCAGGAGGGGGAGGTTGCAGTGAGCTGAGATCATGCCACAGCACGCCAGCCTGGGCAACAAGAGTGAAACTCTGTCTCAAAATAAATAAATAAATTAATTAATTAAATTAAATAAAAATAAAGAGAAACTTAATGTCATTTTACTTCTTCGTAGAGAGAAACATTCACCAAATCAAATGACAGAGTACTGCAATTCCCGAACAGGCGGAATGGTTATTCCTCTAATACATGGTTGGTGACATGAAGAATACAATCCAACAGGCTATCGCCTCATTCTCTCTATGTCAGGCACAGCCCAATCTCCAGCCTTTGGAGCCCTACTATCCACATCTCAGAGGCCGAGTGGTCATCATTAACAGACCCCACTGCATCCCACATTCTGGAAGAACACTAGACCTAAGGCACAGGGATTCAAGCAATTATAGTTCAACACCGCACTGTCTCTGATCTTCTGTGTAACATAACAGCGAAACGGGAGAAGTTCCCTTATCCCCCCGCAGGACAAGGGTGTGGCTCACTTCTTCAGTGCCCCACTGCTCAAACCCCTAGCGGGAGCATGCAGACAAGCAGGTGTAGAGGTTGTGGGGATCATTTTGGGGCTCCAGTGTCCAGGGGGTGAGTGTTTACAGCTCCCAAAGACCCAGTGGGCAGGTGTTACGGTGTTCTCTTTCAGCTTTGCCATCTGCAGGTGGCTTTTGTTAATCAGTTCAGACCCTCTGTCTATTCACAAGGACCCAGGGCTTTCTGTATCCTGGGTTCTTGCCCTAGTGTACCAGAGAAATCAGATCACACGTGGGCTTGGAGAATGAGTACAAGGTTTTATTGAGTGGTGGAAGTAGCTCTCAGCAGATGGATGGGGAGCCAGAAGGGGGATGGAGTGGGAAAGTGGTCTTCCCCTGGATTTGGGCCCCCCAGTGGCCTGATCTCTTCCAACAGCCCCTGGCGGAATTCCCCTCTGCATCTGTGTCATTCCACCATCAATTCCCTGAGGGTGTCTGTCCGTGTGTTCTTCTGTTCCTCTCAACGTCCAGCCACTTGTGTGTGTGCCTGCTATGGTCCCAGGTTTGGGTTTATTTTTGAGACGGAGTCGGCTCTGTTACCCAGGTTAGAGTACAGTGGCACAATCTCAGCTCACTGCAACCTCCACCTCTCCCGAGTTCAAGTGATTCTCTTGCCTCAACCTCCCAAGTAGCTGGGACTACAGGAACATGCCACCACACCCGGCTAATTTTTTGTATTTTTAGTAGAGACGGGGTTTCACTGTGTTAGCCAGGATGGTCTCGATCTATTGACCTTGTGATCTGCCCGCCTTGGCCTCCCAAAGTGCTGGGATTACAGGAGTGAGCCACCGTGCCTGGCTAGTCCCGGGTTTTTATGGACACAGGATGGTGGGGCATGGTGGGCCAAAAGGCAACTTTTTATTTGCAAAAACAGAAGTGTCTGTCTTCATTTAGGTCCATGGGCACAGGCCAAAGGGTGGAACCCCCACCAGGGACCCGCCCTTCTCTACCTAGCACTTCCCTGCTCCTCTCCTATATCAACATGAAAAGTGATCCTAGGGATTCCCTAGTCACTCAAGGCTCCTCCCCAGATTGTACTTCAAGAACTCCTCTTTGCCTTACATTCTCTCTCTCTCTTTGTTTTCTTTTTTTTTTTTTTCTTTGACACGGAGTCTTGCTCTGTCTCCCAGGCTGGAGTGCAGTGGTGCGATCTCTGCTCACTACAAGCTCCGCCTCCCAGGTTCACGCCATTCTCCTGCCTCAGCCTCCTGCGTAGCTGGCACTACAGGCACGCACAACCATGCCCGGCTAATTTTTTGTATTTTTAGTAGAGACGGGGTTTCACTGTGTTAGCCAGGAGGGTCTCAATCTCCTGACCTCGTGATCCACCCGCCTCGGCCTCCCAAAGTGCTGGGATTACAGGTGTGAGCCACTACGCCCGGCCCACATTCTCTCTCTTAGGAAGCAGTCCAGTAACTCACACCCTCAAGGACTGGCTCCAGCCTTGCTCTAACCAGGAGCAGAGGTCCCATCTCCGAAAACCAGAAGTACAAAGTGAAAATGTTAATAAATGAGTAAATGAATACATTAAATGTATGATACATAATTGATATGATATGATATATGGTATAATATGATGTGACATATGCATGTGTGTAGTGTGATGCGATGATAAGATGTAATAGAATCCGTGCTTAGATTACACAACGGTTCTTACTACTGGATTTCTCATCTTGTTTTCTCTACTCACTTATCTGGAGAAATCTCAATTTTTTTTTTTAATTTTTGTTGGTACATAGTAGGTATATATGTTTGTGGGGTAATTTGGTTTGGATCTGTCTCCCCACCCAAATCTCATGTCAAATTGTAATCTCCAGTGTTGTGACTGAATCGTGGGGGTGGTCTGTCTGTAGCCTCGATCTCCTGAACTCAAGAAGTCTTCCTGCCTCAGCCTCCCCAAGTAGCCGGGACTACAGGCGTGCACCAACACGCCTGACTAATCTTGTATTTTTAAAGGTTGGGTCTTACTATTTTGCCCAGACTGGTGGTCTCAAACTCCTGACCTCAAGCAATCCTCCTCCCTCGGCCTCCCAAAATGCTGGGATTACAGGCATGAGCCACCACACCCAGCCTGTAATTTTCAACTTTCTAATAGCCACATTAAAAAAAAAATTAAAGAAACAGGTGAAATTAATTTTGCTAATGTATTTTATTTAGCCGAATATATCCAAAACACTTACATTTTAGTATGTAATCAATATAAAAATTACTAAGATAATTTATGTCTATATCCATTCTATTCATCCAACATTGCTTCTTTTATATTGTCTTCAAAATCTAGTAGGAGTTTTACGTTTACAGCATATCTCAATTAAGACGAGCCACATTTTATAGGCTCAGTAGCCACATGTGGCTAGTGGCTCCCATACTAAGACAGTGCTACCTCTGTCCCCGTTACCTCTGTTGGAACCATTAAGTGTTGTGTTTTCACAAGATGTGTATCTGTACTCTTCACCAAGCAAACCTACAGGAAAATCCTTCCACTCTTCCGCAAACAACCCTCCAGCATTTCCCAAATCCTCGCACCCACTGTTAGGAAGTAGTGGGGCAGCCACTCAGCACTGTTTAACATATTGCTTTGGGGCACCTGTTCACATTCATCTTGAGGTCATTAGCACAACCATTATTGCAAACCTGTTCCCTGATGCTTGTCCTTCGGTCATTAACCTTACCAACGTCAACCACGTGCGGAACTCTGAACCTGAATTAACACGCAAGGCAGGCTGCGCAGACAGCAGAACGTTCAGGCCATCATAACTTGGCCTGGGCACCCGTGGTCTGAACTGGAGTGTCCCCACCAGCAAGGAGGGCTCGGGGAAGATTCTGTGTAGGAAAATAGAAAGGCAAAGGGACCTAGCTCTTTATGTAGCTGTTATACTAACCTGATGCTGATATAGCCAGATGGAAAGTAGGGCTTCCTAAGATAATGTGGTCAAGGGGAGCTACATTTCATTTAAAAAATAACCAAACTAGCCAGGCACGGTGGCTCACGCCTGTAATCCCAGCACTTTGGAAGGCTGACGCGGGTGGATCATGAGGTCAGGAGTTCAAGACCAGCCTGACCAACATGGTGAAACCCCATCTCTACTGACAATACAAAAATTAGCCATGCATGGTGGCTGGCACCTGTAGTCCCAAATACATGGGAGGCTGAGGCAGGAGAATTGCTTGAACCTGGGAGGTGGAGGTTGCAGTGAGTCAAGATCGTGCCACTGCACTCCAGTCTGGGCGACAGAGCGAGACTCTGTCTCAAAAAATAAAATAAAATAAAATAAAAAATAACTAAACTAGGTAAAACAGTAGAATCAAGTAGAATCAAGGAAAAATGGGTATCAAAAATTGACCACTGTCATAGAAAATTGAGTGGCAAATGAAATAGCCACTCAATGGATGGGAGCAATCATTATGCGCTGGGCTGGGCTCATGTTGCAGCTCTAACTCTCTAAAGAAGCGCACAAGTCAGCTTTAGTGTTTTAATGTTATAGATATGGAAACCAGGTTCAGAGAAGTTAAGCAACCTACCCTGGATTGCACAGTCAATAAAGGGCCAGATGTGGAAAGTAGGTTCAGGGAAGTCAGGCAGTCTGCCCTGGATTGCAGTCAGTAAATGGTCACATTTGGAAGCCGGGTTCAGAGAAGTCAAGCTACCTGCCCTCAGTTGAACAGTTAGTAAATGGCCAGATGTGGAAACCAAGTTCAGAGAAGTCAACTAACCCACCTTTGATTTCACAGTGAGTAAATGGCCAGATGTGGAAAGTCAGTTCAGAGAAGTCAAGCAACCTATTCTGGATGCACAATCAATAAATGACCAAACTGAGTTTAGGACCCATGACTGCAGTGGTTGATATGGTTTGTCTCTGTGTCCCCACCCAAATCTCATGTTGAATTATAATTTCCACGTTTTCGGGGAGGGACTTGGTGGAAGGTGATTGGATCACGGGGGCAATTTTCCCCAAACTGTTCTCATGATAGTAAGTGAGTTCTCATGAGATCTGATGGTTTAAAAGTGTGGCACTTCTCCCTTCGCGCTCTCTCTCCTTCCACCATGTAAGATGTGCCTTGCTTTCCCTTCACCTTCCTCCATGATTATAAGTTTTCTTTTATTTTTTTGAGACAGAGTCTCACTCTGTCTCCAAGCTGGAGTGCAGCGGTGCAATCTCAGCTCACTGCAACCTCCGCCTCCCAGGTTCAAGTGATTCTCCTCCCTCAGCCTCCTGAGTGGCTGGGACAATAGGTTTGTGCCACCATGCCTGGCTAATTTTTATATTTTTAGTAAAGACGGGGTTATGCCATGTTTGCCAGGCTGGTCTCGAACTCCTGACCTCAAATGATCCGCCTGCCTCGGCCTCCCAGGGTGCTGGGATTACAGGCGTGACCCACCGTGCCTGGCTGATTGTAAGTTTCCTGAGGCCTCCCAGTCATGCTTCCTGTTAAGCCTGTGGAGCTGTGAGTCAATTAAACCTATTTTCTTTATAAATTACCCAGTCTCAGTTAGTTCTTTATAGCAGTGTGAAAACAGACTAATACAATGGGAGACAGAATAATGACCCTCAAAGATGTTCATATCTTAGTCCCCAGAACCGGTGAATATATTGCATTACATAGCAAAAGGGAATTAGGGCAGCAGTTGGAATTAAGGCTGCTAATCAGCTGACCTTGAAATGCAGCATTATTCTGGATGACCCCAGGAGGGCAATATGTCATCACAAGGGTCATTTAATGTGGAAGAAAAAGGCAGAAGTGTCATTGTCAGAGTGATGTGAGGTGAAACCCAATTGACCATTGCTGGCATTGAAGACACAAAGGAGCTGTGAACCAAGAGTGTGTGCAGCCTCACTGAAGCTGGAAAAAAGCTAGAAAATAGATTCTTCCCTTGAATCTCAAGAAAAGCAACACAGCCCTGTCAACACCTTAATTTTAGCCCAGTGACATTCATTTCAGGCTTTTGACCTCCAGAACAGTAACGTAATAGATTTGTGCTGTTTACGGCTATTGAGTTTGTGCTTATTTGTTACAGCAGCAACTGGAAATTAATACAACTACCTAAGTCCAAGTTCTTGTTCTGTTTGTTAAGACCACTGTTGGGCTGGGTGTTGTGGCTCACACCTATAATCCCAGCACTTTGGGAGGCTGAGCAAGGCTGATTACAAGGTCAAGAGATCAAGACCATCCTGGTCAACACGGTGAAACCCCATCTCTACTAAAAATGCAAAAATTAGCTGGGCTTGGTGGTGCATGCCTGTCGTCCCAGCTACTCAGGAGGGTGAAGCGGGAAAATCACTTGAACCTGGTAGGCAGAGGTTGCAGTGAGCTGAGATCACACCACTGCACTCTAGCCTGACAACAGAGCAAGACTCCGTCTCAAAAACAAACAAACAAACAAAACACTGTTGGTTTTCTATTACTACATAACAAATAATCCACAAATATAGCATCCTAAAAACAGCACAGCACAACTTTCTGTTTTTCTTTCTTTCTTTTTTTTTTTTTTTTTTTTGAGATGAAGTCTTGCTTTATTGCCCAGGCTGGAGTGCAGCGGCACCATCTTGACTCACTGCAACCTCCACCTCCCAGGTTCAAGCGATTCTTCTGCCTCAGCCTCCCAAATAGCTGGGATTACAGGTGTGCACCACCACACCCAGCTAATTTTTGTGTTTTGCCGTGTTGACCAGGCTGGTCTAGAGCTCGACCTCAGGTGACCTGCCCACCTCGGCCTCACAAAGTGCTGGGATTACAGGTGTGAGCCACTGTGCCCAGGCAGCACAGCACAAATTTATTAGCTACCAGTTTTTTAGGTCAGAGGTCTGGGCACAGCCTGCATGGGCTCAGGGTCCTACAAGGCCCTTACAGGGTCTTTCAAGGTGTCAGCCAGGCTGGTCTCCTTTCTGGAAGCTCTGAAGAAGAATCTACTTTTGAGCTCATTCAACTTGTTGATTGAATTCAGTTCCTTGCAGCTGTAGGACTAAGGTTCCCTTACTAGTCATCAGCCAGAGAAAGATCCCTCTCAGCTCTCAGACACCCCTTGCATTTCTTTTCTTTCCTTTTTTTTTTTTTTTTTTTTTTGAGATGGAATCTCGCTCTGTCACCAGGCTGGAGTGCAATGGTGCTATGTCTGCTCATTGCAACCTTCGCCTCTCGGGTTCAAGCAATTCTCCTGCCTTTGCCTCCCGAGTAGCTGGAACTATAGGCACGCACCACCACACCCAGCTAATTTTTTGTATTTTTAGTAGAGACGAGGTTTCACCATGTTGGCCAGGATGGTCTCAATTTCTTGATCTTGTGATCTGCCAGCCTCAGCCTCCCAAAGTGCTGGGATTATAGCTGTGAAGCACCGTGCCCAGCCAGCATTTCTTACCACGCGTTCTTTTTTTTTTTTTTTTTTTTTGGAGACAGAATCTCTCTCTGTTGCCCAGGCTGGAATGAGGTGGCATGAGCTCAACTCACTGCAACCTCTATCTGTCGGGTTCAAGAAATTCTCCTACCTCCCCTCCTGAGAAGCTGGGATACAGACATCTACCACCACGCCTGGCTAATTTTTGTATTTTTAATAGAGATGGGGTTTTGCCATGTTGGCCAGGCTGGTCTCGAACTCCTGACCTCAAGTGATCCACTCGCCTCAGTCTCCCAAAGTGCTGGGATTATAGGTGTGAGCCACCACGCCCAGCTCCATGTGTTCCTCTCATCAACAGAGAAGCTGCCTTGTATCAAATCCCTTGCACACATTGAATCTCTCACTTTAAGAAAGACCCGTATTCTTGAGGATTCCTTGAGCCTGTAAAGTGAAGGTTGTAGTGAGCCGAGATCATGCCACAGCACTCCAGCCTGGGCTACAGAGCAAGACGCTGTCTTTAAAAAAAGAAAAAGAAAGAAAGAAAGAAAAGGCTAGATTCTTTAAACAATTTAGCAGATGAGATCAGGCCCGCGCAAGTAACCTCCCTTCTGATTAAAGTCAATCATCGATCAGGAATCTGAATTACATCTACAAAATCCCTTTTGCCATGTGAAGTAACATAATCATGGCTGTGATATCCCAAATCACTCACAGGTCTCACTCATACTTAAGAGGGGAAAATTATGCATCAGAGGGCGGGGCCCTTGAGGGGTCATGTTAGAATTCTGCCTGCCAATTCGCAACTGATTTGGCCGGCCTTCTCTCTACTCTTACTTACCTTGTCAGTTCTGTTGCCTTTCTTAGGTAAACCACACCAAAAAAAAAAGAAAAAGACTTAAACAAACAAAAACCTTTGAGTTCAAATAGTGTCCTGCCTGCCTTAAATCCCATTCCCACCCGAATCTTCCTCTGCGTTTTCTACCTCTCTTCATAACATTATGCAAGCCCTCAGCTAGAAACTTAATAATAGTAAGAGCTTACTTTTATTGAAACTAGGGACTGGTCTAAAAAATACACCTCCCCATGAATCTATGAGGTGAGTATTATTACTAATCATGCTTTTCAGATTAAATAAAACACACAGGGCCAGGCACGATGGCTCACACCTGTAATCACAGCACTTTAGGAGGCCAAGGCGGGCAGATCACTTGAGGTCAGGAGTTCGAGACTAGCCTGGCCAACATGTTGGAAACTTCATCTCTACTAAAATACAAAAATTAGCTGGGCGTGGTGGCAGGTGCCTGTAATCCCAGCTACTCAGGTGGTTGAGGCAGCAGAATCGCTTGAACCTGAGAGGTGGAGGTAGCAATGAGCCGAGATCACACCACTACACTCCAGCCTGGTGGACAGAGTGAGATTCTGTCTCAAAAACAAAACAAAACACAGTCATGGGGAGGCTGAGTAACACAATTGCTCTGAGGTATGGGTGAGAGCCAGGATTTCATGGCAGGTCATTTGATTCACGAACCGAGCTCTGGACAGGCATGATGACTCACGCCTGTAATCCCAGCACTGTGGGAGGCCAAGGCGGGCAAATCGCTTGAGATCAGGAGCTGGAGACCAGCCTGGCCAACATGGTGAAACTCCATCTCTACTAAAAATACAAAAGTTAGCCAGGCGTGGTGGTGCACTCCTGTAATCCCAGCTTCTCGGAAGACTGAGACAGGAGAATCACTTCAACCTAGGAAGTGGAGGTTGCAGTGAGCTGAGATTGTGCCACTGCACTCCAGCCTGGGTGACAGAGCAAGACTCTGTCTCAAAAAAAAAAAAAGAAAAAAAAAAAAAAGAACCAAACTCTTATCATGGCACTAGAATTTCAGCTTCTAGCCAAGGCCACCTTCCAGGGAAAAGAGCACTAAAAGGTTTTCTCAAACAAAAATCCTGCAGAACAAAGTGGGTAGTTGTATCTAGACCTACATTATTACAGTGACCAAAAGCAAGGAATGCAGCCATGAAAGGTTTCCAAGAAAAATATCATCCTACTGACAACAAATCTTTACTGAGCACCCATCTCCCTAGCACTGAGGAAGATAAAGAAAAAGCAAGGGCCAGGCGCAGTGGCTCATGCCTGTAAATTCCAGCACTTTGGGAGGCCGAGGCGGGCAGATCACAAGGTCAGGAGATCAAGACCTTCCTGGCTAAACACGGTGAAACTCTGTCTCTACTAAAAATACAAAACATTAGCTGGGTGCCGTGGCGGGCACCTGTATTCCCAGTTATTCAGGAGGCTGAGGCAGGAGAATGGCATGAACCTGGGAAGCAGAGCTTGCAGTGAGCCAAGATCGCACCACTGCACTCCAGCCTGGGTGACAGAGCGAGACTCCGTCTCAAACTAAGAAAGAAAAAAGAAAAAGCAAGACATAGCACCTGCCCTCAGGGAGTCCCCAGCCCAGACCTCAGCAGGGGAGAAGTTAGGTTTGAATTCACTGAGTATGGCAGTTTCTCCAGTGTGGATATTTTTTTTCTCTTCACAGAAACCAACAAGTTCACACTGTGTTCTAACAAGTTCCGGGAATTGGGAGAGGTGACATACATAGCCATTTACCCAAATGCAATGATCAGAGAGATTCCTCCTCCCCACTCCCCTCCGCCCCCACATTTCCACCAAGAAAAGAACAAGATCTGGTCACCCACTCTTAGCAAAACCCAGCTGTGAGTGTCACCCCACATGCATCCTGCGATGAAAGCAAAAAGGAACAGGGATTTTTGCCAGGAAATAATGTTTGGGCCTCACCCACACACAAGAGGTGGGAGCACAAAAGGAAATGTGTTAGCAAATTCTTTCTCCGGAAGCCGCAGTGTTATATCCTTCAGGATCCAGGTATGTTCAATATATGTAGAACATATTTAGGGGTTAATCCTGCATTGTGCAGTGACAGCCCTGTACTAGTGGACCTCTGACCTGTTAACCTCCCCGCTGCTTGGGTCTGGGTTGGGGACCCTGAGGGCAGGTGCTGTCTTGCTTTTTCTTTATCTTCCTCAGTGCCAGGAAGATGGGTGCTCAGTAATTTGTTGTTGGTAGTATATTGTTCTTGCAAACTCTTCATGGCTGCATTTTCTGTTTTTAGTGACTGTAATAATGCATGTCTAGATACAACTACCCACTTTGTTCTGCAGGGTTTTTGCTTGTTTGCTTGTTTTTTGAGACAGGGTCTCACTCTGTCACCCAGGCTAGAGTGCAGTGGTGTCATCTCAGCTCACTGCAACCTCTGCCTCACGGTCTCAAGCGATCCTCCTACCTCAGCAGCTGGAACTACAGGCACCTGTTACCACATCTGGCTAATTTACATATTTTTTTTTATTTTTCTTTTTGCAGAGACAGGTTTCATTGCCAGGCTGGTCCTGAACTCCTGGACTGAAGCAATCTGTCCCCCTCAGCCTCCCAAACTGCCGGGATTACAGGCATGAGCCACCACACCTGGCTGTTCTGCAGGGTTCCAATGAAGCTGTTCTCACAGGGTGAACAAGAATTCTGAACAGAAATATGGTTATAATTAAGCATGGATCAAGCTGCACTTTGACCTCGTTTCTCATAACCCACACGTAGCTCAAAATACTATTTGTACCCTCATTGTTCCTATAGATAGGGTTTTCTGACATTAGATTCAGGAGGCTTTTGTTTAAGAATTGCTTAAGCAGATCATGAATTCCAGCAGAAAAGCTGATGCCAATACATTTCTCCTTCTCGCTGTCCCATGACCTCACCCTGTACTCTTCAACCAGTCCATGATCTCCATGCTTTGGAACTCTCCAAAACTCTTAAAAACCCTAGCCCCAAACTCCTCAGGAAGGCAGATTTGAGGCTTCATTCTTTCTCTTCCTTCAGCAGCACTACAATTAAACCTCTTTCTCTGTTGGAACGTCGTGCCTTGGCTTATAGGTCTGCCATATGCATCAAGCAACAAAGCCAGTATGGTTACATTAGAGCCACAGAGCTCAAGTCTCTCCTTTTCTGCTGGCTATTCTGTGTTCTTGGGCAGCATCCATCATGGAATCTCAGTCTCCTGGGAACCGTTAAAGCCTTCAGGTGCTTTTTTTTTTGAGACGGAGTTTCACCCTGTTGCCCAGGCTGGAGTGCAGTGGCACGATCTTGACTCAGTGCAACCTCTGCCTCCCAGGTTCAAATGATTCTCCCATCTCAACTTCCCTAGTAGCTGGGATTACAGGCACATGCCATCACGCCCAGCTAAGTTTTGTATTTTTAGTAGAGATGGGGTTTCAGCATGTTGGCCAGGCTGGTCTTGAACTCCTGACCTCAAGTGATCCACCGGCCTCGGCCTCCCAAAGTGCTAGGATTACAGGCGTGAGCTGCTGGGCCCAGCTCTTCACGTGCTTTTGATGCTGCATTTGATAATAAGGGGATGGGGGCTCAAAGAAATCCGTGAGCTCTTCCCGATAACTTTATCAAATGATGCGTGCTCTCTACCCTCATTATTTCCAATACCAATCTCTTCAATTTGGGAGATTGACACGGAGATGTTTACAATGTGTAAAAACTTCCAGATGATTCTGAGACACATTACCAGCAACCTCCCCAACCCCCACCCCATGCACACACCTAAGTATACGCTTACCAGGTCAATTATTCTAGAATCATGTCAAAGGTCATTAACAAACAAGGACAGCATTGGCACTTTCTTTCTGCCAAGGTCAAAGTGGAAATTAAATTTAGGAATCTGAGTTGCATCCATCTGCACAAAACAATTGGAAAGGAAACTGTTGAATTTGCATAGTCTTAAATTACTTTTGAAAATGAGCCTAGTTGGTTGCCAGCCTTCTGAATTCATTCAATTGCTGTTCTTACAAATTTAGGTTTTGTCACTTTAATGGAATTGAACTTGTATTTAAAGACAGCTTATTTTTAAGAAGCACCTAGAAGTTTCCAGATTTCTGTTAATATACAATGTAACTTTCCCACCCCCTTTCTGAATCCCAGAGAGTTAACGTTTTTAAATGTCATGGATATAATGTGTTAATCAAATTGGATATGTTTGGCTCTCTGTTACTTCCCAGTGGCAGAGACTGTTGGTTGCCTCCCAATATCCTTTCTTTCCTTCTTTCTTCCTACATACCTATGTGTTACCAGGGCTCATCGCATTATGTGGAATGCAGATGTGATAGTTGCAGCTCTAGCTACCATATTGTAACATGAGGGAAAGGGTCACATAATAGAGGTAACAGAGATTTGGGCTAGAAGGAGTCTGGAGCTTGATGGCTTGGAGAACCTGCCACTGCAGCTCTGGACTACCAGGTCTGGACTGTCTTTACCTTGAAAGAGAAAGGATATCCTAGCTTATGTATGCCACTGATATGTTGGACTTTTCTGTCATATGCAATCAACTCTAATCTTAACTGATAAAGCAGATGACTTCAAGTGTGCCTTCCAGCTTGATATTCTCAAATTCCCATGTGCCTTTCCTTATATTATCCTTCACTCATCATCAACCATCAGATAAATGTAAGCTCAGAACAGTTAAGTGTCTTGACCAAAATGACCAAAGAGCAGAACCTTGGTTCCCTCTGACAAGTAGGTGTTGCATGAGCCAATTCCTCTTGTAATAAGAAGCTTCAAATGTCAACCCACAAACACACTACCACTCACCTTGACTCTAAATCCTGTAATGCTTTTACGTGTGGTTTCTTAGAAAAGTACCACTTTCTAAAAGCTGAATTATCACAGCATACCATCAAGTAGAATAGCACTCAATGGTATTCCCATCCATCATCCCTTTTCCTTTAAACTGGTGTCCATCGATTGCCCAGTCTAGAGAATTGTGACAATCAATAACTTTTTTCTTAGAGAAATCATGTGTGAGACTAAAGAAATTAGCTTATTTTGTAGGGGAAAGAAACAAGATGTCATTCAACGCCCCCCAGAACCTAACCTCAAGTAAGTGCAGATACCAATACTGGAACAATCTAAGTCACAACTGCCAAAGTCACCCTGATGGGAGAGGACAAAGCCTTGCACATTGGCTAGGCATGGAAGGCAAGAAACACAGAAGGCATGGGGTTCAGAATGCCCCATTGTAGCTGGGCATGGTGGCTCACTCCTGTAATCCCAGCACTTTGGGAGGCCGAGGCAGGCAAATCACTTGAAGTCAGGAGTTTGAGACCAGCCTGGCTAACATGACAAAACCCTATCTCTAATAAAAATACAAAAAATAGCCAGGCGTGGTGGTGCATGCCTGTAATCCCAGCTATGTGGGAGGCTGAGGCAGGAGAATCGCTGGAACCCAGGAGGCAGAGGTTGCAGTGAGCCGAGATCACGCCACTGCACTCCAGCCTGAGCAACAGAGCGAGACTCTGTCTCAAAACAAACAAACAAACACACACACACCACAATGCCCCATTGTCGTGAGAACGTCTGTTCTGTGGGACCTCTTAGGACTCCCATTCCACCTAAGGGCTTTTCCCCACCACTACAATACCTGACATAGTTGGTTTGTATAACACTTGCTTAGTAACAAAATACTCCAAAACTTAGCAGCTCAGGGGCTGAGCATAATGGTTCACACCTGTAATCCTAGTGCTTTGGGAAGCTGAGGCAGGAAGCTGGCTTGAGGCCAGGAGTTTGAGACCAGTCTGGGAGATATAGTGAGACCGCATCTCTAAAAAAAAAAAAAAAAAAAAATTTAAATAGCTTGGCCTGGTGGTATGTGCCTATAGTCCCAGTTACTCAGGAGGCTGAGACTGGTGGAGTGCTAGAGACCAGGAGTTTCAGTTTGCAGTGAGCTATGATCACACCACTGCACTCCAGTCTGAGCAACAGAGTGAGACTCTATCTCTAAAAGAAAACAAACATAAACCTTAGCAGCTTAAAGCAGCCATTTTATTTTGCTCACAATTTTGTGGATCAGAAATTTGTGAAAGGTTCAACTAGAAAGTTCTTGCTTGGGATCTCTCATGAGGTTACATTTAGATGCCACTTGGGGCTGCAGTCATTGGAAGGCTCAGTCGGGCTGGACATCAAAGATGGCACATGCACGTGGCTGATGGCTGAAACCAACAGCCACCTGGGTGCACCGTGGAGGCTGTTGACCAAAACACCTACACATGGCCTCACCAGCATGAAAGTCTCGGTGCAGTCAGACTTCTTAGGTAACAGATGACTTTTCCCAGGTAACAGAATAAGCATCCCAAGAGAACAAGGCAGAAACTTTATGGTATTTGTAATAGAGCCTTGGAAGTTAAACACTAACATTGCATTCTCTTGGTTGAAGGAGTCTTAGATGAGTCAGCCTGTCTAGCCTCAAAGGGAGGTTCTTAGACCCTATTTCTAAACAGGAGGAGTGTCAAAAATTTGCAGCCTATTTGGGACATCCCTTTGCAGACTGGAATGGAGGGCAAGGTGTGCATGGATTACAAGTGGAGAGGTAAGGAAAAGGGCTTTCACAAAGCATCAACTTCCACTGGATGCTTTTATTTCTCACTATGTTCTGCATTCTTCCCAGTTGACTTTTCTATTCTTTCTCTTCAACCTCAGTACATTCTGCTGTGTATGGTCTCCAGTCCCTCTGGTATCCACCTGAGTGGGCTTTGGTGTCCTTCTATGGTTTCATCACATCCC
The DNA here is from genome assembly GCF_047675955.1 of Chlorocebus sabaeus. NCBI lineage: Eukaryota > Metazoa > Chordata > Mammalia > Primates > Cercopithecidae > Chlorocebus > Chlorocebus sabaeus. Next base: position 5,869,085 of record NC_132931.1, on the reverse strand, counting down.
CACCTCACACCTCACTAATCTTTTCCGTGTAGCATAAGCCCAGTCCCATTTCTTAGCTCCAGGTAGGATAGCTCTCTCCTTTAGTAAGCCGTAGTTTTAGTAAAGCTGACTCCAAAGCATCTTCACAGGAGAAGTGAAGCAGATCCAGAACACAAAGGAAGATTATTAGAAAGTCTTTGTCAAGTTGTAAGAGTCAGCAGAAAGTTTATTTTTTATGGATGTTCCTGGTTGGTCATTGGCTTTCCTCCATGCAGTGATTCAGGGATCCAAGCTCCTTCTAACCTATGGCTCAGCCAGTCCTGAGTTCTTGTCTTATCTGCACCCAGCTGGCAGAAAAGGATAGAGTGCATTAGAGAAGGCTTATCTGCTTCTTAAATGATATTAATCACCTCTGCTCACATTCTACTTATAAGAACTCAGCACATGACTGCATGCAGACCGTCAGGCTGGGACGCCCAGGCTATGGAAGAGGAAACATAAATGTTACTGAAAAAAATCATTCATCTCTGCCACATACTCCGCCCATCCTCTACTCTGCAAAACAATATTATAAACATTATATTCAAACAAAATCAAAACCCAAGGAACACTAACTTCAAGGCAACCTCAGATGCGGGGAAGAAGTCACAGAAATAGCATTATTGGTGCAGGGTAGCTGAATGCAGTTTACAGGAATGGGAATTTATTAACCTTAATGTTCAGTTGTTTTTGTGTGATTATTCCTCAAGTCTGCTGTAGATAGAGTCGTGTTTCTCATCTGCAGCCTCCCTCATATGCTCCTCAAATGCCAGCAGCAAAGATAGACTTAAATTTTGAAGTTTGGGGCAAACTCTCCATTCACCTGCCCACAAATGCTGTTTTCCAGTCACTTTGCCCCTAGGAAGTCCGACTCACACCTGATGGAAAACATCTGGGTTCCAGCTGACTACTTGAAGAGAGAAGCTCTAGGAACCAAGATAGAATACCATTAAGGGATTGTGCAGGGGGAACTTGTTTTAACATGGCAGAATCCTAACTGGCTTGACTAATGCCCCCCCAGCATAACCTCTTTGTAGGAAATTTAGTTTTCCCTTCCTTCTTTAATATGGCTCTTTGCAATTGCAGTATGGCAATTTCAGGGTCATAGAGGATCTTGGCAACCACCTATTCAAATGCCTTCATCTGTTTTGTTTTGTTTTTGCTTTGAGACAGGGTTTCACTGTCACTCAGCCTGGAGTGCAGTAGCATGATCTCGGCTCACTGCAGCCTCTGCCTCCAGGGCTTAAGGGATCCTCCCACCTCAGCCTCCCAAGTAGCTGGGACTACAGGCATGCACCAGCATGCCCAGCTAATTTTTTGGTATTTTTTGTAGAGATAGGGTTTCACCATGTTACCCATGCTAGTCTCAAAGTCCTGAGCTCAAGGGATCCACCTACCTTGGTCTCCCAAAGTGCTGGGATTACAGGTGTGAGCCACCATGCCTGGCCCCAGTGCCTTTATCTGATAGATGAGAAAACTGAGGCTTAGAGGAGTTCAATGAATTCCTTGAGATCATACAGTCATCAAATGGCAGAATCCAAGGATGAGCAAATAGTGGGTGTTACTGGCAATGGGGTGTGCACTCAAGTAAATATTAGTTTCTGTCTTTCCCAGGCCTATCCAACCTTCTCCATGCCTTAACTCATATTTCCAGCTTTGTAACCAAGTTGATAGCCTATGACCAACTCAGCTGCACCAAACTGTCCCTCTGCTGCATGTCACAGAATCTGTGAGCAGAAGTGTAAGGGTTCAGGCCAGGTGCGGTGGCTTATGCCTGTAATCCCAGCGCTTTGGGAGGCCAAGATGGATGGATCACTTGAGGTCAGGAGTTGGAGACCAGTCTGGCCAACATGGTGAAACCCTGTCTCTACTAAAAAGACAAAAATTAACTGGGTATGGTGGTGGGCACCTGCAATCCCAGCTACTCAGGAGACTGAGGCAGGAGGATCTCTTGAACCCAGGAGGTGGAGGATGCAGTGAGCCGAGATCACAGATCACACCACTGTACTCCAGCCTGGGTGACAGAGCAAGGCTCTGTCGAAGAAGAAGAAGAAGAAGAAGAAGAAGAAGAAGAAGAAGAAGAAGAAGAAGAAGAAGAAGAAGAAGAAGAAGAAGAAGAAGAAGGAGGAGGAGGAGGAGGAGGAGGAGGAGGAGGAGGAGGAGGAGGAGGAGGAGGAGGAGGAGGAGGAGGAGGAGGAGGAGGAGGAGGAGGGGTGTAAGCATTCAACTCAACTCACACACCACCTTCCTGTTGATTTCCTGGCAAGGGGGCAAACAGTGGATCCTGACAGTGCCAACTCTGTCCCTTACTGGGGTTGTTTGGAAGGATTTAATTCAGACAAATTACCAGCCAGATTGAGCCTCATTTCATTCAAGCTCCGAATCATTTAGTCCATGCACACCCGGTCCCTTTAGGCATTTGATCTGGTGTAGGCGGACCTGACCACGACGGCTGGTGCGCAGATGACATTCATATGCTCAGAGGACACTGGCACAGCTGCTGGCGTTCACCCAAACACTTTTCAGATAAACCGAAAGTTGGAGAACCACGTACTGGGCCCCTGTTGAATTAACAAGTAACCCCAGAGGAACCTCCGCCAGTTTCATGATGACCACATTTGCAAAGCTTGGAGAGAGGCTGGTGGGGAAGAAAATCGGCAGCTGTTTTTCAAGAAATTAATTTCTAGCCCTGCAGTGATCAGTCCTGGTTAAGTGAAAGAATCAAATTATCTAAGTTACTTCTGCTGGGAAGGTTGGCTGCTCTGAGTCCTGATGGAAAATAACACAATGGTGCTACTTAATTTAAAACCTCCGTCTGCTTCACTTATAATTCATAATGATTACGCTTCGTGTTTATATAACATCCAAGGATCTCCAAGAACTTTGAAAATATAAATGATTCATCTTTGGGACCCTACAGAGAAGCAATACCGGCCCCTGCTTCTCCATAGGGACGGAGAGAAGGGTAGCTTGAACCCAATAACCTGGGTTCCCAAATGACTTTTCAACACAAATCCCCACTCCCTCTCCAGTTGCTCAAGACTTGGCAATGCTGGTCAGACTCATATATTACGGGGGCGAACATCATGCTATCAAGAGCAGAAAAGAGATAAGGAGTTATGGCCTGCAAATGTAAATCAATAAAGACCGTGGGCTTTCAGCCATTTCTTCCTGAGAAAAATGCTTCTGTTGTTTCCGGCAGCCTGGCTGGCATAAGGTCAGCCTTCTACAAGAAAGTCTTAAATGTTTAGCTAACAGGTTCATGCATTACAGAGACAGAATGAACCGTCTAAAAATAACAATAGGCCAGGCATGGTGGCTCACGCCTATAATCCCAGCACTTTGGGAGGCTGACGTGGGTGGATCACCTGAGGTCGGGAGTTCTAGAGCAGCCTGATCAACATAGAGAAACCCAGTCTCTTCTAAAAAATATACAGAATTAGCCGGGTGTGGTGGCGCATGCCTGTAATCCCAGCTACTGGGGAAACTGAGGCAGGAGAATCAATTGAACCTGGGAGGTGGCGGTTGCAGTGAGCCGAGATCATGCCATTGCACTCCAGCTTGGGCAACAAGAACGAAACTCTGTCTCAAAAACACAATACAATACAATACAATACAATACAATACAACACAACACAACACAATAACAATAAGCCTGTGTCCCACACTTGAAGTTTACAGCTTACTTTTGCTTCTGTTACCTCATTGACATAAGTATCCCTTACATGACGTTATGTGCTTTGCCCTCCTGGTTAGAGTCGAAGTTACTGTTCACATTCCCTTCAGGTAAAACGCATGCTTAGCCACCCTCACCATGCTAAACTTGCATCCCTGCAGCAGCCTGGACTCTGCAGAGAGGACTGGCTTTGCCTGAGTCAGTTACTAAGTCACCACTAGCCACACCACTGGACCTTCAATAAAATATCAGATATTTCTCCTTCATCCCAAACCAAGAAAAGAATTAATAATAATAATCATGATTTTGAAGTGGTGTCGTTGTCTGGGGTAAATATCTGGGGCTCTTTGTCTTGTGCCAAGAAGATTAAGGTCACGGGCCCACAAGGAATGAGTTTAGGAGTGGAGGTTTAATAGGCAAAAGAAAGAGAAAGAAGAACAGCTCTCTCTCTCTCTTGCCAGAGAGAGAGGGGCACTGGAATTCCAGCCCAAACCTGAGTACCCGATTTTACAGGCAGGCTTGAGGAGGCGGTGTCTGATTTACATAGGGCCTACAGATTGGTTGGACCAGGTGTGACATTTACATAATTTGTGGGGAAGACTGGCCATCCCACCCCAAAGTTATTATGTAAATTGGCTTTCACTTGGTCGGCAGCCATGTTGTCTGCTCCTTACTGTACACATGGCTGGCAAAGAGAAGGGAAGATGGAGCCGCCATTTTGAACATGCCTAGTCCCAGGTAGCCTTTTCCTATTGGCACAGTGGCTGGCATTCACCTGTGTGCTTATCTACGTCTGCAGCTTGATTTTACAGGCTGCTGTTTGTTAGAAAAGGAAATTGATTTGGGGGTTGCTTTTCATTAGAAGGAAGACCTTACCAAGGACTTCTTTACTCTCCCTATCTGCTTAAATAATTTCTTTTTAACACCTGTATCACTTTGGTCCAACTTACTATGTAGAAGGCAAATTGCCAGGGCTTCATACACATTAGCCATAATCTTTACCCCAGATGGGCCAAATAAAGGAAATAGCTGAGGCTTAACCTTGCCAGGTTCATAATTGAGTAAAGAGGGGGAGTCATTCAGATCTTTCCCCATCTATAACCCACGTAATTCCCCTGGGGAAAATGAGGACATCAGAAACTATATATTTGAGGGAAAACAGCCTAGTAGATACAGACAGACATCACTCAGCCAGCCATACTCCTGGATAAGTGCTCCTGGACCCATGTTCTTCCTTTCTGTTGGTGGTGCCTTTGTTGAAGTCCTAGTCTTTTGTTACAAGAAAGGGGTCACAATCTAGACATCCAAGAGAGGGTTCTTGGATCTCGTGCAAGAACAAATTCAGGACTTAGTCCATAGAGTAAAGTGAAAGCAAGTTTATGAGAGAATTAAAGAAACAAAAGAATGGTTACTCCATAGGCAGCCCCTCGGGATGCCTGGTTGGCTATTTTTATGGTTATTTCTTGATTATTTGCTAAACCAAGGGTAGGTTCTTCATGAGTTTTCTAAGAAAGGAGTAGGGATTTCCCCAGAACTGAGGGTTCCTCCCCCTTTTAGACCGTATAGGGTAACTACCAAGCATTACCATGGCATTTGTAAACTGTCATAGTGCTAGTGGGAGTGCCTCTTAGCATGCTAATGCATTATAATTAGTGTATAATGAACAGTGAGGATGACCAGAGGTCACTTTTGTCACCATCTTGGTTTTGGTGGGTTTTGGCTGGCTTCTTTACCACATCCTGTTTTATCAGCGGGGTCTTTGTGACCTGTATCTTCTGATACCATTCCTGCCAAACTCTTGTCTCATCCTGTGACTAGGAATGCCTAAGCCCCGGGAATGCAGCCCAGCAGGTCTCAGCCTCATTTTACCTGGTCCCTGTTCAACATGGAGTCACTCCGATCGAACACCTCTGACACTGTTAGTGATAGACTTTTCAATGACGATATGGCTGCATTCACAGGAGCAAGATATCCAGAATAAGAGAAGCTGGTTACTCTGTAAGTCCCGCTCTTCTGAACATACTTGAAATAGCTAGGCAGACATAAGCAGGGCAGGGGACCCCACTCCTATTCTGACCCCATTAGGAATGGGGCAATCCGGTGATGGGCAGGTGGTTGTTAAACCGTCTTCTAAAATAATAATTGATTGTAGCCAGTGCCAGGGAAAGGCAGTCTCCTGATAAGAAAACACCTGAAGCTGATGATCAGTAGCTTCCTGATCAGATCTCTGGAGTTGGGCCAGCAGGCTCAAGCATGGGCACTAAGAGGCAAAATGGCACAGTTTAACTGACACATGACCTTCCTCTAGGAGCACTTGGCTGGAAGGGGGAAAACGCTTCCAATGAGCATGCACACGACTTCAGTAACACGCTGTGCATGCGGCCCCTCCCAAGTGCTTGCAGGCCACTGTGCATGTGGAGGGCCCACCCCAAGGGAAGAATCAGGATAGAGGAAATGCAAACCCTGGAATCATGCCAACATACAAAACCCCAAGTCAAGAGTTGGACGGGGCACTTAAATCTCTCAAGTTTCCTGCTTGGCCCCTCTTCTAAGTGGACTTTACTTCCTTTCGTTCCTGCTCTAAAACTTTTTTTGTTGTTGTTTTAGAGGTAGAGTCTCAAGCCATCATCCAGGTTGACGTACAGTGGTGCGATCTTGGCTTGTAGCAGGACGAGCTGCGGACAAAACCCCACAGACACCGAGGGTAGTGAAGGAGTGGCTTTAATCAGCTGGAAGCATCGGCAGACTAGCATCTCAAAAGCCGAGCTTCTTGAGTGTACAGTTTCTGTCCCTTTTAAGGGCTCGCAACGCTGAAGGTTTCACATGAAAGGAATGTGATTGATTGAGCAATCTAGGGGGTACGTGACGGGGCAGAACAGAACGGAAGTTTCACAATGTTCTTCCATACAATGTCTGGAATCTATGGATAACATCGGTTGATAAGTCATGGGTTGATTTTTAACTACTAGGCTTAGGTCAGGCAGGCCCAGGCCTGGTTTTGGGTCTGGTTTTGGGTTTTGGTGCCTGGCGCCGGGCTGCCTGCCTTTGGTTTTGCTTCCTTGTTTCTTCTTAAAACAGGTACTGAGTATAAAACAATATAAAATATGAAGGTCTCTTTCTCTCTTCTCTCAGGCTCACTGCAGCCTCTGCCTCCTGGGCTCAAACGATCCTCCCGTCTCAGCCTCCCAAGTACCTGGGACCACAGGTGCACGCCACCACATTCCCCTAATTTTGTGTATTTTTTGTAGTGATGGGGTTTCACTATGTTGCCCAGGCTGGTCTGGAACTCCTGGGCTCAAGTCATCTGTCTGCCTTGGCCTTCCAAAGTGCTGGGATTATAGGTGTGAGCCACTGTTCCTGGCCTAAAGCTTTTAAATAAGCTTTCACTCCTAATCTAAAACTTGCCTTGGTTTCTCCCTGTACCTTATACCCCTTAGTCGAATTTCTTTCCTCCAAGGAGACAAGAATTGAGTTTGCTGCAGGCCCTGTGGGTTCCCACTACTAACAATACCTACCTAAGAGCAGGCATCCTGCCACTGCACTCCAGCCTGGGTGATAGAGCAATACCCTGTCTCAAAAAAAAAAAAAAAAAAAAAAGGGCTGGGCATAGTGACTCATGCCTGTAATCTCAGCACTTTGGGAGACTGAGGTGGGTGCATTTCCCAACTTGAGGCCAAGAGTTCAAGATCAGCCTGGCCAATATGGCAAAACTTCATTTCTACTAAAAAAAAAAAACAAAAAAATACAACAACAACAAAATAGCTGGGCATGGTGGCACACACCTGTAGTCCCAGCTACTCAGGAGGCTGAGGCAGGAGAATCGCTTGAACCCGGAAGGTGGAGATTGCACTGAGCTGAGATCGTGCCACTACACTCCATCCTGGGTGACAAAGTGAGACTATCTCAAAAAAAAAAAAAAGAAGAGAGAGAGAGAGAGAGAGAGAGAGAGAAAGAAAGAAAGAAAGAAAGAGAGGGAGAGAGAGAGAAAGAAAGAAAGAAAGAAAGAAAGAAAGAAAAGAAAGAAAGAGAAAGAAAGAAAGAGAGAGAGAGGAGAGAGAGAGAGAGAAAGAAAGAAGAAAGAAAGAAAGAAAGAAAGAAAGAAAGAAGAAAGAAGAAGAAAGAAAGAAGAAAGAAGAAAGAAAGAGAGAGAGAGGAGAAAGAAAGAGAGAGAAGGAAGGAGGAAGGAAGGAAGGAAGGAAGGAAGGAAGGAAGGAAAGGAAGGAAGGAAGAAAAGGAAGGAAGGAAGGAAAAGAAAGAAAGAAATAACTAGGCATAGTAATCTGTTGGAACATATCCAGAGGGAAGGGACTAACCCAACCAAATGTGAACCATTTGATACAAGGGGCAAAGACCAAAATGTGCTGTAAAAGGAATTTAGGCAGGCCTGTGATGTCTGTCTTCAACTACTTGATGGGATACCTTAGGGAGAGAATAAAGCAGCCTCATTCTATATGTGCCAAAGAATAGAGCTGAGTTGGAAATTACAGGCAAGCTGGTTCAAATCCCTGCAGGCAGTGTAACCTCTTGGACCAGCTGCTATTAATGGGATAATATTAGCCTGTACTTGCTAGCATGGCTGTGAAGACTGAATGAGATAAAGTATGTAAATGCAAAGCCCAGCGTCTGAAACACTAATCATTTTGGTATTGTTACAAGGCAGGATTGTCTGTCTTCAAGTGGGGAGAAAGGGGCAATGGTGGAAAATGGGATTTCTTCCTCAGGGCTAATTCAGGCCAGGTGTTTTGAAAAACAGAAACAAAAGCAGGCAGCAGAGCTGTGAGCTCAATGCATTTGATTCCTTAATGCATTTGGTTCCTTTTCTGCCCGCTCTGCCAATGGAATTGGGGAACTAGCCCCCGATGTTTCCAACACGAGTAAGGAATATGTCCTTCTTCTTTATTCTAGTTTCCTACCACAGGCTTATGAGGACTAAGCTCTAATTATTTTGTCTTACCCAAACTCCTATCTAAGGGGTCTGGGGAGTCAGGCCCTGCAAACCATAAATTCTCATCAGATGGGTTTTATTTAACCCTATATATCGTGACTTACTTTCCAATCTGACTCTGGCATAACATCATGAGACAAAGAAGAAAGTCAAAATATTTTACCCAGAACATGTTTCTTTGCCATATCTCGACATGGCCCTGCAAAGCTGCCCTTTGTGGGGGAAAATTTGCATCTGTAAAGAATCTCTGACATAACTAGATCTTTTTCTTCCAGGCCCTCCCAATCCTGAAGAGATTAACTGAGAGTCTACCATCTTTTAATGATCTGAATAGGAATCATTTGTCATCTGTTGTCTCGAAGGGCAGCCACTGTGAGACTTCAGAAGAACCTTGGTCTCCTCAGTCTTTTATCTCAACCTGAACACTTCCCTTCTGTTGATCCCAGATCTTTAGACAAACTCAACTGATTGTCAACCCGAAAACTTTTAAATTTTCCTATAGCCTGGAAGCCTACTTCCCCGCCCCCACCCCACGCCACCCTCTGCTTTGAGTTGTCCAGGCTTTCTGGACCAAACCAATGTATTTCTTAAATGTATTTGATTGATGTCTCATGCCTCCCTAAAATGTATAAAACCAAGCTGCACTCTGACCACCTCAGGATGTCCTGAGGGCTATGTCACCGGCCATGGTCATTCATATTTGGCTCAGAATAAATCTCTTCAAATATTTTACAGAGTTCAACTCTTCATTGACACTTATATGACTAAAGAAATTCTGTGCCTCAGCCGGGCGCGGTGGCTCACGCCTATAATCCCAGCACTTTAGGGGGCCAAGGGGGATGGATCGTCTGAGGTCAGGAGTTCAAGACCAGCTTGCCCAACATGGCGAAACCCTGTCTCTACTAAAAATACAAGATTATCCAAGTGTGGTGGCATGGGCCTGTAATCCCAGCTACTCAGGAGGCTGAGGCAGGAGAATAGCTTGACCCAGGAGGCAGAGGTTGTGGTGAGCTAAGATCACACCATTGCACTCCAGCCTGGGTAACGAGAGCAAAACTCTGTCTCGAAAAAAAAAAAAAAAAAAAAAGAAAGAAAAAGAAATTTTGTGCCTCTTGTAATTACCTGACGGGTTCTTCCTGACTAATGGCAAAAAACCAATTCGCTGAGACCACGGCATTGCCGTAAAGATAGACTTTAATTGACACGAGGGAAGCAAACCAATCTCACTGAAAATTCAGAGGTTAGGATTTTTCAAGGGTAGTTTCTTGGGCCAGGGAGTCTACTTCTGGGTAGGTCCAGGTGGAGACGTTGGTTGTCAGAAATGCAAAACTCTGAAAAGATACCTCAAAAAGCTGGTCTCAGGTTCTACAGTGGTGATGTTATCTGCAGGAATCATTGGGAGAGTTGCAAATCTTGTTACCTCTGGAATAATGGCTAGTAATCATTTATGTCTACACCTTAGCAAAATTCAGGCTCCTCTCATCCTCCTAATCTGGTGGTCTTTCTTTCTTTTCTTTTTCTTTTTTTTTTTTTTTTTTTTTTGAGATGGAGTCTCTCTCTGTCACCCAGGCTGGAGAGCAGTGGAGCGATCTCGGCTCACTGCAAGCTCCGCCTCCCGGGTTCATGACATTCTCCTGCCTCAGCCTCCCGAGTAGCTGTGACTACAGGCACCTGCCACCATGTCCAGCTACTTTTTTGTATTTTTAGTAGAGACGGGGTTTCACCGTGTTAGCCAGGATGGTCTCGACCTCCTGACCTCATGATCCGCCTGCCTCGGCAGTTCAGGGGTATATGTGCAGGTTTGTTACATAGGTAAACTCGTGTAATGGGGAACTGTTGTCCAGATTATTTCATCACCCAGGTACTAAGCCTAGTACCCAATCGTTCTTTTTTCTGCTTCTCTCCTAGCTCCTACCTTCCACTTTTAAATAGGCTCCAGTCTCTGTTGTTCCCTTCTTTTTGTTCATGAATTCACACCATGCAGCCTGAGAACATGGAGTTTCGGGTCTGTGTTCCTGCATTAGTTTGCTAAAGATAATGACCTCCAGCTCCATCTATTCTCCCACAAAAGACATAGTCTCATTCTTTTTCTGTGGCTGCATAGTATTCCATGGTGTATATGTACCACACTTTCTTTATCCAATCTGTCCTTGATGGGTATTTAGGTTGATTCCATGTTTTTCTACTGCGAATAATGCTGCAATGGACATTCACATGCCTATGTCTTTATCATTGAATGATTTATATTCCTCTGGGTATGTAACCAGTAATGGGATTGCTGGGTTGAATGGTACTTCTGTTTTTAGCTCTTTGAGAAATTGCTACTCTGCTTTCCACAATGGTTGAACTAATTTACACTCCCGTTAGCTCTATAGAGGCAATCGAGTTTTGGGGAAGGGCTATTATCATTTAAACTATAAACTAAATGTCTCCCAAAGTTAGCTTGGTGCAAGCTCAGGAATGATTCAGAGCAGTTTGGAAAGGCAAAGTGGAGGCTGGTTACATCAGATCTCTTTCAGTGTCATCATTTTCTCACTGTTACAATTTTTGCAAAGGCTGTTTCACTCTCACCCTTTAAGTAATTGCACATTCCCCAGAATACAGAATCATTTGTTCGAAAATCACTTTGTCTTGTAGCCAAAAGCTTTCTGCCTAACATGGGCCAATTAGGATGGGAGCAGCCTATTCAGTGAGGGACTCTGGCAACTGCAAGAACCCAGTGGCCAGATCAGACCTCAGAGGTGCACTGACCAGAATCCCTCCAGCTTTCTTGATCCCACTTTCTGAGTCTCAGGAATCCTTGTTTCCCTGTCTTCGCTCCAATCCTCAAAAAGAGGCAATGGAGAAAAGCAATCAATAGATGCTCTGTGCTGATCAAAAGCTATTTCCATTGCATGCAATGCTTGTCTCCTCAGGAAGGACATCAAGACGACAGTGTTGGGTGACAGCTCTAGTGGCTGCAGCACTCGGTGTCTCGCATGTGTAGGGAAGGCCTGGGCAGCCTCTAGAATTACAGCCTCAGCAGAGGACTGTGTCCCTGGCCACAGAGAGCCTCCAGCACAGGGTTGCCAGACGCTGTTGGCTTCCACCCCATGACAGGGCAGCACGGATGGATGCCAGGACAAACTGGGGCATGGACTGAGGGAGGGATGCTGGCTGATGGTCAGCCTGAGAAAAAGGCATCTGTGCTCACACCTCCCACCCTCCAGCCACAACAAACCTTCCACTTGTTCCCCAAACTCATTGGCCTTTTGATTGCCTCTGTATAGAGCACCATGTTCCTTTCCCAGCCTGACCACTAGGAAAATTGCTGCTCTTCCTGCTAAGTCATGCACATAGCTCTTCTCCTTTGTAAGAATTTCTTCCATCCCCAAACAGAAATAATACATTTCATCATCTGCAATTCCATGACATTTTGTCTGTACTTTATCTGATGGCACTAAAAATATTGTCTTAGAGATAATTATCTATGTGTCTGTCTCTTCTATCAGACCTACATCTCCTGGAGGTTACAGACATGGCTTAGTTGTCTCAGCATCTTCAATTTTAAGTGTTAATATTGTGTGATAATCTGGTTACTTTTATTTTTCCTTTGTCCTCACCACCAGGAGACTATAAACTGTATGTAGGCAGGAGCTGTGTCTGTCTGGTTCTCTGCTTGTTCTCCAAGACCCAGAGTAGTACATGAAATTTACTTTTTTTAAGTGACTGTATGAATGAATGGAAGGGTGAGTAGATGGGTAGGGAAATGCTTGTGTGACTGGAAGAGGATGGCAGAAAAGAAGAGGGAGAAGGAGGGAAGGATAAATGGATGGATGGTGGGTAGATAGATAAATGGATGGGTGGTTGAAAGGAAAGGAAGAGGTGGGGAGGGGGTAAGGAGGGATGGATGAATGGATAGATGGTGGGTAGGTGGATGAGTGAGTAGATAGATGGGTGGAGGGATGGTTAAAAGGGAAGAAGTTGAGATGGAGGAGGGATGGATGGATAGATGGATGATGGATGGATGAATGGATGATGGATGGATGATGAATGGATGAATAGAAGGATGAAGACTGGATGGAAAAATGTATAGATAATTGGTGGATGGATGGATGGATGGAAAGATGGATGGATGATGGATGACTGGATGGATAGATGGATGACAGATGGATGAATGGATGAATGGATGGATGATGGATGGGTGGATAGATGGATGATGGATGGATGGATAGATGGATGATGGATGGATGGATAGATGGATCAATGGATGACAGATGGATAGATGGATGGATAAAAGGAGGCATTATAACAATGGGACTAACAAAAGTGAAAGAAAGAAAACCCACCACTGATACACAGGATGATGTGTAGGACATCCAGAAAGTGTCATGCAGGAAGTGCTGCCCGAGTTGAACCTTTAAGTAAAGACGAAACCTCAGCAGGTAGAAAAGGTACAGAAACAGGAGACGTGGATGAGGAAAGATGCAATGAGAGGAACCCAGAGCAGTGAGGAGTCCTCAGCAGCTAGAGCATAACACACAGGAGAGATCACAGAGGGGGTTAGTCAGGAAATGTAGGTGCCAGGAACCTATTACACTGGGGCCTGAACGCCCTGTTAAGGAAGTTGGAATTTATCACATACAAACCAATAGGAGACACCCATGGAAAACCTTGCTTCTTAGCACAGATACATTTTCAAAGCATTGTGTTTTCAGGGTTAAGACATTAAGTCTTCTCTTAAAACACATGTGTGGCCAGGCCCAGTGGCTCCTGCCTGTAATGCCAGCAACTTCGGAGGCTGAGGCAAGAACATCGTTTGAGCCCAGGAGTTTGAGATCAGCCTGGGCAACATAGCAAGATCCCATCTCTACAAAGGAAAATAAAAATAAAAGAATTATCCACACATGGTGGTACATGTTTGTAGTTGCAGCCACTTGGAAGGCTGAGGCAGGAGAATCACTTGAACCCAGGAGTTTGAGGCTACAGTGAGCTATGATCATGCCACTGTACTCCAACCTGGATGACACCGCAAGACCCTGTCTCTAAAAAACAGAAATAAAAAATGAATATATACATAAATGAATAGCACACATATTAGAAGCACCACAGCTATAGCTAGTCCATTATCAGCTCAGAACCAGCAATTTACCAAACCTGCTGTGCCACCAAGGAGGAGATGAAAGCAAAGTTTATAAGCTCCCAAGGTAGAGATGAGAAAGTGAAGCCTGAATCATGGAGTGCTGCTTGCTGGTTGCGGGTAATGTGTGGGGGGGGGTGCGGATGAGGACGGGAAAAGGCCACTCGGGGCTCGAGGGGCAGCATGAGGGCCTCAGACGGTGGGTGGAGTCCAGCTCATGAGCATTTGGAAGGCTGGTGATTAAAGGAGGTTGCATAAAGAGGATGGAAGAGAGGGTAGCCCAGGTGAGCCTCACAAGAGCTTCACTGGGGTGGCAGCTTGTCAAGCTCTGACCTAAAGGCTTTTCCAAACCATAGCCCAAGCATACGACCCTGGAAAAGTCAGGTGCAGAATGCAAGGTAAGTCATGCCATTTGGATAACAAAATATCAGCCCAGTCTGGCCAATGGGAACCATCTCAGGCAATCTTGGCCATGTTCTCTGTACCTATGAATGCGACATCAATCATGCATCATCCATCTATCCATCCATCCATCCTTCCTCCATCCCAACTTATTCCCTCCCTTCCAACCATCCCTCCATCCATCTATCTACTCACTCATCCATCCACCTACCATCTATCCATTTATCCCTCCCTCCTCTCTCTGCACTTCTTCCCCTTCCAACCATTCATCCATCCATCCACCCATCCACCCATTCACCCATTCATCTACCCACCATCTATCCACTCAAAGTTTGTGTAACCAGCATCGATTTTCAGAAACATTCTCCCATTCCCTCTGGGCTGTGCTGGCATTCGAAATCTTGCTCTCTATCACTCACCCCATCCCCTCCCTGACCCCCAGCTGTCTTTCCTCATTTCAATGTCACTTTCATGTTTAGATTCTGTGTCTACCTTGGGGGACAGCTGCTTGCCTGCTCCTATTCTGGGTAAGAAACCCCAAAGTGAGGTGCCCTTTCCAGAATGGAGAAACCCAAGGCTCCATCTGCACAACTCCTCATGCATGTGGCTCCCCCCAACAACCCCCTGAATCCCCCCACCCCTGGCCCTGCTCCGTGCACTGCTTGGCTCTGTGCTCCCTTCTCTCGGAGACTGTGCCACTTCGCCAAGGGAAGAGATCTAGGGCTATTTGTCACTCTGTTTAGGTGATAAACAAGGGAGCAAAATGACACTCCCAGGGGACAGCATGGCAGAGATCCCTGAGCACTGGGCATGGTTCTCTGCTGTCGTGATTTGCTTCTTGCCTTTCCTCCAGTTTTCTATCCTTCTCTCTCACTCTGTCCTTGCAAAAGCTGTGTCCTCCCTTCTTCATGCATCCACAGGACAAGCGGTACAGACAGACAGCTTTATCTGGTGCTCTGACAGCCCCCGTCTGCCACGCCGCCACCTCCATGGTGCCCACAAAAGAAAATAAGGAGGCAACATTATTGCAGGAGTTTTAATTACCGTATGCTAATTGGACCACCTTCAGGCTTGCGGGACAGTGCCATTTCCCTGAGATGAAATGACAGAAGTCCTCGCTTGCTGTGCTCTATTTACTCTTGCTCTGAGAACATTCGGTACCAGGCATCAGCCTGCACAGATACCCTAGGCAGAGAGGAACCACAACGATGCCTGATGCTGAATGATGAGTTCCACATTCCATCAGATCCAGAATGAAGTTCCTGACCTGTGACCCTGGACCTGGGACCTTAAGGGTCCTGAACGCTTCTCTGCTCCCCAGGGTGTGCAAATGTCCTTATGTGGACATATAGACATTTATCTGGGACCAGAGCTTTCCTTGGCTTTTCAAAGAAGCCCA
Source organism: Chlorocebus sabaeus (assembly GCF_047675955.1). Classification (NCBI taxonomy): domain Eukaryota; kingdom Metazoa; phylum Chordata; class Mammalia; order Primates; family Cercopithecidae; genus Chlorocebus; species Chlorocebus sabaeus. Next base: position 5,853,526 of record NC_132931.1, on the reverse strand, counting down.
ATATCTTACTTTATTTTCTTTGAGACAGGGTCTCACTGTGTCATCTAGGCTGCGGTGCAGAAGCCTGAAACTCCTGGGCTCAAGTAATCCTCCCACCTCAGCCTCCCAAGTAGTTGGGACTACATGCGCACACCACCATGCCTGACCAATTTTTAATTTATATTTTTGTAGAGATGGGATGTTGCTATGTTGCCCAAGCTTGTCTCAAACTCCTGGTTTCAGGCAGTCCTCCTGTCGTGGCCTCCTAAAGTTTTGCGATTATAGCCATGAGCCACTGAGCCAAGTTGATCTTTTTTCTCAAATAATCAAGCTACTGGCCTAAAGGGAAAAGCATCTAATTTATCAAGATTTTTTTTTTTTTAATTCCCTGAGAGCCCTTGGGAAAGGCAATCTAACAGCCAAAAAGAAAAAAAAAAAGAAAAGTGAAAGAGAGAATGTAGATTGAGATTGAGGTTGGAACAGAGTCAATAATCAAGGAGTTATAAACAAATGCCAAGCTACCTGGCCAAAACAGAAACAATCTGCAGCTATGTTACAAGAGTTAATTTAGTTCAATCCATTTGTCTCTTGCCAGGCTTGTTAACCTTTTGGTTCAAATTCCAACCTTTTTCTTTTTTTTTTCTTAAACATAAACTAAGCCTTTAATTTCTTGCCCAGGTTACTGCAATGCCTTCCTGACTGGTCTACCCGTATCCACCTGTTAAAAGAAAAGTCTTGTAATGTTTAAATGTACAAACAAATGGAAAGAATTTCAGTTAGCAGCAAGCCATGCACCCACAATCTGGGCTCGACAGTGAGCCTTGTCCTCCCACATCTCTGCTCGTCACGCCTACTTTGTTGTTGCTGTTGTTGCTTTGGGGACCTGTTTCTCTCTTGTTTCCTTCCAATTTATTCTCCACGCAAAAGTTAGTGATCTTTTGGAAACACAGATCTGATCATACTCCACAGCCTGCATCTCTGATGTGCCCTTAGGCGTGACCAGAAAAGCCTTCAGTGAGCTCAAGCTCGGATGACTCCTGATACAATGATATTGATGAGGATTGAGTTAAATTGTGTGTACAAGTTACAGAGAAAAGTGTCGCGATGTAGATTGGTTATGCTACATTAAATTGAAGCACATAAAATTGGCTTTTAAAAAAGTTAAATACACAATACGCAATAATATTACATAAGCCACAGATAAAGAGTCTTTTCAATTAAACCTACTGATTAAAAGTTAATGTTTTGGCTTTAATCAGAGTTCTCATGTTGCTTTACAGACTAAACATGAAAATCCTTGCGTGGCGGCTAGAATTCCAGATGTTTCAGATTTGACGAGGGGTTAAAAAAAAAAAAAATCTCTTCTACCATTGTTTTAAATATAAATCGAGTTTGGCTCATTCATCCAGCCAAAGACACTCTGCATAATGGCGAAATAAATGTGTGACTCCAATGCCATTATCAAATTTAGATCAGAATAGGCATCAGCCCAGAGGCTTCAATATGAGGGTCAGGAATTCACATCTTACAGAAAATGCTTTGTTATTCATATGCTGACATTCAGAACGTGATGCGATACATGTTTCGATTAGAGATATATTAATAGATAAGAGTAGCTTGCAGGACTTTGCTAGCATATCATTTTATTACTATTATTACTGAAGGAACATGAAAAAAAAAAAAGAAAGTCTCTCACGGATGCCTCTGTGCACTGCTGCAAACCAAGTCCTATCTTTGTTCCCTAACTTCTCTGACTGGTGACTGCACGTCTGGCTAGTCGGATGTGGCTCTCAATACCACAGATGTACATCTGCAGAGAAGACATAGATTGTGCTCAGTAATGATGGAGGGCCGAGCACAGTGGCTCAGGCCTGTAATCCCAGCACTTTGGGAGGCCGAGGCAGGCGGATCACTCGAGGTCAGGAGTTTGAGACCATCCTGGCTGACATGGTGAAACCCCGTCTCTACTAAAAATATTAACAATTAGCTGGGTGTGGTGGCAGGCACCTGTAATCCCAGTTACTTGGGAGGCTGAGGCAGGGTTTGAACCCAGGAGGCAGAAGTTGCAGTAAGCTGAGATCACACCATTGCACTCTAACCTGGGCAACAGAGTGAGACTCCATCTCAAAAAGGAATAATAATAATAACAAAATAAGTGGATCAGGTTGTGACAGGATGATTAGGCAATTGAAGAGTCAGCATCCCTTTCTTCACTCTCAACAAACCCAGGGGATGTCCAATCCTAGGGGTCGATTTCACAGTTTCATTCTGGTAGACACTCACTTTATCAGACTCCATTGGAGGTCTTTTGGCTAAGAAAACAAAGAAAAATCTGCATGAGGGGCGTGTATTAGTTTTCTAGGGCTGCCGTAACAAAGTACCACAACCCAGGCAGCTTAAACAACAGAAAAATGTATGATCTCACAATTCTGGAGGCTACAAGTTCAACATCAAGGTGCTGACAAAGTCAATTCCTTCTGAGGTCTATGAACAAAGACCTCAGAGCTCTCTTCCAGACCTCTCTCCTTTGCTTATCGATGACTGTCTTCCTCCTGTACATCTTGAAATCATCTTCTCTCTATGTATGTCTGTCTCTGTGTCCAAATTCTCCCCCTTTTTATAAGGACATCTGTCAAAGTGGATTAGGGCCCATCCAAATGATGCTGTTTTGACTTGTTCATCTCTGTAAATGCCCCATCTCCAAGTAAGGTGACATTCTGAGTACTAGGTTTAGGATTACAACATATTTTGTGGCAGAGACACAATTCAAACACTATATTTTGTCTTGTGTCGCTATTTTCTCATAGGTGTGGCTCATTGGTGTGATAATATGCTATAAGAAGCTAAGGCAGCCATCTTGCAACCATGAGTGGGGAGACCAAAAATCAAAGAGAAACCAAGAGGGCGACTTAGGAGACTTTGGAACTGCCTGCCTTCAAACATCTTGTTAAGTAACCAATAGGATTTCCTTGGGTTAAGTAAACAATAGGGTTTACTTGGGTTAAGTGACCAATACAGTTTACTTGGGTTAAAACGTCTTGTTAAGTCAACAATATTCTTACAGTTTAAGCCACAATTAGATGAAGTTTTTGTTACTTGCAGCCCAGTCCACGTGAGTTCTGCATACGAACTCATATAAAAATTAAGATCAGGCTGGGTGCAGTGGCTCATGCCTGTAATCCCAACACGTTGGGAGGTCAAAGCAGGAGAATTGCTTGAGGCCAGGAGTTTGAGACCAGACTGGGAAGATCCCATCTCTACCAACAGTAAAATAAAATAAAATAAAAATTAGCCAAGTACATTGGCACATGCCTGTTGTCCTTGCTACTCAGGTGGCTGATGTGGGAGGATCGCTTGATCCCGAGAGTTCAAGGCTGCCATGAGCTATTATGGCACCACTGCACTCCAGCCTGGAGGACAAAGCAAGACCCTGTCCTCAGAAAAAATAAATGAAGTCCTAAAATAGAGTATCAGCTCTGCCTCCAGCTTTATAGATAATAATAGATAAATCTTTACTACAAAACATGGCTTCAATATTAGGTAAACAAAACAGATACTACTGGCCCTGGAGTTACAATGTAGAGAGAGAGACTCAAATGGGATAATGTTTGGTCTTTTTGAAAAATTGAAAACCCAGTAAAATATTCATCTATTTATTCATTAAATGATTAAACACTGAGCACCTCCTATTTGTCAGCACTGGGTTAACGCTAGAGATAGTGTTCAAAAATAGACATGGTCCTTGACCTCCTAGAGCCTCTGGTCCAGTAGGAGAGATTAACATTAACCAAACCAGCACACAAAGAATTACCAAATTGCAAAGTAAAAAAATTAAATCCAATAAAGTTGTTTAAACACATGAGGAGCTAGTGAAAGACATTGGATGCTGTCTGTGGATTTCCCATTGATTCCCAACAACATGATGCAAATCTTCATCCCAACGTTTCCTCTTTTAAAGAAGAGACGATGTTCTCATTATAACTGTGTTCATATAATTTTCCATGGTATAAGACATTTTGAGAGCTAAAAGGGGCAATATTAATAATTGTTCCAGGAAAAAGGGCATAAAGTAGAGATAACCCAAGATTTCAGGACATTCATATGCCCTAGTTATGACGGTGATTTGCACAAGTCCAAAAATTAGGTTATTAGGAACATGGAGATAAGGTGTCAGAAGTCAAAATTTTAATGCCACGTAGGTGGGTGGAACACTTGAGGTCAGGAGTTCAAGACCAGCTTGATCAACATGGTGAAACCCCGTCTCTACTAAAAATACAAAAATTAGCCAGGCGTGGTGGTGCACGCCTGTAATCCCACCTACTCAGGAGGCTGAGGCAAGAGAATCACTTGAACCGGGGAGGCGGAGGTTGCAGTGAGTGGAGATCGTGCCACTGCACTCCAGCCTGGGTGACAGAGTGAGACTCTGTCTCAAAAAAAACAAACAAACAAACAAAAAAAAAAACAAACAAAAAACAGAAAACATTTTAATGCCACGGAATAGCTCATTTTGGGGGAATAAGATAAAATGGGAAGTGATTAATTTTTTGATGTGGTTGAGATACAGAATTTCACACTGAAACAGAATTTATTTTTTGTTTTCCTGCAACTTAAAATATCAGTCAAAAACCTACATTTCTGGTATCCTAGAAAGTTTACGGCAAGAAGAAGAAATACCTGCCTCGGCCAGTTTGATATGCAGTAAGACAGTACCATGAGACAGATTGATTTGTGTTGTGTTATGCTGGGAGGAAATGCCCATTCCTGCTGTGGCTTATAAAGGAAATTTAAAAGCTGCTCAACTATATTAAATGAGGCTAAAACCTTTGATCAATAATTTTTCTTCACAAAAAAACAAAAAGGATGAAAATGATCAGAGATTGATTCTAAATGCTTAATGCCCACTACAGCTAACAGAAATACTTTGCAAGCCATATTTTGAAAGTTGCCAGTGAATTGGTCCAAATTGTGAGAGGCATTAAAACATGTGTTCCATGATATTCTCTACACGTTTCCAAAACTGACACCAGTCAGGGATGTCTATAAAGATAACGTGGAAAGAAACATGGCTTAGCAGCTCTGGTTTTGCAAATGGGCTTGGGACATTTTGATTAAGCAGCAGAATTTTTTTCTTTTTTTTGCATTGAGCATAACTTTATGATATAATTTATATACATTATAATTCACCTATTTAAAGTGTATAATTCAATGATTTTTAGTATATTCACAGATGTGTGCATCCATTACCACAGTCAATTTTAGGTTATTTTCACCAAAATAAACCTCAAAAGAAACCCCATACTCTAGCTCTCACCCTCTTACCCCCAACATCGTCACTTCTGCCCTTTTTTGTTTTGTTTTGTTGTTTGAGACAGTCTACCTCTGTTGCCCAGGCTGGAGTGCAGTGGCGCGATCTCAGCTCACTGCAAGCTGCGCCTCCCGGGTTCATGCCATTCTCCTGCCTCAACCTCCCGAGTAGCTGGGACTACAGGCACGCGCCAATACGCCCAGCTAATTTTTTTTATTTTTAGTAGAGACGGGATTTCACCGTGTTAGCCAGGATGGTCTCGATCTCCTGACCTTGTGATCTGCCCGCCTCAGCTTCCCAAAGTGGTGGGATTACAGGCGTGAGCCACTGCGCCCGGCCGTCATTTCACTCCTAAGTTTGCTTTCTGTCTCTATAGATTTCCCTGTTCTGGACTTTCATATGAATGAATTCATGTACGATGTGATTTTTTTAATATACTTTAAGTTCTAGGGTACATGTGCACAACCTGCAGGTTTGTTACATAGGTATACATGTGCCATATTGGTTTACTGCACCCATCAACTCGTCATCTACATTAGATAAATATTTGAAAGATACACTGCATTGGCCAGCGCAGTGGCTCATGCCTGTAATCCCAGCACTTTGGGAGGCCAAGGCGGGCGGATCATGAGGTCAGGAGATTGAGACCATCCTGGCTAACACAGTGAAACCCGGTCTCTACTCTACTAAAAATACAAAAAAAAGTTAGCTGGGCATGGTGGCGGGGGCCTGTAGTCCCAGCTACTCGGGAGGCTGAGGCAGGAGAATGGTGTGAACACTGCACTCCAACATGGGTGACAGAGTGAGACTCCGTCGAAAGAAAGAAAGAAAAGAAAGAAAGAAAGAAGGAAAGAAAGAAAGAAAGAAAGGAAGGAAGGAAGGAAGGAAGGAAGGAAGGAAGGAAGGAAGGAAGGAAGGAAGGAAGGAAGGAAAGAAAGAAAGAAAGAAAGAAAGAAAGAAAGAAAGAAAGAAAGAAAGAAAGAAAGAAAGAAAGAAAGAAAGAAAGAAAGAAAGGCGGGAGGGAGGGAGGGAGGGAAGGAAGGAAGGAAGGAAGGAAGGAAGGAAGGAAGGAAGGAAGGAAGGAAGGAAGGAAGGACAGACTGCATCAAACTTACCTAAATATTTAATTAAATCTAATACATCAGCATCCATATGTGTCATTAAGGGGCCACAAAGCCACTACCCCCATCTCACTCCTAAAAAATCCCTTCCTTCTCCCTTCTTCACTTTTTTTTTTTTTTTTTTTTTTTTTTTTTGAGACAGTCTCACTCTGTCACCCAAGCTGGAGTGCAGTGGTGAAATTGCAACCTCTGTCTCCTGGGTTCAAGTGATTCTCCTGCCTCAGCCTCCCAAGTAGCTGGGATTACAGGTGCCTGCCACCATGCCCGGCTAATTTTTGTAGTTTTAGTAGAGACAGGGTTTTGCCATGTTAGTCAGGCTGGTCTCAAACTCCTGACCTCAGGTGATCCGCCCGGCTTGGCCTCCCAAAGTGCTGGGATTACAGGTGTGAACCACCGTGCGTGGCCCCTTTTTTCCTTTTCAAAACAGCTGCAGATCCTGAAAATCTCACTTATACTTTGGGTTAAAGCCTGGGCACACCCTGGGACTGGTTTTTACTAGGGGTGTAATCTAGGCAAGTTATTTAATTTCTCTAGATCCCAATTTCCACATGTAAAATGGGAGTTAGAACAGCTACCTTGATTAAATTATAAAATGGCATGAAATAGAATAAATACAGACCTGGCACTCAATAATCTTCAATAAATATAATGTCATTATTCTTAGTCCCCTGCCTCTCTCTCCACTTCAAAAATTCAATTGACATCTGGGAGAAGTAAAACCCAGGCTTCATTTTTTTGTTTAATAAATGTCTTATTGCCAGATAAGTGCACACATCACTCATTTTAATGGATGATCATTTAGAAAGAAAATGCACCCTGCAACCATCAAGCATATCAAGAAAGAAACAGCCATAGACCCCCCAGAAAGCTTTCATACAGGCTGCGTCCTCAAAGGTAGCCCGTATACTGGCTTTTATCACATAAAGTCTGTCTTGGCCATTTTTGAACCTCATACAATGCCTACACTTCTGCATCTGGCTTCTTCTGCTCTACATTAGATGTGTGAGATTAATCCATTTGATCGTATGTGGCAATAGTTCATTCTCATTGGCTGGAATATTTTATTACATCAGTATGTCACGACTGATTTGTTATTGGGTCACTCCAACAAGAAAGAAACCACGACCTGCTGAGGTGCTTGCTAAAGACAAAAGAAATGCAGAGTGGGTAGTAGAAGAAGGTAGTCATCAATATCAGTTACAACCACGTGACCAGCTGCAAAAACGAGGACTGTAATGGTAATAAGTATTTCCTCCTTCTTTTGCTAAAAACATGTTTGTGCATGTATACACTTGTACTTAGAAAACATCTTCAGTTTATTTCCTTTCTCTTTTATCATGTGGCATAAGATTTATTGACTTCACATCAACATTTAAGTATTGTTAACTTTATGTAATAGAATTTGGGTTGGGGATTGGCGCGTTTCTGGTTGTACAAAGGATAGTTGTATTATGTTAGATGTAATTATGACCTTATTATTGTCTTTATTTGAAGATTATGTATGATCTTAGGAGATGTGTATGGGTTCAAGTTGACAAGGGGTAGACTTGTGATGGTTAATACTGAGTGTCTACTTGATTGGATTGAAGGATACAGAGTATTGATCCTGGGTGTGTCTGCAAGGATGCAGACAAAGAAGATTAACATTTGAGTCAGAGGAATTGGGAAAGGCAGATCCCCTTAAGCTGGGTGGGCACAATCTAATTAGCTGCCAGTGTGGCTAAAATATAAGCAGGCAGAAAATGAAAAGAGAGACTGGCCAAGCTTCCCAGCTTACATCCTTCTCCTGTGCTGGATGCTTCCTGCCCTTGAACATCGAACTCCACGTTCTTCAGTTTTGAAACTTGGACTGGCTCTCCTTGCTCCTCAGCTTGCAAGCAGCCTATTGTGGGACCTTGTGATAGTGTGAGTTAATACCTAATAAGTTCCCCGACTAATACCATATGTCATGACCGATTTGTTAATTCTCTTGATGAACATGTAGGGTGTTTCTAGTTTTGGCTATTTTGAAAAATGCTACTATGGACATGCTTTTCCTTTTGGGGTACTGAGTACACATTTCTCTTGAGTATGCATTTAGGATTGGCATTGCTGGGCCATAGGGTTACCGTTTTCAGCTTTAACAGGTTTGTCAAAGAGTTTTCCAGTGGGATTAACAATTTACACTTTTGAATGTGTGAATTTACTTTCCACAATACCAATACTTGGGGCTGTTGGTTATTAGTGTGTTATTAGTTTGTTGATTTGTGGTGCATGTGTATGTGTGTGTGTTTGTATACTATTTTATTTATGTATAGTAATAATTATATGTATAATATAAATAAAATATATAAATATGTGTGTGTTATAAATATGTGTGTGTTATAAATGTGTTATATATGTTATATATGCATATATATAATTTCTGTCACTCTCATGGGCTTATGGACATCTCATTTTAGTTACAGTTTGCATTTTACTGATGATCCATAAATTTGAGCATTTTTAATACATTTATTAGTCATTTGTATGCACTTCATTATATGCACACAAACATACAACAAAGTGAATACAAATGGCCAATAAACGTGTACATGTGCATGCAACATAGTGCATACAAATGGCCAATAAACATATAAAAAGTGCACAATTCAACTTACCTGTTCAAGGCTTCTGCCCATTTTTGTGAGGTTTCATTTGATTGATTCATAGGCACTCTTTATATATTCTGCACATGAATCCTTTGTCAACTATGGGTGTTACAAAAGTCTTCTCGCACTCTGTGCCTTGCCTTTGCACAGACTCAATGATGTCTCTTGATAAAGAGAAGTTCATAATGTTATATAATTCTTGTATCCATTTACCCATTACACTTGGTATGTTTTTGGCTTAAAAAAAAAACCTTTACCTATATCTAGGTAAGAGACAGAGTCTGGCTATACCTTTATTTTAATCTATACCTTTACTATTTTAATAAATAAACATGATATACTCCTCAGAATACCATGAAGGTATTCTCCTAACAGCTTTTCTGTTTGCCTTTACCATTGAGTCGAAATTCTCTTTGAAAGTTTTTAGTATGATGTGAGGTGGTGTCAAGATTACTTTTGTTTTTCCACATAGATAAACAGTTGACTGAGTCCCAAGAGATAAAAAGACCTTGTTTTCTCCATATTAATCACTGCAGAGTCACCTTTTTCACAGATCAGATGTCTACTTATGTGCAAGCTTTTTTTCTGGTTTCTTTTGCCTTTCTTTCCTTTCTTCTATTTATTTTGCCCTGGACCAAAACCATATTGTGTTCATTACAGGAGCTTTGTAACAGGCATTAGTACCTAGTGCTGTTGTCTTTCTAATTTGCTCTTTAACATCAGTTTTGCTATTCTCGGCCCTATGCATCTTATATAACTATTATAGAAAACTTTTCAAATTCCATATAATAGGCCTCTTGAGATTTTGATTGAAATAGTAGTGAAATGTAGATAAATTTTAGGAGAATCTTGACCATGCACAGTGGCTCACACCTGCAATCCCAGCACTTTGGGAGGCCAAAGCAGGCAGAACACTTGAGGTCAAGAGTTTGAGACAAGACTGGCCAACACGATGAAACCCCGTCTCTACAAAAAATACAAACATTAGCTGGGCATGGTGGTGCCCACTTATAATCCCAGCTATTCAGGAGGCTGAGGCACGAGAATCACTTGAATCCAGGGACCTGAGGCTGCAGTGAGCCGAGATCATGCCACTGCATTACGGTATAGCCAATAGAGCTAGAACATGTCTCAAAAAAAAAAAAAAAAAAATTTAGGAGGATCTATACCTTTACTGTTTCAATAAATAAACATGATATATCCCTCAGTTTACTTAAGTCTTCTTTAATTTCTTTCAGTGATATTTAGTATTTTTCTACGTAGCAGTCCTGCATTACTTTTTGTCAGATTTTTTCTCCAATCATTTTATATTTTTTATGCTATTGTGATCATTATTTTAAATTTTATTTTCTTGTTGTTTGCTGTTAGTACAAAAAAAAAATGCTTTTTACACAGTGTTCTTATATCTAGTGACCTTGCTAAATTCATTTACTAATTTTATTTATCTTCATAGGCTTTTGGATTTAAAACCAATTAGGTTGTTCATAAACAATGTCATTTCATTCTTTCTTTCTGGTCTTTATTACTTATTTTTCTTGCCATATTACAATGGCTAGGAACCACAGTACAGCATTGAATAAAAATAGAGATAATACATAGTCTTACCTCCTTCCTGATCTCAGGAGGAACATTTTTAATAGTTCTGATACAGGAGATAGAAAGAAATTATTTAGGCAGATAGTAAGGGCAACAGAGTCCTCAGTGGAATTTCCCTTTTAACTAAAAGCAGAATTTCCCTTTTAACAAAAATCATTTCCTTTCTAACAAAGAGCAGCCTGAAAAATCAATCTGCAGACATAGATAAGCAAATTGGAAACTTGAACAGGTGAAAGCCGGCAGCTGTGCCAATAGAAAAAGACTACCTGGAAGTCAGGCATGTTCAACATGGAGGCTCCATCTTTCCTTTTCTTAATCACCACGTGTGCAGTAAAGGAACAGGCAACATGGCACCAGTTAGACAGAGAGCCCATCTCCATAATAAAAGATTAGGGTGTGGCAGCCAGCTTTTTCACAAATGACACACCTAGTCCTAACCAGTTTTTCATGCCTTATGCAAATGGCATACATGGTTCAACCAATCTTTTGTCCCTTAGGTAAATCAGACACTACCTCCTCAAGCTCATCTATAAAACTCTTTGCATTTCACTGTGGAACTGGCAACCCATTTCTCCAGGACCCCTCAGTCTTCAGCAGAGAGTGCTCTTCTCTTTCTTTTCCCTATTAAACTTCTGCTCTGAACCTTAATCTTTGTGGGTCCGCATCCTAGTTTTCCATGGCCATGAGACAACAAATTTGGGTATTTACCCCAGAAAACAATGCTGCTTCAGTTCCACATCAAGTATTGTATTCATTATAGCTTTTTTGTCATGCCCTTTTTCAGAATACACTTACATTTCTTATTTGTTAAGAAATTCTAACTTCCATTTCTAATATCTTCTTTCTACTTCTTATTTATTAAGGAATTTTTCTTTTCATGGCAGGTGCTAAATTTTATCAATTACTAAATTACATCAAATGCTTTTTCTATGTCCATTGAAAATAATCAGATTTTCCTCATTTACTCTGTTAATGTGGTGAATTGATCAATTTTCCAATATTAAACTAACCTTGCATTCCTGCAAATAATCCCAATTTGGGCTGTTGTACTATCTTTTTTAATAGATTGTTTTATTTGATTTCCTGGGTTTTTTTAAAAGCTTTTAAATTTTATGTTCAGTAAAATGACTGTACACTACTCTTTTCTTTTAATATACTAAAGTGACTGACACTGGTTTGCCTTTGTTTCATTAGTAAGATACTGCTGACCTCATAATAAATTAGGATGTGTTCTCAGTTTTTCTATTTCCTGAAAAAGTTAGTTTAATAATGGCATTGTTTCTTTCTCAAATATTTGGAAGACTTCACTGGTGACATCATATAAACCAGGAATTTTCTTTGTGGGGATATTTTTATTTGAAAATAGTACTTGTTTATTAGATCTGGGTATCTTCACATTTCTATTTGGTTTTAGCTTTTGTAAGTTGCTTTAAGAAAACTGTCCCTTCCATCAAAGTTGTCAAATTTATTTGCAAATTGTCCAGTATATTTTCTAACTAATATTTAATGTCTAAAAGATTTTTTCATTCCTAATATTAATAATTTTTGTCATCTGTCTTTGATTCATGAATAATAGGGAATTTACTATGTGGGGGTTTACCCATTTTATCTATCTTTTTCAAAAATACACTTCTGGAGATGCTTATTTTCTCTACATTTTTAATTGACTTTTGTTTTTTATCTTTATTATTTCCTTTCTTCTACTTTTGTGGCTTTAATTTGCTACTTTTCTAGATGCATACAAGAATGATTTATTTTCAGTATTTCTTGTTTTCTAACATATGCAAGCAAAGATTTGATTTCCCTCTAAGCATGATTTTAGCTACATTCCACAATTTTGTGATATTTCACATTCAGTATTTTTTCATCCAAAATATATATATTTTTTGAGACAGGGTCTCACTATGTTACCCAGACTGGAGTGCAATGGTGTGGTCTTGGGTAACTGTACCCTCAACCTCCCCAGTTCAAGCAATCTTCCCACCTCAGCCTCCTGAATAGGTGGGACCCAAAGTGATATCACATGTCAAAGGGATATGGAAGCCAACAGATCTCATTAAATAATAGGAATAATAGATTGTAACACAATGAATACAAAGGAATTTATTAATCTATACTGAGACTAAAAATATAAATAGAGGAATGAATGAATACATGAATGCACAATTGAATGAATAAAAGGAAGAAATAAAAAGCTCAAAAATAGCATATCAACTAATGTAAACACCATCAATGCCTGGCTAATTTTGTTTATTGAGGCTGGTCTCAAACTCTTGGGCTCAAGGCATCTTCCTGCCTTGGCCTCCCAAAATGTTGGGATCATAGGCATAAGCCACCATACTAAGCCCAAAATTCTTCTAACCAAGTAGATATAACACAGAATAGAAATAGTCTTTATGAAGTTACATGATATAATTTGCAGTATATATTGGCAAGCTACAAAAGCAAAATGTAAAGGAGAATATACAGTGATACTTTTGATATGAGAAAGAAGAGCAAATGTAAACCTAGTCATAGATGTGTATATTATTTTTACAAAAGAAACAACTCAGGGCAAACAAAAGCTAACAAAATTTCTTATGTACAGAAGATGGATTGATATGCTGTGAACGTGACAGAGGAAGAAGTAAGCCTTCTTTAAGTGTACTTTTGTTAATAGATTTTGCTTTTGGAAACATGGTAATGTTTTAAATATTTAAAAATAACCTTAAGCCAACAAGAGTGGAAAAGTAAACATCCTTCAACAGAACTATTTGTTAACCATACTGAAGGGAAAAAGGACTAATGTTGTATTAGTCTACTTGAGCTTCCCTAACAAAATACCCACAGACTAGGTGTCTTAAACAACAGAAATGTATGGCTTACAGCTCTGGAGGCCGGAAAGTCCAAGATCAATCTGCTAGCTCTGTCTATTTCATTCTCAGCCCTCTTTTCTTGGCTTGCAGACCATTGCCTTCTCACTGTGTGCCCACAGGATCTCTACTTTGTGCGCACTTACAGTGAGTTCTATGGCATCTCTTCTTATAGGGACACTAACTCTATTGTATCAGGGACCCACCCTTATGACTTCATTTAACTCTAATTATATCCTAAAGGCCCTATCTTCAAGTACAGTCATGTTGGGGATTAGGGATTCAACATGTGGATTTTAGGAGGATACAATTCAGTTCACAGCAAATATAAAAACTTTTGAAAACAGTAGAGAACTTTATACCGTCAGGCTAATGAAAACAAGAACTACAAAAAAATCAGGATCTCTGCTTTGCAGGTTTATTGTTGGGTTGGGTTTCAATGCCTCAGTTCTGAAATTATTTTTTATGCATTTTAGGATTGAGCCTTTGAATAAATACATCGATGCTGTTGGGAGCTGGGGTTTTCACTGATAGAGAAGAAAGGTACAAACATGGAATGCAGAAAGGCAATCCTTTGGGTAGGTTAGAATGAAAGATATCAGTATGAAATCATCAAAGGTCCCAGAATCTATAATATTGCAGTAACAATAAGCCCACATGGCATCCAGATTTTGGTTTCTAAATGCCTTTCCCCCAAAGAAGAAACCAGGGATTTCTGAATAAACTGGTTGATTCTAGGGCTGGAACCATGCAAAGTCCAAGATGTGCCTGGAATTTGTGTTATGCATGTGTACCAGAAAATAATTAAATGCACTCCCTAAGTGAAGTCACATGTCAAAGGGATACAGAGGCCAACACACCTCAATAAATAGTGGAAATAATAGATGATAACATAATGAATAAAAAGGAGTTTATGAATCTATACTGAGACTAAAAATATAAATGTAAAAAATGCATAATAGGATGAATAAAAGGAAAGAATAAAAAGCTTAACTATAGTATACCAACTAATAAATGTAAAAGGGATAATAGAAAAATCACTGTTTTGCAACCGTCATTGAAATAACAGGTTCAGGCAAAATCATCATCAATGGATTCAGAATTATCAATGGATTCACATTGGGTAAAAGTATGTGAAGGAACAAGGCATTTATTCACATAGTCTCAAATTATCTCCCAGCAGATTATTTAACTACAAAAGAAAAAGGAGTATTTTTACAGTGGAGAAATCTGGCAGATGCCAACTTAACAAAGTGATAAAAGTTATATCACCAATAAGGCACAAGCTGACATCACATGGCTCCTGATGTGATATTGAAAATAAGATCAATGGTGTGGTATGCCTGCCAAGAACTCCTGGGGAAACACTCTGATTAAACTTAAATTGAGAAAGACTCTACAAGCAACTGGCCTGTATGCTTCAAAATGATAATGTCAAAAAGACAAGGAAAAACAGAAAGATTGTTCCAGACTAAAGGAAATTAAAGGAATGGACAACTAAATATAGTACATGATCCCAAATTGATCCTTGCTTGAGAAAAAAGAAAACTGCTATAAAGGACAACATTGGCACAATTGGTAAATTCACATATGGACTATATGTTTCAAAATAATGTTGAATCAATGATAAATTTTCTAGATTTTATCACAGTTATTCAAAATAATGACCTTACTCTTAAGGGATGAATCCTGGATTATGCAGGGATGACAGGTCATGATATCTTCAATTTATCCGTAAATGTTGCTGCAAAAATGAGAATTGTAATAGAAAAATAAAAGAAATGTAATGCATTAGTCATACACTGTGAACAGAGAAACAGAACCGGTAGGATGTGTGCATGTGTAAATACATATACACAGAGATACAGATATACATGTACACACATACAGAGAGCGAGAGAGAGATTTATTACAAGGAATTGGCTCACGCAATTATGGAGGCTGATAAGTCCAAAATCTGCAATATGGGTTGGCAGGCTATTATTGCATTATGGAGAGCCAATTATTATACATGAAGTTCAGTCAGGCTGCTAGAAAATACCCTCTTGCATGCGGAGGTTAGACTTTTTGTTCTGTGCAGGCTTTCAACTAATTGGTAAGCCTCATCCACATTATGGAGGGCAATCTGCTTTACTAAATTGGCTTGTTTGAATGTTAATCTCATCCCAAAACACCCACCAAGTGGATGTATAAAATTGACCATCACATGTAGCAAAATCTTTACAATCGGTGAATGTAGGTGAAGAGTCTGTGAGAGTCCATTGCATCACTCTTGCAACTTTTCTCTAGGTTTGATTCTTTATTCAAAATTAAAAATTACCTTCTATTTTTCATTGTATGATATGGTTTGGCTGTGTACCCACCCAAATCTCATCTTGACTTGCAGCTCCCACAATTGTCACGTGTTGTGGGAGGGACCCCATGAGAGGTAATTGAATCACAGGGGCAGGTCTTTTCCATGCATTCTCGTGACAGTGAGTAAGTCTCACGAGATCTGATGGTTTTATAAATGGGAGTTCCCCTGCACAAGCTCTCCTGCCTGTTGCCATATAAGATGTGACTTTGCTCCTCATTCACCTTCTGCCATGATTGTGAGGCTTCCCCAGTCATGTGGAACTGTGAGTCCTTCCTTTATAAATTACCCAGTCTCAGGTATGTCTTTATTAGCAGCATGAGGAGGAACTAATACATCGTGTGTGTGCTTTGATGCATGGGTTATTTATAAATTACATTGCTAATTTTCCAAACATGATTCTTATCTAGCTCTCTTTTTGTTATCAATTTCCAGCCACTCACAAATTGGAAAATGCCTCAAAGATAGAAACAGCAGGAAATGACTGGCTTGTCTAGTTGTGTCTGATTTCCCCCACCCACTTTGGGGTCTTGACCCTTACAATCATGGCTTTTTCTTGGTTTTCTCCAATGCCTTCAAACAGCTTTTGGGGCTTTTGTTTGTTTGTTTCTTTGGGGATATTATAGTTATAATATCTTTGGGGCTTTTGTTTGTTTGTTTCTTTGGGGATGTTATAGTTATTTTTGGCAGGAGAAGTGGTCTGATATAAGCTTCTTCATTCTAACAGAACATGAAAGTTGGGCCAGGCCACATTTTAACACTAGATGTTCCACTGAGATGAACCAGCAGAAAGCAACTGCCACGGGAAAAGGAATTAGTTATCCAGAATGCATCCTTGAGATCCTGTTGAACTGAAAAGACTCGTCTTATCTCTCTACATCCCCAGGGGCTAGCATAGTATGGGCTCTCAATAAATGTTTGCTAAATTTATTGGTGAAGGAAAGAGTAATGTCAGCTTGACCTGCCACACCAAGAGGGCAGGTGTGGCTTGTTGCACACTAGTAAGTCTTTCCAATCTGGGAAAACACTAGCAGTCTACAGTCAGCTAACATGTGGGCAGGAGGTCACCTGCTATCAGGAATGATAGATTTTATAAGGGTGACCCAACATTGGATAGAAATGTGGCCTCATCAGACTGACTTCAACGTGTAAGTTCTTTCCAATAAAGAACAAATCTCTCCTGACAAAGTGAATCTCTCCGGGAGTCTACAATTCAGTTTGGGAGGAAAACAGCCAGATGTTCTTTTATTCTGCAGCAAAATTTGAAACTCTGGAAACAAACTAAATGCCCTACAACAGAGGACCAGGCAGGCAAATCAGATAACAGCCATACAATAAAGTATTTTTCCCTTACTTTACATAACAATTGGGAATAATATCTAAGGATATGAAAAGTTATCCATGTATACCATTAAGTGAAATAAGCCATTTACAAATAAGTAAAGTGTGACTATATTTTTAAATGCTATGTAGGTACAGAAAAAGGTCTGAATTGATATCAAAACATAAATGTGGTTATCTTTGGATCATGAGACTACAACTAATGAAAGTTTTCTTCTTTGGTTTATCTGCAATGTATACTTTTTTAATAAAAATATTTCTACTTATGAATAGTAATTTTTAAAAGTTACCTTTAAAGACACTGCTCTGGGCTTTTCATTGGAAAGGAAATATTCATTGTTGATTGTTTCAAGGAAAATGTTCATTGCCACAACTCTCCAAGGACAAATTCCTCTGCCTGTGGTTTTAGAATTGGGCAGGGAACGTAGAGTGGCCTGGAGTTGAAGGTTTTACAAGTGCTGATTAATGATGAATGATGCCACCCTTTGCTGGCCACATTTCAACAAAATAGATATAAAGTGCAAGAAACAAAGAGGAGGAGAAGCCCAGCCAGAGTAGCCTGCCCTGCTGAGCCCAGCCTGGAGGAAGAAACAGGGCTCTCTGCTCCCTGAGAATAGAAAGACCAGCTCCTCTGTTGTGTCTCAAGCTAATTACCTGCAGATGCCATTAGCAATTACCCGAGCCATCAGCGGGGCAGGAAACAGGGTTCAGCTTGTAGACTGAAGCAGTTTGCTCCCTGTCGCAACTGCTTAATGGGCTGCCCTGCGGAATTGGCTTTCCCTGGCTCTCGGCAGACATATTGCATCATTATTATTGTAACCACAGAGCTGTGAGGCATTGCACGAACTGTTCCATTCTGCACAAGCTCTCTTCCGAGGAGATGTGCTCTGAAACTGAGGGACGAACATCTTGACAGACTGTAGGGCAGCTTCAGAAGTACTCTGTTAGGGAACCTGGAGTGCCCCGTTTTTGCCAGCACACACCATCTCCAGCCCGCCCCGCCAAAAGATCTTCCTTTTCCAAGTTCCCAACATTCCCTGAGCAGCCTGCCTTAGGTTCACATGGATCAGGTTGAATTCTGATTCTGCTTCATGCAAGCTGTGTGATCTTGGAGAAGTCAACTAACTTCTCTGAGCTATGCCTTGGCCATCTGTAAAATATTAATGGTAATAGCTAACACAGTAAATTTTTTTTTTTTTTTTTGAGACGGAGTCTCGCTCTGTTGCCCAGGCTGGAGTGCAGTGGTGCAATCTCGGCTCACTACAAGCTCCACCTCTCGGGTTCACACCATTCTCCAGCCTCAGCCTCCAGAGTAGCTGAGACTACAGGGGCCCACCACCACACCCAGCTAGCAAACACAGTAAATATTAGCATGCATTCATTTGTTTAATCCTCACCCAGCCCCATGAGGTGGTTGGCATAAAGTTTGTTCCACATATTATGATTAAAAAACTGAAACACTGATGGTTATGAACAATTTCTCCTATCCATACCTATTCATTGACACATGGCGTGCCCAGTGGACAGTCTTATACTAAGCTTAACACTATGCTGAACTACCTTTCTTTTTTTTATTTGTTTATTTTATTTATTTATTTTGGAGATGTTGTCTCACTCTGTTGCCCAGGCTGGAGTGCAGTGGAGTGATTATAGCTCACTGCAGCCTCCAACTACTGGGCTCAGCCTTCTTTCCACCTTCACTTCCTGAGTATCTGGGACTACAGGCATGTACCACCACTTTCAGCTTATGTTTTAAATGTTTTGTGGAGATGGGATTGTGCTGTGTTGCCCAGGCTTGTCTCAAACTCCTGGCCTCAAGCCATCCTCTCTCCTTGGCCTTCCAAAGTGCTGGGATTATGGGCGTGAGCCACCACATCTGGCCCAAACTATCTTTCTTAATAAAAATAACGCTTACCTTGCACCATTATTGCAAAGATTAAGTAACATTTGAGGAAGTATCTGACAGAGCTTTGCAGAACATAATTGCTCCGTAAATGTTTGCTAATGCATTCGTTAGTTAATTCAAATGTAGTCATCTATGCAACAGGAGGGAAAATCTTAGAACCATCCAGATGCTAACTTCTAATGACATTGTCAAGGCAAGGTGCCACTCCATGGCAGCATCTTTGGAATTGCCTCCACCCCTCGGGACTCCTTGTCATGGCACTGATTCTTAGACCAGCAGTTCTCGACATGCCACCTGAAGTCTCAACAAGCAATTGTTTAAATTATGTATTAGTTGTGGTTGGGACAGAAACAAAATAAACTGTTAAAATTATTTTTGGAGTCTGGATACATCGGCTTACACCTGTAATCCTAGTACTTTGGAAGGCTGAGGTGGGAGGATCACTTGAGGCCAGGAGTTCAAGACCAGCCTGGCAAACATAGCAAGACCTTACCTCTACAAAAAATATTTAAGTTAGCTGGATATGATGGTGCATGCCTGTAGTCCCAGTTACTGAGGAAGCTCAGTTGGGAGGATCACTTAAGCCCAGGAGTTAGAGGTTGCAGTGAGCTATAGTCATGCCACTGCACTCTAGCCTAGGTGACAGAGCAAGATGTAAATTTATTTATCTAAATAAATAAATTAATCAAAAAAATTAATTTGTGTAGCCTACACATAAGGTCTAAGAACCAGGACAGCTCAAAACTCCCAAGGATGTGTCTACTGGTTGGTGTTTGTCTTGCTGGGACTCCAGGTTTCTCCAAGTGAGCTTTATGATGGAGTCACAGTCTTTCCTCCTTCCCAATCATCCTCTTGCACCAAGCTGGGGAGAAGCAGACATGGAGAGGGCCAGAAATGCAACAACCAGTCCCCAGCAGGTAAGGCCTGCAGGAAAGAGCATATCTAAAACCATTACTGTCTAGAATGGATCACCTGGAGAAATACTCATTGTTTTAGGTTTGCTACTTGCTGCCAATAGATCACAGCAGAATAATCTAGAAAGAAGCATCAACAGGAGTCAGCACATCACATTTACAATAAATGTCTTAGTCTGTTTTGTGTTGCTATAAAGGAATACCTAAGGCTGGGTAATTTATAAAGAAAAGAGGTTTCTTTGGTTCACGGTTCTGCAGGCTGTACAAGAAGCATAGCACTAGGATCTGCTGCTGGCAAGGACCTATGGAAACTTTAACCCATGACAGAAGGTGAAGGGGGAAAAAAACATCACATGAAAAGAGAAGGAGCAAGAATGAGAGAGGGGCGCCAGGACCTTTTAAGCAAGTTCTCAGCCAGGTGTGGTGGCTCACACCTGTAACCAGGTCAAGGTAGGAGGATCACTTGAGGCCAGGAGTTCAAGATAATCCTGGGCAACATAGTGAGATGCTTGTCTCTACAAAATATGTTTTTTTAATTAGCCAGGCATGGTGGCATGCACCTGTAGTCTCAGCTACTCAGGAGGCTAAAGTGGGAGGATGGTTGAGCCCAGGAGGTTGAGGCTGCCATGAGCTATGATTGCACCACTGCACTCCAGCCTGGGTGACAGAACAAGACTCTGTCTCAAAAAAAAAATTAAAAATTAAACAACAAGCTCTGTTGTGAACTAATAGAGCAAGACCTCACTTATTACCATGAGGATGGCACGAAGGCACCAAGCCATTTATGAAAGGTCTGATCCCCATGACTCAAACACCTCCCACCAAGCCCTACCTCCACTGGGAACCAAATTTTGACATGAGATTTGGTGGGGACACACATCCAAACTTAACTGTGGGAAATGAGGAAGCCAATACTTTGTAACTGTGACAAAACCTTATCTTGAGACTAAACAGTTCTTCATCCCACCAAGGATACTGAATCCCACACATACCCCACTGGTTAAGAGCTGCTGCCTGTGCTGTGCTTCTGGACAGTGGCTCATCAAGGTAATCAAAGTTGCAAGTGAGTGAGTCATAGCCATTTTCAGTTCCACCCAGTTGACTGTGCCTTAGGATCCCTTTGAAAGAGCACATTACCTTTCATGCATGTGTCTGATCTTTGTTCTCCTCTCAGTGAAGGCTCTAAAGGGAGATCTGTCCTTTTTTTTTCACAGCCCTCTCCTGTCCCATGGTGATGACTTCTCAACAACAATGACAAATTGGAAGCCCAGCTCCTTTGACTGGTCTCCTTCCGTAAGAGCTAAGTCAACCTCAGAAGTCCCTCATGGTTCAAACTGACTCCATATCCCATGAGAAAAACAGAGGGAATCAGGCTGTTTGATTATCTAGAGAAGTGGGAAGCACTACAAAGATAAGAACAGGGGCAGAAACATGTCCAAAACCCAAAAGAAAACAGGCAATGTTCAAAACAGGCTAATTATAAAACCTACTCCTTGTTTAATATTCTTTTTTTTTTTTTTTAGATGGAGTTTCACTCTTGTTGCCCAGGCTGGAGTGCAGTGGCATGATCTCAACTCACCGCAACCTCTGCCTCCTGGATTCAAGTGATTCTCCTGCCTCAGCCTCCCGAGTAGCTGGGATTACACGGGTGAGCCACCACACTAGCTAATTTTTGTATTTTTAGTAGAGACGGGATTTCGCCGTGTTGACCAGGCTGGTCTTGAACTCATGACTTCAGGTGATCTGCCTGCCTTGGCCTCCCAGAGTGCTGGGATTAGAGGCATGAGCCACTGCACTTGGCCCCTTGTTTAATATTCTGTATCAGGTACTTGACATTAAATTTTACAATTATCTCTACAGGGTAGTTATGATCACCCCGTTTTACAGATGAGTAAACTGAGACCCAGGGGGCTTAAATAACTTCAGCAATTCCACAGGCCTAAAAGTGCAACACTGAAATTTGGACTTCTCCTAATGCCATGCCTAGTGTGTTCAATGTTAAATTATTGTTCAGTGAATCTGTGCTACTTCAAATTCATGCTCATTCTGTGATACCATGTGACCTCTTAGTGATCTTTGCTCCACTACCTTGTCCCAGGAGTGAGGGCAAGGAGGCTGAAGGCAAGAGATAAAGCAAGAATTTGGGAAACAAGAGATGGCAGGAAGAGGTTAGAAAGCTAAACGAAAGGGGAACTGACACCAGCTTTAGACCTTCAGTCATAAGCGGTGCTGAAATGGCTTAAACAGATGCTGTCCTTGGCAGTGACCACAGGTTGTGAATGAACAAGCAGAAGAAGTGCAAAATGCAGGCTTGGAAAGGATCACACTGCCCGAGAGACAATTACATTGCAATTGTCTCTATGTCCTCCTGCTATTTGTCTTCTACTGAACTCAGGGACAGCACAGAGAAGGGTCATGTCTAATAAATTAAAATGGTAAAGATCCATTTGAAGCCACCCCAAAGCCAACAATTTCAGGTAGTTGCATTCATTGTATTCTGTCATTCTGTTCATCAGAATCATTTATGTTCCAACTAGCAGGTAACCCAGTAAATCCCATGACCAGCTTCTCCATGCAATCCTGTTCAAAGAGATGCAGTCCAGCCGCTCAAGGTATTAATTAGATTCCAGTTTCTATATGCTTCCCTTAAGGGACCCTAGGGAGTTTCTAGTATTTAACTAATCATCACCTCATACCTTTCAACTGCTCATGAACTTCATTCTGGAAACTACCCCGATAAAGCAACAGCAAAGTTTTTTCCAAAACCCAGAAAGAATGACATTTGTGCATTTCTCTCACCTCTTGGCTACTTTCAGCTCCACCTGTTTTTTTTTTTTTTCTTTTGAGATGGAGTTTTGCTCTTGTTGCCCAGGCTGGAGTGCAATGGCACAATCACAGCTCACTGCAACCTCTGCCTCCTGGGTTCAAGTGATTCTATTGCCTCAGCCTCCCAAGTAGCTGGGATTGCAGGTGTAAGCCACCACACCTGGCTAATTTTTTGTATTTAGTAGAGACAAGGTTTCACCATGTTGGTCAGGCTGGTCTGAAACTCCTGACCTCAGGTGATCCACCCGCTTAAGCCTCCCAAAGTGCTGGGATTACAGGCGTGAGCCATCGCGCCCAGTCCTCCACCTTCTTTTCCTGTTCTCTGCTTCTCTGATTTGTCCTCAGCACCAGATGTGCCCTCAGGATATCCCAGGCACCACCCACATCAGATGCTATGATCTGAAATGTTTGTGTCTCCCTACAAAATTCATACACTGAAATTCCACCCTGCAAGATGACGGTCTTAGGAAGGGGGGGTCTTTGGAAACTGATAAGGTCATGAGAGCAGAGCCCTTATGAATGGGAGTAGTAATCTACTCGTATAAAAGAGACTCAAATGAACCTCCCTCTTCCTCCCTGTGAGGACACAGCATATGGCAGAAAGACAGCCATCTGTGAGGAAGCAGACACCAAATCCGCCAGCGCCTTGATCTTGAATTTCCAGCCCCCAAATCTGTGAGAAGTACATTAAGTGACTCACGCAATAGTATTTTGTTACAGCAGCTCAAATGGTCTAAGACACCAGGCTTTGTCTTCTTATCTCCCTCTCCCTCTCTCCCTTCCTCTCTTTCTCCATCTCTGTCTCTCTGTATCTTCCACTCTCTCTCCCTCTCCCTCTCTCCTCCTTCCCTCCCCTCCTTCTTTCTCCTTTCTTCTTCCCCTCTCCCTATGTCTCCTCACTACCCTCATATGGTCCCAGTAACTGTCTACCGTATCATTGCAGCTTTGTGCCCGAAAAGCCCTGGAGCTTCATGTCCCAGGACGGTTTTCTTCCCCCAGGGAATGTTTTGAGTCAGTCTGATCTGAATCATGTGCTCTCAACTTGAACTAATGACTGTGACAAGAGGGATAAAATATTAGGATTGACCCAATGTGGGTCATATACACAACTCACCACAAAACAAGAAGAGACAATGTTTGTAATTAGCACCCTACCTCCCCACCAAAAAAATCACAGGTATGCTCTTCAAAAATAAAAAACAAAAGAGGCACTGTCCTAGTTGACCAAACAAAAACACTCATTCCCATGATTAATGGTGAAACTATTACTTTTCAATCCTGGGCAAAATTACTAGTCTCAGTTTAGTAGGAAAAGGTATATGATCCTATCATTTCTCTTCTCAAAAGTTTTCAATGAGATCCCCATGATCTATCTAAAAAAATAAACAAATAAATAAAAAATAAGGCCAGGTGCATTGGCTCACGCCTGTAAGCCCAGCACTTTGGGCTGCAGAAGCAGACGGATCACAAGGTCAGAAGTTTGAGACCAGCCTGGCCAATATGGAGAAACCCTGTCTCTACTAAAAATACAAAAATTAGCTGGGAGTGGTGGCGGGTGCCTGTAGTCCCAGCTACTCGGGAGGCTGAGGCAGGAGAATTGCTTGAACCCGGGTAGCAGAAATTGCAGTGAGCCAAGATTGCGCCATTGCACTCCAGCCTGGGCAAAGAAGCAAGACTCCATCTCAAAAAATAAATTAATAAGTAAATAAATAAATATAAAATAAAAATAAATAAATAAATCTGCTTTGCCAGAAATCAAGCCACCCTCTACAATTTGAATCAACACTCCCATTTTCTTGCGTGAACCATGCATTCCAAATAAATTGGTGGTATTCCGTTCCATAAATATTCTTTGTACCTACTCATATCCAAGCTATTCCTTGTGCATTTTCCTCTGCCTAGAATAACTGTTCTTCCTTCTCTACGTATTCTTCTCTTACCTGTCAGTGACTTCCTTCCGTAACCAATCAGGTAGAACAGGAATTTACCCAAAGCTCCCTTAAGATGACAGTGAGTCACCTCCTACTGAGAGCAGCCCTAATTCCAGGTTCCTAATTTCCACTACTCTCCCCACTCTGCTACTGAAGTTCCAACAGGCCTTACAGCTTAGCTGCTGCGGAATATGAGTAGCTGTCCTTCAATGCATCACTACAGTACCAGTCCTCCAGAAACTGACCTAACCACATTGCCCAATAACCTTTCTCTCTTCTGAAGTCCTGAAGCACCACTTTATGGCACGTGCTGATTGGCTGGTTCATACAGAGATGATGCATTTGTAATATTAATATAAGACCGCTTTCATTACTATTATTATTATTAGGTTTTGAGATGGAGTCGTGCTCTGTCACCCAGGCTGGAGTACAGTGGTGTGATCTCAGCTCACTGCAACCTCCGTCTCCTGGATTCAAGTGATTCTTCTGCCTCAGCCTCCTGAGTAGCTGGGACTTCAGGTGCCCACCACCACACCCGGCTAGTTTTTGTATTTTTAGTAGAGATGGGGTTTCACCATATCGGTCAGGCTGGTCTTGAACTCCTGACCTCGTGATCCGCCCACCTTAGCCTCCCAAAGTGCTGGGATTATAGGCCACTTTAATTTTTAATAATCATAAATAATCACCACTACTGTAATTTTGCCCTGATCTCCATTTCCCTGCTAAGCTGAAAAGTATTTGTGGAATGAAGAAATAGGTAGGTGAATGCATGGAGTGAAAATAGTGAATACACTGCTCTCAGCTTGGAAATCTTAGGATGGATATGTGGATATGTGTATACAGTTTATTTTTTTACACTTGACTTTTTTTTTTTTTTTTTTTTGAGACAGGGTCTCGCTCTGTTGCTTAGACTGGAGTGCAGTGGAGGGATCTCGGTTCACTGCAACCTCTGCCTACCAGGTTCAAGCAATTCCCCTGTCTCAGCTTCATAAGTAGCTAGGATTGCAGGTGTGCACCACCACGCCCAGTTAATTTTTGTATTTTTAGTAGAGACAGGGTTTCACCATATTGGCCAGCCTGGTCTCGAACTCCTGACCTCAAATGATCTGCCACCCTTGGCCTCCCAAAGCACTGGGATTACAGGCATGAGCCATCACACCCGGACACTGGACATATTTTTAAAATGCAAATCCTCAAACATTTGAGTGGATGACTACTCATAAAGCTCTTTACTAATCCCTCAATTTATCAATGTCACTCGATTTATCAATGGCATATTGTTTGTCCTATGAAACGAGATAATGTGTCTTTTCGGATCCATATTTTGTTTTGCGAAGTGGTAAAATTTTTCAGATTTCATGAGAGTGACCGGCAGAAAGTCAGGGGAGGAGAGAACAGCAGAGCCCCAGGGGAGTGCTGCCGTCAGTGGACAAGGGCGACTCGCTAGCTGGTGAACTGCTCCTGTCACACTTAGAGAATGCAACACACAAATCCAGGCCTCTGTATTACATTCCAGGGAGCCTCAGGTTCGGTGGAAAGTGTGCAAAGTCACAAATGTCAAAGCCCTCAACTGCCAAGGGTCTACTATCACTCTAATTGCCTGGCATGGTGTCATGGACCCTGGTAAGTGTCTAAAACACATTATTAAATGAAGTGTCAAGGTCGGGCGCGGTGGCTCACGCCTGTAATCCCAGCATTTGGAAGGCCAAAGCTTGCGGATCACCTGAGGACAGGAGTTTGAGACCAACCTGGCCAACATGGTGAAACCCCACCTCTACTAAAAATACAAAATTAGCCAGACATGGTGGCGCACACCTGTAATCCCAGTTACTTGTGGGGCTGAGGCAGGGGAATCACTTGAACCCAGGAGGTGGAGGTTGCAGTGAGCCAAGATCCTGCCATTGCACCCAGCCTGGGCGACAGAGTGAGACATGGTCTCAAAAAATAAATACGTAAATAAAATTGAAAAATTTAAAACTAAGCATCAAGAATATGCATACAGAGTTCTAAAAAAAATTAATTCATTAGTAATTGTCCTCTTCACAAAGTTTTACAAAAGGGATAATTAACCGTTGATGTCTTGAGAGTGAAATCTATGTTGGCCAGTCGGGTGGCTCAGCCCACATCTCTAATCCCAGCACTTTGGGAGGCTGAGGTGGGAGGATCACTTGAAGCCAAGAGGAGTTCGAGATCAGTCTGGGCAACATAGTGAGATGCCAAAAACTTCAAAAAACTTCAAAAAAAAAAAAATAGATGTGATGGCACTCACCTGTAATCCCAGCTAATGGGGAGGCTGAGGCAGGAGGATCACTTGAGCCCAGGAGTTGGAGGCTGCAGTAAGCTATGATCATGACACTGCACTCTAGCATGGGTGGCAGAGCAAGACTCTCCTTCTAAAAAATAAATAAATAATATAATAAAATATACGATAAATAAATGTATAAATAAAATACATATTATATATAAATATAAATAAAATATACATATTCTAACATGCTAGAAATCATTTACAATCTCAGATAGATATAAATGGTCTCTAACACATTGGAATTTATTTGAAAGCCTTCCATTGTACTTGTGCTGAAGATGTGATCATCTTTTGCTTGCATTCGTTACTTCACCCAAGAATAGCTAAAGAAGGTAATGAAGCATTGTCAAGTATACATTGAGGAGTTCTAGCTATCACAAGAAAACCTCAACTATTTATTCAAGTGTCTGCATTTTCATTTCTGAGTAGGTGAGAATCATTTTTCAGCCTCCTCAGATCACGAGAAGCGGCCTTTAGTGAAGCGTTTTGGAACAGGCTAATGCTGGTGCGACGTGTGGCACTAACCACAGGTGACCAACCGGGGAATTTGCTAAGGTGGGATTAATTCCTGCATGCAGCCGGTGCCACCTTTTTGCAAACTCCCTTCCTGATCATAACAGGGGACAGTAGACACAGATACGAAATTTTTGACAATAAAAATTAACTTTGTCTGGGCACAGTGGCTCATGCCTATAATCCCAAGGCTGTGAGAGGCCGAGGCACAAGAACTGCTTGAGTCCAGGAGATCTATAGCAGTCTGAGCAACATAGCGAGACCTTGTGTCTACTTAAAAAATGTAAAAATTAGCCAGATATGTTGGAGCGTACATGTAGTCCCAGCTATTCAGGAGGCTGAGGCATGAGGGTCACTTGAGCCCAGGAATTGTATGCTGCGGTGAGCTGTGATCGTGCCACTTCACTCCAGCCTGGGTGACAAAGTGAGACCCTGTCTCAAAAAAATAAAATAAAATTAACTTCAACATAAGACTACTTTGGGCCGGGCCTGATGGCTCATGGCTGTAATCCCAGCACTTTGGGAGGCCGAGGCGGGTGGATCACGAGGTCAGGAGTTCAAGACCAGCCTGCCCAAGACGGTGAAACCCCATCTCTACTAAAAATACAAAGATTAGCCAGGCCTGTTGGTGAGTGTCTGTAATCCCAGCTACTCGGGAGGCTGAGGCACAGAACTGCTTAAACCCAGGAGGCAGAGGTTATGGTGAGCCGAGATAGTGCCATTGCACTCCAGCCTGGATGACAGAGCCAGACTCTCTGTCAAAACAAAAAAGAGTTTGTTCCTCTAAACATTGAAAGGGGCAGGGGAAAGCAACCCAAAACAATTTAGAACTTTTTTTTTGAGACGGAGTCTCGCTCATCACCCAGGCTGGAGTGCAGTGGCGTGATCTTGGCTCACTGCAAACTCCGCCTCCTGAGTTCACGCCATTCTCCTGACTCAGTCTCCCAAGTGGCTGGGACTACAGGCGCCCGCCATCACGCCCGGCTAATTTTTTGTATTTTTAGTAGAGACGGGGTTTCACTGTGTTAGCCAGGATGGTCTCGGTCCCCTGACCTCCTGATCCGCCCACCTCGACCTCCCAAAGTGCTGGAATTACAGGCGTGAGCCACCACGCCCGCCCAATTTAGAACTTCTAACTGGAAATGCATAGAGAGTCGTTGGCTCGCACGTCACCATGCACTGTCTCTGTGTGACAGTCTACACCTGGGATCCTTTCCCCACTAAAGTATCATCGTGCCCACAGACGGCCGCCATGCTGGTTCTACCCAGCAGCAGTCACACTGTGTCTCCAACTAAGCACACTGAGTGAGCCGGGGTGCCAATATCCCATGTTATAAAGGAAGGGAAATGATGACGCAGCCAGAGAAGCGTGAATGCCCATCCATTATTCATAGCCTCCTGGGAAAAAAACAAACTCCCCTGTTACCATCGCCTTCCCTGCGCCCCAGTCATTCTAATTCAGAAACACAAGCATAATAAACACAGTGCTTAGGGGAAAAGGCTGCGTGTGTTGGGTGTACTACTTGCTGTTGGAGTTTTAGTTGCTATTACTGGAAAGGAAGAGAAGGTGCGTGGGTTTGGAGGTAGGCTCCAGCTTCCAGGTGCTATCTTGTGCATATTTCTTCATCTCTTCATGCATATTTTTCATCTCCTTGTCTGTGCAATGGGGATAATGTTTCTTATATTACATATTACGTAAAGATTAAACGTTTCTTTTTCCTTTTTTTTTTTTTTTTTTTTTTTTGAGACGGAGTCTCGCTCTGTCACCCAGGCTGGAGTGCAGTGCCAAAATCTCAGCTCACTGCAAGCTCCGCCTCCCAGGTTCACGCCATTCTCCTGCCTCAGCCTCCTGGGTAGCTGGTACTACAGGTGCCCGCCGCCACGCCCGGCTAATTTTTTGTATTTTTAGTAGAGATGGCGTTTCACCGTGTTATCCAGGATGGTCTCGATCTCCTGACCTCGTGATCCACCCACCTCAGCCTCCCAAAGTGCTAGTATTATAAGTGTGAGCCACGGCACCCGGCCAAGATTAAACATTTCTAACTTTATGCAGGCATATATCGATATCTGACACAAAACTAGTCAATAAATACATGCTTATTTTCCACCAAAGATATAATTTATAAAAAATTCAGTGTGAAAATTCATTCTAGGCTGGGCATGGTAGCTCACGCCTGTAATCCCAGTACTTTGGGAGGCCAAGGAGGGTGGATCACTTGAGGTCAGGAGTTCGAGACCAGCCTGGCCAACATGGTGAAACTCTGTCTCTACTAAAAACTATAAAAATTAGCTGGACATGTTGGCTCCTGTCTGTAATCCCAGTTCCTGGGGAGGCTGAGGCAGGGGAATCACTTGAACTGGGGAGGCGGAGCTTGCAGTGAGCCAAGATCGCATCAGTGCACTCGAGTGAAACCCTGTTTCAACAAAAACAAAACCAAAAAAAACCTCATTCTAGGTTATGACTAAGATGCCAAAAGTTCTAGCTGAAAAATGAAACCCCCAAATTTCACTTTTGAAATGTGAAAAAGCTAGATGGGTGATTTGGCTTCTTCTAGGTGGAAAACGGCAGCCAGCTGCCCCCTTCTTAGTTGGTGGAATTCGAAGTGGTCTCAGTCACGCTGGCTTCCCCCACTGGCTTACTTTTCCCAGACACCAAAAGCCCACTTCCTACTGGACTCATTCGACTAGTGCTCTGAGGCAGTGAGTGCTCAAAAGCGTGCCTCCTCTGATGGAAATTCAGATAAAGATTTTGGTTCCTGTGAGCTCACAGATCTGCAAGGGTGTGGACTTAGAAGCTTTACAAAATGAATTCCTTTAGCCCTCTTCTTTTTAGTATTGTATTGCATTCAAAACAAGTCCCACAGGAAAGCCTACTTCCTCTTCTCCCCGAGTTTTTAGCTGTGGGGCTTCTTTCAGCTTTTCCTTTGATTGCTCCACACACACACACACACACACACACACACACACACTCACCCCTACGCAAATGCACAAAAACTAAAAAAAAAAAAAATTAGAGTGTTAAAAAACTTCTCTGACAATGCAGCATGAAATCAAAAGCAAAAACTAAAGGAGACAGCCATGCAAATCTGACTGATACGGTTTAGCTCTTTGCCCCCACCCAAATCTCATCTTCAATTGTACTCCCATAATTCCAACATGTTTTGAAAGGGACCTAGTGAGAGATAATTTGACTCATGGGGGCGGTTTCCCCCATGAGAGTGAATGTCTCACAGCATCTGATGGTTTTATCAAGGGTTTTGGCTTTAGCATCTTCCTCATTTTCTCTTGCTGCCACCATGTAAGAAGTAAGAAGTGCCTTTCACCTCCCACAGTGATTCGGAGGCCTCCTCAGCCATGTGGAACTATAAGCCCAATTAAACCTCTTTTTCTTCCCAGTCTCAGGTATGCCTTTCAAAAGCAAGCTAGTTACTTCCTAGATACAATGGGGGGTACAGGTATTGGATAAATACAGCCATTCCAAATGGGAGAAATTGGCCAAAACAAAGGGGTTACAGCATAAAAATGGACCAATACAATACATTGATACCAGTAGAGTGAGGCAACTTTGGAACTGGGTAACAGGCAGAGGTTGGAATCCTTTGGAGGGCTCAGAAGAAGGCAGGAAAATGTGGGAAAGTTTCGAACTTCCTAATGACTTTGACTGAAATCCTGATAGCGATATGGACAATAAGGTCCAGGCTGAGGTGGTCTCAAAATTGAAGAGGAACTTGTTGGGAACTGGAGCAAATGTGATTCTTGTTATGTTTTAGCAAAGAAACTGGCGGCATTTTGCCCCTGCCCTAGAGATTTGTGGAACTTTGAACTTGAAAGAGGTGATTTAGGGATCTGGTGGAAGCAATTTCTAAGCAGCAAAGCATTCAAGAGGTGACTTGGGTACTGTTAAAGGCATTCAGTTTTATAAGGGAAGCGGAGCATAAAAGTTCAGAGAATTTGCAGCCTGACAATGGGACAGAAAAGAAAAATCCATTTTCTGAGGAGAAATTTAAGATGCCTGCAGAAATTTGCCTAAGTGAGGAGGAGCCCAATGTTAATCCCCAAGACAAGGGGGAAAATGTCTCCAGGACATGTCAGAGGTCTTCAGGCAGTCCCTCCCATTGCAGGCCTGGATGCCCAGGAGAAAATGGATTTTTAGGCCCAGTCCAGGGTCCCTGTGTTGTGTGCAGCCTAGGGATTTGGTATATTGCATCTCAACTGCTCCAGCCATGGCTGAAAGGGGCCAATGTAGAGCTTGAGCCATGGCTTCAGAGGGTGCAAGCCCCCAGCCTTGGCAGCTTCCACGTGGTGGGACGCTCATGGAGAACCTCTGCTAGGGCAGTGCAGAAGGGAAATGTGAGGTCCAAGCCTCCACACACGGGGGCACTGCCTAGTGGAGCTATGAGAAGAGGGCCACCGTCCTCCAGACCCCAGAATGGTAGATCCAACAACACCTTCCTCCACGAGCCAAAAGCCACAGACACTTAATGGCCAGCCTGTGAAAGCAGCTGGGAGGGTGACTGTACCCTGCAAAGCCACAGGGACTGAGCTGCCCAAGACCATGGGAACCCACCTCTTGCATTTGCATGACCTGGAAGTGAGACCTGGAGTCAAAGGAGATCATTTTGGAGCGTTAAGATTTGACTGCCCCTCTGGATTTCGGACTTGCATAAGCCCTGTAACCCCTTTGTTTTGGCCAATTTATCCCATTTGGAATGGCTGTATTTATCCAATACCTGTATCCCCATTGTATGTAGGAAGTAACTAGTTTGCTTTTGATTTTACAGGCTCATAGGTGGAAGGGATTTGCCTTGTCTCAGATAAGACTTTTGACTGTGGACATTTGGGTTAGTGCTGAAATGAGTTAAGACTTTGGGGGACTGTTGGGAAGGCATGATTGGTTTTGAAATGTGAGGACATGAGATTTGGAGGGGCCATGAGTGAAATGATATGGTTTGGCTCTGTGTCCCCACCCAAATCTCATCTTGAATTGTATTCCCATAATTCCCATATGTTGTGGGAAGCACCCAGTGGGATATAATTTGAATCATGAGGGTGGTTCCCCCATACTGTTCTCATGGTAGTGAATAAGCCTCACAAAATCTGATGGTTTTATCAGGGGTTTCTGCTTTAGCATTGTCCTCATTTTCTCTTGCCGCCGCCATGTAAGAAGTGCCTTTCGTGGCTCACGCCTGTAATCCCAGCACTTTGGGAGGCCGAGGCGGGCGGATCACAAGGTCAGGAGATCGAGACCATGGTGAAAGCCTGTCTCTACTAAAAATAGAAAAAATTAGCCGGGCGCAGGGGTGGGCGCCTGTAGTCCCAGCTACTCGGGAGGCTGAGGCAGGAGAATGGTGTGAACCCGGGAGGCGGAGCTTGCAGTGAGCCGAGATTGCGCCACTGCACTCCAGCCTGGGTGACGAAGCGAGACTCCGTCTCAAAAAAAAAAAAAAAAAAAAAAAGAAGTGCCTTTCACCTCCTGCCGTGATTCTGAGGCCTCCCCAGTCATACGGAACTGTAAGTCCAATTAAACCTCTTTTTATTCCCAGTCTTGGGTATGTTTTTATCAGCAATGTGAAAACGGACTAATACACTAACAGTCAGGTACACCCCATCCCACCCTACACAGGAAAATGAGACATCCAGGTCATCACAGTGAGCATCACATAACCCCATGCCCCAGAAAAGAGAACTGGAACTGGACTGTTCCCACACTACTCTACCTGTAGTTACACATTTAGCCCCATTTCCTGATTGCCTTTTCCCACAATATCCTCATTTACCTGGCTAGTTCCTTCTGTCCTCTGACACCTAAGTCATCAGCATCATCCTCTGTCTTCTCTTCTTGCACAAACTGACCATGTCTTGGGAGCTCACGCACATTCTTCATCCCCCCACACATGGTGATTCTCTAACCTTACTCTATGCTCAATCCCAGTGCCTCACAGGGCCAAGGCTATGACTTTCCTGAATATGCTATTTGGTTACGAGACATTTCAGAATATGAGACATTTCAGAATATCTGTTACTAAACCAGGCATCATATCTTGAATGCAATCTATCTTAGTCCATCTCCATTGCTGTAAAGGAATATCTGAGACTGGGTAGTTTATAAAGGAAAGGGGTTTATTTGGCTCATGGTTCTGCAGGCTGTACAAGAAATATGGTACCAGCATCTGCTGCTGGTGAGGGCCTCAGGAAGCTTCAAGTTATAATGGAAGGTGAAGAGGGAGCTGGCATGTTACATGGCAAGAGAGGGAGGAGGAGAAGAAATGGAGCTGCCAGACTATTTTAACAACCAGATCTCTTGAAAACCAAGAGTGAGAACTCACTCAATCTCTTGAGGATGGCACCAAGCCATTCATGACAGGACCATTCCCACGACCCAAATACCTCCCACTAGGCCCCACCTCCAACACTGGGGGCCGCATTTCAACAGGATATTTGGAGAGGACAAACATCCAAAATATAACACAACCTCAATGCAGAGTTACATTTTAATGATGTAGGAAGTTGAAAGGGCTCCTTCAGTTCAGTTCACAATCAAATGGCCAGTCTTGTGATTCCCTTGCCCTGAATGACTAAAATGCCAGGAATTTTCCTTTTAAGACCATTCTACTTTCAAAAAACTTTTTTTGAGATGGAGTCTCACTGTGTTGCACAGGCTGGAGTGTAGTGGTGCACAGGCTAGAGTGTAGTGGTGCATCTTGGCCCACTGCAACCTTCACCTCCTAGGTTCAAGTGATTCTCATGGCTCTGTCTCCCAAGTAGCTGGAATTACAGGCACATGCCACCACACCCAGCTAATTTTTGTGTTTTTAGTAGAGATGGGGTTTCGTCATGTTGGTCAGGCTGGTCTCAAACTCCTGACCTCAAGTGATCCAGCTGCCTCAGCCTCCCAAAGTGCTGGGATTACAGGCATGAGCCACGGTGCCCGACCAAGCCCTTTCTACTTCTATGGAGTGCTTCATTGACACACAATCTACAAGCATCTAGAGACACCCAGCTCTATGCTTGGATTCTATGTTTTCCTGTTTATAGGAACCTTCTAGTCAGTGGGAAGGCCCACTTGAAATGCAATCAGCTTGATCCTTCCCCTCATCAGCTACTCCCCACCTTCAGCCCTCATTCTACCTCTAACACCCTCATTCTATTGTCAAGAGAGGTGTGATATGAGTCATGTTTTCTTAGATTGTTCCAATAGTGTATTTGCCTTTATTGGAGAGTAGAGGATTCATTCTTGCGCCAGCCTTCTTGAGTGAGGGTGCATTAGGCCATTCTTGCAATTGCTGTAAAAGAATACTTGAGACTGGGTAACTTATAAGGAGGCTTAATTGGCTCCTGGTTCTGCAGGCTGTACAAGCTTGGCGCTGGCATCTGCTTGACTTCTGGGGATGCCTTAGGAAGTTTTTGCTCATGGCAGAAGGCATTGGTGCAGCAGATAGGTCACATGGTGAGAGCAGAAGCAAGGTGGGGAGGAGGTGTCACACACTTTTAAACAACCAACTCTCACGAGAACTCACTATCACAAGGACAGCATCAAAGCCACGAGGGATTCATCCCCATGACTCGAACACCTCCCACTAGGCCCCACCTCCAACACTGGGGATTACAGTTCAACAAGAGACTAGCGGGGCCACATCCAAACCATATCAGAGGTGCACGCTCGTTGCCCCACACACTCTATCTCTGGGGAGGAAGAAGAGTGACAATCCACCAACCCATCTCTACCATGTCCAAACAATTATTCCAGAACAGCAAATTCCTGTGCATTGCAGCTCTAACTCTCTGTTTTTGTTGTTGTTGTTGTTGTTTGCTTGTTTCTTTTTTTTTTTTTTTTTTTACCATCCTCAAGATGTTTCTTCAGCATGTGAAAGCTTACAGCATTCTCTGCTATGTTTCTGGAGGGCTGACTCACAACTTCCCTATCTCTCCTCACTCTCATCTCTCATCACACTGGACAATTTCTTTTCTTCTTCTTCCTCTTTTTTTTTTTTTTTTTTTTTGGAGATAGGATTTCACTCTTGTCACCCAGACTGGAGTGCAGTAGTGCAATCTCAGCTCACTGTAACCTCTGCCTCCCGGGTTTGAGTGATTCTCCTACCTCAGTCTCTCAAGTAGCTGGGATTACAGGTGCCTGCCACCATGCCCTGCTAATTTTTGCATTTTTAGTAGAGACTGGGTTTCACCATGTTGGCCAGGCTGGTCTAGAACTCCTGACCTCAGGTGATCCACCTGCCTCGGCCTCCCAAAGTGCCGGGATTACAGGCATGAGTCACTGCACCCAGCGCATACTGGACAATTTCAAAACCCCTGTTGAGATTCTTTCCAACACCCTGGCTTCAATCACCTGAAATCTCTAACTTAACACCTTTCTATGATAAGATTTTTCAACCATGTGCTAATCAAACTTCATGTGGAGCTCATATCCAGGCTGATATGAGCTCACACTGCCCTCACCTCTCAACTTCCCTGTCTCTTTTGAACTTTCTTTTTTTCGGAGAGAGTCTCACTTTGTCACCTAGGCTGGAGTGCAGTGGCACCATCTTGGCTCACTACAACTTCTGCCTCCTGGGATCAAGCGATTCTCCTGTCTCAGCCTCCTGCGTAACTGGGATTATAGATGTGTCCCACCATGCCCAGCTAATTTTTGTATTTTTATAGAGACGGGGCTTCACCATGTTGGCCAGGCTGGTCTCAAACTCCTGACCTCAGGTGACCTGCCCACCTCAGCATCCGAAACTGTTGGGATAATAGGCATGAGCCACCACACACAGCCCAAGGAATTTGCTTTCGCTGAGCACCCCTGCCCGCTGCATAGATCCTTCATCCCTGTCATCCATTCCCACCATCCCAGGAGCATCTGAAATACAGGCACAATAGACCCCCCCAATGAGTTCAAGGGAATTCTAAACGAAAAGTGGTCAAAAAATTCATTTTCTTAACAGAAACAGTGTAAGTAAGCCAATGGCTTGTGGGAGTTAGATTTTCTGAGCAATCAGAATCCTAAATTAGGCTGGGTGTGGTGGTTCATGCCGGTAATCCCAGCATTTTGAGAGGCCGAGGTGGACGGATCACTTGAGGTCAGGGGTTCGAGACCAGCCTGGTCAACATGGTGAAACCCCATCTCTACTAAAAATACAAATATTAGCCGGGCATAGTAGTGCATGCCTGTAATTCCAGCTACTTAGGAGGCAGAGGCATGAGAATTGTTTGAACCTGGGAGGCAGGGGTTGTGGTGCGCCGAGATCGCACCACTGCACTTCAGCCTGGGTGACCAAGTGAGACTCTGTCTCAACAGCAAGAACAACAAAACCCTTACCTATAGGCCATCAGAGAGTCTGAGTCTTCAACATGAGTGCTCAGTTCTCCTTGCTTGGCGCCCTGCAATAAATCCCTCACTTTCTCTTGCTGCAATCCTAGTCAGTGTTTGACTTTGCTGTGCTGGGCAGGCACACTCAATTTCAGTTCAGTAACACACTCATCTACACGATACTAAGCCTTGGTCTCCAAATGCCTCATTTTTTCCCCGCAACTAGCAACCATCCATTTTCCCCTTTGAAAGACAATGCCGAAAGAGAGACAATTAGGTTAAGAGCAGGAAGACACATTTATAAGTCTTTCCTTTTGTACTTCTAGTTCTTTCTACTTAAGACGTTGTTACCCACGATTTGTGCATTGACACCCTCTGGATATAGGAAAGCTCTGAATATAGGAATGAAATAGACACTTTGATGGATGTCTTCTTATTTTTCTGTCATTCACTTAATAACGTATCTTATTCCAAGCCATAATAGCAAGCAGTTTTTAGATTGTATCTTGCAGGGGAGAAAATATGTTATAAATGGTCTTGCTTTGCATAATCTTTTCTTTGGTGCGATTTAGGAGAAAAGATACTCACTAGAAGCTGAGGAGGAAAAGGGTGTCCTTGGATAGAAGGTGGGAACAGGGAGACTAATTTGACAGTGGTTTATTTGTTTGAAATGGAAATGTGATCATTTCCTACAAAATACATTGACCCTGCAAATTCCATCCAGCTGCAACATTTTTTACTGACTTCAGAGACCTCTGATGTTTTCTTTATTGATATTTGTCCACTGTGAAGTGTCCTAAATTCCTGAGAACTTCCAAGAATCATAGAGAAATGTCAGAGGTGCTCCTTCTGGTTTCGTCTTTTTCCTTTAATTCACCCAGTCACTGTGCATCCACTTATTGTACTGGATGCAGTGTACAAGGTTTATTAAGATAAAATGGGGCCAAGTCTCTGTATTCAAATAACGTACCCATCACAAAAAAGATGGGTATTCAGAGCTAACAATCAATGCAGAGATAGGATCACACAGCCATACAAACACAAGGGCAGAGGCATTAACTCTGAGTTGTGTTCTGCAGGATGAGTTGGAGTCTCTGGGCAAACAATGTAGTTATAGAGACGTTCAAGCCAAAGGAAGACTGTGCAATTGGACATATTATATCAGAGGCTGCCATACCTGGGGGAAACACATATACCTCCAAGAACAAAAGGCAATGGAACTAGAAGAAGGAAAGAAACAAGAGGGTGTTTGTTTGTTTGTTATAGAATACCTCTGTGTTGCCCAGGCTGGCGTGCAGTGGTGTGATCTCTGCTCACTGTATTCTCCGCCTCCTTGGTTCAAGTGATTTTCCAACCTCAGCCTCCCAAGTAGCTGGGACTACAGCCATGCGCCACCACACCTGGCTAATTTTTGTATTTTTAGTAGAGACGGGGTTTCACCATTTTGGCCAGGCTGGTCTTGAACCCCTGGTCTCAAGTGATCTGCCCACCGTGGCCTCCCAAAGTGCAGGGTTAAAAAGAAAAAAAAGACAAAGACTTTAATTCTGAAAACAGTACATTTAGTAAGCACTTAGTGAGCACATACTATGTCCTACACTGTATACAAACATCTTTTGTGAATGCAACTTCCCTGAATGGTCAAAGGCAGGTTTTAGAGATAGCTGTGAACTCCAGACAGCAAACCCTAGGTGAGCTCATCTCAGTACTTATGCATTGCAAGACACTGTGGTGGGCCATAAGTCAAGGCTGTATAGCACAGTTTCCGGTACATAGGTCCAAATTCCAGTGTCCCTAGTTACTAGTCCTGTGACTTTGCACAAGTTACTCAACCTCTCTGTACCTCAAATTGCCTGTCTATGATTTGGAGATAGTAATGGCACCAGCCTCATTGGGTTATTAAAAAAGATTGAATAAGCTAATCCATTATCTGTATATATTAGTTTGTTCACTAAATTAAAAAAAAAAAAAATGTTGTTGGAAAGCTTATCAAGTAGTGGTCCCTGCCATCAAGTGCTTAGAACAGAGTCGTAACCTGATTCTAAATGACAGTAGCTATTCATGGATCCTAGCAAAAAAACTGTACTGTACCTCCAAATAAATAAACTGGCTCTAACTCTGAAATCACAGCTGCTATTGAAAACTGCTAATTCAGGGAAGCTGGTAAAAATTGGTGCTCTCTAGACCAATCTTCATTCACAGTAAAGAGTAGCCAGCCATTCTGAGACTTTTTTTTGAGTAGGAAGGAGAGGAGGAGCAGAAGTTAAATTTTGCCTGTGGTCGCGGAATGTTTTCCGTGTAGGGATGAAAACAATGTTAAATGGCTCCCCAACCCTCTCCTCATTCTGCTCTTCCTCGTAAGTCATCAAGAATTTATGACAAACTTGGCCGGGCATGGTGGCTTATGCCTGTAATCCCAGCACTTTGGGAGGCTGAGCTGGGTGGATCACTCGAGGTCAGGAGTTCGAGACCAGCCTGGTCAACATAGTGAAACTCCATCTCTACTAAAAATACAAAAATCAGTCGGACCTGGTGGCACATGCCTGTAATCCCAGGTACTCAGGAGGCTGAGGCAGGAGAACTGCTTGAACCAAGGAGTCGAAAGTTGTAGTGAGCTAAGATTGTGTCACAGCACTCCAGCCTAGGCAACACAGCAAGACTGTGTCTCAAAAAAAAAAAAAAACAAAAAAAAAAAATTTAAGCCATCAGGATTTGGAGTCACTCTTTGTTTGTTGGAAGGTTAAATAATTTTTAGAAATTAACAATTTCCTTCTCCTCTGATTTCTTGGGCCACGTACAAGCAAAGATAACTAAAAAATAAACAATTCCCAATACATACTCTTATAAAATCCCTGAATCTTTGCTGGTATTACATTTTCTGTTTGTCAGTACAAAGGCTATGTTGGAGGTGTTGAACAGTTCTGCTCAAACATTCAGGAGAGGGGACAGGATATTAATTTTCTCAAACAGATATGGTTGATGAACACCTTGAGACAAGCTTCCAGGACATGTTAAAATCTCCTGCTGTCACTTTAAACACATCATCTGGCCTCGACCATCTCTGTTTCCAGGGGTCTTGGGGAGACTGTGATGGGCTGTGTCTGGACCCAGGCTAGGTTGCCTAACATATGGGGAAAGCGCATGGGTGGGGTGGGGGGCGGGGTTTGAGAGGTCACCTTCATCCCATTGGTCTTGGACGGATGGACACAGCTTTCCTTTTTCTCATGTTCCATCAGAATTGGGAACAGGTGGGAACAGTCAGGTGGGGCACAGTGTCTCTCGCCTGCAATCCCAGCACTTTGGGAGGCCAAGACAGGTGGATCACTTGAGGTCAGGAGTTCGAGACCAGCCTGGCCAATATGGTAAAACTCTCTCTAGTAAAAATACAAAAATTAGCCGCTGTGGTGGCACATGCCTGTAGTCCCAGCTACTTGGGAGGCTGAGGTGAGAGAATCACTTGAACCCAGGAGGCAGAGGTTGCAGTGAGCTGAGATCACACCATTGCACTCCAGCCTGGGCAACTGAGTGAGACTCTGTATTAAAAAAATAAAAGAGAGAGTGAGAGAATTGGGAACAGGTAGGAACAATGACGTCAAGAATAAAAGACTCATTCCAATCACTGCATCTCTCTCAGGTTAGGTACCGTTTAGGACTATTATTTAAAAAAAAAAAAAAAAAAAAAAAAAAAAAGCAAGCTTTTAGTCTAGCGACCAAAGACTCAAATAGGGAGGATCTGGATATATAACCTCACCATTTTCTGTTTTAGCTTGCTTGTATTAAGTGGAAATTATATGCACTCTTTAACCCAAATTAAAAGGTTACTTGAAGTTATAGCAAGTAGAATAGCTTTGAACTTCAGCCTTCATGCAAATGAGAGATTCTTACCTCTCTCTCGCCGGGAGTTATATTTAAATACTTCTGCCTCCTATGAGCCCACAGTTATACCCTCTCTGCAGCCCCTACAGTAACAATCTCTGTAAAGCTTCCCTTTCAAAGGGTGATCCCTTACAAAACACAGAAGCACACAGACCTGAACTAAAGGATAGCTTTCAATATGATTTTGACTTAGTGGCTCTGATTTTATCTTTTG
This sequence comes from Chlorocebus sabaeus, assembly GCF_047675955.1. Lineage (NCBI taxonomy): Eukaryota > Metazoa > Chordata > Mammalia > Primates > Cercopithecidae > Chlorocebus > Chlorocebus sabaeus. Next base: position 5,812,557 of record NC_132931.1, on the reverse strand, counting down.
TACTGTGTAAAGAAAAAAAGGAGTAATGTTTTATCAGCAGCTACGTGGGTAAGCATATTGTACACTTCAATTAGACTCCCTTTATCTAACACTTCCCCTTGCCTTAAGTGAAACGCTGCCTCGTGTTTCTTCGGTCCCCAGGCAGCCTGCTCAGCCCATGTTGAGGGCTCCAATACGCTTTATTAAACAGAAAATTAATATAATGCTATTGTGTCAGCTGGCAGCTTCTTGAGAGTTAAAGACCCTGCGGTTTTTTGTTTTTTGAGATGGAGTCTCACTCTGTCGCCCAGGCTGGAGTGCAGTGGCAGGATCTCGGCTCACTTGCAAGCTCCGCCTCCCGGGTTCATGCCGTTCTCCTGCCTCAGCCTCCCAAGTAGCTGGGACTACAGGTGCCCACTACCACACGTGGCTAATTTTTTTTCTTTTTTTTTTTTTTTTGTATTTTTAGTAGAGATGGGGTTTCAACGTGTTAGCCAGGATGGTCTCGGTCTCCTGACCTCGTGATCTGCCCGCCTTGGCCTCCCAAAGTGTTGGGATTACAGGTATGAGCCACGCGCCCGGCCAAGACCCTGCAGTTTTTTATTACCAGAACCAAATTCTGGCTTCTGGGAATTGTCAACTTGGAGATTTTATACGATGTGCGTTTCCCGGGGTAAATTGTCAAAGTCCAAGGTGAAGCTTTGGCTACAACCACCTGATGCCAAAGCAACAAGTGATTCTATGAATGGAGTCAAATACCCGGCTATTTCCTGGGCAAGAATAAAACTAGAATTACATTGTGTATAAACCGATGGGATTGGGAGATTTATATAGTTTCCGTTTATTTGCTCAATAAATGTTTGATGCGTGCCCACTATGACAGGCACTGTAGGTCCCAGGCAGAAGGAAATGAGATGCAATGTGGTCTTCAAGAAGCTCACTGTTCTGGTTGGTGGGGAAGACAAGTAACAAAAGAGTTATAGTACTCTATGTGGCATGCTGGGTGTGGTGGCTCACACCTGTAATCCCAGCACTTTGGGAGGCCCAGGTGGGATGGATCACTTGAGCTCAGGAATTCAAGACCAGCCTGGCCAACATGGCAAGACCTCATCTCTACTAAAAATAGAATGATTAGTTGGGCATGGTGGCATGTGCCTGTAGTCCCAGCTACCTGGGAGGCTGAGACAGGACAATCGCTTGAACCGGGGAGGTGGAGGTTGCTGTAAGCTGAGATCATGCCACTGCACTCCAGCCTGGTCAGCAGAGCAAGACCCTGTCTCAAAACAAAAACAAAAACAAACAAACAAACAAAAAATTGTATGTGGCAGATGCTGTTGCTGTTATCATTTTTCCAATATTAAATCCCATCCTCCATTATTTTTGTTTTTTTTTTTTTTTTTTGCTAACAGATGCCAACTGTGCTTGGGCTGGTGATGTGTCCAGCTCTGTCCTTACTTCATCAGCTTCCCTTGCACCTAGGTGTAGGCTAATGATAGAATTTTGGACAATAAAACATATGCAGAAGGATACTGGAGGATTCTGAGATAGCTTTTGAGCTCTTGAAAAAGGACAGGCATGGCCAAGGCTGCCCTACCTTCTACCTTTTGCATTGAACACAGATGTGATGCCTGGTGCAGAGGCAGCCATTGTGCAATGATGAGGTGACAAACACTGGAATGACAGCTAACATGCAAATAATGACAAAGCACAAGGACAAAAAGGGCCCAGCTCCCTGATGAGAGCATGAGAAGCTGAGTCAATGTCAGTTACTACCAAAGCCTGCATGTTTTTGTTAAATGAAGGGAAAAAATCTTTTTATTTAAGTTATTCCTTATCCAGTTTTCTATTACTTGTATGGTCATGCATATTTGTAACACATACTGACATAAGAGCTAACGAAGGATGTATCTAGGTTGCATAGGAAGGTGTGGGTAACCATTCTTGGGTTAGGAAAAGTTAAGGAAGGTCATTGTGAGGATATGCTTCTTCCATGAAATGACATTTATGTTTAATTTTTATTTGTTTATTTGTTTATTTATTTTTGGGATGGAGTTTCACTCTTGTTGCCCAGGCTGGAGTACAATGGCATGGTCCTGGCTCACTGCAACCTCTGCCTCCCAGGTTCAAGCGATTCTCCTGCCTAAGTCTCCTCAGTAGCTGGGATTACAGGCACCTGCCATCATGCCCGGCTAATATTTGTATTTTTAGTAGAGATGGGGTTTCACCATGTTGGCCAGGCTGGTCTTGAACTCCTGACCTCAGTGATTTACCTGCCTTGGCTTCCCAAAGTGCTGGGATTACAGGTGTGAGCCACCATGCCTGGACTGGAATGACATTTAGATCAAGTATCAGTGGAAGCACAGGAGACCTCTAGAGGGTCAAAGAGGAGAAAAGCATATTATACTCAAGCACCAGCCCATGCAAAGGCTTAGTGGCATAAAAATGCAAAGCACGCCAGGAGATCGCAGTGGTTCAATAAGACGGAAGTGTGAGTTGGGGAAAGAGAAGGTGCGGATATGATGAGATGTGAGAATGGGAGAATAGCAGATGCTGGATTATAAGCAGTTTCAAAAGTTATATTAGGAAACCAATGAAGGCTTAAAGTAGGTGAGTGATGTGACAAGTTAAAAAGCTAACTAGTTGTCACTGAAACACGTGCAAGAAAAGGAAGAGGCATTAGGAAAGTAGGTCTAGGATGATTTGTTGAAATATAATTTTATAATTATCCACAACAATGTAAGCCCTAGGGCTAATGAGCAGTTTTTATAGTATGTGGGGGAGAAATAACATTTGCATTTCAAGCCCTGTGCATATGCTATTTTATTTAATCTGTCTACACTGCACCAGATTAGGTATTATATCGAGATTTTAGAATGAAGAGAAGTATTGGGAGTTTAATCAATTGCCCAAATTTTCTAATTACAGACACAAGGTCTGATTTCCAAGACTGTGTCCATCTGGAGCACCACACTGCTATATATCCCTCAACCCTGTAATAATAAAAAGGTACTGTCTTCCTCCAACTGGATAAGAGTTACTGGGGGTCTTTGCAATGTTAGATGCTAACACCAAGGACCCAGAGATCACAAACATACTGACCAGGAATATTCTCTCCTAACCCTGGGAACACCTAGGGGAAGGACCCAGGTAAATGGATCATGTCAATATGGTACAGGCAGTCATAGGCTTTGCCAAAAATAGAACTGCTGGAAAATTTCTCTCAGTAGAAACCAGAACTTTTGTCTTTTGCCTTCTCAAGATAAATCACTGATGTAGTTTGAATGTTTGTCCTCTCCAAATCCCAGTGTTAGAGGTGGGATCTGGTGGGAGGTGTTGGGGTCTTGGGGGTGGATCCCTCATGAAACCCTTGATGCCTTCCCCATGCTAATGAGTGAGTTCTTACCTTGTGAGTTCACAGGAGAGCTAGTTGTTTAAAAAGAGCCTAGCGTCTCCCTTGTTCCCTCTCTCACCATGAGACACATCTGCTCCCCTTCAACTTCCAACATGAGTAAAAGCTTCCTGAGGTCCAGACCAGAAGCAGATGCTGGGGCCATGCTTCTTGTACAGCCTGCAGACCTATGAGCCAAAGAAACCTCTTTCCTTTATAAATCACCCAGCCTCGGGTGTTCTTTTATGGCAACACAAAACAAGACTAAGACAATCATCTTGCAACATTTTTGTAAATGACACTATTCATCATAAACATTCTTAGTAAGTTTCCTCAATAGCCAGGCACTGTTCTAAGTGTCTGACATGCATTAGCTCATTTAATCAATGACAACATCACATGGGAAAACTTCCAGAGCAGGATTTTTATGTTTCACATTAAACCGTGTAGAGGCTGCCAATGCAGAGTGGTATCCACAGGGGGAAGGGAGGAAGCCCACTGCCACCTGCTTCCTGCTATTTAAAACCACTACAACCAGGGCTGAAAATGTGTATTCCTTAAGGGCAGAGCCTCTGGAGACAGGAGCAGCAGTTGAGACTGGCAGGAAGAGAAGCGGGGAGAAATGGAAAACAATGAACATTTATCAGGACATATTATATGCTTGAGATGGAGTTGGGTTCATTGAAAGCCTATATGAAATGGATTGAACATTAACAACCCCTGAGCTAATGCTATCAAGAGGGTTGTTTAATGGCACTACCCAGGAAGAATCATGGCAGTTTTGTTTCTGCCCAGCGAGGAAATCCATTTTCACTTAGGACATCAACCAGGAAGTTCCACAGTCAGCCGAATGGAATAAAGCATGACTCCCACAGTCCATCTGGGCAGAACGGAGGTGGTAATTCTTATGGTTGGCATTTATGGAATGTGTGCTACCCACCTGGCATGGACCTGAGCACGGTGCATTCACTATTTCGTTTGATCCTCATGAGGGGGTGAAAACGCTATCTCCATTTTACAGATGAAAAGAAGGATACACAGGAATTGAAGTAACTTGACCAGTTTACCCAGCAGCTGAGTTGGAATCCTGCAAAATACAAGATATAAAGTGACCAAATTAGAAGGAAAGCAGGGCTAGTAAAGAAAAGAGCGCATTCCCACAGTGGTTAATAAGGGTCATATTCAAAACACTGAACAATCAGTATGGAACCAGCACTGGCCCGCCAGCCTGAATGCTAGTCATGGGTACCCACTGTGATTGGTCTGTGTTTATCAGCTGAACATCTGCCCCATTATGAGCAGGCAGCCAGCATCGTGCCAAGTACTTTGGAGTGAAGCTCAGACTCCTTGACAGTAGCACAATAAAGATCTAGTTTCTTGAAATGAATTTCGAACAAGAACTAAATAAAGACTGAGCGTCTCTACTTGGCTTTATTTTATTTAGGTGTACTCATTAACTCCTCCATTCAATCGGTAAGCATGTATTGAGTACTGCCTGCATTCCAGGCAATGCTGTAAGTGCCCAGAATACAATCGTGAACAAAAAGAGACAAAAACCCCTGCCCTCATGGAGTTTACATTCTAACAAAGAGAAAAAAGCATTAACAAGAAGAGTAATAAATATCTAATCTGGCCAGCCACAGTGGTTCATATCTATAGTCTCAACACTTTGAGAGGCTGAGGTAGGAGGATTGCTTGAGGCTAGGAGTTCAAAACCAGCCTGGGCCGGGTGTGGTGACTCACACTTGTAATCTCAGCACTTTGGGAGGCTGAGGTGGGTGTATCACCTGAGGTCAGGAGTTCAAGACCAGCCTGGCCTACATGGTGAAACCCTGTCTCTATTAAAAATACAAAAAATTAGCTGGGTGTGGTGGCACGCACCTGTAATCCCAGCTACTTGAGAGGCTGAGGCAGGAGAATCACTTGAACCCGGGAAGCTGAGGTTGCAGCGAGCCGAGATTACACCATTGCACTCCAGTCTGGGCAACAAGAGAGAAACTCCATCTAAAAATAAAATAAAATAAAATAAAATAAAATAAAATAAAATAAAATAAAATAAAATAAAATAAAACACCAGCTTATACAACATAGTGAGACCCCATCTCTACAAAAAAACTATTTTCAAATTAGCTGGGCATGTTGGTGTGTGTCTGTAGTCCTAGCTATTTGGGAGGCTGAGCTGGGAGGATTGCTTCAGCTCAGGAGTTCAAGGCTGCAGTCAGCACACCACTGCTCTCCAGCCTGGGTAACAGCACAAGACCCTATCTGTAAAAATAAATAAATAAATAGGTAAACCATTTTTGAAAGAGATATATGTTACACAAAATAGTATAGGGACAGGTGGGTTAAGAATGCTGTGGGGAGGGGCAGGTCTCCAAGGAAAAAGTGACATTATTTGAACAAACCCTTATAAGTCAAGAGTTGGCCATGCAGCTACCTAGAAGAGCATCTGTTCTGGACACTGGATACAGCCAACTGACAGGTCCTAAGGAAAATCAGTATCTGCAGAGTTTGACATATGATGGGGAAGAGAGAAGGGTATAGCAAAGTCAGTGAGATAGGAAAAAAAGGAACAGAAAAGGAACAGAGTGTAGAATCCTAGAACCCACATGATGGGGTTCAACTCAAAGCTCCCCCACGTTCTGAACAAGCTATTTTTAAATGTGTATTTATTTTTAAATTTATTTTTATTTGTAGAGACAGGGTCTTGCTCTGTCACCCAGAAGTGCATCAGCAGGACCATAGCTCACTGCAGTCTCAAACTCCTGGGTTCATGGGATCCTCCTGCCTTGGCCTCTTGAGTAGCTGGGACTGCAGGTACACACCACCATGCCCAGCTAATCTTTGTATTTTTGGCAGAGACTGAGTTTGGTTGTGTTGCCCAGGCTGGTCTTGAACTCCTGGGCTCCAGTGAGCCTCCTGCTTCAGCCTCCCAAAGTGCTGTGATTACAAACTTTCTGAGTCTTGCTTTCTTTGTCAGTCAAATTGAAACCAACCAAGTAGTCCCATAGACAGTTTTTTTGTTGCTGTTTTTGTTTGTTTGTTTGTTTGTTTTTAATAAACAGAGAAATTGACCTTCTGGTCTTAAATCTTGAACCTTACAGTTGTTTTATTTGAGTTCCTTCCTCAGGAAATGACCCTCAGGCCTCTCAAAAAGTATCAAAGAACTGAAACTCACATCACCGCATCCAGAAAAAGAGATACCAGACCTCTCACTCATCATGATTGGTTCCTTATCCCTCCCTAATACTTGTTTTCCTAACAAACCACCTGCTTCCTGTTGACCAGCTCCACTTCCTTACCCCTCCATAGTTCTGGTTTCCCACACATGGTTACATTTCTTCCCTGCTATATAAACTCTTAATTCCAGTTGGTCAGAGAGATGGATTTGAAACTGATCTCCCATATCCTCAGCTGCAACACCCAATTAAAGCCTTCTTCTTTGACAATAATTGTCATCTCAGTGATTGGCTTTCTACATAGTGAGCAACGGAACCTAGACTGAGCCCCTGTCATTTCAATAACAAAATGAGACTGATAATTGTGGTGGCTCACAGGTTCTTGTGAAGACTGAATGTATCAATATGTATAAAGTGCTTTACTCCATCTCTACCCAAAATACAAAGATTAGCCAAGCATGGTGACATGCACCTGTAGTCCCAGCTACTCAAGAGGCCAAGGCAGGAGGATCGCTTGAACTCACGAGTTTGAGACTACAGTGAGCTATGATCCCCCCACTGCACTTCTGGTCGACAGAGTGACACCCCATCTCTAAAAATAAACAACTACAAATTAAAAGAACTTGTTCAGAATGTGTGGGAATTTTGACTTGAACCCCATCACGTGGATTCTAGGATTCCATCTGTTCCTTTTTTTCCCATCTCACTGGCTTTGCTGTATCCTCCTCTCTTCCTCATCATATGTCAAATTCTGCAGGTGCTGATTTTATCTTAGGGCCTGTCTGTTGGCTGTTTCCAGTGTCCCAAACAGATGCTCTTCCAGATAGCTGCATGGCGAATCCTTGATTTATAAGGGTTTGCTCAAATGTCTCCGTGTTTACCCAGCCTGCAGGGCCCTTCAAGGATCCAGGAAAGAGGTATGATTTGCCCAGTATTCCAGGTCACTGCTGTCCATAAAACAAGAAGATGAAATGTGTGTTGGCGGGCAGTGACTCCTCAGAGGGTCTGCTACACCAGGGCTCCTGCCCATAGCACCTAACTCCATGGTTATCTGTCTGTCCCGTTACCTGAGGGGCAGGGGCTTGTCTTATTTCACCCGAAGCCTCCAGACCCTTGATTAGGACTTGGCATGAAGTAAGGTTTTAGGGAAGGGTTGTTGAATAGGGGACCCAGGTAGATTTGTAACTCTAAGCCTTAATGGTGCAAGTCCTCGGGTGTTCCATTGAGAACACCCTAAATCTCTCTAAAGGTGAGAGTTGGGTCAGGCATCTCTGGACCTTAATCTTAGAGGCAGAAGACACATAGCCAGGGACGTGGAAGAACCACCAGAAATAGACACTAGCCTGAAGGACTCTGTGTTAACCGAGGCTGCAGGGCCCTTCAAGGATCCAGGAAAGAGGTATGATTTGCCCAGTTTCTGGGGTCACTGTTGTCCATAAAACAAGAAAAGCCAGAGCCTGGAAATGCTCTCTTCTTTCTCTGGGTCTGCAGAACGTGACTCCCTCCAGCCTCACATCACTGCCCAGACAGAGATGCGCCATGAGGAGTTAGAATTCAGCTCATGCCTCATTCATGGGATTTCTCTATTTTGAGTGACAAAAAACGTTTTTTTTTGTTTTTTTTGTTTTTTTTTTCCTGGAAGCCTAAATCTGTGCTTTTCATGTATTTCTGTCCTCAAATGGCCTAGGGACAACTGGGCTTGTGTGTTAAATAAAACAGGAAGAGCAAAATAAAATCTATATTTACTGGGTGGCTCCCTTAACCCTCCCATAAGGGGTGACATGGTTTCTGCACAGCATCCCAGGTGCAAGGCTTGGGCAGGAGGCAACACAGGAGCTGCCGCTAATTCCTCGGCCTCTCTAGCAGCCAATTTTAGTCCAACTCCTTGATTTAATTACACTCCTGCGTACAATAGGAAGCTTGCATTCTCCTGTATGCGATGAATATTAAACTGATAGACCTGTAACTTCCTCCATCAGGCACACTCCCATTTTTGCATATTGATGCCACATTTAGTTTGTTATTTTCTAATTTTCCATCCTTCTGGTCCTGCACTTAGCACCTTCTCCCATAATAATTTCTAGCACCTTCTCCCCATAATAATTCCTGGCAGCAAACACATGCACACTGCCTTCTTTCCCTAGCCTGTGACTCTACCCAGGCAGGGAGCAACCCTCTTGAGTGATCTGACCTTCCAATGGATTTGCTTTGTCAACACCCTTTTATATCTATCACAGCGACAGGGAAGGTTCTGGATTCTGGTCTTTCATTGGACGCCACACAGCTATGAAGGGTCAAGGAAAGACTCTAAGGAATGGATCTGCAGACGGGGTTCTGAGGACAAAGGGGGAGACTGGAGACATGTACAGGGGTGTTTGATTATTGGGCATTGCACAGACCCCATTAGAGGTGTGTTAGGCAGTTCTCACATTGCTATAAAGAAATACTTGAGACTGGGTAATTTATAAAGAAAAGAGGTTTACTTGGCTAACAGTTCTGCAGGCTGTACAGAAAGCATAGTGGCTTCTGATTGGCTTCTGGTGAGGCCACAGGAAGCTTACAGTCACGGCAGAAGTGAGGGGGAAGCTGGCACTTCGTTTGCCTGGAGCAGGGGAACAGAGAGAGGCAGGAGGTGCTACACACTTTTAAACAACCAGATCTCTTGAGAACTCACTATTGCAAAGACAGCACCAAGGTGGGCGTGGTGTTAAACATGAGAAACCGCCCCTATGATCCAATCACCTCCCACCAGGGCCCACTTGCTGAGATTTCAGTAGGGACACAGATCCAAACCATATCAGGAGGTATGTGCAGAACACAGCCTGTGCACCATCACCTTTCTAAAATCGAATAAATTTGAAATACTGCAACAGACTTTGCTGCAAGGAATTTTAGCCGGCCTTGCTATTTCCATTTTATAAGAGCAGAACCTTGTTCAAGATAAGGGTTCGAAGGAGAACTATTTTAAAAATCCAGGTTTTTCTGACTTCTGGGACAATGCTCATTTCATGCTACCATCGTAGAAGTGGTGGGAAAACTGATGGATGGAACATCAGAGCTAGCTTTCCCCGTGACATTTCTCTTGCCAGAAGATGGTGGGTGTCCCCATGGTGTTTGGAGGGCAGCAACCAGTCACCAAGAGCTGAACAGGAATGATCATATGGAGCAGGCTGGAGCCTCCAGTAAAACTCTGCCTGGTTCACACATGTCCTTTCCTGGCAACTGTCTGTGATTTTTGGACTTCCTTGTCTTTATTCCTTCTTAGTACTCTCCCTCCCATTTCTCTGGAATTTTGTTTCACAGGCAGCCCACTCCTGGCATGAGCCAGCTTGGTCTCTGGGCTTCCAACTCTCGTTCTTTGATTCCATGTGAATTTCCTTTTAGTTCTGATCTAATTTTGTCCTAACTCCTGGATTTATTCTTACCCAAAACCTTCTCCGAGCACCACCATGGGCTCTGGCTTCTCCTTCCTTCCCAGGAGTCTGCTTCTTTTGTCCATTCCACAAATACTTCAGTGGTCCCCTAGGCATGGCATAGGGCTAGACTTTGCTTATACTGACATTTGGCCCCTGGTTTCAGGATCATACTTCAGCCAAATCCAAGTCCTCTTGCTAACCGTGAGTAGCTTCTCCTCCAAAGAATGGACAGAGGAAAAAAGAGGAAGCTCAGAACCATTCCATGCAGGCACTTTTGCCTTCATCTCCCAATAGCCCCTCTTTGTGTTCAACCATTTGGACACATTTATTTAACCTGATTGGTTCTCAAAGAAATACTCCATTCATTGGTCTGGTGGCTGTTGATAAGTAGATGTACTCCCAGGACTACTCATCCATGTAAGACATGGGATAACACTACCAGGAATTCCCAACCCATTGAGGGTAGACACCATGCACATTTCATTAATAACAGTTCTCATTCACACAGTCATTCATTGAAATGATTGGGGAGCAAAAGAGAAGCAAACTCCAAGGATACCTGAATCTCCATAGAAGCATGTCTCACTTGATAAATCTTCCCCAATCAAGCATTTTTGCTATGTATGCTAACTGAGGTTCACCAACACACAACCACCAATTCCACTCATCAAGTTTAACAAAAAACATAAATGGACATTTTAACATAGATGCATCCATTTTAATTAGATCCCTTTCTTTGAAAGTCACATGACTTTTGATGCACCCCTTTCTTTGAAAGTCACATGAAAAGTAGGTTGCTTCGCCTATTGAAATTATAATCCTAATTTGTTGAGTGTGATGTGCTAAAGACAGGGCATTACTGATAGGGACAGGAGGCAGGGAAATTCTGGGCAGAAGAGAGTGAGTCCCCAGCAAGGGTCCCACCCTCAAGCCTGGAACTGCAACCCAAAGTGAGAACTTTACATCCCTGATATCCCACTTGAATGTTGCCTTTTCCAAAATCACCCATGGCCCTACCTCCCTGCCCCACCATCCTGTGCCCATAAAAACTCCAGGCTCTGCCAACAGAGAGGAAAAAAGAGAAGAAACAGCTGAATGTTGGAGACTACAGTATGATGTCAGAGAGAGAGGCAGCTTGACTGCAGAGGCATGGCTTGATGGCGTTGCTCCAGGGGAAGATCACCTTCCCTCTCCATCCCCTTTCCAGCTCCCCTTCCCGCTGAGATCCACTTTCATCAGCAATAAAATCCTCAGCATTCACCACCCTTCAATTCATTCATGCAGCAAGAGCTCAGGTGCCACAGGTGCAGATACTAAAGGCTGTCACACTGACACTCTGCCCTCGTTGGTGGAGAGCAACTGCCTCATGCAAATGAGCTGTTTAACACTTAAGCCATCAGTGGATGGAAAAGCTAAAAGAGCACCATAGCACACACCCTCTGGGGCCTCGGGGGTCATGGGTACTACACCCCAGATGCTGCTGTGGGGCCTGCGTGGAGTTTTGCTCCTGTCAGGGCCCAAATGCACTCCCCTGAGCTCTTACCCCCACTCACCTATGTGCTGCCTTCTTTGAGGGATGGAGCACAAAGGGTTCCAGTGAGTGGAAACCCTAGCAGCTGGTTAGCTCCAGCGCCCACACTCTAGTTCCCTCCCATGAAGGGGTCAAGGAAAATTTTCTGCTTTCTTATCTCATTTAACCCTCACAACACCTTCTAGAAGGTAGGTATTATTTTTATTTCTGTTTCGTATATTAGAAAACTGAATTTCATATATGATCAACGATTTGCCCAGGTGCCACTCGTACCAAATGGCATGAAGGATATTTAAACCCAGATTTTTCTCATCTAAAACCTGTGCTCTTAACCACTCCGCACAAAAGACATCTGGATGGGGGCCAGCTGATAGTAGAGACCTACCACCTCATCCCAGGACAGCCTGCAGCAAGGCTGACAGTATCTAGAGCCCAGCTCAACTTAAATACAAGTAACTTCATTTCCAAAGGTCATGACACCTGCTGATCAAATTTTCAGAGTCAGTGGTCATCCCATTCTCACTCCCAGAGGCAGATCTACAAAGCCATTCTCCCCTTTGTGACCACATGGGGCACCTAGAACCAGTCAGAGACCCGGGGGATCTTCAGGTCACAGTTACCTACTTTGGTGACCTAAGGTCTCTCACTTTAAGAAGAAATTGATCAAGCAGCCCACAGAATTCTTCTTCCTAGACAGAGCATATTTTTTCATGAGTTCTGACAAGCTCTGGCTCGCAGACTTCCTTTTTCTAGACTGGACGCAAATGTCTTTCTATTATTAGAGGCTTTGTTTGGACAAACGAGGAGTGATTTGTGAGGGTGAGGCTGTCTTTTCTTCACATGTTTGTCCTGAGCACACTCTGGCCACCCCGATTAGACCAAAAGATGAGCTGGTCTGATGGGATTGTCTACAGGTCCCCAAATCCCCTTAGCAACACGTTTATAAAAGCTCTTAGAATAGATTACATCTGCAGCTGACTAATTCCATCCATTATGTGTTGATTCATACTGGCTCCACTTGCAGGAAGAGCTTTCCTCTGTGAGCATCAATTATCTCCCCTAAAAAATGGGGATAATTATTGAGGAGGATGATATCAATGACGATGATGATCATGATTACTGGCCTGTTTCATAAGATTGCTGTGAAGATAAGCAAAGTAATGCACATGAAAATATAAACTGTAAAGTGCCAAATTGAGTGAAGTCGATTATCCAACAGACTGTATGATAAAATAGAGCAAACACTGGACTAGGAGCGATTATGTTGGTGCAAAATAACTGCGGTTTTTGCCATTTATTTAAAAGTAATGGCAAAAGCCACAATTACTTTTGCACCAACCTAATACATTGCATATTATTTCCAAGGCCGGACACGTATCTTAACAAGGCAGAAGGAGCGTTTTTCCATCTGGCAAGTAGAAGCAATAATCCTTGCCTTTCCTACGATCAGAACTACTGTGCAACCCAAGTGAATATTCTTAAAAGTTATTTGTAAACTGTAAAGTACTGTGCAGTCATACAGGACAACCAAATTCACCAAAGAAGTTTCTAACATGAAGAAATCATACAGCAAATCCTTGGGTAAAGCCAAACAAAATTTTAGACCCAATATGATTCCTAAGTCCAGAACACACTGAGATTTTCTTTTTAAATCTGCTCAGATGAATTTTCCACATGCCCATACTGAGGCTAACATTATCCAAAAGCTATTTGTTGAAGGAATGAATGAAGGAAGGAGAAAAGGAAGGAATGATGCCAGGTGCAATGAAGACATGGCTGTATTCTTACAGCACCAAGTCTATGTGATGTTTTTAAATTTCCCCATATAATTAGCTTCACAGACTCTCACCAGGCAACATAAATCTTTATTGGTACTATTAAGGGTAACTGAATTATTGAAAAATCACTCCTACTGCAAAGTTTTATTAAGAAGCGTGACACATGTTAAATAGTGTTTCTGTTAATTGAGCATCGAGTGAGTCAAATACATACGGGCACAGAGAACTGACTAGGCAAGCAGTCAAGATGTGGAGGCGCACTCGCTCCTGCGTTCAGTCTCACAGCTGTCCTGGGTTTCTGCCCTCACTACGTGCCCCGAGCTCTGCAGGCTGGAAGGAAAACCCTACCAGCTTCTCTTAGGGTAAAGCTGCGATCTCTTCTTCCATCCATAATAAATCCAGCCCTTCAGTTACCATCTTAATTTATTGGGTGCTATGTGCCTCATAACACATTATCTAATTTAATCTGTACTAGACTCTTCTGCAACGGAGGTACTTTTACACATTAGGAAACTGGATTTCATATAGGATGAATGATTTGCCCAGATGCCATCGGTACTAAGTGGTTTCAGTCTCTTTGCGTCCCACTTTGTGGAAAGTTTTTGTTTGTTCGTTTGTTTTTGAGACCGAGTCTTGCTCTGTCACCCAGGCTGGAGTGCAGTGGCATGATCTCGGCTCGCTGCAACCTGCGCCTCTCAGGTTCAAGCAATTCTCCTGCCTCAGCCTCCCAAGTAGCTGGGATTACAGTTGTGCAACACCACACCCAGCTAATTTTTTGTATTTTTAGTAGAGACGGGGTTTCACCGTGTTGGCCAGACTGGTCTCAAACTCCCAACCTCAGATGATTTGCCTGTCTCGGTCTCCCAAAGTGCTGAGACACCACACCCAGCTAATTTTTGTATTTTTAGTAGAGACAGGGTTTTACTGTGTTGGCCAGGTTGGTCTCGAACTCCTGATCTCGGGTGATCTGCTCACCTCAGCCTCCCAAAGTGTTGAGATTACAGGCGTGAGCCACCATGCCAGGCCAGAAAGTTATAATCACATGCTAAATGTTACCTGCTCACTCTGCCATTGGTAAAATCCTATCTCTGCATCTCAGCAACAAAGAAAGCCTTCACTGTTCGGTTTCTTGGCTGTCTGGCATTCTGCATTTCTTGCCTTAGTCAGAGCACTCTTCCTTGTCCCGCTTTGAGTCCCACAAAGACATCTCTTCCTGCTCAGTCCTCTGAATCCTACGTCCTGTGGTCTGACATCCTTATATTACAGTGTGCTCTTCTCAGAGTGCATTTCTGGCCTTACCTTAACACTGTAAAAATTAATGGACTAGAAATGTGCGTTCAGCTCTCAAAGAACTTCTCTTAAAAAGCTGCAGTCAATGAAAGCCAATTTCAATGGTGAAAATGATGACTAGCTTGGATGATGACCAATTCAGATAATTGGCCATAGACCTCTAATCTCGCTGGCCTCCTCTGTCACTCAGCAGGGAACTTGCTGATCATTCCATCAATACATTTATTTTGTCAGCTGTCACTATGCGGCGGCCACATGTCTCAGCTGGGTGACTTAGACTGAGAAATGGAAGCCTGCCAATATCAGAATCATTTCATCCCTATCACGTGCCTTTCTTGTCATATGGATTTTCAATGAATTTCTGCCTGGCTTGGCAAATCTAAGCCATAACCTTGCTTTTAGCTGCTGGGTTCCTTTAATTATTACTATCAATTCCAACCAGCTTGAGTCACTATGTTTCTAAACTGTCTAAGCTCCGTAAGTTCTATCCGTAAGATTTCTACTCTATTCTGTCCAGCGTCTCCCTCAAAAGCACACATACACACACATACATATACTCAGCCAACATCAATTAGAACTGGTTATTTCTTCTCAGCAGAGAACACATGTGTGTACTCACTTTGATTTGTTTATATATGATTTTCCACACACAATTTTTTCTTACTCCTGTCATAATGAAAGCTCAAGTGAATTTTCTTTTAAAAGATAGGATCTCTTTCTGTTGCCCAGGCTGGAGTGCAGTGGTGCAATCACAGCTCACTGCAACTTCAAATTCCTAGGTTCAAGTCATCTTCCTGCCTCCTGCCTCAGCCTCCCAAGTAGTGGTCCTACTGGCTTGCACCACCTGTGCCTGGAATTTTTTTTTTTTTTTTTTTTTTTTTTTTTTGCAGAAACAAGGTCTTGCTATATTGCTCAGGCTGGTCTCAAACTCCTGGCCTCAAAGAGTCCTCCCACCTTGACCTCCCAAAGTGCTGGGATTACAGGCATGAGCTACCACACTGGGCCATAAATTCTTGAAAATGTTTAATAAATAAAGTATTGCCTGTCCAACACCGAGCCTTAAGAGCCCCAAACCAGAACTTATGAGTTCCTGGAATATTGGACTTTGTTTTAAGAAATGAGGCCAGTGGCCGGGCGCGGTGGCTCAAGCCTGTAATCCCAGCACTTTGGGAGGCCGAGACGGGTGGATCACGAGGTCAGGAGATCGAGACCATCCTGGCTAACACGGTGAAACCCCATCTCTACTAAAAAAATACAAAAAACTAGCCGGGCGTGGTGGTGAGCGCCTGTAGTCCCTGCTACTTAGGAGGCTGAGGCAGGAGAATGGCGTGAACCCGGGAGGCGGAGCTTGCAGTGAGCTGAGATCGGGCCACTGCACTCCAGCCTGGGCGACAGAGTGAGACTCCGTCTCAAAAAAAAAAAAAAAAAAAAAAGAAATGAGGCCAAACAGTCCAAAAAAACAAAAAAAGTTTCTCACAGAAAATCCACTTCTTATTTCATCATAATCCCAGAAATGAAATGGAACATTACACATCTCATGAGAATGTGATCATGAAATTGTCTATCCGCACACATCATGATTAGGGATCCCCCACTGTCCCCTTCCTTTATAGGGCTCTTGCCTGCTGATCTCCGGGAAAAACAGCATTTCTGAGCATTGCACTGACTGAAGTGATTGCACGAACTGAAGTGATGCTTTTAGCATTTAACCGATGCTAAAAGTATTGCACTAACTAAAGTTGTTTTTTTCTGTGGGATTACAGGCAGCTCACGAAGACATGGAAAGGGAAAGAATGTAAACTTGCAAGCCAGATAGGCATCCAAATCCAGCTCTAGGACTCTGTGATCTTAGACACATCTCGTCATCTGGGTAAGGGGGATGAGGCTCGGAAGGACAGTAAGGTTTATGGTAACGATGCACAGATGTAAAGCCCCAGTATTGAGCCTGTTATTTAGAAGTTCCTCAAAGACGTGTGCCGTTCCTGCTGCTGCTAATATTACTGCACGAGCTTAGCCATTAACCAAGTATAGAGACAATAACACTTCAAGCTTACCATGAAATAATCCTTCAACTCCTAATCCCTCTCAAAACAACAACAGCAAAATAGTATAGAAAGTCTACTAGTTAATTTTCAACAAATATATATGTGTTGCCATACATATATATATATATTTTGTTTGTTTGTTTGTTTGTTTGTTTGCTCAGTGTGGAGTGCAGTGGTGCAATCTTGGCTCAATGCAACCTCTGCCTCTCAGGTTCAAGTGATTCTCCTGCTCAGCCTCCCAAGTAGCTGGGATTACAGGTGCCTGCCACCATGCCCAGCTAATTATTGTGTTTTTAGGAGAGATGGGGGTTTCACCGTGTTGGCCAGGCTGGTCTTGAACTTCCGACCTCAGGTGATCTGCGCACCTCAGCCTCCCAAAGTGCTAGAATTACAGGTGTGAACCACCGTGTCCGGCCAATTTCCAACAAATATTACCCCCTTCTTTAGTATCATAATCATGATTTTCCACTAAAAATATTGTCCCCCGCTTGAAAGGGCATATGCCACAGCTGCCCCTGCAGTTAGATGAACACCTGACAAAGTTCTGGCTAAGGCGATATACATGAAAGTAGTGTGAAATTTCCTGGAAGTATCTTTAAAAGGTGGACTCATTCTCTCTTTCGTTTGGCTTCCTCCATCTTGTTGCCTGAAACACTGATGTGAAGACTGGTGCTGTAGCAGCCATTTTGGGTTTTGAGAACAGATTCACAGCCTAGGGATACAGAGGAAGATGTTCACCATTCGTGGGCTGCTTATTCCTGGACTTTTTTTTTTTTTTTTTTTGAGACAGAGTCTCACTCTGTTACCCAGGCTGGAGTGCAGTGGCATGATCTCAGCTCACTGCAACCTCCACCTCCTGGATTTAAGTGATTCTCCTGTCTCACCCTCCTGAGGAGCTGGGACTACAGGTGTGTGCCACCACACCCGGCTAATTTTTGTATTTTCAGTAGAGATAGGATTTCACCATGTTGGGCAGGCTGGTCTCGAACTCCTGACCTCAGGTGATCCACCTGCCTCGGCCTCCCAAACTGCTGGGATTACAGGCATGAGCCACTGCACCTGACCCCCATGGACTTCTTTTACATGAGGGACAAATATATTTTTATTTCACTTCAACCATTAAGTCGTTTGGGGGTACCTGTTGGGAACAGATACATTTTAACTCATTCACCTGGTTTGTCTAGTCCCCTCCACCACAGTCAGGTCAAGGGCTGGCTGGCTTAAATAAACTCTGGCCATTTCTTCTCCTCCTCCTTCACTTAACTCAAGATTCAAAATTTCAGTGTAGATATTCCAGATAATTGAGCTTAGATCAGGTGCCTACCCAGGCTCTGCCAGGAATAAGGGACATCGAATCTGGAGGACGGCATCCCCAGAGACTCCTGCACCAACCACACTTCTGGGATGTGAAAGGTAGAATCCCAAAGGGAAACTAGGGTGCTGCTGACACAGGTGCACTATAAAAAACTCCCTTTTCTGACCGGGTGCAGTGGCTCATGCCTATAATCCCAGCGCTTTGGGAGGCCAAGGTGGGTGGATCACCTGAGATTAGGACTTTGAGACCAGCCTGGCCAACATGATGAAAACCCATCTCTACTAAAAATACAAAAATTAGCTGAATGGTGGCAGGCGCCTATAATCCCAGCTGCTCGGGAGGGTGAGGCAGGAGAATCGCATGAACCCAGGAAGTGGACGTTTCAGTGAGCTGAGTTCGTGCCACTGCACTCCAGCCTGGGATACAAGAGGGAAACTCCATCTCAAAAAAAACAAGCACACAAACAAACAGGCCAGGCGCTGTGGCTCACACCTATAGTTCCAACACTTTGAGAGGCTGAGGCAAGTGGATCACAAGGTCAAGAGATCAAGACCATCCTGGCCACAATGATGAAACCCCGTCTCTACTAAAAATACAAAAATTAGTTGGGTTTGGTGGTGCACACCTGTAGTCCCAGCTACTCGGGAGGCTGAGGCAGGAGAATCACTTGAACTGGAGAGGCTGAGGTTGCAGTGAGCCAAGATCGCACCACTGCACTCCAGCCTGGCGACGGTGCGAGACTCCATCTCAAAAAAACAAAAAACAAAAACCGAAACAAAACAAAACACACAAACAAAACAAACTCCCATTTCTCATTCTCCTGTTCATCAGCTTGTCACTTCTGGATCCCTGGCAGAAGCAGAAATCAGTGCAGGTGCAATTAAGAGTTCCAGGATCTTTGATGGTCAAATAGGGACAAACGACACTTTTGTCATGGTGTGACCCTAGCAATGGGACAATATGGCACAGATTTGTGGCACAGAAGAGGATTTGGGACTGTTTCATTCAACATGTATTTGCAAATCTACTACATGCTAGATCGTTTCTCCAGCACCATCTCGCCCTCTTTCCTCCCACTAAGGGCTCTAAGCTCTGCAGTGGGCGCCTAGATACTAGGGACACAAGGATGCACAGTTACCTGCCCTGTAGGATACTTACAGCCTAGAGGGAGCTGTATACGTTGATAGACAAGGGTGTGATACACACCAAGGTAGAGGTATAGGTGGAGGTTTGCAGGAACACATAAGGGGTGCATATGGCAGACTGGGAGGTCTTGGGGAGTGGAGAGGAGGAATAGGGGTAATTTCCTGGAATGGATGTACCTGAGTTAAACTTTGAAGCAGAATAGGAGTTAAGCAAAGCTGAAGGGAAGCAGAGGGAAGAGAAGACAGTAAGTAATGGAAGGGAGGAGGAGCAGAGCACGTCAGGGCAAACGCGGGTTACACTGCAGGGCTTCCTCGAGCCCTTAGTGGGAGAGAACTTAGTGCAAGATGGCACTGAAGAAATGGCCCATGATCAGGTAATGGAGAGGCTCCTGGGATACAGTGCAGAGTCTGGAATGTATCCTGTAACCATGGGAGAGCCGCTGCCCAGAGCCTTGTGTAACCATGAGGAGAGACATGATGAAACACACCTTTTAGAATGATTAGATGATTACTCAGTGTAATAAATGGATGGCGGAGGAGGGGACAGGAATCACAGCACAGGGACCAATCAGGAGCCTATTGAAATAGTATAAGCAAAAAATAATGGTGTCCTGAACTGAAAAGAACATTGCTTTGCAAAAAAATAAAAAAATAAAAAAATAAAAGCAGTAATGTTCTCCTTCTGGCCAGTTCTTATTTCATGCCCCCAATAAAAGCCAAAAACGTAATGTTAAATTGCTGGCATCTCTGCATGAATCCAGAGGAAGACAAGCCAAGTGTACAGATTGCTGGGGACCTCACTTGATACTGGAATGGAGCATCAAAAAATGTGTAGTTAGTACAGTGTTTCTCAGACCATCTCCTTAGGATCTCAGTGGTTTCCAACAAGCCTACCTTTTGTCAGGAACTGGGAAATTGACAAATCAGAATGGCATTGCTGGCGATCCTTGCATTCTAAATGTGGGAATACATGAATGCATGAACTTTTCAATTAATTGCATTTGAGCCCTCCCATCCCACGTTTCAATGGTTAAATGTTAGGATGGGGGAATTTTTGCCCATTTCCCATCTCTGCCTTTCTTTTTTAAGTTCTTCTGAAAAGAACTAGAAACTGTTATTGAACCATCCCTACCTCCCCACTCTGCTCAAAGATGTGAGCAATTATTCTCCATCAGAAATGGTATCTGGGACAGATGTGAGACAACCTGCATCCTGGAATTTTAAATGATCTTATAGTCTTTTACTGAAAGTACGGGTGGATAATTTAGGAAATATATTTTTGGAAATGCTGTAAATGCAGAAAAAAAGTTAAGCGGATAGATAACACATCGAACTTGAATCATCAATACCTTGTTAGTCTATAAAAACCCTCACTAAGCTGTCAGAGCCCCATGAGAAGTAGATTTTTGTTTTTCCAGGTATTGCAGTTGTCCTGGTGGGAATGAATTCAGCAAAGGAAATAATGTACCATATGTCTAGCATAGTCAGGGTTTATATTTACGCTGAATCGTCAATTACAGGTTTATTCCCTTTTCATCTTCCATCTTAACCTTCTGAAAGAAGAAAAGATAAATTCCAGGGAAAATTTGTGAACAGGATTATCAAGCAGATGTTGTCCTAAGTCTCATATTTGCAGATATCAAAGAACATTCACCAAAGCCTCACCTTCCTTCTCACTGTGATCAAACATGTTCATTACCACCCTTGGGACTTGGGTCTCTGAGATGCCCCTACAGAATTTCTAGTGACTTCTTGTTACCCAGGGCCAGGACACACAACGCATGATCATGCAAAACAGTAGCACAAACTAACGCTCACTCACAAAGCATCTCCGAACCACCTCACACCCATTAGGATGGCTTCTAACAAAACAATAAGTAAAATAACAAGGATTTGGAGAAATTGCAACACTTGTGCACTGTTGATGGGAATGTAAAACAGTGCAGCTGCTATGGAAAACAATATGGTGGATCCTCCAAAACTTAAAAATAGAATTATCATGTGATCCAGCAATTATTCCACTTCTGGGTATTTACCCAAAAGAACTGAGAGCAGGGGGTCAAAGAGAATTTTTTTCTTTTTTTTTTGGAGATGGAGTCTTGCTTTGTCGCCCAGGCTGGAATGCAATGGCGCGATCTCGGCTCACTGCAACCTCCGCCTCCCGGGTTCACGCCTCAGCGTGAACCTTCTCCTGCCTCAGCCTCCCGAGTAGCTGGGACTACCGGTGCCCACCACCACGCCAGCTAATTTTTTGTATTTTTAATAGGGATGAGGTTTCACCGTGTTAGCCAGGATGGTCTTAATCTGCTGACCTCGTGATCCGCCCGCCTTGGCCTCCCATAGTGCTGGGATTACAGGTATGAGCCACCGCGCCCGGGCTGTTTTTTTTGTTTTGTTTTGTTTTGTTTTGGGACTAAGTCTCACTCTATCGCCCAGGCTGGAGCAGTGGCCTATCTCAGTTCACTGCAACCACTGCCTCCTGGGTTCAAGCAATTCTCCTGCCTCAGTCTCCCGAGTAGCTGAGATTATAGGCACCCATGACTGCACCTGGCTAATCTTTGTATTTTTAGTGGAGACGGGGTTTCACCATGTTAGCCAGGCTGGTCTCGAACTCCTGACCTCAAGTGATCCACCCACCTCGGCCTCCCACAGTGCTGGGATTACAAGCGTGAGCCACGGCGCCGGGCCAAAGAGACCTTTATATACCCATTTACATGACCACGTTTGCAGCAGCATGATTCACGAGAGCCAAGGTGGAAAAGGTAGAAGCACTCAAGGGTCCATCAATGGATGAATGGATTAAACAAAATGTAACAGACAATGGAATATTGTTAGTCTTAACAATGAGGGAAATTCTGAGACATGTGTGAGCCTCGAAGATATTATACTAACTGGAATAAGCCAGTTATGAGAAAAATGTAAATCTTAACTATATGATTCCACTAATATGGGGTTCTTAGAGTAGTACATAGAGTACCCAGAGTACACAGAGTTCATAGGGTACACAGAAACAGAAAGTGGAATGGTGACTGCCAGGGACGGGGGAGAAAATGGAATGGGGAGTTATTATTTAATGAGTAGTTTAGCTTTGCATGATGCAAGCACTTCTAGAGATGGATGGTGGGGATGGATGCACAACAATGTAAATGTACTTAACATCTCTGCACTGCATGCTTAAAAATTAAGATGGCGGGGGAGCACAGTGGCTCATGTCTGCAATCCCAGCACTTTGGGAGGCCGAAGCCGGCAGATCACCTGAGGTCAGAAGTTCAAAACCAACCTGGCCAACATGGTGAAATCTCGACTCTACTAAAAATACAAAAATTAGCCAGGTGCGGTGGTGAGTGCCTGTAATCCCAGCTACTCAAGAGGCTGAAGCAGGAGGATAGCTTGAACCGGGAGGCAGAGGTTGCAGTGAGCCGAGATCATGCCACTGCACTCCAGTCTGGGTGACAGAGCGAGACTCCACCTCCAAAACCAAAAAAAAATTAAGATGGCATATTTTAGCCAGGTAGTGGTGGCTCATGTCTGTAATCCCAGTGCTTTGGGATCCTCCTGAGGCCAGGAGTTCAAGACTAGCCTGGGCAACATAGCAAGACTCCATCCCTACAACAAAAAATTAAATTAGCCAGGTGTAGTGGCCTTTGCCTATAGTCCCAGTGCTTCAGGAGGCTGAGGTGGAAGGATCACTTGAGCCCCAGAGTTTGAGGATGCAGCGAGCCATGATCACGCCACTGCACTGCAGTCTGGGCAACAGCACCAGACCCTGTCTCTAAAACAAATAAAAATAAAAGATGGTAAGTTTTATGTGTATTTTACCAAATTTAAAGGAGAAAAAAAAATGCATCTATGGGTCTGCAGAAAAGAGGCAAAGGACTGGTCAAGGCAAAATACATTACGCAACTATTTTTCAGACCTCAGTACAGAAGTATCTTCTCTTTTCTTCCCTCTGCTTTCTCAGTCCCTTCCTTCCTCCCTCTACCCTGCTCACTCCAGGCATGCAGACATCATGCTGGGGTCCTCCAGAGCTCAGGTGATGTCTGCTCTAATCCCCTCCCCCACCTTGAATGTCATTTGTCACCAAGATGACAAATTTGTCCACCATTCCCTAGTTCCTAGGAAGCCCCAAAGCAGATGTCCAGATTCCTCCTTTCCCCTAAGTGTCAGACCCATTTTTCACCTGTCCCGTGGAAACTTGCCCCTACATGTCCCATGAGGAACTCATGCTCTCCCCAAATATATCTTGCCTCTTAAAGAACCTTCTGAAAGAAGAAACAGTAAGTTCTAGGGAAAATTTGTGAACAGGATTATCAAGCAGATATTACCCTAAGTCTCATATTTGAAGATATCTAAGAACATACTTAGATGGGAGGGAGGGCAGGGGAGGGGAGGGGAGGGGAGGGGAGGGAAGGGAAGGGAAGGGAAGGGAAGGGAAGGGAAGGGAAGGGAAGGGAAGGGAAGGGAAGGGAAAGGAAGGGAAGATGGGGAACCTCTCACAAGTTCCTAAGGCAGAGTGACTTACTTTTTTTTAAATGTTATTTTATTTTTTTTGAAACAGAGTCTTGCTCTGTCACCGGGCTGGAGTACAGTGGTGCGATCTCGGCTCACTGCAACCTCTGCCTCTCAGGTTCAAGCCATTCTCCTGCCTCAGCCTCCCAAGTAGCTGGGATGACAAGCGCCCACCACCACGCCCAGATAATTTTTGTATTTTTAGTGGAGACAGGGTTTCACCATGTTGACCAGGCTGGTCTCAATCTCTTGACCTCGTGATCCACCCACCTCAAATTCCCAAAGTGCTGGGATTACAGGCATGAGCCACCACACCCGGCTAGAGTGACTTGCCTTTTTTTTTTTTTTTTTTTTTTTTTGAGACAGAGTCTCGCTGTGTCGCAAGATTGGAGCAGCGCAGTGGTGGGATCTCGGCTCACTGCAAGCTCCGCCTCCTGGACTCACGCTATTCTCCTGCCTCAGCCTCCCGAGTAGCTGGGACTACAGGCGCCCACTACCACGCCCGGCTAATTTTTTTTTTTTTTTTTTTTTTTTGTATTTTTAGTAGAGACGGGGTTTCACTGTGTTAGCCAGGATGGTCTCAATCTCCCAACCTCGTGATCCGCCCGCCTCAGCCTCCCAAAGGCCTGGGATTACAGGTGTGAGTCACTGCATCCGGCCCAGAGTGACTTACTTTTAAATCTTTCAGGAAAAAAACAAATTGGCCCAGATTTGAGTCAGGTGTTTATCCCTAGGCTGACCACGTATGACCAGAAAGATGTCGTCATTTCAGAAGAAGGTAGCTGCAGTGGGTAGAATTCTAAAAATGACACCCCCAAGATCCTGACCCTTGGTTATTAACTCAAATGTTCATCTAGGGACTGTGAAGGAATTTTGCAGATGTCATTAAAGTCTCAAGTCAGTTAACCTAAAACAGGATCAGGTGGGCCGGACCCCATCTGGTGAGCCCTTAAAAGCAGGGAACTTCGTCTGGTTTGTAGCAGAAGGAGGCATCGGAGAGATTCAGAGCAGGAGAAGGACTCCGTGTGCTGGATTTTGAAAACGGAGAGAAACTACGTGCAAGGCCCAGAGCTCAGCCTCTAGAAGTGGAGAGTGACCCCCAGCCAGCAGACAGCAAGGAGACAGGGACTGACTACAGTCCTACAACTGCGGGGAACTAAATTTCTTCCAGCAACCTGAATAAGCTTGGCAGTCGATCCTTCTTCGACTTTCCATGGGAGAGCCCAGCCTGGCTAACATCTTGATTTTAGCCTTGTGAAACCCCAAGCAGATAATTCAATCAAGCCCAACCAGACTTCTGACCTGAGATGCCGCAAGATCATGGATGGATGTTGTTTTAAGCCCATAAGGTTGTGACAATTTGTCACACAGCAAGAGGAAAGGAATGTAGTCGCTATCTGGGATATCTTATGGGAATGGTGGGGCCAGTGAGGAGGGCTTCCCAGAGGAGATGGGGTGCTATGCAGACAATTCCATACAACCCACTTTAAATAGTACTGTGGACTTCTATCTGATTTTTGTTATTATTGTTACTTTCTCTACACCTTATGAGATTTACTTTGGAACTTCATGACAAGACCTTGTAAAAAGAAGCATTAAAATTGAAATCACTTTTATCCTAATCTAGATATATTTGTTTTACCATTGCCAAAGTCTAACATACCATAATCCTTCCCACATGTCATTGTATTCAGCTGTAATAAGCTTAATACATTTCTCCCACTACCTTCATCTCTCACTTCTCACACCCTTTCTCTATTTTTCCCTGTCTCTCACTCTCTCTCTCTCTCTCTCTCTCACACACACACACACACATGCACGCACACACAACCAAATTGTCCATTCATCTCTTTTTTTTTTTTTTTGTGAGATGGAGTCTTGCTCTGTTGCCCAGGCTGGAGTGCAGTGGTGCAATCTCAGCTCACTGCAACCTCTGTCTCCCAGGTTCAAGTGATTCTCCTGCCTCAGCCTCCTGAGTAGCCTGAGATAACAGGCATGCGTCACCCGCCCGGCTAATTTTTTAATACTTTTAGTAGATATAGGGTTCCACTATGTTGGCCAGGCTGGTCTCGAACTCTTGACCTCAAGTGATCTTGCCTCAGCCTCCCAAAGTGCTAGGATTACAGGCATGAGCCATCACCCCCAGCCCCCTTTATAAACTCTTAATTGGAAGAAAATAAAGGGCCATTTTCACTAAGAAAATAAAGGCGTCTACACTGTCTGCTAATTCTCACTTAGGAACATGAACTTTTTGGAATTAGAGCAAAATCTGAATCCCAGCTGCCTCATCTCTTCCTCTCTGTTTTATCCGCTGTCAAATGGGTACATAATATCACCGACCTCATAGCATTCCTGCCATCATGTTGGCCCATCAGGCCCTTAGCAGCTGCCTAGCACAAAGTCTGTGCTCAGTTAATGGGGGCCATTACTGTTGTAAAGGAGATGAATGCGCATAGACCTTCAAAGTTAAGGACATCAGGGCCAGGGGCAGTGGCTCACACCTGTAATCCCAGCACTTTGGGAAGTAGAGGCGGGCAGATCATGAGGTCAGGAGATCGAGACCATCCTGGCTAACATGGTGAAACCCCGTCTCTACTTAAAAAATACAAAAATTAGCCGGGTGTGGTTGTGGTGGCGGCCGCCTGTAGTCCCAGCTACTCGGGAGGCTGAGGCAGGAGAATGGCGTGAACCCGGGAGGCGGAGCTTGCAGGGAGCCGAGATCTGGCCACTGCACTCTAGCCTGGGCAACAGAGCAAGACTCCGTCTCAAAAAAACAAAAACAAAAAACAAAAAAACACAAAAAATCCTTAAGGACATTAGAATCAGCTCAGCTGGCTCAGCTGATGCTAGCTAGGGGACCTGAGCTAACGGTTCCGTTTGGTTAATCATTTTGAGTTTAGCCAGGTCCAAATAGTAGCTCTCACTGGCTCTAAGTTCACGCTTTCTGCCATTTCTGCTCACGCCTGTAACCTCAGCACTTTGGGAGGCCGAGGTGGGCGGATCACTTGAGGTCAGGAATTCGAGACCAGCCTGGCCAACCTGGCAAAACCGCGCCTCTACTAAAAATACAAACAATTAGCCAGGCATGGTGGTTTGCACTTGCAATCCCAGGAACTCAGGAGGCTGAGGCAGGAGAATCGCTTGAACTTGGGAGGCATAGGTTGCAGTGAGCCGAGATTGGGCCACTGCACTCCAGTCTGGACGACAAAGTCAGACTCCCTCTGAAAAAAAAGAAAAAAAGAAAAAGACATGAAAGGGACAATTTGGTCAGTGAGTTGCCTCTAGCTCCTCGTTTTTGAGTTACCTACAGACATTCAGCTGGTCCAAAAGAGAGGAGAGGAAGGCAGTTAGGAGGCAATGATGACATCTCTTCTTTCTAGTGCCATTTCAGAGTCAAGCCCAGGATCTTGAGTGCTCTGAGCACACAGCAAATCGACCTCCCCTCATCACGCGCTGTTCCCGTGGGCTGTGATTGCCACATCCTTGAGCACTGTCAGAGTCAGATTACTGAAGACGTCAGAAACAAAATAGGGGAGATGAAGTGCGCATGGAGAAATGCAGAGCGAAGCGGCAATTGCTCTTCACCTGAGTGCTAAAAAGAAAGGGCTAAAGAATGTGGAAAATGCAGCCACGCATGATGTGAGAAAGAGGAGCTTCACCAGCAGCGGCTCCTGGGACCCCAGCAGAGTCTGGTGAACAGCTCGGTCCCATGAAGTCACTGAAGCATTTGGGAAAGTTTTTCACAGGGAGGGGCCCAAGTCCTGCCCAAGGTAGAGAGGTTTCCCTACATCTCAGGGAGGGCAGATAATAATGAAACCAGACCAGGTTCTCAAAACATGATCCCCAGACCAGCGGCATCAGCATCCCCTGGAACTTACTAGAAATGCAAATTTTCGGCCCAGCGCAGTGGCTCACACCTGTAATCCCAGCACTTTGGGAGGCCGAGGTGGGCGGATCACCTGAGGCCAGGAGTTCAAGACCAGCCTGGGCAACATGGCAAAACTCCGTCTCTACTAAAAATACAAAAATTAGCCAGGTATGGTGGTGCACTCCTGTAATCCCAGCTACTCAGGAGGCAGGAGAATCACTTGAACCCGGGAGCAGAAGTTGCAGTGAGCTGAGATCACACCGCTGCACTCCAGCCTGGATGACAGAGTGAGACTGTCTCAAAACAAAAACAAACAAACAAAAAGAAATGTAAATTCTCAGGCTCTATCTCAGATCTACCACATCAAAAACGCAAGTGCTATGGTCCAGCGAAGTGTGTTTCAACAAGCTTCCCTGGTGATTCTGATGCCACACTCAAGTTTGAGAACTGTAAACTTAAGAGCCACAGGTTGCAACCAGTCAGAGCCTGTCTCCACCCCAAGGGAGGCAAGTGGAAGAGGTGGGGCATTACAATGACAGAGGACACTATGGGATTTAGGACAGGAGCCAGGATGCTGAATTCTCTGTGTGCAATAAAAAATGATCCCAAGCTGGGCATGATGACTTGTGCTTATAATCCTAGCACTTTTGGGAGGCCGAGGCAGGAGGATCACTGGAGCCCAAGAGTTACATAGCAAGATCACATCTCTACAAAAATTTTAAAATTTGGCTGGGTGTGACGGCTCATACCTATAATCCCAGCACTTTGGTAGGCCGAGGCGAGTGGATCATCTGAGGTCAGGAGATCGCGACCAGCCTGGGCAGCACGGTGAAAGCCTGTCTCAATGAAAAATACAAAAATTAGCTGGGTGCGGGCCAGGTGCAGTGGCTCATGTCTGTAATCCCAGCACTTTGGGAAGCTGAGGTGGGCGGAGGTCAGAAGTTTGCCACCAGTCTGGCCAACATGGTGAAACCCCGTCTCCACTAAAAGTACAAAAAATTAGCTTGGCATGGTGACAGGCACCTGTAATCTCAGCCACCTGGGAGGGAGCCTGAGGCAGAAGAATTGTTTGAACCCAGGAGGCAGAGGTTGCAGTGAGCTGAGATTGTGCCACTGTACTCCAGCTTGGGTGACAGAGCGAGACCCTTTCTAAAAAAAAAAAAAATTCCACACCGAATTCCAGTGGAGCACTGGGTAGAAATATATTGTAAAAGTTTCTCTTGGTCAAGTTGCTTTCCTTCTCACAAATATTTGCAAGATTTTTTTTGGGGGGGGGAAGATATTATCTACCTCTCCAACCCAACCATCCATCATGACCACACATGACACCCACACCACATTCGTGCCACACAGAACGCCTCCCCCTTGAGCTTTTGCTTTTAACATGCTTTCTTCTGCCAGGAATGACTTACCCACCTCCATTCACCTACTCCTCATTCAAGCTCAGTTCAAGCAGCTAGGGTCACATGAACTCCTTACACACACTTATAACTTTTTATTGCACTCAATCATTTTCATCTTTGCTTTCTCCTACTAAACACTAAGTACATTGGCTCTGACCACAATAATTGTGGGCTGGAATCCTGGTACTACCACTTTCTCAATTCATCCCTGGAACCACTCCCAGTGGGGAAAAGTAGATATTGGAATTCAGCGATCAGATCAACTACTCTTCTTCCCTCCCAGGGGAAAAATTAATAGGCTGGTGGAGAGCGCTTACTACACCACCACCACTCTCAGCAGGAGGGAAGAAGACCCCTACTCTCTCCTCTATGGCCAAGTAAGATAGGTTGAGAAGAGGGATCTCTCAGCAAGACAAAATAGTTTATCACCCTCAAGAATTTGCACCTAGAGATGAGATAGAACTTTATCTATGTCACGTCAGTAAATAGACACTCGATGTTCTTGTGATGGATTAAGTCTACACTCAGTGTTGGTGTGATAGGCTAAGTCTACACTCAGTGTTGGTGTGATAGGCTAAGTCTGTACTCAATGTTGGTGTGATAGGCTGAGTCTGCACTCAGTGTTGGTGTGATAGACTGAGTCTACACTCAGTGTTGGTGTGATAGGCTGTCTACACTCAGTGTTGGTGTGATAGACTGAGTCTACACTCAGTGTTGGTGTGATAGGCTAAGTCTGTACTCAGTGTTGGTGTGATAGGCTGAGTCTGTACCCAGCGTTGGTGTGATAGGCTGAGTCTACACTCAGTGTTGGTATAATAGGCTGAGTCTGTACTCAGGGTTGGTGTGATAGGCTGCGTCTACACTCGGTGTTGGTGTGATAGGCTGAGTCTACACTCAGTGTTGAAGTGATAGACTAAGTCTACACTCAATGTTGATGTGCTAGGCCAAGTCTACACTCAGTGTTGATGTGACAGGCTTAGTCTACACTCAGGGTTGGTGTGATAGGCTTAGTCTACACTCAGTGTTGATTGATAGGCTGAGTCTACACTCAGTGTTGATGTGATAGGCTAAGTCTACACTCAGGGTTGATGTGATAGGCTGAGTCTACACTCTGTTGGTTTGATAGGCTAAGTCTGCACTCAGTGTTGATGTGATAAGGCTAAGTCTGCACTCAGGGTTGGTGTGATAGGATGAGCTAAGTCTGCGCTCAGGATTGGTGTGATAGGCTAAGTCTATGCACAGTGTTGGTGTGATAGGCTAAGTGTATGCTCAGTGTTACTGTGATAGGCTGTCTATGCTTAGGGTTAGTGTGATAGACTAAGTCTATATTCAGTATTAGTGTGATAGGCTAAGTCTACACTCAGCATTGGTGTGACAGGCTAAGTCTACTGATGAGCATGATAGGGTGAGAATACAGAGAGGAAATCCCTGTCAGCCTGAGGACTTATGCAGGACTTTCTCAAGAAGACCCCTGAGCTTCCAGCACAGTGGCTCACGCCTGTAATCCCAGCACTTTCGGAGGCCGAGGTGGGCGGAGGATGAGGTCAGGAGATCGAGACCATCCTGGCTAACACGGTGAAACCCCGTCTCTAATAAAAATACAAAAAATTAGCCGAGCGTGGTGGCGGGCGCCTGTGGTCCCAACTACTCGGGAGGCTGAGGCAGGAGAATGGCGTGAACCCAGGAGGCAGAGCTTACAATGAGCCGAGATCATGCCACTGAGCTCCAGCCTGGGTGAGAGCGAGACTCCGTCTCAAAAAAAAAAAAAAAAAAGACCCCTGAGCTGAGACTTACAGGAAGTTAATCAGGTGAAGAAAGGCAGGAACAACTTCATAGCAATAAAATGAAAGAATGTGATGAGTGAGGCCTGAAGAGACCAAAATGCATGGTCATGGGAATGTCCACCAGTAGTTCGGGTGCTGGAACATGAATTTTTTAAAAAGTCAGAGACTGGTAGAATTTCTGGCTGAAGTTGTCGGCAGAGGCCAGACTGTGAAGTGCTTTGCTCACTATAACAGTTTAGAATTTGAGGCTGGGCGTAGTGGCTCACACCTGTAATCCCAGCACTTTGGGACGCCCAGGCAGGCGGATCACGAGGTCAGGAGATCGAGACCATCCTGGCTAACACGGTGAAATCTTATCTCTACTAAAAATATAAAACAAATTAGCCAGGTGTGGTGGCACGTGCCTGTAGTCCCAGACTACTCGTGAGGCTGAGGCAGGAGAATTGCTGGAACTTGGGAGGCGAAGGTTGCAGTGAGCTGAGATCACGCCACTGCACTCCAGCCTTCACAACAGAGCGAGACTCCATCTCAAAAAAAAAAAAAAAAAAAAAGTTTAGAATTCGAAAGAGGATCATCAGAGGTTTTATTCATGCATCTGCCATAGTCAGATTTTTTTCACAAAGATAATAATAACTGGCATTTAGTGAACATGTTCAATGAGCCAGGCATTGTTCTCTATGCACTATGGGTATCAATCTATTTAATTCTTTTTTCTTTTATTTTTTGAGACAGAATCTCACTCTGTCACCCAGGCTGGAGTGCTGTGGTGTGATCTCGGCTCACTTGAAACCTCCACCTCCCGGGTTCAAGCAATTCTCCTGTCTCAGCCTCCCAAGTAGCTGGGACTACAAGATTGTACCACCATGGCCAGCTAATTTTTGTACTTTTGGTAGAGATGGAGTTTCACCACATTGGCCAGGCTGGTCTTGAACTCCTGACTTCAGGTGATCCATCCACCTCGGCCTCGCAAACTCCTGGGATTACAAGCATGAGTCACCGTGCCTGTCCCCCAGTTCATTTACGTCTTGTCACCTCCTTATGAGACCATTATTAACCTGTTTGTAGGTGGGGAAACATAGGCACAGAGAAATTAAGTAACTCCTCCAAGGCCACACAGCTGGTAAGTGGAAAATGGAGAATTTAAATGCAGACCATCTCTCTATGAAACCGATATGCTCAGTGCCCTACTGACTTCCCCACCTCTGTGGTGTCAGTCTCTCACACCTGAACCAAATGAAGGGACCCTTGTGAAGGGGGTCTGCTATGTCCTTTCTGAGGATTTGGAAAAAGGTAGAGCTGTTTTTCAAATTCATATCCTAGATATGTTACTTAGAGAAAACCACTAGGATTCCAGTTTGTTCTTTGAAATGTTAGAAAAGGTGATTGATTTCTCATGGAGTTGTTAAGATCAGGAAAAATAACTAATGGCTACCAGGCTTAATACCTGGGTGATGAAATAGTCTGTACAACAAACGCCCATGCCACAAGTGTGCCTGTGCAACAAACCTGAACATGCACCCCTTTAGTTAAAATAAAAGTTAAAAATAAAGTAAGTTGGTAACTGTTTTAAAAAAACAATTCCCAGGTCGGGCACAGTGGCTCACGCCTATAATCCCAGCACTTTGGGAGGCTGAGGCCGGCAGATCACCTGAGGTCAGGAGTTCAAGACCAGCCTGGCCAATATGGTGAAACCCTATCTCTGCTAAAATTACAAAAATTCGCTGAGCCTGGTGCCATGTGTCTGTCATCTCAGCTACTTAGGAGAGGCTGAGGCAGAAGAATCATGTGAACCCAGGAGAGGGAGGTTTCAGTGAGTAGAGATTGCACCACTGCACTCCAGCCTGGGCAAGAGTGAGACTCTGTCTCAAAAAAAAAAATTTCTCCCATTGCTGTTATAAACTATTAAATAGAATTCTGTTGAAAACAAAAGATTAAGCAATAAAACACATGAAATGCACCTAGTACACTGTCTTTGACACAAAACAATAGGTCTCTGTCAAGTGTGATCAGCTTTTAGCATTGCATTTCACAGTGGGCTGAAAACTTGCCCTCATTATAACATTCTTGAATATCTTAAAATCAAGTAGGGAGATACGTTTGGGGTAGATACGCCTCCGGACTCACACTAGCACCACTGGGTAGATTCTAAACGTGGTCCTGATTTAGAACTTTTGGTGGAGTTAGAATGATGCAGAGAACATGCTGCATTTGTTGAATGAAAGAGAGAAAAAAGAGGAGGGAAAAAACGAATGAAGGTGAGAGCTACATTCTAACGACAAATGGGAAGCTATTTGGGGCACTAGAATTACCCATGGAGTAATGAGCTAGGCGTTATTCTCTATGCTCTATAGGTAGCAATTCAGTTAATTCTTGACAACTCTTTTTGAGACCATTATTAACCTGTTTGTTAATGCAGGGTTCCTTTGTTCCCACCAACTTGCAGGGACAGAATGACATGCCTACATCACTGAGACAGGGCATTGGACTGGGACCGATGTATCAAAGTCGCTGCAGACCCATTTCTGTATGTGTCATTGGGAAAGGCCATTGAGAGGTTCTGAATGAAGATACCTAGGGGTATCCCTAACTTCTGGGAATTCAGTGCTCCAAAGTGAATGAATGGGTGTCATTCATTTAAGGTAGGAAGTCCTTACCTAGGTTTGCAATCATAAATGTGGATGGAGAAAATAATATACATCCTTAATTTTCTCTTACCTTTAACTGAAATACAGCATTTCCTTCAATGATCCATGCAGATAGCAAACTGGCATAGAATTTGCAGTATCTGAGACTGTTCATAATAGAAATCACATATATTTTTATATCAATCGCATCACACTGGTGCAGATGCCACAAAATATCGATTATGCTCATCACGACTTCCAATAATTGGAATCATTATTACATCTGCAGTTCCAACTTGCTACCTAATGTGTCAATAAAGAAACATACCTATGACTGTATCATAAATTTGTTTTTGTAATGTTGTAATACATAATTTAAACGTAATTGGTTTCTCCTTTAATCTGAGTAATTTTATTTTATTCTTTAGAAATAGTATTCTGAGAGGGGTTCTCAGGGTTCACCAGACTGGAAAGGGGTCCATGGCTTAAGTGGGGTGTAATGAACCTGCTGCCCAAAACCTCTAAGCATAGGACCTATCACCGCAGAATGTGCCTCTGCTTAGGGACCTAAGTTGGGGGTGTGGACTCTACACCCTGATGAAGAGGAAGAGAAATTTCACAAGGGAAGGGGTCTTTATGGAGTGCCTACTCTGTATCACATACTGTGTCTTACTGGAAATAATCCCATATGAGACTAATAGCAAGCTCACGAGGTAAGAATGATTTTCCCCATTTTACAGATGAGGAAACTGTGGCTCAGAGAAGTGTGAGCATCCCACTAGAAAATAAAGGAACTAGGAACAACTCAAATGTAGGTCGGTTTGACAGTCCACTCTCTGGCCACGGCAAAGACAAAGAGTATAACTTCATAATGGTCTCAAAGACTTTCAGTATAACTGCTCAACAGGCCGAGCATGGTGGCTCATGCCTGTAATCCCAGATCTTTGGGAGGCCAAGGCAAGAAGATCACTTGAAGTTAGGAATTGAGATCAGCCTAGGCAACATAACAAGATCTCATCTCTACAAAAATTTTAAAAATTAGCCAGGTGTGGTGATGCATGCCTGTAGTCTCAGCTACTCAGGAGGCTGAGGCAGGAGGATTGTTTGAGCCCAGGAGTTGGAGGCTGCAGTGAGCTATAATGGCACCACTGCACTCCAGCCTGGGCAACAGAGCAGAACTCCATCCCTTTAAAACAAACAAACAAACAAGGAAACCAGATAAAGAACTGCTGGACAGAGGAAGAAGACAGTGTGCATCACCAGAGAAGACACCACCATGGATGGTCTTGGAGGTGCACCACCCAGATCTCCCCTTATGAGAACCTGCTGGGAAGAGATCCAGCATCCTAAACTTCAGGACCTCTGCAGTATTTGCTCTAAAGACACACTCTTTCCAGGATATGGCCAGCCAATAACTGAGAAGAGCCAGGTTACTCAACCCAGGCCATTCGTGCCTGACGAAGGCATGTTTCTTCCAATGTCAACTGCCTGTAGCCTGAGGCTTCTCCCATTAAATCTCCCTTCCTTCCCTTTTTTCTTTCATGGGTGCCAGACTGGCATTGTGGTCTGAAGGCTCCCCTGGCCTATCTCTGCTCACTCTCACCTTTATCCTTTATCCTTCGCAACTATTTCTCTCAACCAATTTCTGGGGTTTTGTTTGTGTGTGTGTGTGTTTGTCTGTTTGTTTGTTTCAGAGAAGGGGTCTTGCTTTGTCACCCAAGATAGAGTGCAGTGGCATGATCATGGCTCACTGCAGCCTCAAACTCCTGGGCTCAAGCGATCCTCCTACCTCAGCCCCCTGAGGATCTGGGATTACAGGCAGGCACCACCATGCCCTGTGAATTTTATTTTATTTTTTTAATGTCTTGTAGTGATAGGGCCTTGCTATGTTGCCCGGGCTGGTTTTGATCTCCTGGCTTCAAGCAATCCTCCCACCTCAACCTCCTAAAGTGCTGGGATTAAAGGCATGAGCCACAGTGCCCAGCCGGTAAATTTCTCGGATGTCTATTTCCATCCATCTTGGTATTTGCTTCTCACAGGGGCCAAATTAACACATCATCCAAATCTCAGAAAATCTCAGGGCCCCCGGACCCCTGTGATGGGTAAACCGAAGGACAGTGTGTTTTTTGTGATAGTTTTGTGGGCTAGAGAAGAAAACCAAGCTCATCATCTAAGGACTATCACGTGGGGAGTGCATCTTGGGAAAATAAATAGACACGGCATGGGGCAAGGTTGTTAAGACTTAAAACAACAGGGTCATTTTATTAAAAGTCAGGATAATGGTTACATTTGATAGAGAACACTTGCAGGGAGGGACATGAAAGGGAATTTCTGGGGTGCTGGTAATGTTCTGTTTCTTGATTGGGATGCTGATTAAATACGTGCTCAGTTTGCAACAGTTCATCAAGGTATTCATTTGTGATCTGTGTAGCTCTTTTCGTCCTTTTGTTCCTCATTAGAAAGTTAGGGGGAAAGAAACAAGGTATATTTATGGCATCTAGCACCTTTTTTGGTGATGCGAAATTCGAGGCCTGCTCTCTATAAGTATAGGATGCAATGTTATTATTTATTAATTGCATTAATAATAATGCAATGCATTGATTAATATTAATGGTGGTGAGAATAGGAGGTACTCTACAAAAGTCCACCCAGGAGTTCCAGGGAACCCCGATTTGAACTTGGTTGTCCTTAACAAAGAACCCTGAGGCTATTTATCTTGAGGTCCTGAGCTGCTAACAGAGATACTAGACCCATCTGATGTATGTGCCCTTCCCAGTCAAGCTTCAGTTAAATAAATAAATGACTCCCTTGCATCTTGACATTTTGGATATGTCAGAAAGAGAAGAAATAGAGAGTTCTACAATCCTCGGGACTGCCTGTGGCAGGATGCAGTGCTTGACTTTGAAAGCGTGATGTGTAGCTCTCAGAGAGAATGAATCTGCCTGGGTGGAGAAATGTGGATATATGTTTGACAAATCAATTCTCTTTCTTGGAGGAGGAGAGGGGAGGCTCCCTTAGAGGTCAGGCAGCTGAATTACCACAGGCAAAGCCGGGCAGAGGAGGTCCTGCAGTATCAAGGGGCGTCCTCGCAGTGATGCTTGCACAGGGACTCACTGGCATCACCTGGTCGTCTGGGAGCCACCGCAGCAAGCCTCTGAAATTAATGACATCCTCACCTTCATGAGCAGGGCCAGCCTCTGCCTTCAGTCTCACAGGTTCAGAAACATTCTCAGCTAAAAGGCACAGAGCTCGCTGATAAACAGGGAAAGGCTCCCATTGGATCAGAGGAGACTGCCCCATTGTTGCTTTCTCTTGTCCATTCAGCTGACTCTCCACCCCTAAGGTGCTCTCCTTGAGTGCCCATGACTGGGGTCCTTTATCTCTTACCTGCAGGCAGAGGGAGCTGACATTTTGGCACCCAAGCAAGTTACAGTAATTATGCCCTCAGATCAACAGCAGCACGTTAAGAGGCAGAATATTATACAGATTAAGAATCTGGATTGAGATTGTAGAAGACAATGTGGCGATTCCTCAAAGACCTGGAGGTGGAAATACCATTTGACCCAGCAATCCCATTACTGGGTATATACTCAAAGGAATATAAAGCATTCTGTTACCAAGATACATGCACACATATGTTCATTGCAGCACTGATCACAATAGTAAAGACATAGAATCAACCTAAATGCCCATTAAGGATAGACTGGAAAAAGAAAATGTGGTACAAATACACCATGGAATACTATGCAGCCATAAAATAAATGAGATCATGTCTTTCGCAGGGACATGGATGGAGCTGGAAGCCATTATCCTCAGCAAACTAACATAGGAACAGAAAACTCAACACCACATGTTCTTGCTTATAAGTGAGAGCTGAACAAAGAGAGCACATGGACACAGGGAAGGGAACAAAACACACCAGGGTCTGTTGGGGGGTGATGGAGGGAGGGAGAGCATCATGATAAATAGCCAATGCATACAGGGTTTAATACCTAGGTGAAGGGTTGATAGATGTAGCAAATCACCATGGCACACATTTACGTATGTAACAAACCTGCACATCTTGCACATGTATCCCAGAATTTAAAATTAAATTAAAAAATTTTTAAAAGCTTATTGTATACTTACCTCAGAGGGTTATGACAATTAAATTAGTTAATATGTATAGACCCCTGTTAATAAATTGCTGGGCGCGGTGGCTCAAGCCTGTAATCCCAGCACTTTGGGAGGCCAAGACGGGCGGATCACGAGGTCAGGAGAGCGAGACCATCCTGGCTAACACACTGAAATCCCATCTCTACTAAAAAATACAAAAAACTAGCCGGGCGAGGTGGCGGGCGCCTGTAGTCCCAGCTACTCGGGAGGCTGAGCCAGGAGAATGGTGTAAACCCGGGAGGCGGAGCTTGCAGTGAGCAGAGATCCGGCCACTGCACTCCAGCCTGGGTGACAGAGCAAGACTCTGTCTCAAAAAAAAATGAATAAATAAATAAATATAGACCCCTGTTTTTTTTTCTTTCTAAAAAAAAAAAAAGTGCATTAGCTAGACACAGTGGCATCACACCTATAATTCCAGTGCTTTTGGAGGCCAAAGCCGGAGGATCACTTGAACCCAGGAGTTCAAGACCAACCTGGGCAACATAGAGAGACTCCATCTCTACAAAAATTAAAAAGAAAAATTAGGTCGATACAGTGGCATGCAACTGTGGTTCCAACTACTCAGGAAGCTAAAGTGGAAGGATTGCTTGAGCCCAGGAGGTCAAGGCTGCAGTGAGCAGGATTGCAGGATTGTACCACTGCACTCCAGCCTGGGTAATAGAGGAAGACCCTGTCTCTAACGAGAAAAAGCATATTCATTACAGTACTTAGTACTTAATTCAGAGGGTTATGAGAATTAAAGTCGTTAATACATATAGACCACTGTTTTTTAAAAGTGTGTAGCAATTGATAAACATTAGCTATTGATATGGTTTGGCTGTGTCCCCACCCAAATCTCACTTTGAATTGTAATAATCCCCACACGTCAAGAGTGGGGCCAAATGGAGATAATGGAATCATGGGTGCAGTTTCCCCCATACTGTTCTCATGCTAGTGAATAAGTCTCACGAGATCTGATGGTTTTATCAATGGGAGTTCCCCTGCACATGCTCTCTTGCCTGCTGCCATGTAAGATGTGCCTTTGCTTCTCCTTTGATTTACACCATGATTGTGAGTCTGTCCCAGCCATATGGAACTGTGAGTCCATTAAACCTCCTTCCTGTATAAATTACCCACTCTCAGGTATGTCTTTATTAGTAGCATGAGAACAGGCAAACACAGCTACTATTATTGTGGTGGTCATTAGTGTTGTTCAAATATTCCTTACTCTCTGTCTCCCAAGTACATGGTACACTACAATAGGATTCCTCCTGAATAGATAAGTCAATGAAATATCCACAGAAGTATCACATGTCATTTCCACAGAGAAATTTTATTTTTTTAAGAACTGGGGCTGGGCATGGTGGCTCATGCCTGTAATTCCAGCACTTTGAGAAGCCAACGTGGGTGGATCACCTGAAGTCAGGAGTTTGAGACCAGCTTGGCCAACATGACGAAACTTCTTCTCTACTAAAATATACAAATTAGCCGGGCATGGGCACATACCCATAATCCCAGCTACTCAGGAGGCTGAGGCAGGAGAATCATTTGAACCCAGGAGGTGGAGGTTGCAGTGAGCTGAGATCACACCACTGCACTCCAGCCTGGGTGACAGAGTGAGACTCTGTCTCAAAAAAAAGAACTAGGGTGCATTTCACCATATTCCTTTCTTCCTCAACTTGGGAAACATGGAGACATGGAAAGAGAGCCTTCTTCACGCTGAGTCCTTGAGTAGGTAGGGAGGATATAGAGCCAGTGCCCAGCCCACCACGGGTGGACTCGAAGTATCCACAGGAAGTAAATATGCACTGAAAATTTGAATTTGTTTGCCACTTCAACATTATCTAATCTATTCGGACTGAACATAAGCTAGTACCTAAAAATGCGATTCTACCATAACAAAAACTTCAAATTTAATTGACCCTTGAAAAATGCAGATTTGAACTATGCCGGTCCGCTTACCTATAGATTTTCTCCCACCTCCACCACCCCTGGGATAGCAAGACCAACCCCTCCTCTTCCTCCTCCTCCTCAGCCTCCTCAATGTGAAGGCAATGAGGATGAAATGAAGATCTTTATGATGATCCACTCTCACTTAATGAACTGCAAATGTATTTTGTATTTTCTCTTCCTTATGACTTTTTCCTTCCTTCCTTCCTACCTTCCTTCCCTCCTTCCTTCCTTCCCTCCTTCCTTCCTTTTTTTCTTTCTTTCTTTCTTTTTCTTTATTAATATTTTTCTTTTGTTTTGATTTTTTTGGGTTTTTTTTTTGTTTTTTGTTTTTTGTTTCTAAAACTGGAAATTCATTGTTAGAAGTTAACTTAGAACAAAATAAGCCTATAAGAATGTCCTATGGTATATCAGACCTACTGTCCATGACATCTCTGACTATGTTTCTCAGAGAGCAGACCTTCACTTGGTCATTTAATTAGCTCAGCCACCATGTTCAGAATCAGATATCCTTGATCTCCTGAGCATTAATCTGGAAACTCCACACAATGTACAATGTATTATTTTCAGATTTGAGTTTTTTGTTTGTTTGTTTGTTTGTTTGTTTGTTTTGAGACAGTGTATTGCTCTGTCATCAAGGCTGGAGTGCATTGGGGCAATCATGACTCACTGCAGCCTCAACCTTGCAGGTTCAAGTGATTCTCCTTCCTTGGCCTCCCAAAGTGCTGGAATTATAGGTGTGAACCACTCTGCCCAGCTAATGTTTTTTTTTTTTTTTTCTTTTGTAGAGATGAGGTCTCACTTTGTTGCCCAGGCTGATCTTGAACTCCTAGGCTCGAGCAATTCTCCTGCCTCAGCCTCCCAAAGTGCTGGGATTACAGGTGTGAGCCACTGCATGTTTTTAAATGATACTTTCCTTTACTATCTTACTTTATTGTAAGAATACAGCATATAATACATATAACATTCAAAATATGTGTTAATCAACTGTATATGTTATGGTAATATTTCGGGTCAACAGTAGGCTATTAGTAGTCAAGTTTTGGAAGAGTTAAAAGTGGATTAGAGAGTTAAAAGTTATATGTGGATTTTTAATCGTGTTAGGGGTCAGCTCTCCAACCCTCCCCTACCCACCTTTTCCATTGTTCGAGGGCTAAGTGTATGTGATATTAGCTTAGGATTCAGGGGGCTTACAATGAGGAAACCATTATTAGAAGCTGGAAGAATGGCAACCCTTGCCATGGAAGACTAAAGTAGGTGGTAAAACTGTTACCTGCCGTATACCAGAAAATATAGAGTTCTTTTTGTTTTTTGAGATGGAATCCTGCTCTGTCGCCCAGGGTGGAGTGCAGTGGCACAATCTCGACTCACTGCAACCTCTGCCTCCCAGGTTAAAGTGATTCTCCTGCCTCAGTCTCCTGAGTAGCTGGGACTACAGGCACCTGCCACCACACCCAGTTCATTTTTGTATTTTTAGTAGAGACAGGATTTCACTATGGGTTGGCCAGGCTAGTCTCAAACTCCTGACCTCAAGTGATCCCCCCAGCCTTGGCCTCTCAAATTGCTGGGATTACAGGTGTGAGCCACTGCGCCTGGCCTGTAGTTCTTGAGAAATAAGTTGGAAGACAACATATGTATGCTGGTTGCTCCTGGCTTCATTTGGCCAGGTAATACAAGAAAGAGAGTAGTTCGGAAAATAAGTAGCCAATTTACAGGTAAGCATGAATAGAAATGCAGAGAGTCCAGAAATGCAGAGGCATGGAGATGTGGATGAGTAAACATTAGAGATAAAATCAAAGTATGCAAAGTTTAATGAAGCCTTTGCAGCAAGAATCAATAGTTTGGCCTCGCACCCATTGTTGATATTTCTGAATGTCTGCAACTGTGTTTGGAGGCTCAGTTCCACACAGGGATCCAGAAGATGGTCTGCACCTGTAGTTCAGAGGTGTTATGGCCCACTATGACCCCCGGCTCAGTTCTAAGACCCCGGATTCTCCTTATTCTTGTGATCCATATCTGCTTCCCTATCTTCTCTCACTTTCTGCCTCATATTCCTCATTCCTGTCTTTGTTCTGTGTCAAAAATTCCAGCTGTTTTTAACTCCCTGTCTTGCTCCTCCATCTAAATACCAGAGTCCTTCTCCTGAGCCCTGATCCCCATGATTCTGTCTCTGCCAGCTACCACCAGGCCTTTGGGAAGCTGCCTACTAGGACCTCTGAATATGACTGTGGCCAGGCAATCATGAATCTGTGACACTGACCTGTCATCCTGGGCTCTCTCTAATTGGTCAATTCACAAGTTACAACTTAGTCACTGGGATATGGTGACCACCAGCTCACTGTTCCCCAAGGAGCCCCAATTCTGATCTTACCTCTGTCTAAACTTGGTGCCTCAGATAACCTGAGGTCAGATAACCTGCGATCAGCCTGGGCAACATGGTGAAACTCATCTCTACCAAAAATACAAACATTAGCCAGGCATGG
Organism: Chlorocebus sabaeus; assembly: GCF_047675955.1. NCBI lineage: Eukaryota > Metazoa > Chordata > Mammalia > Primates > Cercopithecidae > Chlorocebus > Chlorocebus sabaeus. The sequence goes on along the minus strand of NC_132931.1, from coordinate 5,770,736 downwards.
TGGCACACACCTGTACTCCCAGCTACTTAGGAGGCTGAGACAGGCGAATCTGGGAGAACCTGGGAGGCGGAGGTTGCAGTGAGCCGAGATCACACCATTGCAGTCCAGCCTGGGTGACAGAGCAAGACTCCCTCTCAAAATAAATAAATAAATAAATAAATAAACAAACAAACAAAAAAACAAACAAACAAGCAAACTTGATGTGCAAAGCTGCCCATTATGGTCCAGATGGCATTGCAGAAGGGCGAAGTGCAGTGAGACCATCACACTCTTCCCTAATGCGCGACTGCTATTAATGCTACCTAGGATTTCCCCAGCTGTTTTCTCAGGTTTGTGGCTTTCTTGCAACCCATCTACCTGTTCCTCAGCACGCAGCCAGCACCCTGAAAGTTCCAGCTCCTGGCATGCTTGCTTTGTTAGAGCCTGTATCTTAGCTTATTGCACTCGGCTCCCAGGCCTCCTGATCCCCTCGGCTCCCGACCTCAAAATATCCCCTGAAACTCTGATGGGACCACAGCTCCTCTCTGATAGGACCTATGGCTCCATTTCCAGACCAAAATTCTCACTTATTCCTTTGAATTACATCTGCTTCCAGCAAATGGAACACCCCAGCCCAGGTCAACCTGGTCTTTGGACCTATCTTGAGATGCTTCATGCAGTTGACTTTCCCACTGGGTGCACTCCAACTCAGTGAAGAAGTTGAATGCTTGCACATCATGGCTTCAGATGAACTCATGATCCACAAAAATGCCCAGGTGTTTTTCACACAAACAGCTTTCAAGACACCAGTATCCAGCCTGGCATAGTGGCTTATGCCTTTAATCCCAGCACTTGGGGAGCCAATACAGGTGGATCACTTGAGGTCAGGAGTTTGAGACCAGCCTGGCCAACATAGTGAAACCCTGTCTCTACCAAAAATACAAAAATTAGTTGGGTGTGATGGCAAGCACCTGTAATCCCAGCTACTTGGGAGGCTGAGGCAGGAGAATAGCCTGAAACTGGGAGTCAGAAGTTGCAGTGAGCCAAGATTGTACCACTGCACTCCAGCCGGGGGCACAGAGCAAGACTCTGTCTCAAAAAAAAAAAAAAAACAATGCACCAGTATCCCTCATTCTCTATCCGAACATTTAATTTGCTGTGCCTACACTGAATATTTAATAAGTTATTTTAGAGCCATTGGGCACAAAATTAAATTAATCACAATCCTTGGTGATTGACACACTGTCTATGTGGAGTCTAGACTGGTCTTCTGATTTATTTCTTTAATATTTATTTACATATCTATTCATTAATTTTTTAAAAACTATTGCTCGCACATATAATCTCAGCACTTTGAAAGGCCAAGTTAGGAGAATCACTTCAGGCCAGGAATTTGAGATCAGCCTGGGCAACACAGCAGGACCCTGTCTCTACAAAAAAAATTAATTAACTAGAAAGAGTGGCGTATACCTGTAGTCCCAGCTACTCAAGAGGCTGAGGTGGGAGACCCTGATTCTAAAATATGTCTTCCTTCTTTCCTTCCTTCCTTCCTTTTTTTTTTTGAGACAGCATCTTGCTCTGTCACCAAGGCTGCAATGCAGTGGCATGATCGTAGCTCACTGCTGCCTTGACCTCCTGGGCTCAGGTAATCCTCGTGCCTCAGCCTCTCAAGTAACTGGGATCACAGATGTGCTCCACCATATCTGGCTGATTTTTTTTTTTTTTTAATTTTTGTAGAGACAGGGTCTCTCTATGTTGCCCAGGCTGGTCTCAAACTCCTGGCCTCAAACAATCTTCCCACCTGGGCCTCACAAAGTGTTGGAATTACAGGCACAAGCCACCACACCCAGCCCATATTTCCCATTGTCTGCAAGTGTGTTTACAGACTCAGCTCTATATAAGGAGTCAGAAAAGGGTCTGCACGTCTGGTTCAGAAGGCTTGTAGCCCACTGTGACCTCAGGCTCAATTCTAAAACCCAGAATTCTCCTTCTATATATTTAATGAGGACACATGAACCAAGGATCAAACTCCAAAAATGAGTATTTTTTTTTTCTTTTTGAAGTGTGAGCCACTGCACCTGGCCACAAAAATGAGTATTTAAAAAAAACTATTGGCCGTGCGAGGTGGCTCACATCTGTAATCCCAGCACTTTGGGAGGCTGAGGCAGATAGATCACCTGAGGTCAGGAGTTCGAGACCAGCCTGGCCAATATGGCGAGACTCCATCTGTACCAAAAATACAAAAAGTAGCCGGGCATGGTGGCACGTGCCTGTAGTCCCAGCTACCCAGGAGGCTGAGGTGTGAGAATCACTGGAACCCAGGAGGCAGAGGCTGCAGTGAGCCGAGATGGCGCCACTGCGCTCCAGCCTGGGCGACAGAGCGAGACTCCATCTCAAAAAAAAAAAAAAAAGAAAAGAAAAGAAAAGAAAAAGAAAAAAAATAAATAAATAAACAAACTACAACTGAAAGAATTGAAATCATTAAAAAATTTTAAAATGAAAGAGTGGGAAAAAACTTACCAGTGTATTTTAGGGCATGCATTCCTTATCTCATCCTACTGCTGTACAACTGGTACCAGTAAAGAAATACTGCCTTTTTTTTTTTTTTTTTTTTTTTTTGAGACAGTGTCTTGCTCTGTTGCCCAGGAGTGCAGTGGCGCGATCTCGGCTCACTGCAAGCTCCGCCTCCCAGGTTCACACCATTCTCCTGCCTCAGGCTGCCGAGTAACTGAGACTACAGGCGCCTGCCACCACACCGGGCTAATTTTTGAATTTTTAGTAGAGACGGGGTTTCACCGTGTTAGCCAGGATGGTCTCCATCTCCAGACATAGTGATCCGCCCGCCTCGGACTACCAAAGTGCTGGGATTACAGGCGTGAGCCACCATGCCAGGTCACTACTGCCTAACATTTTCTTGGGTCATTCATGTTGGCTTTATCTGACTCTTACTTTCTTTTTCTGAATGCAAACAAATTCCCAGATGCCCAGCTGCTCTGATTTTAGGCAACTTTGAGCTTTTGTTCTTTCCTGACCCTGGTGTTAACCCAGGCACCCCCTGTTATTTGTCCACTTGGTGCCGTGCCCGAGGAGTGGTGTTACCTTTCGAGGCTTAGATTTACCTAGTACACCTTCCTCGCTGACATCTCTTCTACTCGCCATGGCTTCCCTTCTGATTTTTCTTTCTTTCTGCTTGTTCCCACAAAATATTCGTTTGCCAGCGTCCCATTTTAGAACACTTTCGGTCTTTAGAAAAACTCACGGTTTTGTTCTTTTGAACCTGAAAGTGAAAATTCACACAGCCGTGTTCCTATCTATATGCAAAATTATATCCCGATATGTCGCCCCTGACATTCCAGCTTGCCTGGCTCGCATGCCTGACCAATTGTCAACTGTCTAATTTTTCTTCAGAATCAATAGAAGCCTGAGAAAAAGATATCCTAACATCTGTTGAGTTATTAGGCAACTCATTATTATATGAATTCACTACCGGGGTTTTTTGCAGAAAGAGTAATGCTTCTGAGAGAGAAGCATCTCCTCAAATATTCCCCAGGAAGAGAGTTCACAGGGCGCTCTAGATTCATCTATTCACTAGGGAATTGATGCAAGCAAATCTCATAAATGTCAAAGGAAAATGCATTCAAGATGCTTCCTTTGGTACATTTTTAAGGGCAACATAGCTCATGCTTAAAAGGCAATAAGGTGATGTATGAGAGTAATACCATAGCAGGCAACTACAAATGGAGAAAGAGACAGAGATAGAGAGAGTGTGGGAAGAATGGAGAGGGGAAAGAGAGAGGGGGAGGGGGATAAGAGGGAGGGGGAGAGAAAGAGAAGAGGGAGATGGGGGAGAGAAAGAGAGGGAGAGAGGAGGAGAAACGAGGTGGGAAAGAGAAGGAGGGAGAAAGAAAAAGAAAGTGGGGAGAGAACAGGAGAGAGAAGAGAGGAGAGAAAGAGAGGTTGGGAGGGAGAGGAGAAAGAGAAGAGGGGAAAAGAGAAAGAGAGGGGAGAGAGAGAGAAAGAAGAGAGGAAGAGGGAGAGAGAAAGAGGGAGAGAAGAACAGAAAAAGACAGAGGGAGACAGAAAGAAGCGAGGCAGGGAGAAAGTGAAAGAGGGAGAGGGAGAGAGGAGAGAGAAAGAAGGGAGAGAGAAAGAGAGGGGAGACAGAGGGATGAGGGAGAGAAAAAGAGTGAGAAAGAAGGGAGAAAAGGGAGAGACAGTGAGGGGGAGAGGAGAGGAGAGAAAGAGAAGGAAGCAGAAAGAGAGAGGGGAGAGAAAGAAGAGAGGGAAGGAGAGAGAAAGAGAGAGAATGAGGGGGAGAGAAGAAGAGAGAAAGAGAAAGGGAGAGAAAAAGAGAGGGAGAGGGAGAGACAAAGGGGGAGAAGAAGAGAGAAAGAGGGGGAGAGGGAGGGGAGGCAGATGGAGGGGAAGGGAGAAAGAGAGATGGACAAAGAGGGAGAGAGAGGAAGAGAGAAAGAGAGGGAGAGAAGAAGGGAGAGAGAGAGAGAAAGAGAAGAAAGGTGAAAAGAGGGGAGAGAGAAAAGGGAAAGGGGGGAGGGAGAGGGAGAAAGAAAGAGAGGGAGAGAGAGAGAAAGAGAGGGAGAGAAGAAAAGAGAGAGGAAGAAAAGGAGAGGGGAAAGAGAAAGTGGCAGAGGGAGGGGAGGGAGAGAGAGATAGAGGCAGAGAGAAAGAGAGAGGGGGAGAGAAAAAGAGGGAGAGAGTGGGAGAGGGACAGAGAGAAAGAGAAGGAGAGAAAAAGAAAGAGAAAAAGGTGAAAAGAAGACAGAGAGAAAAGGGGAAGGGGAGGGGGAGGGAGAGGGAGAAACAAAAAGAAAGAAAGTGGGAGAGAGGGAGAGAGGAGAAAAACCCAACAGAGGAGCAAGCCGTGGGTTGAAATGTACTCAAGACACTGCAGACTCGCCCTGCAGGCTCGCGACGGGGTAGGTGCTGGGAAGAACAACAAAAGCCTATGAGATACAGGGTCTGTTGTGTCACCAAGCTGGCCATCACGGGATAGGGAGGGGCCGAGAAACACGCATGCCTGTGAGTCCATCAGGGGCTACTCACAGAAGGGCAGCTCCTGTGGCTGGTGAGCTGACTCATTAGCCAGCCTCATAAATATTAGCAGTTGTATACATAATCGAGAAATACAGGTCATGAATTACATGACAAAGCTGGAATGTAAGACCAATAAAACCTTATAACTGTTCATAAATTTTCATCATAGATGGGTGTTCTGGGTAACAAAGTGATTGTCATGTCACACAGTGGGCCCAGAACAAGCACACGTTTTAGTCTAAAAAGAGTCTACAGAGAACTTTTCGCGACACATTGCCTGGAACAACAAAAATTTTCTGATTCGTGACCATTGGATAGATACAATTTTCTTTTAAGAAACAGGGTCTCAGTCTGTTGCCCAGGCTGGAGTGCAGTGGTGCAATCATAGCTCACTGCAGCCTCGAATTCCTGGGTTCAAGGGATTCTCCTGCCTCAGCCTCCTGAGCAGTTGAGACTACAGGTGTGTGCCAACACTGGCCTCAGCTAATTTTTATTTTTACTTTTTGTAGAGACAGGGTCTTGCTATGTTGCCCAGGCTGGTCTTGAACTCCTGGCCTCAAGCGATTCTCCTGCCTTGGCCTCCCAAACTGCTGAGATTACAAGTGTGAATCACTGTGTCCAGCCATGAACAGATATAATTTTTAAAAGAGAAACTTTTCTGCTTTCCCCTGTGCAAACTGCTTTTTCCTTACCCTCACCTTCCCCAAAACAAAAAGTAAACAACAACCAATAAAAAAGAAACACCTAAATAATCAAGTGAATCAATCATTAAGCAAATTTAACTTCACTAAATCATTCCTAACTCTGTCCTCCTTCCATTAAGTGGCAATTAATCTATCAATGTCCTCACTTCTTTCAATTACCTCGCATATGATTCCACCCAAACTCAGAAACCACCCACAGAATTAAGTCTACATAGAGTTTTTTAAAGGACTTGGAATGATATGATGCCAATAAGTGGTTTTGAAAATCAAAAGGATAAACTGAACCATCAATCAAGCATCAAGAAATGAATTAATACAGGAGCTTGTCATCTGTAGGAAAAGAGTGAAGACGTCAGAATTGGATGTACTACTAACTCCAACTTTCACCAGTAGTTTCAAAAGAGTTCTTTTTTTTTTCAGAGACAGGGTCTCGCTGTGTCGCCCAGGCTGGAGTGCAGTGGTGCAATCATGGCTCACTGCAGCCTCGAACTCTTGGACTCAAGTGATCTTTCCACCTTGCTCTCCTGAGTAGCTGGGACTACAGGTGCGTGCCATCAAGACTGGCTATTTTTTTTATTTTTTATAGAGATAGGGTCTCACTGTATTGCCCAGGCTGGTCTTGAACTCCCAGCCTCAGTCAATCTTCCCACCTTGGCCCTCCAGAGTTGCAGAATTATAGGCATGAGCATCTATGCTTGACCTCTTTTTATTTTTTTAAATATATTTTTTTAGATGGAGTCTCACTATGTTACCCAGGCTGGAGTATAATAGCCCGATCTTGGCTCACTGCAACCTCCGTCTCCCAGGTTCAAGCAATTCTCCTGCCTCAGCCTCCCCAGTAGCTGGGATCACAGGCGTGTGCCACCATGCCCGGCTAATTTTTGTATTTTTAGTAGAGATGGGGTTTCACCATGTTGACCAGGCTGGTCTCGAACTCCTGACCTCAGGTGATCCACCCGCCTTAGTCTCCCACAGTGCTGGGATTACAGGTGTGAGCCACCGTGCCTAACCCTCTTTTTAATTTTTTATTCAGCCAAACAGTTGCTCTTCAGTTTTATTTCATTCTGCTTTTGTGCATGGTGGATCTGCCTACTCTGGTTGACAGGGTACTGTCCCATGGAGTACAGGTAACAAATGGTGCTGGCAGTTTTGAGATGTCACAGTCCTCAAAGCAGCTAGGGAGTCAGAAATTACATGTTAAGTGCAGTCTTTAACTCCCTGGATATGAAATGCTCACTACTATGTATTTGAGGACTGACTTACCTAAGTCCTAGTGTCTAAAAAGAGAGGAAAAGAAAGACCAAAATCATAAGGCAAAATCTAATCAAGTGCTAGTTTTGAGGTGTAATCTAATTATTTTACAGTTTGTATGTGCCTTTAAAAGGCTCAATAAGGCCAGGCACGGCGGCTCACGCCTGTAATCCCAGCATTTTGGGAGGCAGAGGGGGCTGGATCACAAGATCAAGAGATCAAGACCATCCTGACCAATATGGTGAAACCCTGTCTCTACTAAAAATACAAAAATTAGCTGGGCTTGGTGGTGCGCGCCTGTAGTCCCAGCTACTTGGGAGGCTGAGGCAGGAGAATCACTTGAACCTGGGAGCAGTGAGCCAAGATTGTGCCACTGTGTTCCAGCCTGGGGACAGAGTGAGACTTCATCTCAAAAAAAAAAAAAAAAAAAAAAGTCTTGATAAATAGATTTCCATGCTCCCCCACTGCCGCCCTTTTAGTCTTCCTGTTCTTTCTCCTTGTTCTAAACAGGAAGAACAAATTCTGATGATTGTGAATGAGAAGACACAGTCCCTGGTGGGATCAAAACTTGTAATTCTATTTCATCCCATTCATAAACCTTCCTAGGTAAGCTATTGGTTGGATTCCAATTCTGAATTATTCAGAGGAGACGGCATTGAAATATCGTGTGAAATAAGAGAGAGCCTGTAATACATATTTAGTATGCTTTTAATCTGCTGTCCTATGTCAAACCTCCCTAATCCTCCCAGCTCCCCCAGGCTCAGTAATCTCTCCAGTAGCACACACACAACCCACTCTAAATAATGCCCTCACTTCTTCTGCAGCAGAAGGCAGCCTTCTCAAACAGATTTCATTCCCATAATATAATACAATCCTTCTTTTAAAAAGCTATTTTTAAAACGAACAGTTGCTTTCAAGGAAAATTATAAATAGTACCTCATTAATTGGGATCCAGCCTCAATAACGGTATGTATGTGAGAAGGCTGTAAAAAAATGTCACATGGGATCCCTTAAGAGCACAGATAATTTGAGTGTTATCACAACCGTTCCTCCACCCTAAGGGTCTGGGTGGCCCACTTCTAAAACAGGTGTATTTTACAAGAGTTTGGTTTAAGTGGGACCAACTTAAAATGAATTAGCAAATGAAATCCAGGAGCACGTTTAGGTAGGAAAGGCTACGGTAGGGTGAGACTGCATAGAAATGGAAAGTATATTTCAATACAACAGGGATAGAAACATTGTTGTGTTTTGTAACTTCCAACAGTGGGCAATGGACAAATTCATGTCATATAAGGGAGGATTGAAAGAATCAGGAAATGGGCCAGGCGCAGTGGCTCACGTCTGTAATCCCAGCACTTTGGGAGGCTGAGGCGGGTGGATCACGAGGTCAGGAGATTGAGATCATCCTGGCCAACATGGTGAAACCCCAACTCTACAAAATATTAGCCGAGTGTGCTGGCGGACACCTGTAATCTCAGCTACTCGGGAGGCTGAGGCAGGAGAATTGCTTGAACCTGGGAGGTAGAGGTTGCAGTGAGCAGAGATCTGAACTCCAGCTGGGCAACAGAGCAAGATGCTGTCAAAAAAGAAAAAGAAAGAAAGAAAGCAAGAAAAAGAGAGAGAAAGAGAGAGAGAGAAAGAAAGAAAGAAAGAGAAAGAAAGCAAGAAAGCAAGAAAGCAAGAAAGCAAGAAAGAAGGAAGGAAGGAAGGAAGGAAGGAAGGAAGGAAGGAAGGAAGGAAGGAAGGAAGGAAGGAAGGAAGGAAGGAAGGAAGGAAGGAGAGAGAGAGAGAGAGAGAGAAAGAAAGAAAGAAAGAAAGAAAGAAAGAAAGAAAGAAAGAAAGAAAGAAAGAAAGAAAGAAAAGAAAGAAAGAAAGAAAGGAAGGAAGGAAGGAAGGAAGGAAGGAAGGAAGGAAGGAAGGAAGGAAGGAAGGAAGGAAGGAAGGAAGGAAAAAGAAAGGAAAGAAAGAAAGAAAGAGGAAGGAAGGAAGGAAGGAGGGAGGGAGGGAGGGAGGAAGGAAGGAGGAAGAAAGGAGGGAGGGAGGGAGGAAGGAGGAAGGAAGGAAGGAAAGGAGGAAGGAAGGAAGGAAGGAAGGAAGGAAGGAAGGAAGGAAGGAAGGAAGGAAGGAGGGAGGGAGGGAGGAAGGAAGGAAATCTGGAATCGATTCATCTAGAGAAAGGGGTAGTGATTAAATGGCACTCTGGGATACAGAAGAGGAAAGGTGGGGTGGAAGAGGAAGAAGACAGAATTAGGAGAGAAGGAAGACAGAGTGGAGAAGAGTAAGGTCAGCATCTTCACTACTTGAAGGAAACAATATATTAAGAAAGGAAGCAGACCTAATCTGTGAGGCCCCAGAGAGCAGGATTAGAATGTACAAGCACAGTTTTGGCCAGGTATGGTGGCTCACGCCTGTAATTCCAGCACTTTGGGAGGCTCTGACGGGTGGATCACCTGAGGTCAGAGTTCAAGACCAGCCTGGGCAACATGGTGAAACCTCGTCTCTACTAAAAATACAAAAAAAATTAGCCAGGCATGGTGGTGGACACCTGTAATCTCAGCTACTCGGGAGGTTGAGATGGGAGAATCGCTTGAACCCGGAAGGCGGAGGTTGCAGTGAGCTGAGATCATGCCACTGCACCCCAGTATGGGTGACAGAGTGAGATCCCATCTCAAATAAAAATAAAAATAAAAATAAAAATGTACAAGCACAGTTTCAATGAGCAAATATTTCAGCTCTGCATAAGAAAGTGCTTTATGGTCATTAGAGCTAAGATGGGATATGTTCTATGGTAGTGAGCACCCCATCAGCAGAAGCATCCAAGCTCTTCACAAAGAGATTTCCTTATAAACTCTGAGATTCTATAATTTTGTGATCACATCAAGGGAACAGGTCTACGGTAAAATCAGTAACACAAGGAAGATACAGTCAATTCCTGTTATTTGCAGTAATTCCATTCCATAAAGCCACTGCAAAGCCTGAATTATCAAATCCTGAACCATCGCTCCTAGGAGAAGCACAGAGTTAGGTTCCCTCAAGCTTCTGGTTGTAGATTTTCACCAACTGATCAATACATACATTTGCTTTTTGTGTGTTTCTGTTAAAGACACTTTTTATTTTATTTCATTTTTTTTTTTTTTTTTTGAGACAGAGTCTCACTCTATCATTCGGGCTGGAGCACAGTGGCACAATCATAGCTCACTGAAGACTGAAACTCCTAGAAGAAAATAATAATACTAGTAATAATAATAAAAAAGACTCAAACTCCTGGGCTCAAGCGATCCTCCCACATCAGCCTCAAGAGTAGCTGGGACTACAGCTGTGCACTACTATGTCTATGTATATATGTATTTTTGAGATGACGTTTTGCTGGCTTTGCCCAGGCTAGAGT